>NW_023425520.1:8411250-9027500 GCF_014108245.1 Pipistrellus kuhlii | reverse complement strand
AAAATTTTAAATATTTATTGTTGAAAGCATTACAAATGTCCCCTTTTCATAGTGTTTTTAGAGTTGCTTATGACAACTTTGTTAGAAGGAAATAAATTAGGAAACTTTAGTACATTAATTGTTTTATATTGTGCCATATTATATTAGGTTATATCTTTCTAGGATATGATATATGATTATCTCTTTCAGATATTTGGGGGGGGGATACTTTTGTGGACACTGAAAAATAAGATATTAGCAACAAAAACTCTTTTTTCTTCTTTTTCTGTGAAATAGAAGCTAAGGGGCTAGTTGGCATAAGGAGCCAAAAAAGCCTTGATTGCTTGCCTTGTTTAGCTTTTATTATCACAGCAGCTTAAACTAAAATTAACCTCTAGATACAAGCAGCAGGTAAGCATCCTTGAGAAAGTATATCCATCTGCCCTGTCCTTTAAGCAAAGACACATCTAAGTAAAGCTCAGACTTGTTTGGAAAAGTCAAGGTAGTGGCTATCACCATTGGTAAGATCACCTTGAGGCCGCTGACCTTTCCGAGAATCCTCCTTCCAGACTTTCCAACCAAGTCCCATGCTTCCCCCAAGACAGATGCTGAGACTGTCCCCTGGTGGGGTGTGAGGTTCAGCACAAAACAGGAGGAGTGACACAATTACCCCTCTACTGGACTTTGAGAAAGGACCTTGTCATGTAGGCTAGATTCTTTTTTTTTTCTTTAAATATTTTATTGATGTTATTACAGAGAGAAAGAGAGAGGGATAGACAGTTAGAAACATCGATGAGAGAGAAACATCGATCAGTTGCCTCCTGCACACCCCCTACTGGGGATGTGCCCACAACCAAGGTACATGCCCTTGACTGGACTCAAGCCAGGGGCCCTTCAGTCCGCAAGTCAATGCTCTGTCCACTGAGCCAAACCAGTCAGGGCTAGGCTAGACTCTTGAACCTAAGCTTTCATGATGGAAGCTTGCTTCTCTAGGCTCTGTTGGTCTCTGCTGCTTCCCATCCCACTAGAACAGGCACAGCTTTCTGTGTGCAGCCTTTTATGGCTTATGTGATAGTTACCATCTGAGATCCTATGAAATACCAAGCACTCTATATGAGGTATATTACGTGTGCTATTTGACAAATCACTCCACCTTCCTGTTCCTCCCCCACTCCCACAAGGTGTAATTGACATAAGATGAATTTCAGGTACACAAATTAGTTTCAATAAACAATTTGTATTTGTATATCCTACATTCTTAGTTTTCATTCCCTTATATATTTTTTCCTTATTTCTGATACATTCCTGTTTTTAAAATTTATTTAATTTTTTAATTTAATAAATGTTTATTATTCATATTATTACAATTGCTCCCCCCGCCCCCCATAGCTCCCCTCCACCCGGTTCACACCCCACCCTCTGCCCTTCCCCCCACCACTCTCCTCATCCATAGGTGTACATATAATTTTTGTCCAGTCTCTTCTTGCACCCTCACACCCTTTCCCCCTGAGAATTGTCAGTCCACTCCCTTTCTATGCCCCTGATTCTATTATATTCACCAGTTTATTCTGTTTATCAGATTTTTCATTCACTTGATTTTTAATTCACTTGTTGATAGATAAGTATTTGATGTATATAATTTTTATCTTTAACTTTTTCTTTGTCTTCTTCCTCTTCTTAAAGAATACCTTTTAGCATTTCATATAATATTGGTTTGGCGGTGATGAACTTCTTTAGCTTTTTCTTATCTGTGAAGCTCTTTATCTGACCTTCAATTCTGAATGATAGCTTTGCTGGATTGAGTAATTTTGGTTGTAGGTTCTTGCTATTCATCACTTTGAGTATTTCTTGCCATTCCCACCTGACTTGCATAGTTTCTGTTGAGAAATCAGCTGACAATCATATGGGTGCTCCCTTGTAGGTAACTAACTGTTTTTCTCTTACTGCTTTTAATATTCTCTTTTTGTCTTTTGCTCTTGGCATTTTCATTATGATGTATCTTGGTGTGGTGCTCTTTGGATTCCTTTTGTTTGGGGTTTTCTGCTCTTCCTGGATTTGTAAGTGTATTTTTTTCACCAGGTGGGGGAAGTTTTCAGTCATTATTTCTTCAAATAGGTTTTCAGTATCTTGCACTCTCTCTTCTTCTGGCACCCCCATAATTTGGATGTTGGTACGCTTGAGGTTGTCCCAGAGGCTCCTTACACTATCTTCAAATTCTTGGATTATTTTTTCTTTTTGCTTTTCTAGTTGAGTGTTCTTTGCTTCTTTGTATGTCAAATCTTTGACTTGATTCTTGTGGTCTTCTAGTCTGCTGTTAGTCTCTGCATAATATTTTTTACTTCAGTCAGTGTATATTTAATTTCTAGTTGGTCCTTTTTCATATCCTCAAGAGTCTCACTAAATTGATCGGCCTTTTCTAGGAAATTCTTGAAAAACCTTATAACCGTGGTTTTGAACTCTATAGCCAGTAGTTAGCTTTCCTCCATTTCTTTCATTTGTAATCTGTTTCATTGTCTCCATATTTTTGCTGCTTCCCTGAGTTGGTAGGGTAGCTTTGTGTGCTAGGTATCTTATATGGCCCAATGGCTCAGCTTTCCCAGTTACCTGAAATGGACACTCTTGGAGCAACCCTTTTGTGAACTGTGTGCATAGCCTTGTTGTAGTTAAGTCTTGATTGTTGTTGGAATCACTGGGAGAAATTGACTTCCAGGCCAAACTGGCTGTGAAGATCAGCTGTGTCTACGTTGGGTGAACTTCTGTGCTGGAGACACCCTTATGAGACAAGACTTGCAAAACTGCAAAAGCCTCTGTGCTCAGCTTGGATGGGGTGGAGTCTCAGGGTGGAGCAAACAGCCTTGGTTTCCTATCAGCCCTGCCCTATGAGGCCCCTGGATCTCTGTGTCCCTTGGTAATCGCTGCAAGCACCTTTGAGAGAAAGTTGCCCTTGAGTTTCGCCTGCTGCCTGACAGTCCAGTTTCTCCCTGAATGAGTCTGGGTTCCCAGAGTCTCACCCAGAACTGGAGTTCAGTGCAGTCAGGAGCTTCCGTCTCCCTCCTGCTTAAGAAAGCTAGCTGTGCACTCAGCCATCAGTCCTCTCTGTGCACTTGCACCTCAGGACCTCTGCCTTCCACAGCTCCCCTGAGTCTCAGTGTGCTTTTCTCTTTTCCTGATAGTCCAGATTCCCCTGTATGAGTCTGGGTCCCTAGGGTCTTGCCTGGAATTGGAGTTCAGCACAGTTAGGAGCTTATATCTCCCTCCCTCTTGAGAAAGCCAGCCACACACTCAGTTGCCAGTCCTCTCCATGCACATGTCTCCATACCTCAGCCTTTTGCAGCTCCTCTGAGTCTTAATGTGCTTTTCTCTTTCCTTTTAGTAGTAGAATTTCCAGTCATCCAGCTTTTCTGTGGTTCTGGATGGTGTCTGTTTTGTCTTTTAGATGTAGTTTTGAAAGAGAACTACAGGCCAATATCCTTGATGAACATAGATGCTAGAATCCTCAACAAAATTCTAGCAAATTATATGCAGTATTACATTAGAAAGATCATACGCCATGATGAAAAGTGGGAACAGAAGGATCATACCTCAACATAATAAAAGCTATATATGACAAATCTACAGCCAACATTATATTCAATGGGTAAAAACTAAATTCATTTTCCCTAGGAACAGGAATAAGACAGGGATGCCCACTTTCAGCTCTTCTGTTCAATATAGTACTGAAAGTGCTAGCCAAAGCGATCAGAGGAGAAGAAATAAAAGGCATCCAAGTTAGAAAAGAAGAAATAAAATTGTCATTATTTGCATATGACATGATACTGTACATAGAAACCCCAAAGACTCCATTAAAAACTATTAGTCTTAATAAATGAATTCAGCAATGTAGCAGGATACAAAATTAACATCCAACAATCTATGGCTTTTTTTTTAAACATAATTTTATTGGTTTCAGGTAGGAAGGGAGAGAGAGAGAGAGAGAGATTTAGACATATCAATGATGAGAGAAAATCATTGATTGGGTCTCTCCTGTATGCTCCCTTCTGGGGACTGAGACTGAAACCAGGCATGTGCCCTTGATGATAATTGAACCCGGGACCCTCCACTCCACAGGACTGCACTATATCTACTGAGCCAGACTGTCTAAGGCTCTATGATTTTTTTTATACACAAAAAAGAAACTTACAGAAAGAGAAATAAAAAAAAAATCCCATTTAACATTGCACCAAAAAAAATTAAGGTGTCTAGGAATAAACTTAATTAAAGAGGTAAGAGACCTGTACTCAGAAAACTACAGGACTTTGAAAAAAGAGATAGAGGAAGACATAAACAAACGGAAGAACATACCATGTTCATGGATTGGTAGAATCAACATCATTAAAATGTCCCTACTACCCAAAGCAATTTATAGATTCAATGCAATCCCCATTAAAATACCAGTGGTATATTTCACAGACTTAGAACAAACTTGCCAAAAATTCATCTGGAATAAAAAAACACTTGGAATAGCCACAGCAATCCTGAGAAAGAAGACCAAAGTTGGAGTGATCACAATACCAGATATCAAGCTATATTACAAAGTCACAGTTCTCAAAACTGCCTGGTACTGGCACAAGAATGGACATATAGACCAATGGAATAGAACAGAGAATCCAGAAATCAGCCTAAGCCATTAGGCTCAATTAATGTTTGACAGAGGAGGCAAGAGTGTGCAATGGAGTGAAATTTCAATAAACGATGCTGGAAAATTTGGTCAGATACATGGAAAAAAATGAAATTAGATCACCAACTTGCACCATATATAAAAACAAACTCAAATGGATAAAGGACTGAAATATAAGACAGGAAGCCATAAACATCTTAGAAGACTCCACATGCTGCAAAATATCAGACATGTTATAGAAATATTCTTACTGATACCGCTCCTAGGGCAATGGAAACTAAAGAGAAAATAAACAAATGGGACAACATCAAAATAAAAAGCTACTGCACAGCAAAAGAAACCATAAACAAAACAATAAGAAATGGGGGAGAATTCAAGATGGCTGCACAGGTAAACACCTAGCCACAGCCGCACACAACAATTTCAATAAAATACAACTAAAATATAAAATGGACATTACCCAGACCTACAGGAAAGTCGACTGACTGGAAATTCTACAATGAGAAGCAAGGAGAAAACCAGAAGGAAGTGCGGAGGAGCGGTAAAAGCCTAAGGTACGGAGACAGGCGGCGTGTGGAGGGGACGGAGCCGGAGAGAAGGGGCGGCTGATTGCCTGGCTGGCGTTCCCTAGCGGGAAGGAGATAAAAGCTCTGACTGTGCTTGGCCCCAGTTCCAACTGCTCTGAACCCCAGTTCTAGGCCAGACCCCAGGGACCCAGGCTCATCCATAGGGAGCTGGGCTGTAAGGCAGAACCCCGGGGGAGTGGCAAAGGAGGTCCCGGAGGCGCACACATTGCGCACAGAGAAGGGACGGTTGGCTGTGCCACGGGATTGCCCTGGCGGGAAGGAGACTGGGGCTCCAGACTGCTCTGAAAGCCACCTCCAATCCCACTTCCAAGTGAACAGAACCTCAGTTCCCGGCTCACTGGGGGAGAACCTAGACTGTTTGGTAGCGGGCGAAAATTGAGGGCACCTTTCTCTCAGAGGCTCTTGCAGTGAGTACTGAAGGACCCTGAGACTCAGGAGCCGCATAGGGTGGGACTGACAGAAGCCAAAGCTGTAGGCTCCACCCTAAAACTCCGCCCCATCAGGGAAGCTGCGAAAATGAGACAACAAAATAGATCACAAATGAAAGAAATGGAGGACAAAAAGCGACTAGATATAGAGTTCAAATCTACGCTTATAAGGTTTTTCAAGAATTTCCTAGAAAAGGTCGATAAGACCTATGAGGATATGAAAAGGGATCAACTAGAATTAATAAGGAATCAATGAGAAATGATAAGGGATCAACAAGAAATAAAGAATACATTGTCTGAAATAAAAAATATTATATAGAGTCCTAAAAACAGAATGGAAGATCACAAGAATCAAGTCAAAGATTTGGAACATAAAGAGCCAGAAGACACTCCTCCACAGAAGCAAGAAGACAAGAGAATCCAGAAAATTGAAGATAATGTAAGAAACCTCTGGGACAACTTCAAACAAACCAACATCAGAATTATGGGGGGTCCCAGAAAATGAGAGAGAGCAAGATATCGAAAACATATTGAAAGAAATAGTGACAGAAAACTTCCCCCACCTGGTGAAAGAATTACAATAGATTTACAAGTCCAGGAAGCACACAGAACTCCAAACAAAAGGAATCCAAAGAGGACCACACCAAGACAAATCATAATTAAAATTCCAAGAGCAAAAGACAAAGAGAGAATATTAAAAGTAGCAAGAGCAAAGCAGGTAGTTACCTATAAAAGAGCACCTATATGATTGTCAGCTGATTTCTCAACAGAAACCATGCAGGCCAGTCAGGAATGTCAACAAATATTCAAGGTGATGAATAGTAAGAACCTACAGCCAAAGATAATCTACCCATCAAAGCTATCACTCAGAATCGAAGGCCAGATAAAGAGCTTCACTAATAATAAAAAAAAAAAGCTAAAGGAGTTAATCACCACCAAACCAGAATTATATGAATTGCTGAAGGGGGTTCTTTTGGAAGAGAAAGTAAATAAAGATAAAAATTGTGAACAACAAATAAGTAACTATCAACAAGTGAATCTAAAAACCAAGGAAATTAAAAAAAAAATCTGATGAACAATATTAACTGTTGAATATAATAGAATCAGAGGTATGGAAGGGGAGTGAACTGACGATTCTTGGGGAAAAGGGGAGAGGGGGATGTGGGAAGAGACTGAAGATAAACTGTGCACCTATGGATGAGGACAATGGGGGATGGGGAAAGGGCAGAGGGTGGGATGGGAACCTGGTGGAGGAGAGCAATGGGGGGGGGGGGGAAGGAACATTTGTAATAATATGAACAATGAAAGTTTATTAAAAAAAAACAAAAACAAAAACAGGAAAGCCCATTGCATGTGAGAATATATTTGCCAATGCTATTTCAGATTAGGGTTTAATCTACAAAATTTCCATGGATCTCATACAACTTAACAAAAGGAAGATAATCCAATAAAAAATGGGCAAAGGGCCAAAACTGGTTTTGCTCAGTGGATAGAGCATTGGCCTGCGGACTCAGAGGACCCGGATTCAATTCCGGTCAAGGGCATGTACCTTGGTGGCGGGCACATTCCCCAGTAGGGGGTGTGCAAGAGGCAGCACATGTCTGTTGTCCATGTTTCTAACTCTCTACCACTCTCCCTTCCTCTCTGTAAAAACTCAATAAAATGTATTTTTTAAAAAATGGGCAAAGGACCTAAATAGACATTTTTCAAAAGAAGGAGTACAGAAGGCCAAGAGACATATGAAAACATGCTCAAAGTCACTAATCATCTAAGAGATGCAATTCAAAACAGCAATGAGGTACCATTTCACACCTGTTACAATGGCTATCATCAAATAGGTTTTCAATTTCTTGTTCTCTCTTAATAAAATGAACAACCAAAGTACTTGTTATATAAATTTACCCATTTATTATAGGCTCTCAATGTTTCCAACTGTGGAGCTTCTACTGGTCTTTCAATTCCTTCAGTCTTCTGATGGCTGACTTTACTGTGACGGCAGAAGTGGTGTTGTAGGTCCAGGCACCGCCAGTGACTGTCTTCATGCAGGATCCACAGTGCCAGATCCCCACGGCTCGCCTCTTCATCTTGGTTTTGCCATAGAAGGAGCAGGTGTACTTGACATGCTGGCTGATCTCAATCTTCTTCACCATTTTCCGGAGGGAGGCGCCATAACGGGTCCCGTATTTACCGATGATTCCGATCTTCTTGGTGCGTTCAGCCATGTCGCCGCGAACCAGGCCGGACGCCGAGAGCAATGTCTTGTTCTCTCTTCTCTCCTTTTGGCATTACCATGATGTAAATATTGGTACAGTTGATATTGTCCCAGAGGCTCCTTACACTGTCCTCATTTTTCTGGATTCTATTTTCTTTTTAAAATATATTTTATTGATTTTTTGCAGAGAGGAAGGGAGAGGGAGAGAGAGTTAGAAACGTCGATGAGAGAGAAACATCAACCAGCTGCCTCTTACACACCCCCTACCGGGGATGTGCCCGCAACCAATGTACATGCCCTTGACCGGAATCGAATCTGGGACTTTTCAGTCCGCAGACCGATGCTCTACCACTGAGCCAAACCGGTTTTGGCCTTTTTTTTTTTTTTTTTTTTTTTTTTTTTTTATATATTTTATTGATTTTTTTTTATAGAGAGAGGAAGAGAGAAGGATAGAAAGTTAGAAACATCGATGAGAGAGAATCATCGACCAGCTGCCCCCTGCACACCCCCTACTGGAGATGTGCCCGCAATCAATGTACATGCTCTTGACTGGAATTGAACCTGGGACCTTTCAGTCAGCAGGCCGTCGCTCTATCCACTGAGCCAAAGCGGTTTCGGCTGTAAATCATTCTTTATTTCAGTTAGTGTTTCCTTCATCTCTGACTGATTCTTTTTTATGCTATGAGGTCCTCACTAAGTTCCTTGAGCATCCTTATAACCAGTGTTTTGAACTCTGCATATAGTAGATTGCTGGTCTCCATTTTGCTTTGTTCTTTTTCTGGAGTTTTGTTCTGTTCTTTCATTTTGGTCATGTTTCTTTGTCTCCTCAATTTGACTCCTTCCCTGTGTTTGTTTCTATGTATTAGGTAGAGCTGTTATGTCTCCTAGGCTTGGTAGCTTGGTAGGTGTACTATAGAGCCTATTGGCAGCCTCCCTGATCACCCCAGGTGGGTACTTGAGGTGCACCTCCTGTGTGGGTTATACATCTTGCTGTTGTAAATGAGTCTTGATTTCTATAGGCATGTCAATGGGAGGGATTTACCCAGGCTTATCAGTTACCAGGCCTGTCTGCGACAACTGGCCAACTACCTCCGACCATCTTGGAGGATCAGCTGTGCAGAGGCCCACCACACAGAGCAGAACTTACTTCATCTTTATTGGGGCTTTGGTACCCTCTAAGTCCACCACTTCTGTGTATTGCTTGTGGAAGTGGTTGAGTGGTGGTGCTTTGTGCTTTGATGTGGTCTGAAACTGTCCCCTGGGTGCACTGATGCTGGGACCTCCGAGGAGGTGCAGACCAAGGTCATCCACTGCCTGTGTTTTGCCCGGGGCCATCAGACATAAGCTGCAAAGTAATCTTCAGGTGGTTGCTTCTTGTCCTGGGCTTGGAGTTGCCCAGATGAGACCAAGTTGTGAATAAACACTAGCTTCTGCTAGTGGTGGGCCTGGGGCCACTTAGGAAGAGATATGGCGTTTGCTGAGGACAGATACTGCTTTTTTTTTTTTTTTTTTTTTTTTTAAGATTTTAGAAAAAACTGAAGCATGAGCCAAAACAGGCTATTCCAGGCAAAGGCTCTGGAAACAGCTCAGGTGGGCATTGAAGTTGGGTGGGACACGGCCTCAGGGAATCACTCAGGTGAAGCAAACAGTTGGGGCCAGGTGATGGAGTCTCAGATTTGGTGCTTGTCTGCTGGCTCTGTGAGGAAGGGCTCATCAAAGGAACAATGGCTTCTGCCAGGACTTCTGGCTGGAAGAAAGTTTCCCCTCTAGCTTTCTCCCTGATGCCAAACAATTCAGTTCCTCATCATATGTCTCCAGTGCTTTTCAAGCTGATACTCCTGCACTAAAGCTCATAGGAAGTGAGTCCATGTGTAGGTGCTTTAAGAGGAACTGCCTGGGATTCCAGCAGCCTCAGCCTCCCTCAGCCACAGTCCCCACTGGTTTTTACAGCCAGAAGTTATGGGGATTCTCTTCCTGACATTGGAACTCTTGGATAGGGATCTGATATAGATCAAAGAATCCTCAGTCTTCTGGGGGACCTCCACAGTTGAGATGTCACTTCTGATTTTTTCTGCCACATGTGGGTCTGGGACCAGCCCTTCCCCATCTCTGCCCTCCTGTCAGTCTAGATATGGCTTCTTCTTTATATTCTTAGTTGTAGGGCTTCTGTTCAGCTCAATATCATGTTCTGAATGATGGTTGTTCTCTAGTGTAGTTGCAATTTTGATGTGGTTGTTTTTGAAGGTGAGTACCACATTTACCTACACCGCCATCTTGGCCAGAAGTCCAGTTTCCTCATTCTTACAAAGAAAATCCCTGGTTCCTGGTTTGGCCAATGAGCTCCTTTCACTTTGAAACTTGACCTTATCTGCTGTCAGTGGAGCCTCAGCCTCCAAGATCCTTGCTGCTCCTGTAGGACCCTGGCCCTAGAGATATGGACAATTGGGACTTGGGTTTGCTCTCTTGCCCTGGCCTCAGTAGGAGGCGGGGCTTCTCTTTCATCTTAGAGCTGTATTTAGTTCTATAACTGTGGTAGTACCAGGAGCTAACCACTGATACTGACTTCCCTGAATCAGGCTTTGTTCAAAAGATCTCACATTTATCTATTTTCTCAGTCCTTATGACAGCTATTGTTGTCCCATTTTACAGATAAGGAAACTGAAGCACAAAGAAACCAAGTCATTGTCAATGCTGCTTTGCTGAACTTGAACACTTGTTCTTGTTCCAGAGTTCCTGCACCCACCTGGGATGCTGATGGCCTCTCACTCATCACACTCTATTGAACTCATGTCATTGTCAGACTATGGTTCTGGGCCACTGCAAGAGCCAGGAAAGCAAGTCTGCATGCTTCTTTCTCCTCCAGCTCCTTCAAGATAAGGCAAGGTGTTTTCCAGCTTTGTTTTGTGCCTGGTACACATCCGGTGTTCCATAAATATTAGTCAAACAAGTGAGTCAATGAGTCTGGAAGTAGAATTTGTGCCTATCTATAGAAAATGAAATTAGAATTTTGGAGAGATATCTGCACTCCCATGTACACTACATCTTATTTACAATAGCCAAGACATGGGAGCAACCATTAAAGAATAAATCCTGCCATTTGTGACAACTTTTATGGAAAATGAAATAAGTCAGTAAGAGAAATAACATATAACTTCACTTATATGTGGAATCTAAAATATTTGAACTCACAGGTACTGTTTCTGTTATACAAGATGACTAAGTTGTAGAGGTTTACTGCACAGCACAGTGCCTGAATCTAACAATACTGAACTGAGTACTCACTATTTGTTGAAAGGGTAGACCTTATGTTCAGTGCCCTACACACATACTTTGGGAGGTAATAAATGTGTTTTTGGCCTTGATGGTGATGGCGTCACAATGTATATTTACCTTAATAAAGTGTTTAGAAATAACAGGCAATGGAGAAAACCAGCACTGTCTGCTGCTGCTTCCACATGATGTCTTAGAGAGCACCGATTTTGTGGGTCACGCTCTCTCCCTTGATTCCCTACTCACCAGCACAGTGGAATCCCCCTCCCACTCTTCTTTGTCCTCACAGCATTCACATTACTGCTCCCCGCTTCACCCCCAAACCACTCTGGTGGCTACGTAGAGAGGCCAGACCCTGAGATGTGACTAACCGTTAGTCTCTGCCTTTCCCTGTGATGCAATCTTGTTCACTCCACACTGAGACCACATCCTTCCTGCTCCTGCTGGGCTAACTATAAATTCATCAGGTTTCCTCTTGGGCTGTTCCTGAGGTCGACATCTTTGTGAGTCCAGCTTCTGGGTGAGTCCAGCTTCGTGGAACAGGGTGGCCGAATGGGCCTGGGGAGGAATGGGTAGAGTGTTTTTAGGACCAGAATTTGACTAGAGATTTTTTTCTCCTGTGTACCTTTCAACAAAGTTTCTGAAATGTTCTTTTATATTTACTATTATATGGGCTCTCTCTCTCTCTCTCTCTCTCTCTCTCTCTCTCTCTCTCTCTCTCTCTCTCTCTCTCTCTTTCTGTGTGTGTGGTGGGTAGGGACAAGAGAAGCATTACAGCTTATCCCAGGACTCCCACTGATTAGCTAAGGTCATGGCGAGTGCACTAGGGTTAGGATTAGGGAAGCATGGAGGAGAGTTGGAGTCCTGATGTGGATGGAAAGATTGGTGGTGTCAATAATTTTCAATTTTTCTCATCTCATGGCACACATACTAGTAAACTAGTGACTAAAATTCTTCAGCACACCAAAAAATATATTTTTTGCCAACCTGACAAAAAGTAGATATAATTTTGATTCATTCACATCAGATGGCTATTGTTGTGTTGGTCACTGTCATTATTTTGTTGTTGTTGTTAATCCCCACCTGAGAATGTTTTCTTCATTGCTCTTCAGAGAAGAATAGACAACCAAGGTATGTATCCTTGACCAGAAATCAAACCCGTGGCTCTTGGGTGCACAGGCCAAGGCTCTAACCACTTAGAAGCACAGGCCAGCTCTGTTGTCATTTTTTAATTTGACGATCTAAGGCAGGGATGGGGGATGTTCAGCCCTCAGGCCATATAAGGCCTGAGAAATCATTTGGTCTGGCTCTATTAGAGGTGAGTTAATTAAATCTTTGACCAAATATAGTAGGCTAATTTTTAAGTTGATGATTTCGTATGGCCCAGGAATGATGTTATAAATATCCAAATGGCCCTTGGCAGGAAAAAGTTTCCCCACCCCTGATCTAAGGGAAAAGAGGTCAGGTATTGCATGTTTTTAAAAATTTTTGTGGTTCACCTGTTGGAAATCACTGGATAGGGAAGACAGGGAGGTCTGCATAGCTGGTGGATCTGAAGATACCTTCTCCCCCCACTCCCCTAAATGCATAAGGGATGGACTTGGGTGGATTGTGAGGCCTGAAGTGGAGAGGCAAGGATGAAACTAGAAGAGTGATGAGCATGTTTGAGGTGGAACATGGAACTATAGTTATTATGAATCATGATTTGGCCACTCGCTCTGTTAGTATCATTTATGGCTTTGGCTGATTTGCTTTTCCCAATTCAGTTATATGAAGGGGTCAATCCCAAACAAAGCAACATGTCCATCCATTCAAAACCTAGGATAGTGAGAGAACTGATTTCTAGTCAGGAAAACTGAGAGCGTTGATTTTGTGGGTTACTCTCTCTCTGCATCTTATTTACAATAGCCAAGACATGGGAGCAACCATTAAATAATAAAATCCTGCCATTTGTGACAACATTTATGGAAAATGAAATAAGTCATTAAGAGAAATAACATATAATTTCACTTATATGTGGAATCTAAAATAGTTGAATGCATAGGTACTGTTTCTGTTATACAAGGTGACTAAGTTGTAGAGTTCTACTGCACAGCACAGTGCCTGAATCTAACATTACTGTATTGTGTAAAGTCTAGTCAGGAAAACTGAGAGCACTGATTCTGTTAGTCACAAAAATTGAGTTGGTAAGCTCAATAATGAAAGTCTGTATAATAGGAAGTAGGTAAAGGGGGAGAAAAAGGGGGATATCAGTATGTGTCAACAATAAATTTTTAAAAATGTAAAAAAGAAAAAGAAAGTCCATGTGTGATAAAGGCTGGAAAAGTGTCCTTGTCTTTTAATCATCTCTTTTACTGTCTTTGATCATTTCTGTTCTTCTCTGGCAGAGATAACTAGTTAAGTAATGGAGCCAATGGTCTCACACCTTTCAGGCTGTATAAAGTGCAGATTAGAGGCATGAGCTCAAAGATCTATGAGTCCAGTCTCAATTCTGGCTTTGTCGCTACCTGGCTTCATCTTTCTGATTTGGTCTCCACTCCTAGCAAATGGGGCGGGTATACATGCATCTCACAGGGCTTTGTGCAGGTGAGATGGAAGGAAGCATCAGAGTCATGCCTAGCCCATGAGACACTCAATCAGTGTGAGTTACACTGATTATTATGACCACATTTTACAGGAGACATTAAAGAGATGTATGTTCATTGTTCCCCTGTGCACTCAAATTCCGTCTCACTGAAGTTTTCCTCCATCAGTGGGTTGTCAGAAGGACAGTCTCAGACCATGCCTTCCTCCTCCCACTGTGCACTCTCTCCAGTATTTCCTTAACTACTCTTTTTTGGGTTCTTTCTTTTTGCTCCCCATCCATCTTTCTTCAGGTCAACAGAGAAACAAGGAACCAGAGTCCTTCTGTTAGAAGGAACTTAGAACCATTTTTTTTCACTCTGTCATTTTATAGATGAGGAAACTGAAGTTTGCCCAAGATTGTAGCCCAGTCTTCAGTGTGACCCACACTCTCCCGGTGACCCACAGAGATGGTGCCATGATGCAGTCCTGGGCATCCACTATTGTGCGGGTGCAACTGTATTTGCGGGTCTAATCATTGTTTCTCTCTACAGGGATGCCTTTCTTCTATGGCTCAGGACACTCTTGAGTTGAGCCAAGAGCACAATTGTCTGGTAGGTATTAGGCTTATTTTTCAAAAACTTCAGATGGATTTCATTACAGTTCAGTGACATATGTTTCCTTTCTGTCTTCCTACTTTCTGATCACTTAGTTCTCTCTGAGGGTGAACTTTGGAATAGACTTGCCTTACCCATGTGCTGTTTTCACCCCTCTTTCCCAGTGTGGACCTATGCCTAAAGGCCCTGACCAGGGCTTCAGACAAGCATGGCCAGCGTCCGCTGCAAGCTGACCCAGTATCTGGAGGACCTGGAGGACATGGACTTGAAGAAGTTCAAGATGCACTTAGAAGATTATCCTCCTCAGAAGGGCTGCATTGCACTCCCTAGGGGTCAGACAGAGAAAGCAGATCCTGTGGATCTAGCCACCCTTATGATTGACTTCAATGGGGAGGAGAAGGCATGGGCCATGGCAGTTTGGATTTTTGCTGCAATCAACAGGAGAGACCTTTATGAGAAAGCTAAGAGGGATGAGCCAGAGTGGGGTGAGTAGAGGAAGACAGTAACGGTTTTAATTGTGATAAGATATACACACAATATAAAACTTACCATCTTAACCTTCTTTAAGTGTATGTTTCTTATTTTATTTTTATTTTTTAATTTCTTTATTGATTAAGGTATCACATATTTGCCCTCAATCCCCCATTCCAATACCCCACTCCTCTCCACTCATGTCCCCACCCCCCTATTGTTCTTGACCACTGGTTAGGCTCATGTATGCACACAAGTCCTTTGGTTGATCTCTCCCTTTTATCCCCACCCTCCCTATAAGGTCCAACAGTCTGACCCATGGCTCCTTATCTCTGAGTCTGTTCTTGTTCATCTGTCTATGTTGTTCATCATTTCCCCTAGATGAGTGAGATCATGTCCTACTGGAAATATACTTATAAGAATCGAAAATGAGACAAACAATAATGGTTACGCTGAAAGGCAAATGAATCAGTCTGAAGTGTATATTTCTTTAGTATTCAACACATTCATGTTGTATACAATCAATCAACAGGATTCTTTTTCTTCTTGCAAAATGCTATACCTATTAAACAATTATTTATCCCCTTCTCTCAGCTCCTGGCATCCACCACATATTTTCTGTCTATATGAATTTGACTCCTTGAGGTACCTTTTATTAGTGGCAGAATTTGTCACCCAGGTTATCACATAAGACAATATTTCATTCCTTTTGAAGGCAGAGTAATAGTTCATGGTATGCCTATACCTTGGCATATAGTCTAGAAGTGGGATTACTTATCAATGGGCATTCAGATTGCTTCTAGCTTTGCATTATTGTGAATAATGCTGCTATGAATGTGGGTGTACAAATTTCAATTCTTTGTATGCTCAGAAGTGGAATTACTCAATTATATGGTAATTCTATGTTTCATTTTGTTGAAGAACTGTCATACTGTTTTTCATAGTGCCTGCATCACTTTATACTTCCACCAGCAGTGCACAAAGGTTAGAATTTGTCCATATCCTCACCACACTTATTTTATATTTTATTTAATAGTAGCTAAGTTTGGGTGTGAGATGCCATCTCATTTTGGTTTTGATTTGCATTTCCCTATTAATTAGTGATATTAAGTGAATTTTCATGTGCTTGTTGGCATTTAATCTTTGAAGGAATATCTATTCCTTTTGCCATGTTTTAATTGAGTTGCTTGGTTGTTTTTTTCTTGTTGACTTGCAGGAGTTCTATATATACTCTGGATAGTAAGCACCTACTAGATATATGATTTGCATATATTTTCTCCCATTCCATCCATGTGTTGCCCTTTTACTCTGTTAATGGTATCCTTTGATGCATCAAAGTTGATATGTTTGTTTTTTAAAATGATTCAATTTATTCTTTTTTAATCTATTTTTTAATATATTTTATTGATTTTTTACAGAGAGGAAAGGAGAGGGATAGAGAGCTAGAAACATCGATAAGAGAGAATCATTGACCAGCTGCCCCCCCCCCCCCCTGGGGATGTGCCTGCAACCAATATACATGCCCTTGACCGGAATTGAACCTGGAACCTTTCAGTCTGCAGGCCGACGCTCTATCCACTGAGCCAAACCGGTTTCGACCATTTATTCTTATTGGCTTCATCCTCTTCTTCCTCTTGTGCTAATACTATGAGTAGATGGCAGAAAGCAGTTTTCTTTTTTCTAACTCCTTTAGAAATCCAAGTCAGTGCTCATGTATCCCTAAGAAACTTCCCTGATTAGTTCCACTTTATCCAAACCTTTTCCATGTCTGCAACTTCCTCCGGGTCTCCATCAAATTCCTTAAGTGTCTGTTTGCATGGCCGACAAGCTCTGGCTCAGGGGCAACCTCTCACCTTACAGAGCTATGTGTTGTGTGCAGAAAAGCCTTTCTTATAACCATTACTTTGGGCATGTGAAGGGGAAAATATTTTCTTCCTTCTTGTGGACGGGTGAGGTTCTTCCCTTTGGCTTGGTGTCCTGAGCAAGGGACAAGTAGGGCTCAGAGGAATCTTGAAAATCTAGGATGATGATTTTGAGCTAGTGAAAAGGGAAGATATAAGTGAACCAGCATATCAGAGGAAGCATGGCAAGGCGGGGCAGCAATGTGGGTGTGAGAAGGAAGAGAAAATGACATGGGGGCATGAGGAGGGGTGCATGGCAGTGGGTGTTCACATAATAACACAATTATAATTGTGTCAGTACTTACCTACCACGTAACCAAATTAAAGTTAAACCATAGTCGCAGAAGTAGTTCATTAAGTATTGTAGTTTTAATAGATTTTATTCATTTTTCACAAGAACCCCATGAGGCCAGCACTTTCAAATGAACTTTCAATTTCATTATACTAAGGGCAATAAGCCAGTCACTAAAAGAGAAATACTGTAAGAGTAGGCACAGAGAATGGTGGTTGCCAGGGGCTACAGGGAGATGGGAATGGAAAATTATTCAACGGGTATAGATTTTCAGTTTTTACAAGAATTCTGGAATTGACTTCCCAACAATGTGAAGCCTGTAACAAGTTCTGATTGTCCGAGGCAATGTCCTCACCAGGCCCAAGGCCAGAATTCAATGCCAGGTGTGTCTTTGGTTCAAGCCTGGCTCTTAACCACTATGACATTTTGGTTTCCATATCTGGGTTTTGAGGTGGAACTTCTTTTGGGGGTGGTAGTGAGAGGAGTGACTAGAGCAAGCATGTCAAACTTGCGGCTGGTAGAGGCCCGCCAGCTGTGAATTTGACATGCTTGGGCTAGAGTTAGGCTTTGGTTTGAGTTAATGTTTGGATTTTGTTTTGTGATCAGGTTACCAATAGCATTTGCATCAGGGGAAGCAGAAGCCTATTAGGAATCCTTCCTGTCCCTCTTGGGTTCCTGCCCATTTAAAGTTATCCACACTGTCTATTTCCCCTGAATTTCTCCTAGGAAATGCCTCTTTGAAATGTGTCATTTAGTGACTGTTTAGATCTGTAGTTCTCAACTGTGGATACAGGTTGAAGCTTTATAAATGTAATGGTGCCAGATCCTACCTCACACGGGTTGAAAATCAGTATTTTTTTAAAACTTTGTAGGTGAATCTAAAGTCAACCAGGATTCTGCACCACTGAGTTAGATATAAACCAGATTGGGATTCTCCCTCTTGAAGACCCAGAATGAGGATTAAGATGAATTCCAGTGGGGTCAGGGAGGGATGATACTGCTGGCCCATGGCCATCTTGGGGATACCAGGGAGCATGGAATTGGCCTCAACACCAGAGCATTGTGATGGTGGTGATAGGGGGGAGGGTTTGGCTGCCAAATGCATATGAAGAACAGAGAAACCTGCCTGCCCCACATGTTTGCCAGATGTTTTCTAGGCCTGGGAGAGAGATTCTGAGACTGGATTCTGTGGGTACATGATGCTTAGAGGGTGGATCAATGCCATTACTTTGAAATTGGGAGCACAAGAACACCCCTGACTGGACCTTTATCTACATGCCTGTCATTTGTAACTCTGAGCTGTGTTTTGGGTTGGCAGGTGTCCAGGCAGGTGCCTTTGACCTGTGCCTGGTGCTTGGTCTCAACTACATCACCTTAGGCAGGAGTTCTACTTTTGACACTTAGTATTTTTTTCTTTTTAATTTCAGACAATGCACATTTTTCTGTGGTATGCCGGGAAGAAAGCCTCGAAGAAGAGTGGATGGGATTATTGGGGTTTCTTTCCAGAATCTCTACTTGTAAAAAAAAGCAAGGTAATCATGGGGGTGGTGCTTTCAATTGGGTTTGGAGATGTTGTCTGGGAGCTGGTCATCCTCCTAAGTGCTCCTGCTCCTTGTAGCTGAAGATGTGGATATATGTTCACCTGGCTTCTTGCCATCCCCAAACCAAGGAGAGCCGTTGAGTGTTTCAGATTTTGAAAGGCGTGGCCTGCAGGGGCTAAGATTGAATAAAAAGGATTTTTGGCTGGGGGCAGCACAAAGGCACTTTGCTGTTTGTCTGCTAAACTCTGTTTAGGAAGACTTATAACCAAGTAGTGGAGAGGAACTGCACCCCATCTCTTAGTTCCAGTCACCACAGGCTTCTGTTGAGAGCTCAACTCAGGTGGATGTGCTCAGGCTTCTCCCAGAGTCTAACTTTCTGTCTCTGCCTTAGATTACTGTAAGAAGTACAGAAATCATGTAAGAAGCAGATTCCAGTGTATCAAAGACAGGAATGCCCGTCTGGGTGAAAGCGTGAACCTCAACAAACGCTACACCAGGCTGCGTCTCGTCAAGGAACACCAGAGCCAGCAGGAGAGGGAGCATGAACTCCTGGCAATTGGTAGGACCTTGGCAAAGATGAAAGATGGCCCCATGAGTTCCATGAACTTGGAATTGCTGTTCGATCCTGAGGACCAACACACTGAGCCTGTGCACACGGTGGTGTTCCAGGGATCGGCAGGCATTGGGAAAACAATACTGGCCAGGAAGATCATGTTGGATTGGGCATCAGAGAAACTTTACCAAGGCAAGTTTGACTATTTGTTCTACATCCACTGTCGGGAGGTGAGCCTGGGGACACGGAGGAGCCTGGGGGACCTGATGGTCAGCTGCTGCCCTGACCCAAACCCACCCATATGCAAGATTGTGAGGAAGCCTTCCAGGATCCTCTTCCTCATGGATGGCTTTGATGAGCTGCAAGGAGCATTTGATGAGCATACAGAGGCGCTCTGCACAGACTGGCAGAAGGTGGAGCGGGGAGACATTCTCCTGAGCAGCCTCATCAAAAAGAGGCTGCTTCCTGAGGCCTCGCTGATCATCACCACAAGGCCCGTAGCCCTGGAGAAACTAAACCACCTCCTGGACCGTCCGCGGCATGTGGAGATCCTGGGTTTCTCAGAGGCCAAGAAGAAGGAATATTTCTTTAAGTATTTCTCAGATGAGCAGCAAGCCCGGGAAGCCTTTAGGTTGATTCAGGAGAATGAGGTCCTCTTCACCATGTGCTTTATTCCCTTGGTCTGCTGGATCGTGTGCACTGGGCTGAAACAGCAGATGGACAGGGGCAAGAATCTTGCTCAGACATCCAAGACCACCACTGCCGTGTACATCTTCTTTCTTTCCAGTTTGTTGCAATCACAAGCAGGAAGCCAGAAGCACCACGTTTCTGCCAACCTTCGGGGCCTCTGCTCATTGGCTGCAGATGGAATCTGGAACCAGAAAATCTTGTTTGAGGAGGGTGACCTAAGGAACCATGGCCTGCAGAAGGCAGATGTGTCTGCTTTCCTGAGGGTGAATCTATTCCAAAAGGAAGTGGAATGTGAGAAATTCTACAGCTTCATCCATATGACTTTCCAGGAGTTCTTTGCTGCCATGTACTACTTGCTGGAAGAGGAGGAACAGCAAGATGCAAAGAACATGCCACAGAGTCCTTCGGAGCTCCCCAAGAGAGACATGACAGTTCTTCTTGAAAACTATGGCAAATTTGAAAAAGGATATCTGATTTTTGTCGTCCGTTTTCTCTTTGGTCTTATAAACCAGGAGAGAACTTCCTACTTGGAGAGAAAACTGAGTTGTAAGATCTCTCAGCAAATCAGGCTGGAGCTACTGAAGTGGATTGAAGCAAAAGCCAAGGCCAAGACCTTGCAGATGCAGCCCAGCCAGCTAGAGTTGTTCTACTGCTTGTATGAGATGCAGGAGGAGGACTTTGTGCAAAAGGCCATGTGCTACTTCCCTAAAATTGAGATCAATCTCTCCACCAGAATGGACCATGTGGTTTCCTCTTTCTGTATCGAGAACTGTCACAACGTGCAATCCCTTTCCCTGAGGTTGCTCCATAACTCGCCCAAAGAGGAGGAGGAGGAGGAGGAGGAGGAGGAGGAGGAGGAAGAGGAAGAGGAAGCTCAGCACTCTGATGTGAACCAGTGTGTTGTCCCAGATCTTCAGATGGCCTCTTCTCCTCGGTAAGGAAACCAACTGCAGGCAGGTGGTAGAACATGTTCTCTGCTTTTCAGCCACCTTTTTCTTTGCTCTTGCCCCCTCTCCCTTCTTATCAACTGTCTTTCAAATGCAGTTGCCACAACTATGCAATGCAACCACCATTTCTAGTAGATACCTTCACTGGCAGAGACTGACCAATAGAAGAAGGGTAGCTTGACAAATGGGATGAGAAAAAGCCAATGAAACAATAGAGAACTGAGTGAAACTGTTTGTAATTTCAAATTGCTTATAATCCATTTGGGGATTCTAGTTCATATTAGCCAGTCAATACCAAAGAGGCAAAATAAGCCCAGTGACTTTGTTTCAGGATCACAGAGGACAGAGGGCCCTTAGCACTGAACACCAAATGAAGTTTTCTCAGAGTTAAGCCTGAGCCTGCCTTGATGGAGTGGTAGAGATGCGGGTGAGAGGAGTAAAAAATAAAGGGATTTGGGAAGTGAGTCCAGTAAGAACAAGATGTGAATGTGTGTTTAGGAGACAATGGGGAGGGACACAGCTTCATTGGAACAAACACGATACGGGGAAATTGAGGAAAATAGGGCTAGAAAGAGACAGTGTTCCAAGGCCCCACTGTGCTTGCAAACAGCCTATCACAGTCTGTTCACCCATGTGCGAGGTGGGTTGGAAGCTGTGGCTGGTTGGTACAGTGAAGCAGTTGTTACTCAACTTCTGGAATTGCTGCAACCACAGTAGCTATTGGAAGGTGGCCACTCTATGAGTGCATGCGTGTGACCTCTGTAAAAGATAATAGACATGGGACAAAATTAAGGAGAAGTAGGCTGGACTCTTCCATCACCAACAATGAATTTTCAATTCTTGTCCTCTCTCTCTAGCACCTTTATTGTGCAGTCATCAAGGACCATCCTCTGGTCCTAATCCCAGCAATTTAAGGTTCAGTTGTGGGGACAGGCAGACTGAGGAAGATGGGCAATGGAAAGAACACTTGCAGAATGCACCTGAGACACCTACCAGATCCTAAAGGATGGGGCATGAGAGAGTCGAGTGGGGCAGAGGCAGCGCAGACAGAAGAGCAGAGGCTCAGGGGGTGGGAGGTGGGAAAGTGGGATATGCTTCTATGGTGGCTAATAGTTTCAAATAGCTAGAAAGAAGATGGGGAAGGTGGAGAGAGAAGGAAGCAGACCTGCTCATTAAAGACCTAACAGTAAGACGTGACCAAGAACCCACAGCTGTGAGAAAGGCTCGCAGACACTCTGAAAGACCCAATGAAAAGCCTGATGCAGTCTCTCCAGATCCCAGCTCCCTTCTTCGGAGGGCAGGAGTTTGCTTCATGTGTTCTAGAACCTTCTTGGGACCAATGGCAAGGGCATTCACTCAGTGCAAGTTAGAGGTGCAGGCCCATGCCTGGTTGGTGTGGCTCAGTGGTTGAGCATTAACCCATGGACCAGGATATCATGGTTCAATTTGCAGTCAGGACACATGCCCGGGTTGGGGGCTCGATCCCCGGCAGGAGACAGCCGTTCAATTATTCTCTCATCATTGATGTTTCTATCCCTCTCTCCTTCCCCTTCCTTTCTCTGAAATCAATAAAAACATGTAAAATATTTTTAAAAAAGAAATGCAGGCCCAACCCTAGATCTGTGGAGTCAGAATCTGCATTTGAACAAGAGTTGCACATTGGAATCACCTGAAAAATCTTAGAAATATTGATGTACCTGGTCCTATCACTGAGAGTCTGATGTTATTCCCAGGTGTGGCTTGGCCTATGGACTTTTGAGAGGACTGCTGATGCCACTATGCAGCCAGGGTGAGAGCTGGTCTCTGCATCATGTAGCAGAGTGACAGCTGACCCATTGGGGAGGGAGAGAGGGATAGAAACATCAATGATGAAAGAGAATTACCAAGGCTCCCTGCCTTCTTCCCTCCTTGGTGGGCAACCTTTGATTTGTTGATTTATTTCTTCATCTCTGGGAAGCGATTGTTTCAATGGATACCAGGCACTCCTGGACCCTTAACTTATTTGCTATTCTTAAAGACTGATTTTCTTTTGTTTTTCCTTCTCGTATAGATGGGTGAACTGCTATCTCACTTCCAGCATTTGTCGGAGCCTCTTCTCTGTCCTGGGTGCTAACCAGAGCCTCACTGAATTGAACCTCAGTGGCAATCCTCTGGGGGATGCAGGGATGAAGGTGTTATGTGAAATGCTCCACAATCCTGGATGTAACATTCAGAGACTTTGGTAAGAATCTCTCTGTGGTGTGTGTGTGTGTGTGTGTGTGTGTGTGTGTGTGTGTGTGAGAGAGAGAGAGAGAGAGAGAGAGAGAGAGAGAGAGAGAGAGAGAGAGAGAAAGAGAGCTGGAGGGGCCAGATCAGTGGTTTATTAGTTTCTCAGGGCTGCCATAGCAATGTACCACAGATTGAGGGGCTTGAAAAACAGAAGTATATATTTTTCACAGTCCTGGAGGCTGGAAGTTTAATATGAAGGTATGGGCAGGGCTTGTTTCTACTGTGGATTGTTTCCTTGGGTGTAGATGGCATCTTTTCCCCAGATGCTCACATGGTCTTTCTCTGCATGTCTGATCTCCTCTTCTTACAAGGATGATTAGGGCCTGCTCTAATGACCTCATTTTAACTTAGTGACCTATTTAAAAAGCCCATCTCCAAATAGAGTCACACTCTGAAGTCCTAGCGGTTAAACCTTCAATGTATGAATTTTTTTTTTTTGTGGGGAGCACAATTCAACATCTGACAAGTGAGAAGGCAGAATAGATCAGAGTCCAGCTATTTGGGAAGTATTGGATAGAGAAGGATGAAGGGGAACTGAAAACAAGTCATTTGCTAGTGGTGGGTCAAAAAAGATGTGACTTTTAAAAATTTCCATTTCCTCATGGGCCATGCTCATAGATGTGAATCTGAGAGTTTTATCGCATACAATGATGGCTACTGGGCTGGAACCCACCAGGACATTTTGTATAGATTGAATTGTCACAGGGAATTTCTGGTAGCTTTATTCTAAAGTGCTTGCTTTGAATCAGACTCCTGTGCCCTGAGTTGGGCACAGGGGGTCTGGGTCATCCCTGCAGTCCCGCTCCATAGCACAGCTGCATTGTTGACAGCCCACCACTCTAAGATGTCTTACCTTTGTCTCTTGCTCATCATACCCTCCCCATATCTGATCTTATCAATTTTACCTACTTTACTACAAGCCATTGTCCATTTTCCTCAGCTTTACTCCACCAGCCCAGATCCAACAACTGCAATCACTTTTTTTTGGATATTGCAATGGCTTCCAAGATCATCAACTTCCAAGGGCAGGATTTGTGTGTGTCTTGCCACCATTACTGCAATGCCCTAAGAAGTGTCTTAGCACACATTAGTACCCAAAAATACACACTGGCCCTGACCGGTGTGCTTAGTGATTAGAGTCTCTCTCTCTCTCTCTCTCTCTCTCTCTCTCTCTCTCTCTCTCTCTCTCTCACACACACACACACACACACACACACCCTTACACTTAAGGGTTGCAGGTTTAATTTCAGATCAAGGGCACATACATGGGTTGCATGTTTCATCCTCTGGCCTTGATTGGGACACATGCGGAGGAGGCAATCGATCCATGTGTCTCTCTCACATTAATGTTTTTCTCTCTCTTGTCTCTCTCCCCCTACCTTCCTCACTCCTTTCCACTCTCTGAAAAGCAATGCAAAAATTATCCTCAGTGAGGATTAACAACCACACAACAAAACAAATACCTGAAGGAATAGCATGGCTGTTTATTCTCCCTGCATCCACTTTTGCCTCACTCGAACCCCTTGTCCATACAAAAGTCAGAGGGTTATTTTAAAAATTCTACCTTAATCATGACATTTCACTTGCTTAAGTGCTATCTCTTCACTTTTTAAAAACAGAATACAGTCTTTTTAAATTGATTTTATTGGGGTAAACTTGGTTAATAAAATTATCTAGGCTTCTGGTATACAATTCTATAATATATAATCTGTATATTGTATTGTGTGTTCACTATCCCAAGTTAAGTCTCCTTTCATAACCATTTATCCCCCTAATTTTACTTCCTCCAACCCTCTTTCCCTCTGGTAATAACTATAATGTTGTCTGTGTCCATATTTTGCGGGTGTTTTTGCTTAATCCCTCATCTCTTTCACGTAGGCCTGCAACCCCCCACCCCTCTGATAGCTGTCAATCTGCTCTCTGTCTATGAGAGTGTTTCTATTTTGTTTGTTAGTTTATTTTTTTCATTAGATTCCACATGTGAATGAAATCATATGGTACTTGTCTTTCTCTGACTGGCTATTTCACTTAGCTAGCATAAAAATCTCCAGGTCCATCCGTGCTGTTGCAAAAGGTAAGGTTCCCTTCTTTCTTTGACAGCCACATAGTATTCCATTGAGCAAACGTACCACAACTTTTTTGTTTGTTTGTTTGTTTGTTTTTTTAACCAATCATCTACTCATGGGCATTTGGCCTGTTTCCAAATCTTGGCTACAATGAGCATATGGGTACATCTCTTTGCTCTATTGATAAATTACAAATCCTTTATAATTTTTGCCTTGAGGACTCCTTCTTGCCTTGAAGGTTCTGGCTGGGTTTGGCACTTCACCTGCCTCTTTGCCCTCATCCCATACTACTATCCCATTTGTCCCTCTGGGTGCCCCTGCATGATTCTAGGGAGTGAAACATAAATAGGGAGATGTGGGTGATTATGAGTTGCTTTGCAGATAAATACAGATTTAGTTGTCCATTTGCTTCTAATTGGTGTAAAGATGGAGACAGAAAGGAAGGGTGGTCCAAAAACCTCTAGGATATCTGAACCATTGGTCTGGAAAGGAAGTAGGTTATTGCTCTTTTTCCCATGAAAGAGACAAATCATTGTTTTTATTAATGGTGAATGAGTGTGTGTGTGTGTCAAAAAAATCAAGAATCAGAGCTGCTTGCTCCTCCAGTATGGATGAGGACCTGGGATTAAAGCATTGAGCAGACTAGCAGGAATGGGGCTGGCAAAGTGAAGTAGATGGATACAACCCTACAGAACCTGGCATCTGTCAGAGGGAGTTTCAACTGTTAGGAGCATGTGGTAAAGAAGTGGAACCCACAACTTCACTACCCTTTTTATTTACCGAACAGGAACATGCCATTTATATATCGGAGAGTTTACCATTATTTACAAAGGGAGTTCACTGCCTGCTGCTCAGCAGTTGTGGTCTCAGGCTGGGAGAGCTAACTTCCCTATACATCTTGGGCTGTATTCAGGAGTTCTGATATCTTTAGAAGCCTCATTATGTGGGTGAGGGCATGTGCTGGGGAAAGTCAATGGGGGAAAAAGGAGACATATGTACTACTATTTGTAATACTTTAAACAATAAAATAAAAACTTCATCATGATTTTTACTTTGTAACTTGAAAACACAAGTGTCCCTGTTTAGGCTAAAAACGTGTGCAGACCAGAAGCTGTGTTCTGACACTTTCTGCTTCTGTGCTTGGCATCAAGGTTGAGGCAGTGTTGCCTTTCTCATCAGTGCTGTTTCCACATCTCCTCGGTCCTGAGCACCACCTGTATGCTGGTGGAACTGGATCTGAGCCACAATGCTCTGGAAGACTGTGGAGTCAAACGTGTGTGTGTGGGACTGAGGCATGCATTCTGCAATCTGAAGAAGCTGTGGTGAGTGTGAACTCGTTTTCTCCATGAAGCATGAGCAGTGGCTCAAGGAGCTCCCACAGGCTGGAGTGTTAGTGTGAGGATGGCCTTGGCTGCTCAGATGTTCCCTGTGTTACCTCCAGGTGTTGGTCAGTAATTCCATCAGTTAGTGTTTGCTGTGGAAGAAGCCACATGCTAAGCACTGGAGAGGGGACTCAGTCAAAGTATTATGTTGCCTTTAAATTGTTCACTGTCTAGCTGAAGAAATACAACCAGTGCAATGCAGTGATCTAGAAAAGTCTTGAGAATTCATGGCAGGCCCTTGGTCTCAACACTGAATAGGAAAAATGGTGCTAAAGCATTGCACATACTTAACAGTCTGTGCAGCCCTTTACCAAATGCTTCTGAGATACTTGAATTTTGAAGAAGAGAAGAAAGCACTTGAAAATGGTAAAATTGGTGTACACCTATCTGAATGGTTATTATAAAACAACACAAAACAGAAAACATCAAGTGTTGGTGAGAATGTGGAGAAAGTGGAAATCTCATACTTTGCTGGTGGGAATGTTAAATGTGGAGAACAGTGTGTCAGTTCCTAAAAACATTAAACAGAATTACCAAAGAGTTGAAATGAGGCACTCAAACATGTCCACAGCAGTGTCATTCACAATAGCCACAAGGGGGAAACAACCAAGTTTCCACCGATTTAAAAAATGTGGCATATTCACAAATATAGCCATAAAAGGAATTCTGACACAGGCTGCAACATGGTTAACCTTGGACATTATACTAAGTAAAATAAGCCAGACACAAAGGCCGAATTCTATATGATCCTCTTATGCAAGTGAGGTTCCTAGAATGGTCAAAGTCATAGAGACAGAAAGTAGAAGGCTGGTTGCCAGGGATTGAGGGAGGAGAATTGGGAATTGTTTAATGGAGACTGAATTTTAGTTTGGTATCATGAGAAAGTTCTGGAGATGGAGGGTGGTGATGCTGGTGCAACAATGTGAATATACTTAATGCCACTGATTGATACACTTACAAATGGTTATAGCCCTGGCCAGTTTGATTAGGGCATCAGCCTGTGGACCAATGGGTCTCAGGTTCCATTCCCGGTCAAGGGCACATACTGCGGTTTCAGGCTCAATCCCCAGGCCTAGTCGGGGTGCGTGTGGGAGACAACCATTCTATGTATCTCTCTTACATCAATGTCTCTCTTTCTCTCTGTTCCTCTCCCTCAGCCCTCCCCTCCACTCTCTCTAAAAAATGGTTACAATGGTAAATTGTATATTATGTATATTCAACCAATAATCAATATAAGGACCTAGGAAAATGTAGGATCGGCATAAATTTAGGAGGTGTTTACTTGCTATTACACATACAAAAAGGGAAATAAAAGATTAATATAGAGCTTGGATGCACTCTTTCATGTGTGGACTGGGCTAGAGGCAGTGACGGGACAAGTACTTCCTTGATTTATAGCAGAGTGGATGAGAGGTGTGTTGACTTTCTGCCATTTCTGTGGAAGGTTGGTCAACTGCAGTCTCACATCGGCATGCTGTGTGGATCTTGCATCTGTCCTGAGCACCAACCAGTCCCTGATCAAACTCTACTTGGGAGAAAATGCCCTGGGAGACTCAGGAGTTGAAATTTTATGTGAAAAAGCAAAGTATCCACAATGTAAGCTGCAAAAGCTAGGGTAAGTATTCATGGCATCTCAGCAGAAAAGCAACTTCTTTTCAAGGATGCATTATTGGAAATATGTGAAGGTTATGCAGATGGAATGATGGAGGGGTTTGAAGATACTACCTACTGCTAGTAAGGTATTTATGACTAAAACAAACCCAGAGAGATTGTGCCTCTCAATTCATCATTTGCTTCCAAGACACTCAATTTTTTATTGGATGCAGACTCAAGGGTAGCTGGATTCAGGACTGTGCAATTTGCTATTTTCTCTTGAGGGTTTTCAATCAAGGTGACCTGATATTGTAACATGTAATTGTTAGTAAGCCAATGGGACCCCTTGGTATGTAATAAAGGTCCTATTTGATGAGAGGCGTACAGAGTAATTTCTTCTCCTAAGGAAAATTTAAAAGCTAACTCTAAGAGCAGGGCAGCTTCTGTGACTACCCTGAGACATTGGCCCAGGTCTGGGCTACTGTACCCAGTTCTTTTAAGAAGTAGCCAATTGGTCTCTTGGTAAGTCCCAAGGCCTGTGTTAAAACCCCTAATGTAACCCCTGTCATCATTTTAATGAGAAGGGGTTTTTCAAAGTCTGGCAAATTCAACGCAGGAGTTTGAGTCAAAACCTTCTTTAGGCCTTTAATGGCCTTTGTTGATCTTTTCCACATTGTAAACTAGGTGTTTCCTACTGATTGCTTTCTTTTAGGGTCTCATATAGGTGTCAGGCTTTTTCTCCATATGTTGGGATCCAGAATCTACTGTGTTCCATTAGCCCTAGAAAAGTCCATAGCTGTCTTTGGGTAGTCTGCTCTGGAATACCTAGGATAGCCTGAATTCTTTCTAAAGATAGCATTCCTTTTCCAGGAGTTAGCATAAGGCCTAGCTACTCTACTCTTTGTTGAAGGATTTGAGCCTTATTTTTAGAGACCTTAAAGCCTCTCCTGGCCAGGAAGTTTAGAAGTTGTATTATATGTTTGCACCCCAATTCTTCAGTAGGAGAACAGATTAGTAGGTCATCCACATATGAGATCACCTGTCCATACCACTCAAATGATAGATCTCTGAACTCCTCTGCCCATGTTTGTCCAAATAATGTGGGCTATTTCTGAGACATTGGAAGTGACCTGTCCATGTGAGCTGTTGTTTATGTCCCTTTGAATCTGTCCATTCAAAGGCAAACAAGAATTGGCAATTAGGGTCTAATGAGACACAAAGAAAGTATCTTTCAAGTCTAATGCTAAGAATAATTGAGTTTGAGAGAGGAAAATTTCCCAAAATTGTATATGGATTTGGTATTATGGGGTGTATAGGAATTACAGCCTCAGTTACAGCTATGGACATTTCTAGTTCATAAATCTTGGACCAACCTGTGTATCCCTTCTTTTCCCCCAATAGGTAGGATAGGGGTGTTGTAAGGGGGAATTGCAAGGAAATCAGCAGTCCATGACCAAGTAATAACCTTTTGTGGGCCTTTCACTTCTTCTGGATTTATAGGATATTGCCATTTATTTGGAAATATGCTAGGATCCATCAATTTGATCATGGCCAGCTTGGCCCTCTGGGCTCAGCCTGGAATTCTCGTGGCCCAGACCTGGAGGTTAAGCTCCTGGTTTATGTCTGAATCTATTTCATCTCTCCTCTTTTTACAAGTAAGGTCATAAGTGAAATAGGATTTGAAGTATCTGTTGAAAAAAAAAAAACACCCACTAAGATTTTCACTTTATTTAAAATATCTTTCCCTATCAATGGAGTGGAACATTCTGTCAAAATTAGGAATTAGTGCACAAAAGTAGTTGATCCCTGCCCTAGATGATGTGGCTTAATTGGTTAGGCATTGTTTAGTGCACCGAAAGATTGATGATTCAATTTCTGGTCAGGGCACATGCCTGGGTTGTGAACTCAATTCCCAGTAGGAGGCGTAATGGAGGCAGCTGATGGATATTTCTCTCCCTTTCTCTCTTTCTCTCTCTCTCTCTCTCTCTCTTTCTCTCTCTCTCTCTCTCTCTCAAAAAGAAAAAAATCAATGCAAATATTTCTTTTAATATTTATTTTTAAGCTGGGGCTTAAAAATAAAAGGTAGGAGAAGCAAGATGGTGGCATAGGTAAACATTTATACTTGCTGCCTCTCACAATCACATCAAAACTACAACTAAAAGACAAAAGACAAAATGAATATCATCCAGAACCATGGGAAAGCTGGCTGAGTGGGAGTTCTACAACTAGAAGGAAAGAAAAAAGCGCATTGAGACTGGTAGGAGGTGTGGAGGTGTGGAGGTACAGAGGCACGTGTGAAACAGGCTGGCAACTGGGTGTGCTGTTGTTTTTTCAATCAGGAGGGAGTTATAAGCTCCAGATCGCTCTGAACTTTAGTTCTGAGTGAGATTCTGGGGACCCAGATTCATATGGGGAGAAACTGTCTGGCATTGGGTTGGAATGCGAGGGCGGCTTTCTCTCAGAGTTGCTTGCAGATATCATTGTTCCTGTGTGTGGGGGGGGGCGCAGTATGTGGAGAAGCGGAGATGTGGGGACCTCACCGGTACAGGGCTGACTGTCAGTCATTGCTGTTTGCTCTGCCCTGGTGATTCCCTGAGATCCTGCCCCACCCAATTTACAACTCTACCCAAGCTGTGTGCAGTGGCTGTTGCCTATGAATGGTCTGTCCTTTCGCAGCCTAACCTAACAAAATGTACTTGGGTCAGAGAACTCCAAAACTTCCAAAAGAAGGCCCAATGCTCAGCAGCAGCAACCTAATTTGCTTTACAGCTGGGCTTCATCTGGGAACTTCCAAACCCCAAACAAAGAGGAGGAACCTGCTCCGAAACCGGTTTGGCTCAGTGGTAGAGCATCGGTCTGCGGACTGAAGGGTCCCAGGTTCGATTCCGGTCTGGGGCATGTACATTGGTTGCGGGCACATCCCCGGTGGGAGGTGTGTAAGAGGCAGCTGGTCGATGTTTCTCTCTCATCGACGTTTCTAGCTCTATATCCCTCTCTACTCCTCTCTGTAAAAAATCAATAAAATATTAAAAAAAAAGAGGAGGAATCTGAAGATATTGCTGTAGCTCTTGCTGGGTGGCCTCAGGCAGTGGCCGACTTTGCATCTCCTTGGAGAGCCGAGAGCCAGTTTACCCAGTGGCCAGTGTGAGACCATACCAGATTACAATTCTTCACATCCATAAGTGACACATTCAAGGGGCAGACTCAGTGAGAACCAAAGCCCCACTGAAGCAAGTCCTGCCCCATAAGGGTTCTTCTATTGTAGACACAGATGGTCCTCACAGTCAATTGGCCTAGAAGTCAATTCCTCCCAGTGATATGAACAGCAATCAAGGCTTAACTACAACAAGACTGTACACCCAGCCCACAAAGGGGTGTACCAAAGTGTCTACCTCAGGTGATTGGGGAGGCTGATCCACCTGGCCCTATAGGACACCTAGCACACAAGGCCACTCTACCAACACAGGGAAGCAGCCAAAATGTAGAGATAAAAAAACATGTAATGAATGAAAGAAATGGAGGAAAGCAAACTATAGGTTATAGAGTTAAAAACCACAGTAATAAGGTTACTCAAGAATCTTCTAGAAACCTCTGAGGAACTTAATGAGACCTTCAAGGATCTTAGTGAGAATGCCAAAACAATGGAAAAGGACCAGTCAGAAATTAAGTATAAACTGACTGAAATAAAGAATAAATATACATAAATTCAACAGTAGACTAGAGGATCCCAAGAATCCAGTCAAAGATTTGAATTACAAAGAAAAAACAAACAAAAAACACCCAACTGGAAAAGCACAAAACAAAAATAATACAAAAATATGAAGATAGTGTAAGGAGCCTCTGGGAAACTTCAAGCGCACCAACATCCAAATTATGGGGGTGCCAGAAGAAGAGAGAGAGCAAGATATTGAAAACCTATTTGAAGAAATAATGACAGAAAACTTCCCCTACTGGTGAAAGAAATAGACCTTACAAGTCCAGGAAGCACAGAGAACCCCAAACAAGAGGAATCCAAAGAGGACCACGCCAAAGGCAAAAGACAAAGAATATTAAAAGCAGCAAGAGAAAAAGAGTTAGTTACCTACAAGGGAGTACCCATACAATTGTCAGCTGATTTCTCAACAGAAACTATGCAAGCCAGAAGGGAGTGGCAAGAAATATTCAAAGTGATGAACAGCAAGAACCTACAACCAAGATTACTCTACCCAGCAAAGCTATCACTTAGAATTGAAGGTCAGATAAAGATCTTCACAGACAAAAAAAAGCTAAAGGAGTTCATCACCACCAAATCAGTATTATATGAAATGCTGCAGGGTATTCTTTAAGAACAGAAGGAAGAAGAAAAAGGTAAAGATAAAAATTATAATCAACAAAGTGATAACAAATACATATCTATCAACAAGTAAATCTAAAAATCAAGTGTATAAAAAAATCTGATGAACAGAATAAACTGGTGAATATAAAGAATCAGCGGCATAGAAAGGGAGTGGACTGACAATTCTCAGGGGGAAAGGAGTGTGTGGGGTGCAGGAAGAGATCTGGACAAAAATCGTACACCTGTGGACTAGGACAGTGGCGGGGCGGGGGGTAAAGGGCATGGGTGGGATGGGAACTGGGAGGAGGGAAGCTATGGGAGGAAAAAAAGAGGAACATCTGTAATAATCTAAACAATAAAGATTTATTTAAAAAAATAAAAGATAGTTGCTCCCCATAGGCAATTTAAAGGTGGTGTAAGGTATTTTGCTTGGGTTTTTCCACCTACCCCTTGTATAATGCTGCTGAAGGAAAAGAGAGAGAGAGCCCTACAGGAAGTTGGCACAGAGAAGGTGGCTCCATGTCCAAAAGGAAATTAATTTACCTTCCTGCCACTTTGAGGTTTACTGTTGGCTCTGTCCCTTCAATGATGATGTTCCCAGCAGGAACCAACTGGAGCACAGGGCCCCTCTAGGTCCCGTTATAGTTCCACTTCCAGTGGTTGAATTTGAGTAGGCAGCTTCCTAGGGTACTCCCCTTTCCATTTGGGCTGCCTGATTTTATGCAATTGCCAGGAGGAGAACTTTTGGGTTTTCCCTTCTGTGGCTTCATCAGCCTCTGTTTTTCTAGGGTAGAAAGAAGCTGGGCCTGATTTTCTCTTTGTGTTTTTCATTTTCTAAAGCCCTTTCTTCATCCTCTTGATCACTGTTGTAAAATACCGAAGATGCTACTTTTAACATCTCTTCTGTGGGAGTAGCTGGTCCTATTTCTAATATTTGTCTTTCCTCCTAATATCTGGGGCTGATTGGGGCTGACTTGTCTTTCAGGACAATAGCTGAAGCTGGATCTTTGGGACCTTAATTAAAGCTTTCCTTATCCTTTCTATGAGGTGGTAGAATTTTCTTGGAGACCTTGGTCAATGACTGTCAGTTCATTACAATGAACAGATTTCTTTTGGGAGGCTTTCATTCCCTGCAGGCGGCAAAAAAAGCATGTGATCTGTGGCCTATTTCACATCTTCTGAATCATATTCCCAATTAGGATTAGAAAAGGGGATGGCCTATGTTCCTGGTGGAGTTATAATTTTCTGTATGGACCTCATTTGCATAAGCAGGGCTTCTTGGAGGATTTGATTAACATACTCCAAGATAAATCATTCATTAAAGTGAGCTTTTTCCATTCTTGGATAAATTTTCTGAGGCATTCTGTAAAACTCTCCAACCTATTCTTTATGCCTATGAAGTCTTGTATGCTAAATGGAACCTGAATTCTTAAAATTCCCTCCTGTCCTGAGGTTTTCATCAAAGGGAAATGTTGAGGTGGTATTCTTTGTTTTTCTTTGAAATTTGTTTAATCTTTGCTCTGACTGGTTGATTCAGTATAAGGTGATGCTCATTGTGGGAAAATTGGTTCTTGAGGCACCATGGATGAAATCAGGCATTCACTCTCAAGATTAGGTTCTTTCTTTGCTATGGCTGCTAAGAGCATAGGGTCTACCTTATAGTTTTTTGTACATTTTTTAATTATTTCTCAGGGCCATGAAGGCCTGCACATGTGGTATTTCAGCCCACTTGCCCTGTCTTTGACAGAATAAGTCTAGCTGCAAGATTGCATTATAATTTAGGCTTTGATTTCCTGGCCAAACTTCCCCATCTCCTAATTTATATTGAGGACAAGCTATATTACAAAAGAAAAGTAAAGCTTTTCCTTTTAAGGTTTGAGCATCAAATTTTCCCAGTTCTTTAGGCTGTATCTCAGAGGTGAATCTTATGGTATTGGATTTTGGTTTCCCGTCTGATTAGGCATCCCTTCTCAGGCATGGGTTTCCAAAATTAACTAGTTTTACCCTGTAACTGAAATTCCTGGCTGCAGTTACCCATGGATGTGTTTATCCCACACCTTGAGGGTGACCTTACTAATGAGGAGGGCACTAGTCAGGTTTCCTAGGAATGGATTATGCCTGACTCAGACAGGGGGCTCAACTCCATGCCAGTCTCCTGAGCCCTACTGACATCTCTATTTCCATTCAATTTAAACTCTCCTTTGCCTCTGAACCCTTCTTCCCTATACCATGGAGGGAGGTCTTGTACTTTCTGGGTACACTATTCTATTTAGGTGACAATGCCATCAGTTTTTCCTGTCAAAGACATTACTAGAGAAAGAATTGCACTATTTCTAGACCCACCAGCAGTTGTAAACATGGGACCCTTCTAGGTTCTTGCAATATTCACATTCCCTGAAAAAATTTGCTGTTCAACATATTTTTCTACTGGAATGTCTGAAAATCTGCCATCTTGCCTACTCTTCCATCTCCTGGGTCCTGCAGAGCCAGGCATAACAGATGCCTCAATAGAGGGGGTAACCCTTCCTTTATCCATATCTAAGCAGGTAATTAACTGGTATCTCCTATATTTTGGTAAGGTTCAGTAGGATAAAGCCAACATCCCCTACTACATCTGTCAACCTTATCAAGATACCTAACAAATTGTTTTTTGGCCTCAAAGTTGAGTATTTGAGCTTGGAGAATATACATGAAGGAGGTCCTCTAATCCCATTTATTTCATAACTAGAGGCCTGGTGCATGAAATTTGTGCACAGGGGTGGGGGAATCCCTCAGCCAGGCCTGAACCCTTTCGCAATCTGGGACCACTGGCTCCTAACTGCCTGCCTGATCACCCCTAACTGCCTTTGCCATGGCCCCGACCATGGCGGCTTCATCTGGAAGGTCATCTGGAATGATGTAGGGAAGGTCATTTGGCCGTCTGGTCTAATTAGCATATTATGCTTTTATTATTATAGATTAGCATGGTACCAGTTCCTCAATTAATGGGATGGTCTAAAGCACATGTGTCAAACACAAGGCCCGCGGGCCAAATCTGTCCCGCCAGGCCTTGCAATGTGGCCCGCACCGCGCTGTCATCACTGCACTCTGCTGCGTTTCCATCACAATGACAGTTTATGACTGTTCAGTAAACCATTCGGCCCGCGATTTAGGCTGGATTTTAGATTTTGGCCCCTTCTCTGATTGAGTTCGACACTCCTAGTCTAAAGGGTCCTGATCATCTAGGCAAATAACCACAAGATCTAAGCTTCAATTTGTTCAACCAGATGTCTCACTTATGTCTCTTCTCACATCACAATAATAATAGTCAGTTAATAGCATCTGGCCAGTGCTTTCCTTACAATGCTCATATAAACAAACGAAGACAGAGATATCCTTGCCCCACCTTGCATAATATCTCACAAACTTGTGGGACTCCCAGTTAGTCCTACTAGTATATACTATGCAGCCCTGCACATACAGCAAGTTCCTCCCCTAAAAGCTCTAAAAACTATAAATGCAGATATAGAGGCCAAAATCCTGATGGAACAGAGAATTTCACAGCTTAGTGGCTAAACTGTAGCTTAAACTAATTCCTTTAGCAGTCATGTCTATGAACAGATGAGCTAGTGATTAGAGGTGGTGGGTCTCTGTGTGCTGTTCGTGAGTAGGGCTCCCAGAAGCTGTTACCTTTCTGGTCATCTTACACTCCCTTATATATCTCAGGTCCTCTCCAGGGCATCTAACACAGCTGGAGGGCTCAGAACACTGGTGATCAACCCTTATTTGTGCATCCTTGGATTAGCCAGCCAGTTAATTACACGTGAAATGGAAGTCACTATGAGGCCCCTGCATGTCTTATGGTTCAACCCCAGACATCTCTGCAAGGTTCTTACCCACATAAGCACATTGAAAATTCAAACAGGAGGGAGGATTTGCCTCTTTTCTTCAGATCCTAGGCAAGCCAATGTACTCATCTTTCCCCTCATATCTGTCAATGGACATAACTTTATTCCAGTTGCCTAATTCCTTATGCTTTGCTCATGCCCCTTCCCCCAAGAAAATTAACATGCATGCACAAAGGGTTAACTGGCTAGGGGCAAAACTTACTGCATTCCTGCATCCCTGACAAAGTGAAGGCAGGTGATTTATCGATTCTAGTCACTGCACCAAGGAGCCACTCAAATTGGAGGGGCTCACTCCTCCTTAGCTCTTGCCATGCTTGTGAGAAAGAATTTAGACCAGTGACAGAAAGCAGTGTTTAAAGCAAAGTAAGAAAATTTAGTAAGGAAGCAAAGCAAGCAACTTTATTAGCAATACACTTGGCTTAAAGCACAAGTGGACAATTCAGCAAGGGAACATCCCCCAAAGGAGTCTCTCACACATATTTGTGTCTTTCACAATGCCAGATTTATTAGGAGAGACGTCCCCAATAAGCCATAGAATCTCATGCAGATTACATACAGAGGGGGCGGGGGAAGTTTACTCTATAGAATGAGCATCCAGTGCAAAGTTCTAGTGACAGGAGACTAGAGTGGTGGCATGCATCTGTTGGAGTATAAGTCCAACAGGGCTCTGAGCATTACCCATGGTACAGCCAAGCTCAAGAATTGGATGGTTGGAGCTTTGAGTTCTTAGTAAGGAGAAGGGGAAATACCCTCCCATAGTCCCCAGAGCAACCCTATATTTGCTTTGGTTGTCTTCTCTTTGTAAGTCTCATTTTCGTTTTCTACAATTTTTCTTATGGTGACCTGGCCTTTTACAGTAAAAATAGACACCTTTACAGTTTCACACCATACCTTATTTAGTAATTCTGTTGCCTTGCTCTCAGAAACCAGTTGGTGTATTAATTGGAATAAACCAGAATGGCCAGGATTACATGTTCTGACAGTTAAATTTCTTTGTGAACCCATCAGTATCCCGTTTAAAATTGGGAGCAATTGCTGATTCCTCTCTAGCTGACAGCAGTTTTTTTCTAAAGGGAGCTGTTAGAATTCCTGTTCACATTTTCCCCCCTAAGTCAGTAGTGGAGGAGACAAAGGGGAAGAAAGAAGGGAGGGGAAAGGGCGAGTTCGGACGAGGAAGCTCAGGAGCAAAAGATATAGTGGAGGAGCTATAGAAGGGGAGGATAGGGTGTAAGCACTTGTTAGTCTCAGAATAATAGTTCAGAGACAGTTTCTAAAATTTTTTTTTACTAATTTGTTGTTTAAAATAATTTTTTCTGTGCTTCTCTTAAGAAGCTTCTAATTTTTAAATCAAGACATGTTTCCCATTCATTCATCCAGTTTAATCTTAGAGCCAGCATTTTTCTAAATTTTGCATGCAAAATACTAATTTAGGTACCCAAAGACAGCAACTGATTTTTGGCCATTTTTAGGTTATTTTCTAGTTAAATATTCCTATTTAGGTAAAGCACTTGCAAATAAAGGCTTTTTTTAAAAGAGTATTAATGAGGGCTGGAGGGTCTAGGAGTTTCCAGCTTTGGAGGCACAATTTCCCATGTTAATTATAGTGTTTTTCTTTTTTATATCTGCAGAGTCTGGAAAAAGGACAATTACTTTGACATTCCAACAATATGTTATTGTAGATGAAAAAAAAATAGCAGGTTCAGTTAAGATGGAGATTGACTTTTGTCGGGGAAGATACAAGCCTAGAACATGACTACCCACCATAAACTTCATTTTAGTTAAACAAGTTTTAATTTTATACAATCCTTTGTGGTTACTTTAGGTCTCTGAGTTCACAAGGGCACCACACAGGCCTTCTCTGAGCTAGTCAGATTAGCATGTGGACCCCTTTTCATCCACAGCTTGATAAGAATGTATATTCTTCTGTTGGATGAAATAGTCCATAGATGCCAATTACATCTAATTGGTTGATACTGTTATTGAATTTAAGTAGGCTTTTACTGATTTTCTGCTTGATAGATCTGTCCATTTCTGACAGAGGGTGTTGAAATCTTCAACAATAGTAGATTCATTCATTTTTCCTTCCAGTTATATCAGTTTTTGCCTCATATATTTTGACTCTCTTGTTATGCACATATACATTAAAGATTGTACAATATTGCAATTTATAAGATGACCAAAATGTTAACGTAAAAACCATAGAAACCTGTAAAGAATTTTTGTGAGTTTTTAAAAAATATATATATTTTATTGATTTTTTACAGAAAGGAAGGGAGAGAGATAGAGAGCTAGAAACGTCGATGAGAGAGAAACATCGACCAGCTGCTTCTTGCACACCCCCTACCGGGGATGTGCCCGCAACCAGTGTACATGCCCTTGACGGGAATCGAACCTGGGACCTTTCAGTCCACAGACCAGCGCTCTACCGCTGAGTCAAACCAGTTTTGGCTTGTGAGTTTCTTGAGCCAAACTGTTGACATATGCTGGGAAGTAGTACCTCAATGAATTGAAATAAAGCTCTAGAGAATGGCAAGTTACATCTGTATTTATACATTGCAATAAAAGGAAAGGGACGTAGGTGGGTTACATGAAATCCATTGGTGATAGACTAGAGAGGTGGGAGAAAGCAAAGAAGGGAAACCCCTGGGATTGGATAAAAAGTAAAATGATACTTAAGTGGGTGTAGGAACAATTAACATGATACCAATGAATGAATTTGTGGTATCTGTTCTGTTACCCAGCATATTAGGTTGTGCCTCAAGGGGTCCAGAAAAAGGGAAGTTACAAGTTACCCAGAAATTTCAAAGGGTATGCTATATAATAAAGAGGTAATATGCAAATTGGCCATTACTCCAACACACAAGATGGCTGCCCCGATGTGGTCAAATATGTCCACCCCCATGTGGACACAAGATGGCTGCCACAAGATGTCCAGCAGGGGAGAGCAGTTAGGGGCAACCAGCCTGGCAAGGGGAGCAGTTAGGCGTTGGGGTTAGGGAAGTTAGGGGTGACCAGGTCTGTAGGGGAGGGCAGTTACAGGTGACTGGGCCAGCAGGGGAGGGCAGTTGGAGGCGACCAGACCTATAGGGGAGGACAGTTAGGAGTGACCAGGCAGGCAGGGGAGAGCAGTTAGGGGCAATTGGGCCAGCAGGGGGAGCAGTTAGGTGTTGATCAGGCTGGTAGGTGAGTGGTTAGGGGGTGATCAGGCTGGCAGACAGAAGTGGTTAGGAGCAATCAGGCAGGCAGGCAAGTGGTTGGGAGCCAGCGGTCCAAGATTGTGAGAGGGATGCCTAAGGGGTCCTGGATAGGAGAGGATGCAGGCTGGGCTAAAGGTGCACTGGCTCCTACGTGCTCACCTGCCTGCCTGCCTAATCACCCCTAACCACTGTGCTTGCCTTCCTGATTTCTCCTAACTGTTCCCCTGCAGGCCTGATCACCCCTAACTGCTCGCCTGACAACCTAATCACCCCTAACCTCCTCTGCCTTTCTGCCTGATCACCCTTAACTGCTCTCTCCTGCAGGCCTGATTGCCCCTAACCACCTCTGCCCTGGTCCCCAGCACCATGGCTTTGTCCAGAAGGATGATCGGAAGACGTCCAGTCTATCTGGTCTAATTAGCATATTACTCTTTTATTAGTATAGATACCATAGCCCTGCCCAGAGTGGCTCAGCTGAATGGAGTGTCATTCCATGCACCAAAAGGTCACGTGTTTGATTCCTGGTCAAGCACATACCTAGGTTCATGTTCAATTCTAGATTGGGAAGTGTGTGGGAGGCAACTGATCGATATATATCTCTCTCATTACTATTTCTCTTTCCCTCTCCCTGTGTCCCTCTCAAAAAAAAGAAAAAAAAAAAAGAAAAAGAAAAAGAAAAAGAAAAGAAAAGTACCATAGACTGGGTGACTTAAACAACAAATATTTATTGTTTGAAGTCTCAGAGGCCAGAAGCACAAGATCAAGGCTCCTATAGATATGGTTCCTAGTGAGGACTCTTACTGGCTTGCAGTCACCTTCTCACTATGTCATCATGTAGCATAGGAGTGAGAGTGCTCTCAGATTTCTATTATAAGGGCACTAATCCCATCCCGAGGGCTCCACCCTCAAGACCTAATCAAATCTCTCAAAGACTTCACCTCATAATACCATCATATTGGGAGTTACAAATTTAACATAGGAATTTTGGAGGTTACAAACATTAGGTCTATAACAGGCACCAAGCCTGCAAATCCCTTCTGCATGGTCACTGAGTACCCTGAGATGAAATTCTTCATAGCTAGAGACAAAATGTACTAGAAGCTACTTGAAACTTGCCTTGCTTCTACTTGTCCTTCTTGGGCTTAGGTTCCCTTTCCATTTTGCTTACTCTGTCTTTTTCATTCTGAGTCATGGGAAGATAAAGACAGTGAGTAGATAAGTACTTCTGTTTCCTTTAGGGCTGTGGCTGGCAAACTCATTAGTCAATAGAGCCAAATATCAACAGTACAATGATTGAAATTTCTTTTGAGAGCCAAATTTATTAAACTTAAACTTTTTCCAATGCCACTTCTTCAAAATAGACTCTCCCAGGCCTTGGTATTTTGTGGAAGAGCCACATTCAAGGGGCCAAAGAGCTGCATGTGGCTCGTGAGCCACAGTTTGTTGACTACAGCTTTAGGTAATCTGTTCATGCTATACTGTCTGAATGACTTCTGTGTTTCTATTTTTTCTGATTCTAAGACTTTAGAGCTTAAAAAACGTGATGGTTAATAATTCTATTAATAGCAGAAATAAATATGATTGCATGATATGATCTTTAATCAAGACCTTGTTGAAGGCTCGTAGCTGTGCCTTTCTACATATATACTGTATATCAGCCTCTGAAATTCTATGCAGAAGTGACAGGGATCTCTATTTCAGAGCCCCCATGCTCTTGTTGGGTAAGAAAGTAAGCATACATGACACAAAAGTAGTACATAAAAAACATCAATTCCACTGAATTTAATGCATGGCTAGGGCTTTATGTTCTAAGCCTTAGAATCTAAGGAGTGCCTTATAGTGCAGAAGGCAGTGTGACATGGACAGATGGAGCAGCTGATAGGAGATGCCTCCAGAAGACTTAAGTCTAGGTTTCCTCTCCACCATACACTTGTTCCTTAACCTTAGGAGAAACACATAATTTGATGAGCCTCAAATTTCTAATCTGTAAAGAAATATGTAATACAGTTGCACTGCGACCTTTCCTGGTTGATGTAAGAATCAAATAAGGCAGGTCTCTGCAATGTTGTGGGATGGCCTGAGATATCTTTCTGGATGAAGTGGTCATGAGGAGCATGCATGGCCAGAGGGAATATGTGTAAGAAGGAGAAGGACTGTGAAGTCAATCTGGCTCAGTCAATCTGCTGAGACCATCATTTGTCTCTTTTATGGGGCCAGAGACAGGGATTTGTGCTTTCCCCAGGTTATATCTGTGATTCTAGCTCCTGGGCTTTATGTTGTAGGATGCAGCTCTTCAGATAAGATGAGGTTCCCGTGGTGTGATAGTTGTGCAATGTCCAAGGAAGGCTGGACATTGAGGAATTTTCTTCCTATTTCTTCTACAGGTTGGTGAAGTCAGGCCTTACGTCAGTTTGTTGTCCAGCTCTGTCCTCAGTGCTCAGTGGCAACCAGAATCTCACACACCTTTACCTACGGGGGAATGCTCTTGGAGACAAGGGGGTGAATCTACTGTGTGAGGGACTCTTGCACCCCAACTGCAAGCTTCAGATGTTGGAGTAAGTGCCTTAGCTTATTAAAGTGATGCTGAGATGTCAGAATATATAGTGGGTAAGAGGAAGGGTGTATAGAGTAAGTGATGACGAGATAATCTGTATCTAAGAAGTGATGGTGTCCTCTGAGGGCTTGGCTTATTACAGAATCATGGGACTGGGAAGAATTCTATTTCTAGATGATATAAAGGTAATGATGAGTTCCTTTCACCCCAACCTTTCCACCACAAAAGAATGGGGGTGGTATGGCTCTTATATTTTAAGGAAGTTTTGGAGGAGACAGAATTTAGGAAACATCAATTCAGAAAGTGCTATTGCTAATTGGATCTGGATACTCCAGTAGACTGGAAAAATAATCTCATCTGCAAAGAAGAGCAGAATAATCATGACACATATAATTATTCCAAGCTGGAATAATTCATCCCTCACTTTTCCTTTGTTTGAAATATTACAGCTAAGATCTGGGAGACCTGGAGAAAGGGAAGGGAACATTTTATCTGAATCACTCTCTTTCTTGCAGACTAGACAATTGCAGCCTCTCCTCACACTGCTGCTGGGATCTTTCCACACTTCTGACCTCCAACCAGAGCCTGCGGCAGCTGAACCTGGGCAACAATGACTTGGGTGATCTGGGAGTCATGCTGTTCTGTGAAGTGCTGAAACAACAGGGCTGCCTCCTAAAAAGACTCCAGTAAGTGCTCTCCTCAGAGACCTGAGGGGCAGGGCTCCAAGTTCTAAGGAAAGTTGGCCAGTTACCAAAATCCAAGATGGTTCTTTTGCACTCAGGGTGAAGTTGGGCCTGGCCTAGGTATTGAACATATGTTTGTTGTTGGTGGTGTTTTGTTAATCCTTACCCAAGGATATTTTTTCCAGTGATCTTCTAGAGAGAGTTGAAGAGAGAGGGAAAGACAGAGAAAAATATCAATGTGAAAGAAACAAATTGATTGGTGCCTCCTTCATGAGCCCCTACCAGAGCCCATGCCAGGGAGGAGCCAGAATCAAGCCCAGGACCCTTTGGTCCACAGGCCAACACTCTGTCCACTGAGCCAAACCGGCTAGGGCAAAGATATTTTTAAAATAGGGTAGATGACTCATGAACTACACATTCAACTTCATCTAGACATCTAGAATATTCAAGGTTCAGTTGGGTATAAAACACTTTCCATCCATATTCCTAAAAGAAATGTAAGGTCTAATGACAGCAGCCAAATGGATTGTATTTCTATGCAGGGGCTTGGACTTAATACAACTAGACTTATCTATGGTTCATCCTTATTGCAACGGTCTTGGCACAGAGGGATGCTGTTGATTTTGCTTTTGAGTATTTATAATGGGAAGAGCATGATCCAGAAACATGAAGATGAGAAATTCCATAAAATGCAGCCAGTGAAGTATACTGAAACTATTACGTAGCTCTCTTCCATCACCAAGATGCTGCTGAGATACTCATTACTTTTGAAGTAAGAGCTTCCTGTTAGTGTCAGGACTTCAGTCATCCCCGAGGATCACACTCCCCAAAGAGGACGTTCCCCTCACTTGGCTTTAGAGGCACCATACTCTCCTCTGGGTTTTCTCCTACTTTATTGGCCATTTCTGTTGAGTCTTCTTTTTTTGCTTCTCATTGCCTTACCTTTACATGCTGAATCCTTGGGACTCACCCATTGCCTAATTTTCCTTCCCCACATTTTCTCCCTCATTTATATGATTTAGTCTTATGGCTCTCCTCTGTATGTGTTATACCCCCAAGTTATATCTCCATGATATAACCATGTCCAAATGCTTCTCTGACATTTACACTTGGGTATCTAATAAGTCTTCCAAATTTCACATGTTTAAATCCAAACCTGTGCTATTCCACTCTGTTTGAAACTTACTTCTTCCGTTTCTCAGCCAATGGTAACTGTCAGCCAGATGTCCCCATTGATGTTTCTTCTTCCTTATGCATATCCACTCCATCGGCCTGTCCTGTAAGCTTGGCTTCCACAGCATGCCCACTCATTGTCCACCTCTTGCCAGCTTTATGGTTCTTACCTTGGTTCAAGCCACCATCATCTCTTGAATGGATTGTTATGGTGGCATTCTGCATTTGCTATTCTGCATTTATTTTGATTACCATAGAATATGGAGGGTACAACTAAAATAGGACTCACTCCTATTAACATGCTCCAGTGGCTTCCTATCATATTCAAAGTGAGAGCTACAAACTCATGGCAAAGCCCAAGACCCTCTGTGATTTAAGCCTTCTTCTTCTGCAAATTCATCTTCTCCTGACCCTGTTCCTTCTGCTCCTTTTACACTGTTTCACTTAAACACTGTATTCTCTGGAATTTTGCACTTGGTATTTCCTCTGCCTGGAACTCTCTCATTTTTTTTAAAATACATATTTTCTTGATTTTTTACAGAGAGGAAGGAAGAGGGATAGAGAGCTAGAAACATTGACCAGCTGCCTCCTGCACACCCCCCACCAGGGATGTGCCCGCAACCAATGTACATGCCCTTAACCGGAATTGAACCTGGGACCTTTCAGTCTGCAGACCGACGCTCTACCACTGAGCCAAATAGGTTTTGGCTCTCTCTCATTTTTTGATATACACATGCCTTGTTCCTGTGCATCCTTAAATTATCTGCTTAAAGATCTTCAATGTGTGTGTTTCTTGCCAACCTATTGAAAGCAGCAGGACAGCATGTTATTTTCTCTTCTCTTCATATTTTCCTCCATATGTTGACCTCCATCATATATGTTATTTTCTTGTTTATTTATTATCTATACCCTCCCCCAAGAATATAAATTCTATTAGCCCAGGGACTTCTGCCTTTTTCTATTACCTCAAGGCTGAGAACTGAGCTGGAATGCAGGTTTGAATAAATAAAAGTTTGAATCAGCATTGCATCCTTGTGCCGACATAGTGGAACATATGTGCTAAAATTCTCAGAGCTAAGAGAAATAGATGAAAAAAAGAAGGGATTGGTAAGGATGAAGCTGGAACATTGGTGAATGTGGGATCACTGAACAAGCTCTGAAGGACATTCTGAGGACAAGGACAGTCTCAAAACAGACTTGCGAGTCCATAGATGCACTCAATCTCTCTTGACAACTTGGCTGCCATAATAAAATAGCATAGACTGAGTGCCTTAAAGCATAGACATTAATTTCTCACAGCTATGGAGGAAGGAAAGTCCAAGTCTGCTCATTCAGTTTCTGGTGAAAGCTCTCTTCTGAGCTGTCAGATGGCACCCTTGTGCTGTGTCATCACGTGGCAGAGATGGTAGCTCTTCCTATAAGAACACTAATCCTATTGTGAGGACCCAACCAAATGAACTCATCTAACCCTAATTAGATCCAAATACCATCACACTGAGGGTTAGGGCTTCACTATACAAATCTTGGAGTAACGTATACTTGCAATTCACAACATAATCAAATCAAGATTGTGAGAAATGATGCAGGACAAATGGTATGATTTCTCATTTGAGTGGCAAGGAAAAGAGAAAGAGAAAGAATTCACTTCAAAGAAGACATGAGAGGCCTACCAAGCAATTGCAACATGTGGACTTTATATGGCTTCTGATTAATATAAGAATTATTAGACAGTTGAGGAAATTTAAACATATTAGACATATGTTAATATTAAGGAATTATTGTTAACTTTTTAAACTTTAATAATGGCATTGTATTATGTTTTTGAAAATCTCCTTAATTTAGTGTTATACCATGAAATATTTATAGATGTGTGACATGCTGTGTTTAAATGAAACAAGATTGGCCATGAGCTATTAATTGTCAAACCTGCTGAATGGCCATATGGAGATTTATTACACCATTCTCTTTATGTTTATATATGTTTAAACGTTTTCAAACTTGAAGGTTACAAATAGAACGTAAAGCTACGTTAGGTATGAAGTGCAGAACTGGAGCGCTTAGAAGTGTGTGAGAATAAGGGAAGTGAGACGATATATGTTAAGGTAAAAAAAATTTGAGTGTTCGTTTGAAGAGCATCACTCAAGGCTCTCTGTTTGCTTTTATAGGTTGTGTAAAATGTACTTTAATTATGATACAATCTGCGCGTTAGAAGCACTTCAAGAAGAAAAGCCTGATTTGGCCATTGTCTTTGAACCTTCTCAGTGGTGACGGAGGCAGTGCTGCCAGATGCCAGCCATCCAAGTGTGGACAAGTATGACCAGCATGGTTAGGACCACTGCTCCTCAGGTCTTCTGGTTCCAAGTGGGAGAGCAAAGTTTGCCAGCAGTGCCTTTGCAGAGAGAACACGAGCATCTCCTTCCCCCAGGGACAATAAACGCATTCATATAATATGGTCTCAACACAGCATTTTAGTCAGAGGATGTGTTCCTCTTGGTGACTTCATAGAACTAACTCATTACTAAAGCACTTTTCCATGTCTTTCTTCCTCTTTCTAAATCTCTTTCCTTTTTTTTTTATTCTGTTCACTTTTGTCATCTTTCTCTCAATTGACCATAACAGAATGAGCTAATTAGATATTATGTTGCAATTTTGTGGCAGCAACTTATTTATTTTTAATTTTTGTAACAGTGATATTTTCTAATAAAAAATTTGTGTTTATTGTACTTGGTTGAAAATTCATAAAATATAGAAACTGTTGTATTTATTGAGTTAAACTGCTTTCTTTCTTTAATTTTAAAAGGGGTGCCTACAGATCCTTTTACTCATTTATCTAAACAACTAAGGATAAATTAAATTGCTTTATGTATCTAAAAAGTCTCTTTGCCAAATGATTCAATTGTAATGAAGGTAAAAGAAAATCACTTTACTCAATGTCTGAAGATTGAAATTCCAGCTCTGGTTGGAGAGGAGGTTGAAATCATGTAAAAGGTTTTAGAGTAGATGAATCCTATACTCATAAATAGAATGTAAAAAATGTTTTTTGCCTTTAATTATAAGAAATTATCTGGGAATTATTTCATGCCAGGAGCATGTACTCTACTACACTTTACATAGCATTAAATCATTAATAAACATTAATAATTGCTTCTCTATACGAGGGGCAGCTCTGAACCACATAGAATTATTCAGGATAGAAATACTACTTCTTCTGTCAAATGAGCCATCCAGGCTTCTGCTCCTCAAAGTGTGGCCGATGGAATGTTGATATAAGGAACTTGTGCAAAAATTGTTAATCAATAACATTATCAAGTATGTTTTTTAGATAAGCTGGGGTTTTTTCATGGTAAGACTCTCAGTAAGGGAAGCTAGATGTGATTTATAATCAGGTGCAAACACTTAAGCTTGTCCAGGGCCAGCACTTTAAGTAATTCTGAACAAGATATTGGTTTTTGCAACTCCTCGAAGTGAGCTTTTGCAGTCTGCCTCCCTGGTACAAACACTTTGACATGGAAGATGAAATGTAGTTAAAACACATAGATATGGTAGTGGAGTAAGTGGAAGCTACACTGACACTCTCCTAGGACCAAACAGGAAATACAACTAAAATACAGAAGATTTGCCCAGAAAATTCAACTGAAAACTAGTTGGACTGAACCCTGTTACCCAAGGATGGAAAGTGGAGACCACATAGAGACTGGTCTGAGGTGTGAACGTGCTGGCTGGGCTCTCATAGATAGCAGCTGAAGGTCCACAGGGATATCTCAGCTGTGGGAAGTTCCCACTTAGAACTCCAAGGTCTAAACCCCAAGCTGGGATCCCCAGTCCAGAGCACCAGAACTGAAAAAAATGCCCATGTAACATCAGGCTGTGAAAAGCAGCAAGACTGCTATCTGCCAGGGAGAGACTGCTGGAAATGCAGGCACAGTCTTAAAGGGCCAAAACACAAAATTTTGTGTGCAGTCACTCACCTTGAGCTTGGGCAGAGGTAGGGCAGAGTGGACTGGAGCTAAATGAGCAGAAGCCAGGACTGGGGGCTTTGGGGTTTGAGTTTGGAGGGCAGCTACCCAGGTTTACTGTGTTGAGTAATTCCTTCATGCTGCAGATGAACTTTTTCTCTGGTGGTGGAACTTTGGTATTTGGGCAATTCCACACCCTCCACCCCCCCACCCCACCCCCCGCCTGGAAAGGGGTTGGGGGTGGCAGCAGGTGGGAGGGAAGTTGTTCCAGTCTGTTAGAAGACCTCTCACCCTGAGGCTAATCAAGGCTAATGACAATTAGACTTACAGGCAGAGGAGGCGCTCTGGAGGCTTTGAATCTTTGCCTGAGTTAAGTCTGGGATGAGGGCTAGGTAAACCAGACCCTGGTGCACATCTTGGTCATTTCCAAAGGCCCCCAGCCCAAGCAGAGGGAGCCACAAGCTGTGAATTGCTGAGAGCCCCAAACAGGGCACTCAGGGCCAGTCAGAAACAGAACCTGACACTGTCCTGCACTAGAGATTGGGAGGAATAGCAAATCTACCTAATACATAGACACAAATGCAAATAGGTAGCCAAAATGGGAATACAAAACCAAAAATACCCCACAAATGAAAGAACAAGAGAATTCTCCGGAGGAAGAGCTAAATGAAATGTATATAAGAAATCTATCAGACATAGAGCTCAGGGTAATGATGGCAAAGATGGTCAACAGCATGAGAAAATATACAGTAACTATGAAGAATGGCATAGCACTAATAAAAAACACAGTGGGAGGAATGCACAGGAGATTAAGGAAAGGCAAAGATCAGATCAGTGAATTAGAAGACTGGGTAGGAAAAAAATCACTCAATCAGAGAACCAAAAAGAAAAAACAATGAGAAAAGAGGAGAGCACCAAGAGACATGAAAAAATGCTCAAAGTCACCAATTATCAGAGAAATGCAAATGAAATGCACGATAAGATGTCACTTCACACCTGTCAGAATGGCCATCATAACAAATCAACAAACAAGTGCTGGTGAAGGTGTGGAGAAAAGGGAGCACTAGTTCACTGCTGGTGATAATGCAGATTGGTGCAGCCACTATGAAAAAGTGTGAAGTTTCCTCAAAAACTTAAAAATGGAGCTTCTGTTTGACCCAGTGATTAGTTCCACTTCTGGAAATATATAATCAAAAGCCCCAAAACATCAATCAGAAAGAATACACCCTATGTTCATAGTTTGCAATAGCTAAGATTTAGAAACAGCCCAAGCACTCGTTAGTAGATGGATGGATAAAAAAATCTGAGAAGATCCAAGTCAGCAAGATAGTGTTAGGAGAGTGTGTGGGTGTGCAGGGAGTGCGTGTATGTGAGAGTGAGGGACAGCTATATTCCACAGGATTGTCGAGGACTGGCACACCAAGCTCCCCTGGCCGGGCAGCCTCTACTACCACTGAAATCTCTCCTGGACCAGCCAGCTCTGCCACAGAGACTGCGCCATCTTGAAGAGGAGAGCAGAGCTGCTGTGATCAGAAGCCCAGCCTTACCTTCACCCAGGGAGACCGTGGATACCTCCCAGGACCCTACAGCCACAACGCCCAGGGACCAGCTGCCTCCGCTGTGGACCCACAAGCACTGAGACTCCAGCCTACCTGGCTGCAGGTGCCTAAAAAGTGTTTCCAGGGGGAGACAAGCGGGAGGCTGACTACACAATTGGGTCCTGTGCCTTCTCACAGAGCAGATAAAAGAAACAGCTGAATTGATGAACGTCCACCCAGAATTGGCGAATTAAACACAGCTGGTGAGGCAATCCGTGGATGGAAAGGTCAGAGATCGCCTGAAGAGAGGTGGGGTCTGGCATCTGGCCTGGAGGGAGAATGCGTGCAGCCAGGACGAGAATCTAAGAGGGAGACTGCGCTGCACCAAATCCAAGGCACTTGGGTCAGTGTGGCCCTCCAACGTGGAAGGGGGTCCACAGGGCTGCTGGCAGCGGGGGACTCTAGTCCAGAGCTTGGGAGAATGTGCCCAGAAAGGCAGCCTGAAGTTCTGTACCAGCCGCAGTGCCTGAGGCGGCATGGTTGCTTTATCTTTATAAATTCCCTGTTTTTACTTGCTAAACCCAGTGCATAGGATCTTTTCATTAAAAGCACCCACCAAGGTTATAGGGGAAGGTGGTTTTTGTGGACACTGGGGAGCAGGATAGGGAGAGAGCTACGAGGTGAATCCGTTAGGTGCTAGCACAGCAGGGTGCATGGAGCTGCAGGGAAGAAAAAGTCCATTTCTGGGCCATACTCTAGTGGGGACATGGCAGGGTGGCTTACTTTTCTTTCTAGTGACCTCCTGCTTCCCTTTCCTGTATTCCCTGACCCTCAGCAATATTTTCCAGGATCCCGGTGATCTGCATTTCCATGTGGCTCTAGGTTTCCATGTTTCAGCCTAATAATGATATTGGTTAGTGCCCTGCGTTTCTGATAGGAGCAGCCTCTAATGACCTGGTCAGGAGCTGTGCGTGGTAATCCTACTTTTGCTTCTAAGAAGGTACTCAGTCACCACCTAGTGGCTTCATGAGCAAGTTATATTTTATCCATCATCATGTATTCCTTTGAAATATATTTATTCTTCTGTAGTCTCCAGTTTTGTACATTTCTAAACAAGAGGACTACTTTCAAGCCCAAGATTGTATTCTGCTCTATACCCTGGTCCTTTCACTCCAAGTCAGCAACCATCATCTGTTATCTGTGTTGAGGCATCTTTTCTATGATAGCATATCTTCAATTAGACCATGTTAATTCCACCAGTGGTGGACTCCTTAATCTCTTACTATTTCTAACTGTCTGACCTTTATAAGCCAAGGTTTAGCCACTCACATCAATCCACCCGACTCTGGTTAGCATAAATCCCTGAAAACCCAAAGATTTGTGTAAACTTTGTGGGTGTTTTTTTCTTTATTCCCTACCAGAGCACTCAGGAGTAAGCAAATGTGCACACACTCACCACATGGTAGTCCCACAATGTAATGACACAGCTGGTGTTGAAAGGTGCTGTGTGTCAGGTCAGAGGTCATAGAGGATGAGGAGCAAGGGCAGACCATAGGAAGTGGCAGAAATGTGCTGACTTGATTACATACCTGGGCCTTAGGTGCCAGCTCTAGCAATTTGGTGACCTTTTTCTTTCTCTCCATGAACACCCTCCATGAACTCAATCTGGGCCACCTATTCTGCTTGACAGGTAGAGGTGATTGTTTTGGGAGAATTGTCAGAATACCATATCTTAAAAACCATATGCCCATCTTAAAACCCATTATTTTGAATGGCATTGGGCTCATTCTGGGTGAACTCACAAAATTTCTACTATTTATTTTGATAAATAATTTAATGTAATTATTAAATTATTTAAGATTGTGTAGTTGTCATAGTGCTGCAGTAACAAAATAAATGGTCTCTACTATGAAGCAATTTTGGTCCTAAGACTAGCTCATTAGTATTATAAATGTCCAAATGATTACCAAAAAAGTTTTTTGTAGAGATTTTCTTCCTTCTCATTCTCCAAAGCCATTCAAAGATATACAAATCAGCCGAAACCGGTTTGGCTCAGTGGTAGAGCATCGGTCTGTGGACTAAAGGTTCCGGGTTCGATTCTGGTCAAGGGCATGTACCTTGGTTGCGGGCACATCCCCGGTAGGGGGTGTGCAAGAGGCGGCTGGTCGATGTTTCTCTCTCATCGACGTTTCTAGCTCTCTATCTCTCTCCCTTCCTCTCTGTAAAAAAATCAATAAAATATATTTAAAAACAAAAACAAACAAACAAACAAACAAAAAACAAACAAACAAAGATATACAAATCAGTGACTGACTTTTCAAACAAAGACCATTATTTTCATTGGCTTTTAACCACTAACACATCCAGGTTACCTGACTTTTGGAATAAGAAACCTTGATTCTAACCTTTAAGTGCTCTGCCTTCAAGTTCCTAGGCATCATATTTTTTAGATAAAGTTACTGCTTCTATCCACCCCGCCCCAACCAAGCTGTATTGATATATAATTGATGAATAAAGTGTACACTATTTGAACCAGATGTATACTGCAAAGTGGTTACCACCACAACCAGGAGGACATAAAACTAACTTCTCCATCATGTCACACAATTTCCACTTTTTTGTGGTAAGAACATTTAAAATCTGTTCTCTTAAGAGCAACCTTTAAGTATATAAATATAGTTTTGTTAACTATAATCATCATGCTGTGCATATTTAAAAAATACATTTATTTCTATAGACTGTTTAAAAGCAAATATTCTTTACAACCCCAATACAGCACAGATTTTCTCCCCAAAATGAAGTGAGCAAGGAAAAAATATAAAAAGAACAATATGAAATATACTCAGGAAGAACCGCTCATCTTTATTTGAAAAAATAAAAATTCCTTGAATGTGTGGTGCAGATGAAGGATTAGAGCCACAGGTGTTCTGTTCCCTAACACAAGGGCTCTGCACATACACACAGCTAAGGTGGCAGAGGGGGCCCTTGGGCCTGCGCCATCCTTTCTGTCCACAGAGGATCTTCCTGAAAGTAAAATGTCACTTCCCAGTTTTACCTAAATTCCTGCTTCACACTGCGGGCCTCTCTCCTTAATGTCCTCTTCACTGGGAGCCTCTGAAGTTAACCTGGAAGAACTCTTTCTGTCAGATCTGGACTCGAACATTTTTCCTCACTTCATGCCACAATGAGATTTCAATCAAAAGGATGAAAACGTGCTGTTTCAGAGGATATGACAAAACGAATGTTTGGCATCTTTTAAGGCAAATTTAATCTCTTCTCTTTTGGTCTGATTCAGGCCTAAACTTCTCACCACTGAGCACCATCGCTGTTGGACATGCAGATTAGGCAACTCTGAATGGGGTGAGTGAGGGAGTGGGTCAGTACAGGTGGAGGTCCTAGGAGGTCTTGAGCCTGACTAATGGGGATACTGTGTGTGCTTATGAAGGCCACAGTCTGTGGCACAGCTGCCTCCTCAGCAGTAAGTAGGTAGGCAAGCCAAGGAAAACCAGAAGCAAGATAAGGTCTTGGTGGAGGAAGCCAGGCAGGCTAAGAGAAATGACAGAAAAAAGGGATCTTTACAGTGTAATCCACTGCACCATTCTTTTGACATCGTTTCTATAAATGCTGACTCCGACTAATACTTAACTTGTAGATAAATAGCATGTTTGTATAAGAATTCTAGGAACTAACTTCAAAAGATATAGATTCCAACCTCAGTCATCTCATCCCTGGGAGATTTGCTGACCTTCAGCTGTAAAACCAGGAGGACATAAAACCAGATGACAAAAACCAGGATGACGCACACCAGACCATTGTTTGACAGGTTTTGAGGTCCTTATCAGAGTGGACAGTGCTGGTCTGCACAGAGAACTCCTCACCCCTCTCCCTTTGATCTCTTTGTTCTGCTTTCCCTCTCCCTCCGTATAAAAACCTCTGCTTGTACTGACATGTTACAATGGTATTTGGGAGGAGAGTCTTTTTAGGCTATTGGCTGTTAAATAATGCAATTTTCCTTATATCACCACCTGTCTCTGGAGTATTGGCTTTCGAACAAAACTTAGTCAGCTGAACCTGGGCAAGAGGTGCCTCAGCTCTGATGATATGCATGACCTTGACATCAATATTATTTTTCTTCAGAGCAAGAAAATAGGGGGACAAAAGAAAAAGAATGTAAGAGGAAGGTGTTCCATGAGTTTAGCTCTATAAGATACAATAGAAGTCATAAGGGAAGAAGAAAAGAGTAGTTGGTTTCTCATTGTGTCTCCTCTCCCTAGTGGGCTGGTAGCTGAGGCCGCTGTCCCCTCCCCCAGGGAGCAGGCAAATGACTTTGGCAAGGAGGAGGGCTGGTGTTACTTGGTCTGGGCCTCATAATTGCTTCTCTCTACCCACCCATACCCATTTGGAGCTCGCTCTTTTTTTTTTTCTTTCTTAATTGGTTTCAGAGAGGAAGTTAGGAGAGAGATAGAAACATCAATGATGAGTGAAAATCATTGATTGGCTGCCTCCTGCATGCCTCACACTGGAAAGTGAGCCCACCACCCTGGCATATATCCTGACCTCCTGTTTCATAGGTTGATGCTCAATCACTGAGCCATCCAGTGGTTGCTCTTGATGAAAACTTTCTCCAACTTTTTTAGCAAAATTCTTCACAACCTCCTTTCACTAGGGTCTTGTCCATGCAAGTTTTGGCTCACTGCAGTCCATTGACATTCTCACTGATCCATGCAAGGATGAGCTTGGACCACTTGCTCATGGTATCCCCTGTGGTGAAGTGCATGAAGGCAAACAATCAGATGTTATCTGTGTAAGTCCTGACCTTCCCACCCTGCTCACCAGGGACGATGGTGGAGCGGTCATATGCTGGAAACAAATCAGTGCCACTAAAAAAGAGATGTTGACAGGAAGCCAGGAAGGCTGGTCAACAACCTTAATTGCTCTAACCTTTAGTTGAGATATTGTTAGCTGAAGCAGCCTCCACCTTGTTTGCCCAGCGTAAGTTTCTGTTATTTCCTGCCTAAGGGCTACATGTAAATTTCTGTTTATGTTGCCTAAGGTGTTTTTTCCAAAGCCTCAATAAAAGGGGATGGCAGGGCCAGAGCAGTAGTAGTTCTCCCACTAGAGTTGAACTACCGCCTGCCCCCCCCCCCCCCCCCCCCCAATATCGCCAAGTTGAATTTCTTCAAGTCTCAAGTCTCATTTGTGTGCGGCCCTTCTCCAGAACCCGAACCCTGAATAGGAACTCTTTCTACGCGGGCCGTGAAAGAGAGTCCTATAGTCCTATTTAAAAGGCATCCAGAGGACCACAGAACTGCTGTTGCACACTAGGTTGTACACCTCCCAGCAAGCCTTTTTGTCTCAATCTTGGTGCATGGGATGTAATAGGGACACTGTCCAGAGCCACCAAGGTATCATGGCGGCAGCGACTGGAGTGCTGGAGGGACTCTTGGAAGGTGGGCAGGTGACAGCAACAGCAACAGTCACAGCTAACTCCAAACTCCCAGGGTCTCACCAGCCACAGCCGTGCTGCGTATTTGTTCCCCAGATAGTATTCATCTTCCAACTGTAAATGTCTACCCTTTGACCAAAATCTCCCCAATTTCCCCCATACTCCTGCCCATAGCAACCTCTGTTCAGTTACTGATAGTTCAGCTTCGTTAGATTCCACATATAATTAATGTCATACAGTATTGGTCTCTCTCTGTCTTGACATTTCATTTAACATGATGCCCTCCAGTTCCATACATGTTATTGCAAATGGCGGGATTTCTTTCTCATGGTTCCATAAAATCCTATCATTTTTTAACTTTTTTTTCTCAGACCACATAAAACACTTGTGATTTTTTTTTTTAAACCAGTGTGGTTTTGCTTATATTGTCCTCTGTGCCTTGAATATGTTCACTTCTCTCCTCAACCTCCTGCATCTTAGCCTTTCCCAAAAGCATCACTTAGGTTCCCGCTTCCTTTACAGGCTCATTTCATAGTATTTCAGCCCAGGTTGGGTTACAGCCTGAGAAGTGGGTAAATGACTTACCTCCAGGACACATGGTCATTAAAGGAGGACTGGGATTAGAGAGCTGCATTTATTATTATGCTGGGTACAGAATTGGATGGAGATGACCACTAGTGCCCTGGAATTTCCTGCCTATTTCAAGAAGACTCACCTGAGATGGATGAGGCCACTGGGACCCCTTCACAGATGAAAATGAGCCTCACACCTGACTGCCTTCTGTGGTCACGTCAGTCACCTCGGGACCTAACTGTGCCTGCTATGAGCTGTCCCACCATGAAAGTCTTCTGCGCTTTCTGAGGTGCTTAAATTAGACTCTTCTGTTTATAGACCAATTCAGCAATAAATCCTATTTGTCTTCAGGGCCTTCTCCTCAGTCTGGCTTCCTTCCATTCTTGTGCTTTCCTTTGGTCAGGTGTTTGGGTTCAGATGCAGTGATTTCTTTCTCATGAACAAAACTCAAAGCTAGTCAGAGAAGACTGAGATCCAGGGGAAGGATTTCTTATATGTTATTTAAGTTTTAAATGTGCTTATGGAAGAAAACCCATACATATAGAATTGTACAAATAGGCAAGTCATTTGATTTCTTTAAAAAACTTACCTTTATTGTTGAAAATATTACAGCATTTCTCTTTTTTGCCCTCATTGATGCTCTCTACCCTCCTACCCTCTCCCCAAGTCTTATGTGGTTTCAATCCCGTGTCCCTTCAAGTAGCCATTGTTATGGTTTTATGTATATGTGTCCATAAAGACACATACAAAGTCAACCACATACATTTTTCTAAAGGTGAAGAGAAAATGGTAGGCTGGACATAAGGGCAGCAGGTCTATGCTTAGATTTCTTTTCTTTCTTCTTTTGCTTACCAGTGCAAAGGCAAGACAAAACAAGACAAAAGAGGCCCCATCTGTAACTGCGAAATGCGACAACAAAATAGATCACAAACGAAAGAAATGGAGGACAAAAAGCGTCTGGATATAGAGTTCAAATCTACGCTTACAAGGTTTTTCAAGAATTTCCTAGAAAAGATGGATAAGGCCTATGAGGATATGAAAAGAGATCAACTAGAATTAATAAGGAGTCAACAAGAAATGATAAGGGATCAACAAGAAATAAAGAATACATTGTCTGAAATAAAAAATATTTTACAGAGTCCTAAAAACAGAAGGGAAGATCGCAAGAATCAAGTCAAAGATTTGGAACATAAAGAGCCAGAAGACACTCCTCCACAGAAGCTAGAAGGCAAGAGAATCCAGAAAATTGAAGATAATGTAAGAAACCTCTGGGACAACTTCAAGCGAACCAACATCAGAATTATGGGGGTCCCAGAAGATGAGAGAGAGCAAGATATCGAAAACATACTGAAAGAAATAGTGATAGAAAACTTCCCCCATCTGGTGAAAGAATTAGACTTACAAGTCCAGGAAGCACACAGAACTCCAAACAAAAGGAATCCAAAGAGGACCACACCGAGACACATCATTATTAAAATTCCAAGAGCAAAAGACAAAGAGAGAATATTAAAAGAAGCAAGAGCAAAGAAGGTAGTAACCTATAAAGGAGCACCTATACGATTGTCAGCTGACTTCTCAACAGAAACCATGCAGGCCAGAAGGGAATGGCAAGAAATATTCAAGGTGATGAATAGCGAGAACCTACAGCCAAAAATAATCTACCCAGCAAAGCTATCACTCAGAATCGAAGGCCAGATAAAGAGCTTCACTAATAAAAAAAAGCTAATGGAGTTCATCACTGCCAAACCAGAATTATATGAATTGCTGAAGGGGGTTCTTTCAGAAGAGAAGGTAAACAAAGATAAAAATTATGAACAACAAATACGTAACTATCAACAAGTGAATCTAAAAACCAAGGAAATTAAAAAAAAAATCTGATGAACAATATTAACTGTTGAATATAATAGAATCAGAGGTATGGAAGGGGAGTGAACTGACGATTCTTGGGGAAAAGGGGAGAGGGGGGCGTGGGAAGAGACTGAACATAAACTGTGCACCTATGGATGAGGACAATGGGGAGAGGGGAAAGGGCAGAGGGTGGGGTGGGAACCTGGTGGAGGAGAGCAATGGTGGGGGGGGAAAAAAGGAACATTTGTAATAATATGAACAATAAAAACTTATTAAAAAAAAAACAAAAACAAAAAAAACCTGGGACCTTTCAGTCCTCAAAAAAAAAAAAAAAAAAAAAAAAAAAAAAACAAGACAAAAGACATTATGAGAGAGAGAGAGGCAATTTTAATTAATTGATTATTTTAAAATTAAATATGATTGACAAATAACATTCCATTAGTTTCAAGAGTGTAACATACTGATTCAATATTTGGGTGTATTGCAAAATGATCTCCACAATAAGTGCATATGTGCCACCACACATAGTTACATAATTTTTTTCTTGTAATGAGAATATTTTTATTTTTCAGTTTACAGTTTACATTCAGTATTACTTTGTATTGGTTTCAGGTGTACAACATAGTGGTTAATCAATCATATACTTCACAGGATGTTCTTCCCGATATTTTCAGCACCATCTGACAACACATTTAGTTATAATATTATTGACTATACTCCCTATGTGTACTGGACATTCCCCTGACTATTCTATTTGTACTTAATTATACCTTTACCTTTTTCAGCCAGCCCCTCCCACCTCTCTCCCATCTGGCAACCATCAGTCTGTTCTCTGTATGTATGAGTCTCTTTCAATTTTGTTTGTTCATTTACATTGTTTTTTAGATTCTACATATAAGTAAGATTATACGATATTTGTCTTTCTCTGTCTTATTTCACTCAGCATAATGCCCTCTAGGTCCATCCAGGATGCCACAAATGTTAAGATTGAATTCTTTTTTGTGGCCTACTAATATTCCATTGTGTGTACGTACCAGGGTTTCTTTCATCCACTTGTCTATTGATGGGCACTGGGGTTGCTTCCTAATGTGGCTATTGTAAATAATGCTGCAATAAACATAGGGTGCATATATTCTTTCAGATTAGTGTCTCAGGTTTCTTTGGATATATACCCAGATGTGGGATGGCTTGGTCATAAGGCAGTTCTACAATATTTAAAAATTTTGAGTCTCTCTATATTGTTTTCATTGTGGCTGCACCCATCTGCATTCCCACCAATAGTGCACAGGGGTTTCGTTTTCTCCACCTCCTTGACAACACTTTTTGTTTGTTGATTTTTTGATGATAACCATTCTGACTTGTGTGAGGTGGTATCTCATGATGGTTTTAACTTACATTTATCAGATGATAAGTGACACTGAGCATCTTTTCATAAGTCTAGTGACCATTCATATCTTTTAAGATTTTTTCTTTTATCAACGTTCAAATATATATTATAGTATTATTTACTATAGTCACTATGCTCTATATTACAGCTCCAGAATTTATTTATTTTATAACTGGCAGTTGTATTTTTTATCCCATTTACCCATTTTCCCACCTCCACACTTGCCTTTGCCTTTGGTAACAACCAACCTATTCTCTGTATCTATGAGTGCTTCTTCTTTTTTTTAAAGATTCCACATCTTAGTAAGATTATATGGTATTTGTCTTTTTCTAACTTATTTCATTGAGCATAATGTTCTAAAATGAAAGATTTCTTTCTTTTTATGGCTAAATAATATTAATATATATTCCATTTAATATATAAGAGAGTCTTTATATTAAATATATATTATATATATCCTATTTATATTATTATATTTATATTATATATTATAATATTATAATATTATAATATTATTCAGCCATAAAAAGAAATAAATATATATTTCCCAAAATGTATACACATACTTTGGATAATTATAAAGACAGTGTTTATTAAAATATATTTCATTTTCAAAATTGAGTTATCAGCTGTTAAAGTATATATACATTTTTGGGGACACTATAAATACTATAACTAAAATATGGAAACAATTTATGTGTCCATACATAGATAAATGAATGGATAAAGATGTGATATACACATACTTAGGTTGTTCCCAACCTAAGTATGTTTATCATATCATAATGGCTATTATCTATCTTAGCTATAGTATGTTATGCTGCAATAAACATGAGGGTGTATATATATATATTTGAGTTAGTGTTTTCATTTCCTTTGAATAAATACCTAGAAGTGGAATTGCTGAATCATATTTAATTTTCCAAAGAATCTTCACAAAGTTATCTCCAGTGATGCCTGAGAGGTCTTGAGTAATTCACTTCACTCTCAGTGAGCCTCAGGAGCAACTTAGAGGTCATTCAGCCAGACAAGGAGCCTGTTAACTGAGTAGAGCTCCATGTTCACCCTTGGATGACTTTGCTGCTCTAGCATTAGCCCAGAATGCAGAATATTTAAAAAAAATGTTTCTATTGATTTCAGAGAGAGAGGAAGGGAGAGAGCAATAAAAATATCAATGATAGAGAGGATCATCAATTGTTGCCTCCTGCATGCCCCCTACTGGTGATGAAGCCTGCAACCCGGGCATATGCCCTAATGGGGAATCAAACTGTGACCTACAGGTTCATGGGTTGATGCTCAATCACTGATCTATACTAGCCAGGGAGAATGCAAAATTTTAAACAAGATTTTTAAAGTGATTTTGAGGAGGAAAAGTGCTAACCCCTTTTGAGAAACCTGGCTCAGGGGAGCACTGGGCACACTCCAATAAGTCTCCTACTGCTATGTAATCTTGATGAACACACTTCCTTATCCATGTAAAATGGACATTCAAAAATATATATTCTGAATCTTTGGAGTTCAAGATGGTGGTGTAGAAAGATCCTGAATTCACCTTCTTTCAAACACATTGCATCTATAGCTACACAAAGGAATGATGCCCTCTGAAAGGGACCTGGAAACTGGATGAACCCAGCCTCCACAACAGGGGCAGCATAAAGAAGGGTAGAAGAGGCAGAGATACAGTCCTGCTAAGGAAAAATTACTCCCCAGACACAGTGTTTCACTGTTGAGAGGGATCTCAGGTACAGAAACTTATCCTGAGGACTGAGTAGTTTGAACTCCACATCAAGTACCTCAACATTTAGATCCTGCCATGGAGAGATGAACCCCCACAACACCTGGATTTGAAAACCAAAGGGAAACATGTCCAGAAAAAGTATAGAAGGGAAAACCACTCTTAAAGGGCTCATGTCCAGACTTACCTAGCCTGGAAATCAGTGCAAAGATTCTATAGGAAAATGCATAGACCATAGTGAAGATGACCCACTTACTGATCTTACTCACTGCCAGAAAGGCAAGAAAACAAAGGAAAGAAAAAAAAAGATCTCACCAGTAAAGACAAACATGAAGTTAGTAAATCAACTATTATACTTATAAAACTAATATGAAGGTGAAAGACAAAAGTGGTAAAATCACCTATATCTACAATAATTAGTTAAGGGATACACAAAATAGAAAGATGTAAACTGTGATATTGAAAACGTAAAACATGGGGATGGAGGAGTAAATATATAGTGTTTGTAGAAAGCACTCAAACTTAAGTGGCCATTAACTTAAAATGACTACATACATAGGTTGTTATATATTAACATCATGGTAACCACAAACCAAATACCTATAATGGACACACAAAAGATAAAGGCATCTGAACATATTACTAAAATAACAAGAGAAGATCTACAAAAGCAACTAGAAAATAATAACAAAATGGCAATAAGTAAATGTCTATTTATAATTAGTTTAAATGTAGATGGACTAAATGTTCTAATCAAAAGACACAGGGTGGCTGAATGGATATTTTTTTTTAAGAAAAGGCCATTCATATGCTGTCTACAAATTTAAAGACACACATGGGCTGAAAATAATGGGTTGGGAAAAGATATTTCATATAAATGGAAACAAACAATAAAGGTGGGGTGGCAATATCATATTTGACAAAATAGACTTTAAAACAAAGACTAACAAGAGACAAGGACACTACAAAATGATAAAGAGATCAAAGAAAAGAATTTAACATTCATTTAGATTGATGCAGCCAGCATAACAACATGTAAAAACATAAAGAAAATATTAACAGACCTAAAGGAGAAATTGACAATATTACAATAGTAGTAGGGGAGATCTAAACAAAAATCAATAAAGAAATTTTGGCCTTAATAAACATATGAAAACATGCTCATCATCACTAATCATGAGAGAAATGCAAGTTAAAACTACAATGAGATATCACCTCACACTTGTCATAATGGCTATTATCAATAAATCAAGATACTTTCAACAATAAAGATAAATCAATAATAATAAAAGCATAACATGCTAATTAGACTAGATTTCCTTCTGATGACCCTCTGGATGAAGCCAGGGCTTTGAGGGAAGTCAGAGAAAAGCCAGTGCCAGGAGCCGGGGAAAGGAAGGCCTACTCTTGCATGAATTTTGTGTATCAGGCCTCTAGTTTAAAAATAAAAATAGATTAAAAAAATAAATCAACAAACAAGTGTTGGTGAGGATGTGGATAAAAGGTCACCTTTGTGCACTGTTGGTTGGAATGTAAATTGGTTCAGCCTCTTATGGAAAATAGTAGAAGGTTCCTCAAAAAATAAAAAAATAGAACCACCTTATGACCCAGAAATTCCAAAGAAACCCAAAATTACTATTAAAAAATGTATATATGCACCTCTAATTTATTGTAGCATTATTTACAATAGCCAAGGTATGGAGGCAAGCTATCTATCAATAGATGAGTAGATAAAAAACAAGTGATACATATGTGCAATGGAATATTATTTGGCCATAAAAAAGAATGTGATCTTATCATTTGTGATAGCATGGATGAAACTAGAAGGTATTATGATAAGTAAAAGAAGTAAGACAAAAAAAGATAAAGAATATATGATTTCACATAATACATACCCTTTAGTGATTTTTAAAAAATTAAATTTATAAAGTTCTGTCCCCGAGCTCACTCCTAGCTTCCTTCCTCTTCTTAGTTTCCATGGGATTTGCATTTATTTTACTTTCCTACTACTTTTAGATACTTCATATAAATATGTATTATGTTCTAGTACACCTAATGCTAAAGGCCAGTTAGAATGTGAAGGTACATGGATGCAACAATCTAGACTGCAAGTATGCCCTTCTATAACCCAAAAGACAGAGGTCACCATTTGGCAAAAAGCCTCTTCTGTCTAAGTAATAACTGTGAGTGGCATGCAGGAGGCACTAGTTAATGTTTTTCTCTCTCCCTCTCCCTTCCTTTTTCTCTAAAAATGAATTTAAAATATTGAAAGCAATACTTAGTGACAACATTGGATTGGATTTTTGGACACCTGGTTGGAAATGAAGAATTGGTCTTTGAATGTAGGATTCCAAATCATCCTCCACTCACTTTTCCACCTTGGGAAAAGTGTTCTTTATGTGTAAAAATGCATATAGAGTTGGGCAAAAGTAGGTTTACAGTTGTGAATACATGAAACACAGATTCTTCTTGTATTATTAATTATTTTATTATTTTCCTTAAGAACAACTGCAAACCTACTTTTGCCCAACCCAGTATAATGATTATATCCACTTTATTTTGTTGCTGTCAGGTTTAGAAGGATTACCAATGCACTCAGAACAATACCCAGAATACAATATGTCTGTTTACCTCTCTTTCCCCTCTCACACTCTGATGTTTAAATGTCACAATAAGGTCATGGTTTAACAGTTTAATTTCTATTTCTATTATGATGCACAGCATTCTCAGTGGATTGGAGGATTTAGTTTGGAATGCGGTTTCTCATTTCTGACCCAGGAAAGATAGAGATGTTTATTCTTGTGACCATGAAAAGGTAAAAGGTTTTTGTTTTCAAGCCATGTCATATGATATTTAGCTATATCCAGAATTACCTTAACAGACATATAAGCTAAAATTTAGGAATTATTATTGATGCCTCAATTATAAGAATAACCATTATCGTTAACTCCTTTTATTAAAGCTTCTTCTGTGGATGTCCTAAGGAGTTGTTAGGTAAGAGTCATACTCTTTTATTAATTTGTGTATTTATTTTTAAATTTCTTTTGAGAGAGAGAGAGAGAGAGAGAGAGAGAGAGAGAGAGAGAGAGAGAAGCAGGGAGAAGAAGAGAGAGATGGAAACATCAATATCAATTAGCTGCCTCCTGCACACTCCCTACTGGGGTTTGAGCCTGCAACCTGTGCCCCAACAAGAAATCGAACCAGTTGACCTCTTGGTGCATGGTCCAACACTCAAACACTGAGCCACATAAGCTGGGCAAGAGTCCTATTGTTTTATCTCAAAGCAGTGATAATATCTAAATAATATACAGGTGTATCAGTCAGAATACAGTCACATGCAGAAAGCAGACCAGTTGTTTTAACAGAGGAAATTTAACAAAAAAGACTGTTAATAAAAGTAAAGCCTTTGACTTGTGGAATTTTAAAAGCTATGGGTTGCTCTGGAAAAAAAAAAGATGAACATGCCTCAGCACTTATTATCCTGATGTGTAACCCAAATTGTGGACAGAAAGCCACTGCCAGGACAGAAAACGGAGAGACAGGATAGTTTACTATTGGCAATGTTATCAGACAAGGGTGCATTTTATCTCCCTATTAGTTTAATTTGTATGCAACACATATCATATGAAAAATTGGACCAGAGTCAGGGGAAGGTGTGAAAATTGGTGGAAATTATACCAATAATTTAAGATATGCAGATGGCATTATCTTACTGGCAGAAAGCAGCAATGACTTGAAATAACTTCTGATGAAAGTAAAAGAAGAAAGCAGAACTGCATCTGAACACCAAGAAGACAAAAATCATGACTATAGAAGAAATACAAAACTTAAACCTAGACAATGAAGACATCTAAATCATTAAATATTTTATTTACTTTGATTTAGCCAATTCAATGGAGACTGCAGCCAAGAATTTGAGAGAAGGCTAAGACTCAGAAAGGCAGAAATTAGGGAGAATTAGGAAAGATCACCAAGAACAAAGATATATTATTAGAGACCAAGGCTACGATCATCAACACCTTTGTATTTCCAATTACTGTGTACAAATGTGAAAGGTGGAAAGCGAAGAAGGCTGATATGAAAAATTTATTATTTTGAAATATGATGTTGAAGGAGAGATCTATGGAAACTCTGGACCACTAGAAAGATGAGCTTGTGGGTCCTAGAACAAATTAAGCCTGAAACATTACTAGAGATAAAAATGAACAACTGAAACTGTCCTACTTCAGGCACATCATAAGAAGGAAAAGACAACAATGCTGGGAAAAATAGAAGGCAGTAGGAAAAGAGGAAGACCAAATATGAGATGGATTGACTCCATAAAAGAAGCCATTTGCATGAGTCTCCAGGAGCTGAGAAGGGCTGTTGAGGACAGGACACTGTGGACATTACTCATCAGGAGTCAGAGCCAACTCAAGGGCACATAATAACAACTTTTAATTAAGGGTTGCCTCCCTAAAAAGAGGGAAAGACACAGTTTCATGGAGCAAAGCAATAGGTTGGATTTATTGGAACTTGGATATTTGCAGTAGGGTCCCATGGAGTTGATTCCCAGTCTTTGAGAAGGGAGAGCTACTAAGCTGGTGTTGGTATCCCTGAGGGGAATGAAGGGCTAGTTGTGTAGGTGTTGCAAACCAGAGTCAGCTGATGCTTCTGGAATGAGTTGCCAACACCAGGGAGAAGGCACATTGTGGAGGTGGCATCGAGACAAAGGAAAACAGGATGGAGTAAGTTCTTCTCTCTTCTCAGCCTGGCAGATTGACTGCAGTGCCTCCAACCAGAATAGTTTATAGGAAGCAACCACAAGCAGAAGTCTTTTTCTCAGAGTCCCAGATCTATGTAAAAAAGAGGAATTAGGAGGGTCAACTTGATGTTGATAGACAGTAGCTTCATAGCTGGCATGGATTATTTAGAATGGAGTATGGATATAAATAAACAGACACGAGAATTGAGTGTATTGGACAGGGGATAATTAAGAGAGGTTTCAGAAATTGGGAGTGAGGAAACAGGAGTAGGAAAATTTTTGACACTTCTTTCAGTTTGTCAAGGAAAACATGCAGCAGATGGGATTGAAAGTTGAAAAGAAGAAGATAATAAATCTTAACAAACTTGAGGTTAAGATCATGATTCTGGTTTTCTTTCTGTATGTTTCACATGTTTTGTAGTGAACTTTGGGTAAAGTTAGGGGATGAAAGAAGGAATTCTCATAATGCACTGGCAGGAACTTCTATCCAACATCACTCAATGTCATTGGTTGTTACTATGTTCTCAAGATGATTAAATGTAATGAGCACAAAAATGTTTATCTGAACCATGTTCTAAAGTTTTTTATAGTACACTACCCTGTTTCCCCGAAAATAAGACAGTATCTTATATTAATTTTTGCTCCCAGAGATGCGCTAGGTCTTATTTTCAGGGAATGTCTTATTTTTCCATGAAGAAGAATACAGTACACATTTATTGTTAAATGAAAATAAAGGAAATTTATTACCTGTATATGGTAAGGTAGTACGGTAGTTGTCAATACAAACCAGACAAACTATGAGTCCTACAATATCAAGAGTTTACTCATTTATTCAATGACAATCATGTCATCATCTTCTGGAACATCATCATAACAATCCAATTCCTGAATTTCTTGTGACCCCATTTCTTTCAGAATCAGTGGACCAAATCTCTCATGTTTAGCCTGGGAGTGGGGGGAGGCCTTATTTTCGGAGGATGCCTTATATTTCACTCAGAAGGAAACCTGTAAGTAGGTCTTATTTTCGGAGGATGTCTTATTTTCAGGGAAACACGGTAGTAGCATGAAATTTGTGCATTGGTGTGTGTGTGTGTGTGTGTGTGTGTGTGTGTGTATGTCTCCTCAGCCCAGTCTGTACCCTCTCCAATTTGGGACCCCTCAGGGGATGTCTGACTGCCAGTTTAGGCCCAATCCCATGGTTTGGGCCTAAACAGGTACTTGGACATCGCTCTCACAATCCTGGACTGCTGGCTCTTACCTGCTCACCTGCCTGCCTGTCTGGAAGATCTAGAATATCATTACCCCCAACTGCACCCTCCCTGCTGACCTGGTTGCTCCTAATTCATCTCTGCCCCTATTGGCCTGGTCACTCATTTATCCCCCTGCCAGCCTGGTCACCCCCAACTGCCCCTCCTGCTGGCCTAGTTACCCTCACCGCCCCCCCCGCCCTGCCAGCCTAATCACCCCAAAATGACTCCTTCCTGCTGGCAGTTGCCCCCAACTGCACCTCCCATGCTAGCCTAGTCACCCCAAACTGACCCCCTCCTCCCTGCCAGCCTGGTTGCCTCTTACTGCCCCCCTGTTGGCCTGGTTGTCCCACGCAGTCTGCTTGATCAGTCATTTGGTTGTCCTTCACTAACCCCCCTGCCGGCATGGTTGTAGGCAGCCATCTTGTGAGGGTGTGACAGTAAATTTGCATATTACCTCTTTATTATATAGGAGAAAATATTTATCAAGAGTGTCTCAACACTCTTGATAAAACACCCACTTAGAGAAACACTATGAAACTTGAGTTATGTGCCTCAACCTGAGAATAAAGTGAGGGTAACAAGACTTACATGTTTTTGTAAAGAAGCATAAGATGGTTAAATCCATCCTAAAGAATTTCTCTGAACTTTATATAGAATGAAAAATAGCTTTCTCATTAACTGGGAAAAGGAAGCTGCATTAGAACATTATGTTTTGAATCAACTTCTGCAAAAATGGTACTTATGAAAGAGTGCCTGAAGAGCACACTTTGTATCCAGTCCTCTTCATGAGTGTTTTTCACAGTTTCCACAAAGTACTCATAGAAGCAGAGGAAAGTGGATTTCAGGGACCTTACAGTAATACAGAGCAGAACAGCAAAAGCATACAAAGTATTTGAAGTCTCGAGTTTTATTATAAAAATAAATATGCATTTTCTGTCTTTGATGTCAGTGTATTATAATGGAAGTATACTTTTAAATTTAATTATCAGTTGAGTTATTTAAATATTTTTCCTTACAACATTAAATAACTGATACTTATGGAAAATTCACTAGGTATATTTTATGGTGTTATGTAACTCTGCCATCTAACATTCTAGGGGTTACTGGTGTCCCAGCTACCAATTGTTGCCTGCCAAACCACTTCCACACTTAGTAAACTTAGAATATCAACCATTTTGTTGCATTTCATAATTCTGAGGGATAGGAATTTGGGCAGAGTTCAGCTCAGAGATTCTTTTGCTCTTTTACTGAGGTGACTGGGTGGTATTTAACTGGTGGGCAGGCTGGTTAGGAGGGTCTAGAATAAGCGTCAGTTAGACTGTGGGCAATAGTACCCATCTGGAGTCTTCGTAGATTGGTTGTCTCAGGGGAGTTAGAATTCTCCCTTGGTGATTGAGGGTCCCAGAAGAAGTGTTACTAGTTGGAAGCGGCCAGATTTCTTATGGTGCAATCCTGAAAGATCTAGAATATCATTTTTATTTATTTATTTATTTATTTATTTAGGTATTATATGTGTATATATCTTACCATTGCCCCTCCTAGAATATCATTTTTACTTCATTCTAATGGTCTCCCCCTCTCACTGCAAGGAGTAGAAGAGATTTTGAGGTCACCTCTAACCTGGCACATCTATTTTGAGAAACATAGTCCTCACTACTTTCAAATGAGCACTAGAATTAGGTCAGATCATTACATAGTTATATGTATGGATTGACTATCTGTGGATCAATGTCACATTGCTTTCATTGAACTGGATTCTTGGCCTCTGCTAACAGGAAAAATTAGAAGAATAGCTCATATACATCATTCTGTATGTTCACTAAGGTAGTTCTGAAGGGCTTTTAGCCATTACATAGTGGCTGCTCAATGGCAGCCTAAGGGAAAAATGTTTTATGGTTTTGGTACCAGAAACAGTCATGGTTCTGTCATGTATTTCAAGTCAAAGCCTACAAATTTGTGATTTATGTTTCCCCTTTGCTTTTACTGTCAGTAAAATGTCTTCAATTTTCCCTTTTGTCCTAATTATCATATCTATAAAATGAAAGGGTAATATGCAAATAGACTAAACAGCAGAATAACCAATCAAAGTATAATATGCTAATGATATGCTAAGACTGCTCAACGGCTCGCTATGATGTGCACTGACCACTAGGGGGCAGATGCTCCAACCAGTAGATTAACTTGCTGCTAGGATCCAGCCAATCAGGACTGAGCAAGATGAGCCAGACATGCCCTGGAGCCCTCCTGCATCCCCTCCCGAATAGTCCACCAGTGGGGTCTCTTAGCCTGACCTGTGCCCTCTGGCAATCTAGGACCCCTCAGGGAGTGTCCGAGAGCCAGTTTCAGCCCAATCCCACAGGCCATTTCCCTTAGGAGGTGCCAGGACTGATTGGGCACAAGCCCGCAGCAGGCACAGTAGGACCAGGATAAGTGGCAGCAGCAGATAGGAGCTGCAGGCAGCTTTGGACTGCAGGTTTTGGCCTGATCCCCACAGGCTACCCAGACAAACCCCACCCATGCATGAATTTGTGCACTGGGCCTCTAGCATTTATTATAATAATTATATTTTATCTTCTCTGCTTGCTTAATATTTGACATGTATGGCAGCGAGATGAAAAACAAATAAATGAAGTGTTAATAAATATAAAACACACACACACACACACACACACACAAAACATCATGTTTTGTGTGTGTGTTTTTATTAATCATCAGAGAGATGCAAATTAAAACAATCTCACAATTGTCAGGGTAGCCACCATCAATAAATCAACAAATGGCAAGAGCTGGCGAGAACGTAGAGAAAAGGGAACCCTAGTTCACTGCTGGTGGGAATGCAGAATGGTGCAGCTCCTATGAAAAAAGGTATGGAGTTTCTGCAAAAAATTAAATATGAAACTGTCATTTGATCCAGTGATCCCACTTCTAGAAATATAGTCTAAGAAATCTGAAACACCAATCAGAAAGAATATATGCACCCCTATGTTTATAGCAGCACAATGTACAATAGCTAAGATCTGGAAACAGCCCAGGTGCCCATCAGTAGATGAGTGGATAAAAAGGCCACGGTACATTTATACCAAGAGATACTATGCAGCTATAAAACAGAAGGATCTCTTACCTTTGAAACAGTGGAGAGATCTGGAGAATATTATGCTAAGCGAAATAAGCCAGTCAGAGAAAGACAAGTATCACATGATCTCATTCAAATGTGGAATATAATGAGCAAAATAAATTGTTGAACAAAATAAATCCAGAGACATAGAAGCATGGAAAAGACTGAGAAATCTCAGAGGGAAGGTGGGGGCGGGTGATTCAGTGGGAAAAGATTAACTGGGGAACTTATAGGTATATATGCATAGCCTATAGACACAGACTATAGTTTGGTGAAAGCCCGGGGGTGGGGTGGAGGAGGTCAATGGCAAAACAAGGGGAGGACGTCTGAAATACTTTCAACAATAAAGATAAATTTAAAAAATACACTCAATATAGTGCCTGTATCTTGGAAGCCTTCTACAAATATTAGCTATTAAAATGACCTTAAGCTTTTTATTTAAAGTTGTATTGTTCTGAAGTCTGACTGCATTTATATTTTGTGTTCTCAACTAGAATGAATATTTTGTTTTAAATAATATAATATGTTATTGATTTGTACCCAGAGAATCTAACAGAGTCTTATACATCCATGATAAATATGTTTATCATAGTTCCCAGTCAGGGTGGGAACACATCTATAGAACAAAATTTTAACTGCAGAAACACACACACACACACACACACACACACACACACACAAAACATCATGTTAGTTCATGAAAAGAAGACAGCCCATTTTTGGAATTTTAAAAAAGTCATATAAAATGTATGGAAAATATATAGAGAACATACATTTATTATAAGTAATATGAAATTATGTTTCAGTTTTATATTGTGTATACTTAGGAGTAATGGGACAGAGAGAAGATTGAAAAAAGACAAATGGAGGAAAATAGAAAATAGGAAGTTTAGAAATGGAAAGAATCAGGAATTTAGGAATTACATAATTTGGCAAATCCTTATTGAATGCCAGTTCTCTTTAAACAATTCTTAAAAATGTATGGCTCTTAGAATTAAGGACTGTTGGGATAAGTGAAATCTTAGGCATTGTGATCACACAGGAGGTGAGATATTGTGGACAGGGTATTTGGGGAAATCCTGAAATCTCCAAAAAAAGAAAATGTACACTGGTTGATTATTGGCTCCTGAGTGAAAAGCTTCTCTGAGCACACAATTACCTGCCCAGTGTTCTGTAACCAATGGAGAGTGACACATCTCAGGTCCTCATCTTCTGCAGAGCCTCCACATCCTTGCCAGAAGATTTCTCAGAGCTGCCTTCACATCCTTATTCCTCAGGGTGTAGATGAAGGGATTGAGGGTGGGAGTGATGATGGAATAGAAGAGGGAGATAAACTTGCCCTGTTCTTGGGAGTAGCTGGAAGGGGGTTGGAGGTACATATAAATGGCAGGAAGGTAGAAGAGGGAGACCACCACCAGGTGGGAGGAGCAGGTTCCTAAGGCCTTGTGACGTCCCTTTGAGGTCTGGATCCTGAACACTGCACGGGCGATGAAGCTGTAGGACAAAAGGATGAGAGCCAGAGGGACCAGCACGAAGAAGGCCACCAGCACGGCCAGTGTGGCATCATTCACAGCTGTGTCAGCACAGGACAGCTTGATCATAGCTGGCACCTCACAGAAGAAGTTGTTTAGCACTTGCCGCCCACAGAAAGGCAATTGCACTGTCAAGACTACTTGAACTAGAGAGTTGCCGAAGCCACTTATCCAGGCCACGGCCACGAGCTGCTGACAGAGTGGGCGGTGCATAATAAGGGCATACCGCAGGGGCTCACAGATGGCCACATAGCGGTCCAGGGCCATGGCAGCCAAGACAATGCATTCTGTGCATCCCAACCAGTGGAAAACCGCATACTGCACTGTGCAGCCACCGTAGCTGATGGTCTTCCTGGAGCTGCCCATGTTGACCAGCATCTGAGGGACCGTGGTGGTGGTGTAGCAGAGGTCCAGGAAGGAGAGGTGGCTGAGGAAGATGTACATGGGCGTGTGGAGCTGGGGATCAAGCCTGGACACCAAGATGATGGCGATGTTCCCCAACATGGCAAGAACATAGGACACCAGGAGGACCACAAAGAGAGGGAATTCCAGCCATGGCTTGCCAGAAATACCCAGAAGGATGAAGTCCCTGGGAAGGTCTCCCAAAAAGCTCTGGTTGTCAGTTCTCATGCTGAGGCATTTCCTGGTGCCTGTGATGAATCAAGAAAGTCAGAATGAGTAAAACCTGAGAGAAGGAATTGTCGTCCTCAATTTGTGCTGTGCTTCCCTACACAGGTTCTGCTCCGCCTTACCTCTGTAGAGCCACTGAGATGTGGGGAGTGTTAACCAAGAGGCAGATCAGCTGCGTGTGTGCCTTATTCTCGCCCCTGCTCTGTGCCATTTAATCTTTCTGAACTTCACTTTCTGCATCTGTAACAAGGGGAGAGAACACCTGCTTCAACTATAGAGTCTTTGAGATGATAAAGGGACATTACCTTGGTGAAAGCATAGCGTCAGGACAAGTTTCTTCCAGTTCGGTCTATGTTAGCCAGAGCTCCCAACACCATTAGAATGTTTGCCTGGTCTCTACAAACTCACTGACAGGGAATTTACCACTTTCTTGGGATTACCTGGTTTGCATTTTGGAGGCAAAGGTGGAAGGGAGTTGAGAGGTGGCAAAAAGCAAGCATGAGGACTTTGTAAGCAGTTGGAGGGCTGTTACTATGAACATACCCTTCGCATCCGTAAGGCTTACATCTGGCTCCCGCCCTCTGCACCATACTGGTCTCTCCCACCATGGCTGTTCACACTCAGGCAGCACGGTCACTTGCCGTGGCAGCAAAGAGAGCACAATCCAACATTCTGAGTTCCTGGGTGGAAGAGCTATGACTGGGTCATGGCACCTAATGTGACCCCAGATGATAGGATTTGAACACAGGGAGAAAGATTTTGGTCCAGTAAAGAACAGAGCCCCTGGTGCTGGCTATTGAAGGATCAGATGGTCTCCAATGCTAACATTTATCCGGCAGTTTGGACATTTGAATTCCTTATATAACTTCTTTGCCTAACAGCCGTTTCCTCTCAGAGTTGGAAAATACAGCAATTTGATTTCAGCCTCCAGCCTTCTACACTTTCCCCAGATTATACCCCTCAAGTTCAGATGGGGATGATATATTTCATGTAGAATTAAAAATAAATTGAATCCTGTCTGCAGGTTATTTGTGAAGGATTCAATTTTAGTTTCTTATTTGGTGCTTTATGCATAAAATATGAAATTCACATAAAATATGAGATCAGGCCAAAACCGGTTTGGCTCAGTGGATAGAGTATCAGCCTGCAGACTGAAAGGTCCCAGGTTCGATTCTGGTCAAGGGCAGGTACCTTGGTTGAGGACACATCCCCAGTAGGGAGTGTGCAGGAGGCAGCTGATGGATGTCACTCTCTCATTGATGTTTCTAGCTCTCTATCCCTCTCCCTTCCTCTCTGTAAAAAAATCAATAAAATATATTTAAAAAAATAAAATAAATTATGAGATTAGGTTGGATGCTGTAATAAATACCCTCCCAAGTTCTAGATTCTGAAGAACTCTAGTACTATTTGAAAATAACTAAAACTCTAGGATTTTAAATGGGTGGATGAGTGCAAATTGCCTTTCTTCCTCTATTGTTTCAAATCTACATGCTATTTGCTATAATGTCCTCAATATTTTTGTTTAAAACCTAATTATTGTACTTCTTCCCACTATTAATTAAAAACACTCTAGGGTAAATCTTAGAGAATCTTACTATTTTATTTCTAATGGGAACTCAGGACCCTGGTTTTGATGCAGTGAGCTGGGCAGGGCAAAATCAGACTAGCCTACTTTTTTTTTTTAAGATAAAAAAAATAATCATGCCATTTCTCTTTCTTAAATGTCTGATTCCCAGATTTCTTCTTAGAGTCCAAACTGAATAAGAAAGGGGCAAGTTACAGGGATAGTGAAGGAAGATAAAAAGTATGAAGGAGCTAAGACATATGGAGGGGTGGATATACTACATTTAATAAATATAAATTATGAAGCCACTTACGATAAGCTGTGGTAACAACTTCGTGTGATATCTGACTTCGTGCTTTGATGACTCAGTAAAATAAAGCTTTACCCCAGCTTGACTGTTGATCAGGGTGGTGTGGGGAGGGTAGCTGGTCCACCTTAGATTATTTACACAGCAGCAATTAGCAAAGCCAAGACTGAAAGCTAAGGTCTGGCTCTTAACCATTATTCTCTCCAGCAGTTTGCTTTTTAAAAATCAGTTAGCGGAGGGGGGGAGGGAGCGGGAAGAGATTAACGAAATAATTTATTTGCTTATATGCATAGCTCAGGAACATAGACAATAGTGAGGTGAAGGCCTGGGGTGGGGCAAGAGCTGGGTGGAGAGGACAATGAAGGAAATAAGGGGGGACATTTGTAATACTCTTTACAATAAAGATAAATAAATAAATAAAAAACCACAAACCCACATAGAATAGTAACAAAAAAAGCAGTTGGTGAATAGCATTAATGCAAATGACCGAGAGAGAAGAGAATGCCCCGAAAAAGAAGTGTATGTCACCAGCTGGAAAGGGGCAAAGTAAATGAGTAGTAATTTCCAGTTCAGTGTACCAGGCATGTGTGGACACACACACACACACACACACACACACACAGAGAGAGAGAGAGAGAGAGAGAGAGAGAGAGAGAGAGAGGAGAGAGAGAGAGAGAGAGAGAGCGCCTGCACACCACCCTGGCCTGACCATTCTAGCTCTGCATCCAGTCCTTTCCACATGGAGCTGGGCTTCAGATACAGCCTCCACATTCCCTTGAACTTCTGTCTTCTTTCTCCCAAATAGAGACGTCTCTCAAGGTGTGGCTTTGCTCTTCTGGGCAACACAGTAATTCCGAAGTCAGCCACAATAACCCTTATCAGAATCCTCCCAGTGCTGTGTCTCCAGCTGAACATTCCTCACTGACGTCCTCCAGCTCTCCTTTTGACATTGCTAACGGAGGCCGTCCACATCTAACCTGTCAGCCATTCCCCCAACTCCCAGCCCCTTCCTTTAATTTTGGGCTGCCTCTGCATCAGTTACCCTGACTCCAACTATTCAGGTGATCTCTAATGATGTCCTCCTAGTCCTCATTCACTACATTTCTTCAGTGACTGTGTCCTAGCCACAGCTGTCAGACCCTCACCACTGCTGTCCTGGACTAGCACAGCCCTCTGGAACCTTGGAGCCCACCATATTCCTCTAGACCAGTGGTGGGCAAACTCATTGGTCAACAGAGCCAAATATGACAATATAACAATTGAAATTCCCTTTGAGAGCCAAAATTTTAAAATTAAACTTCTTCTAATGCCACTTCTTCAAAATAGACTTGTCCAGGCCATGGTATTTTGTGGAGGAGCCACACTCAAGGGGCCAAAGAGCCGCATGTGGCTCGCGAGCCACAGTTTGCTGACCACTGCTGAAGGCAGTCCCTTTCCTATACAACCCATCACTCACCTTCATAATGGACTCATCTTTCCAAGACTCAGGTCTTAAAAGTGAAGATATCTTTAGTCCTTCCAGTCACCTAAAACATAAGGACCCGTTTCCTTAACTAGCACAGGGTAAGAGCGAGGATTACATTCCTCTCACATGGACTCCTCAGCATTTCTTCTGACCACTGTCATATCCCATGAGCTGTTTTAATGATCATCCTTACACCAAGCCTGCTGACAGTCCAGGCTGTGAACAGGTGAATGGATCTGTGATGTATATCATTCTCTGTGTGATATAGAACTCTAGTGACATGTGCGGATATATCGTCATAATGCTTGGCCTCTGATAGAGCATGTCATCTGCTCCAACAAACAAGCATGAAAATCTGTAAATAAGCTCATGAAGAGGGAAAACGACAATGAAGCCATGGGATTTTATTGTCCATCAGCCCAGAAAGACCTCTTCCTTTCATCTAAATTCAGCCTAAATGCCCCCACCCAGATGACAGGTGCAGACCCTATTTAATAGCTGAGGCCAGAGCTGGGACTGAGTGTGTGTGTGATGGGGGTGTCAGGGGGGCGGGGGGGGGGAAGAGAAGGGAAGAGGAGTGGGAGATGGTGTGAGAATAGGCTTGTGAATGATACTTTCCTTCACAGATATGAACAGGGGCTCTTTCATCACAAAAAGGAAAACAGATACATGATTTGTGTGTATCTCCTGTCCTGTTGACATGCTTGTTTTTGGATGGAACTTCTGATCAGAGTAAAACCAGTAAATAAACTGGCATGTGGAAGGGTCTGAAAGTAGCGTGTGCACTCTGCCCCTCTTCGCCGTGTTCTGCTCACTCCCTGGGTGCCAGGCTGTGTCTACTGTCTTCCCGCAGGGAGCGCCCCTTCCCTGCACAGGGCCCTGGGTCTCACTGCAGCTTCCTTCATCAAGAGCCCTCGCTGAGTCTCCACTGTGGGCCATCCCCTGGAGGCCTCACCCACAACGGGTTTGAAGAGCACTGGTGATCATGTCTTCACCAGGGGGCTGAGGTGTAATTTTTCAAAATGCTTTAATTTTAGAGGTTAAACAATATTTCCTAACACATAGTAAGAGAAAGGCAGTAAATCAGCATTAAAACACTATCTCCATCAGTCTATGCACCAGGCACTAGGTACATGCCATTGCATGCTCTACTTCAACAGTGGGGCAGACTGCAACTTCGTAAGGGTTAGGAACGTCCTCCTCTTTCAGGTCATGACTCCATGGGCTAAGCCGTTCAAGCCACCGTTGCTGGCTCACACTGAGGGAACACTATCTCCTTCCAGGTCCTGGATGCCATAACCAGTCACCCAGGACTCCACTGCCTCCAAAGCATCCACAGTCCCCAGGTACATGCATGACTCTTCATTAAAGACCCTGAAAGCTGAAAAGTACTTAAGACCTTGCCTAATGGAAAGCTTAGTAATGTGACATATCACTTGCTACTAATTTTTAATATGTTAAATTTTACTTTTATTGTGGAGATTGTGATTTCTTTACAATCAAGCATCTTACCCAGTGTGTCATTCATAGCATTTAGAATATGTGAGTGATGTGATTAATTCATGGAATGATTACTGATTTTGTTAACGAATCTAAGGGTCTCCTTTCTGAAATAGCTCCTTCTTCTGGTTGTGGTGGGAGGAAAAAAGAAGAGGAGATGGAGCTAGAGCACAGTAGGATCGGGCCTCTGGGACTACAAAGTGAGGACAGAAACCAAGGCAGGGAGGATGCCAACCCTTGGAAACATCTCCCTGTCACTGAAACAGGGACAGTCCCTCCTGCACATGCTGGCTCCCCACTCACACTCCAATGCCTTTATTCTGTAAATATTTCATTTGCTGCTAAAATTCAGCTCAAAGCTTATTCTCTTTAGGGACTGGTACTCTTTGCTTTACTTGCTGTGTTCCTTTCTTTCCACAAGCACATTGGGAATATTGTTTTTGTCTCAACATTGTCCAAAACAGAAATGAGGTTCAGGGTGTCATGCACTCTAGGCAACACCCACCCTGCTGATGAGCATTAAACAGCTGGTCTACCTAGAAGCAAGGATAGCATGTTCTGTTCCTGGCTGTCTTCTAGATTGAAGTACACAATTTTACTTCATGCATGGCCACTGCTCCTTGACCCACCTGTCCTCTATTCTATGTCTCCTTGGTCTCCAACAGAGACCAAGGCTTCCACTGCTACAGCCTGACCAATCTCAAACGTTAGAAAACCAGAGGAAATGAACTAATAATTGTGCAGAATTTAGTTGGCCCAGAGTTGAGGACCAGCAACTTACCATTAGGTTCCCTGGCTTCCAGAGGGCTTGGTTAAGGAATGGAGGCTTTATTAGTAGACTGTGATGGTCTTAGCAGGGGAAGGACATTTAGGGATGTAGTCATTGGAAATGCTTTTTGTATTTCCAGGAAGACATACTATCTGCTCTGATGAGGTTGTGGGGCATTGTCCTTACCTGAGTCTCACCTTCTGAGCAGGTGTGGAGAGATTGTTCTGTCTAGAAGGGGAGTCTGTCTTCCATTGAAGCATGCTCGCTGGGGAGACTTGGTACTTTTCAGGTCTGTATGGGTGATGGGGGAGCTTTGTGGATCTGCTCTAGCCTTGGTCCCCAGAGTACCTGCAGAGACTTTGATACAGTAGAGCAAGCTTATATGCTTATGCCATGGAGGTTACTTCTGAGGTTAAATGTCTTAGGTGGCAAGTCCTTTTAAATTCATTCTTCAGATTAAACTTGACCTCATTCTCTTTACTCATTTCTATAAAGTCTCTGTTTCTCCCTCCTTCTCCCCCCACCAAACATTGTGAGGAAACCTTGGTCTGATCTTGCTGGGAAATTATCCCTGATGATTTGTCTAATTAGTACCTGAGGGTTAGCTGCTAATTGATGTAGTGAGCGAGCTTGGAGAACTTGCAATTAGTGACAAATGTTAGAAGACCAGAGGAAATGAACCAATAATTAGAAATGAGGACTCTATATATTTAACTCTTTAGGGTAGGTAGAGTTACCATAAAGTCAGAATGGAAGAATAACTTGTACAGCATGTTATTCAGTTAGATTGTGGGCATGGCACAGGCTTCAGCACCAAGCTCAATCACTCATACTATATGTATTTAAGCTAGTTATCTACTCTGTGTCTCACTTGCCCCTTTTGTCTCCAGCATAGACCTATGGAGTCTAGTGGTCTCCAACATACACAATAGAAGTACAGGAAGCACTGGTATTTCCCTTCACAGGCTGTTATAAATGCAAAATGAGTGACTGGCATGGAATAGTACTTAGAATTGTTTTCTGACTACTACACATGGTTTCAGCTGCCTATTCTATTTGTCACAGGGAAAGGATGGACAGAAGAGTCTTTTAGGAAATAGCCAGCATGAAGTGATGTAAGTCTCCAAGCTAGTACTAAGAACAATCATAAGCAGTGATGCCTTTGGACAGTTACCTTTCCTCTTCAGGTTTTGACTTGATCATCTGTCATCTCTAGTTCTAGATGTCTGAGTGGGTATTAGTGAGGTAATGGCAACATCTCCAAAGGTAAGCAGGAGGTTGTACTTGGGTAATGAAGTAGGGAAATTCCCTGATTCTAAGTATTGCTCTGCTGTGTGCTCTCTCCCACAGAGAGCCAGATGTGGGATGTGGGACATCTTAGGAGCTGCCCTGACATCCAGATGGGATAATTTCCAGAGAGAGGGAAAAAGAAAGAGGGGCTTAAATATTTTAAAATTGAAAAAAAAAAGAGATGGAATTGACCATTTTGTGCTAAGAAATGCTGGTTTATTATAGATGGAAACTCTTATAACCGACACTAACACAGGTCCTTTGGCATTGTACCAATTATCACCTTCCTCCCCGCCTTCAGAAATCTTTCTGCCACTCATACTGTGAGCAGTCCCAGACAGCAAGATGCCTGTGAGTTATATTTTCCAGTTTCCCTGATAGATGGGGGAGGAAAATGAGGTGAATAAGATGCTGAGAAATCTTGCAGAAATTTCCATCAATCCTCCTTCCTTCATTTTCATGTGTGCAGTGTGCAATATAGATTTGATGGCTGCAACCCTAGCAGCCAAATTTGTCCTTGACCTTGAAGATGAAAGCTACATACTAAAAATGATGAGCTTTCAGGGGAGCCAGGGTACCTGATGGTCACAGAAATTGCATGATCTGTGTTGTCCTCCAGTTTCTTTGATATGAGAATGATGAGCTTCCATCTTGTATACAACACTGATTTGGGTTTTATGATTTAGGAAGCTGAACCTAATCTGATAGACCAGTGATCGACAAACTCATTAGTCAACAAAGGCAAATATCAACAGTACAATGACTGAAATTTCTTTTGAGAGACAAATTTTTAAAACTTAGAACTCCACAGGTAGGTACATTGTTATTAACTTAATTAGGGTACTCCTAAGCTGACCTTTGCTAAAAACTCAAGGACCAAAGAGCTGCATGTGGCTCATGAGCCATAGTTTGCCGACCACCATGATAGACCTTTCAAGAAGGTTTGCTGATATTTCTTAGTGTTATTATATAACTAGAGGCTTGGTGCACAAAATTTGTGCACAGGGTGGGGGATGTCCCTCAGCCCAGCTTGTACCCTCTCCAATCTGGTACCCCTCAAAGGATGTTAAATGGGTAGTCGGACATGCCTCTCACAATCCAGGACTGCTGGCTCCCAACTGCTCACCTGCCTGCATTCCTGATTGCTCCTAACTGTTTCTGCTGCCAGCCTGATCACCCCCTAACCACTCCCATGCCAGCCTGATTGATGTCTAACTGCTCCCCTGCCAGCCTGTTTGCCCCCAACTTCCCTCCTCTGCTGGCCTGGCCACCCCTAACTGCCCTCCCCTACAGGGTTGATCACCTCCAACTGCTCTCCCTTGCCAGACCTGGTCCCTCTCAACAGCCCTCCCTTGCAGGCCTGGTGCCTCCCAACTGCCCTCCCCTGCTAGCTATCTTGTTGTGGCCATCTTGTGTTCACATGGGGCAGCCAGCTTGTGTGTTGGAATGATGGTCAATCTGCATAGACCTCTTTTATTAGATAGGATAGAGGCCTGGTGCATGGATAGGGGCCAGCTGGTTTGCTCTGAAGGGTGTCCCGGATTAGGGTGGGGGTTCCCTTGGGATGTGGGGTGGCCTGGGCAAGGGACCTGTGGTAGTTTACAGGCCAGCCATGGCCCCTGGTGACGCAAGTGAAGGCCCTGGCATCTGGAATTTATTTACCTTCTACAATTGAAACTTTGTAGCCTGGAGTGGAGCCAAGCCTCCTGCTCACTCATGGCTGGCAGCCATTTCTATTGGGATTTATGTACCTTCTATAATTGAAACTTTGTACCCTTGAGTGGAGGCCTAGGCCCGTCAGGGCAGGTGGAAAGCTTGGCTTCCTCTATTGCTGGGAAACCCAAGCCTCTCTCAACTGCTCTCTGTGGCCGCAGCCATCTTGGTTGGGGTTAATTTGCATACTCACTCTGATTGGCTGGTGGGCATGGCTTTGAGTGGAGTGGTGGTTAATTTGCATATTACTCTTTTAAAAGGTAGGATGGGCTGTGTTAAAGCTGTTGATATTAGTAACCTCAACCTCTGGGAGAATGTGACTTAAAGTAGTCTGTGGTGATTTCAACATAAAAAATAGATTAAATAACAGGGAAGATATACATATATTTAATGACCAAATAAATGATAATGAATATTGAATGTGGTTATAGTCAGTGGAGAAGAGAGGTCTTGTTCTACTTACAATAAACTGGAAGATTCTCTTGTAGAGGAAGAGGGTGTGGTGTAGGTTGTCTGTATTTCTGCAGTTTCTTGTTATTTTCTACTGTGGTTAAGATTATAGGAGAGCAAGAATTTTGCTGATAATTATCAGAAGCAACTCTAGACAATATTTCTTTATTATGAGACCAGTAGAAGGTGATGGTAAAAAGTGGACTTTTATAGTCATATGAACTTGAATCAACCCACTAATTAACCAAGCACCCACTAATTAACCATCAGACTTTAAATGGTTACATAAGTTTCCTGAAGCTCAGTATCCTCATCTGTAAAATAGAAATAACAATATATGACCACTAGTATTTTTTATGGGAAAAATGGAAATAATAACATGCAAATATCTCAGCATAACTCTTGGTACAAAACTGAGTAAGTGATAATTTACACTTTCTTCCTTCCAGCTTTCATTCCTCCCATCGACTCATCAAATATTGGAGGAATTTTACTATATGCTATGCATATGATAAGTTGTGATACAGTGTAGATAGAATTGTATGGCTCTCAAGAAAACTTTTTGGGATGATGGGATTGTTCTGTGTCAGGATTGGGATTATAGTCATGCAACTGCCTGTATTTACAAAAATTCATCAAAGTCTGAATATAAACAGGTGAATTTTGTTGAATGTAAATTATGCCTCATTGAAACTAAAAATTTATGAGCACATATGTTATTACCAGAATGGTGTAGAAAAACAGATATCAAGCAAACTGCATGGCAATAAAAATACAACTGTGAGAAGGATTGGGAAGAAAGAGAAAGGACAACAGTGAATGTTTCAGAAAGAACAGAACAAGATATTCTGGGCAAAGAAGAATCTCCTGGGCATGGTGTGGCCAACCAGGTCATCATTATGCACCTCAAGTTTACTGCCTATGGGCTGTCTTTTGGGTAACATTGATCAGGATCGCACATAGTCACAGCTCTGTGCTGTATCTGTCCTAAAATGATGATGATGGTAGTTAGCATTGACCCATCTTCATCAAGACACACAGTGTGCAGTAATGGACTTGGTTGCCTTCATGCCCTCAACCTGCCCTGTTGAGTGGCAATATCCATGGTGTCCATGTGATACAATTTATGGTTTGTATAATGGGACTTTTACTAGATTTAGGGCCAAGAAAAGATCATAATTTAGAAGTGTCTATGATTTGGTTCCTTTGGCATCTATTCTCATCAATTAAAATAAAAGTAATGAAGGTCTGCCTTTTAGATCACTAAATCTGATCTGTCTAAATAAAAACCACATTAATTAGTAAAGTCATCAGATGCTGTTCTTAAGTTAGTAATCATTTTCATGCTATTTTATGCCAGTCACTTGGACACGAATCAGTGGCTATATTTTCATTTCTGCAAGGCATTGTAAACACGAAAATGTAGTTAGCTCTTAATGAAAGAAAAACGAAGGGTTGTTTCCATAGGAAAAAAATGTTTCAAAAATTTAATTAATTATAATGCCTGAATTTTCAGATTAATCAAGCAGAGAAAACCAAATAGAAAAAAATGTTTATAATGTAAAATTAGGGAATAAAGAAATTTAAGACTATAAAAGGTAAATGCTCAGATTTTAAAAGTAAGGGAAGAAGAATAGGAAGATTGATAACAAAGAAGTTAGAATAATTATATAGTACTCTTTATGAGAGACATAGGAACAAAGATTGCTTATGATAAATAATTTAATTTTTTTTAGTAAAACATTATACTTTAAAAATATTTTTAGATGACTGGAGAATATGACACTGAATTATAACTCATGTCTTTGATCCATTTTGAGTTAATTCTTGTACATGGTGTAAGAAGGTGGTCTGATATCAATTTTTGCATGTATCTGTCAAATATTTCAAACACTATTTATTGAAAATTACCCTAAATTATAATTGTATTCTGATGGCTTACATCTACTAATAATTCATTTATTATTGCTTCCAGATAATTGCTGTAATTACACAATAGGTTTAACCGAGTCCTGAGCTAACAGCCTGTGTAGAGATAATCAAATGCCTTATGGGAGTCCAGGAAAAGAAGAACATACATAGATAAAGGTTATCTTACTAACTTCAGACTGCAGTAACACTGGAACAGATGGTCCTCACTTTTGCTGCATAGGATAAAATTAAATTTAAACAAATTATTATCTATTGCACATAGAAAACCCTAAAGACTCCATCAAAAAACTACTAGAAATAATAAATGAATTTGGCAATGTAGCAGGATACAAAATTAACACCCAGAAATCTATGGCTTTTTTTTTTGTGTCTCCTTCCCCTTCTCCCCCCTTTATTGATTAAGGTATTAAACATATGTGTCCTTATCGCCCTATTGCCTCCCCACCCAATCACTCATGCCCTTCTCCCTTCTCCCCCCAGTATCTGTGTCCATTGGTTATGCTTATATGCATGCATGCAAGTCCTTTGGTTGATCTCTTCCCCTTACCTCCACCCTCCCCTACCTTCCATCTGAGGTTCGACAGTCTGATTGATGCTTCTCTGTCTTTGGATCTGCTTTTGTCCATCAGTTTATGTTGTTCATTATATTCCATAAATGAGTGAGATCATGTGATATTTATCTTTTTCTGAATGGCTTATTTCGCTTAGCATAATGCTCTCCAGTTCCATTCATACTGTTGCAAATGATAAGAATTTCTTCTTTTTTTACCACAGTGTAGTATTCCATTGTGTAGATGTACCACAGTTTTTTAATCCACTCATCTGCTGATGGGCACTTAGGCTGTTTCCAAATCTTAGCTATGGTAAATTGTGCTGCTATGAACATAGGGGTACATATATCCTTTCTGATTGGTGTTTCTGATTCCTTGGATATATTCCTAGAAGTGGGAATCACTGGGTCAAATGGGAGTTCCATTTTTAGTTTTTTGAGGAAACGCCATACTGTTCTCCACAGTGGCTGCACCAGTCTATATTCCCACCAGCAGGGCATGAGGGTTCCCTTTTCTTCATATCCTCACCAGCTCTTGTCATTTGTTGATTTCTTGATGATAGCCATTCTGACAGGTGTGAGAAGGCACCTCATTGTTGTTTTGATTTGCATCTCTCAGATGATTAGTGACTTTGAACATGTTTTCATATGTCTCTCGGACTTCTTTATGTCTTCTTTTGAAAAGTATCTATTTAGATCCATCGCCCCCCCCCCTTTTTATTGGGTTGTTTATATATCTTTTGTTAAGTTGTATGAGTTCCCTGTAAATGTTGGAGATTAAACCCTTATTGGAGATAAAATTGGCAAATATGTTCTCCCATGCAGTGGGCTTTCTTGTTATTTTGTTGATGGCTTCTTTTGTTGTGAAAAAAAAGCTTTTTATTTTGATGTAGTCCCATTTGTTTATTTTCTTCCATTGCCCTAGGAACTGTATCAGTGAAGATATTGTTTTGGCATATATCTAAGATTTTGATGCATGAGGATTCCTCTAATATTTTTATGGTTTCCTATCTTACATTTAATCTTTATCCATTTTGAGTTTATTTTTGTGTATGGTATAAGTTGGTGGTCTAGTGTGAATGTGGCGTCCATTTGTGGCTAGTGATCTGGAAAAGGGGCCATGCACAAATGAAATACTAGACAAGAAATATGAATTTAGAAGGCATAGCGGTCATGTGAAAACCCGTTCTTTTAGTGGAGAGGCTCCACTGGGGCCCAGGCCCTGTTAGCTTTTATTCAATTTTAGAATACACATCTTGCCTTTATTTAGGCATGCAATCCAGTGGCAGACAGATTATCTTAAAAGTCAGTAAATATTAGAAAAGATTTACTTTGGGACTATTAGGTTAGGAAATTGCTTGAGCCACCATAATCTCCACAAAACAATTGGTGCATAACTTTAGCCCCTTCTAAAGCTCAAGGTTAAATAGCCTTCCAAGTTCCCGGTTGCACTTTCATGGTAGTGTTGATAATGTATAGCTTCCAGCAAATCTCCCTTTTTGTTTTCTTAATAAACCTTGGAAAGTGTATGCCGCCTGAAGGACTTGAGGTGTTTTTTTTTTTTTTTTTTTTTTTTTTTAGACTATTTATTCCGCATCTGCAGATTAGAAATAAACATATAAGAACAAGAATGAGACGGGCAATAGTGGTTAAGCTAAGAGGCCAATGCAAGGAGATTTAATAGATGGAATTAAATTTTTAAAAATATCTTTTTAAAATTGCTGCCAGGCATCTAAGGAATTACCGTAGTTTGCAAGTTTGCCTGGGATAATTGTACAATATGCTGTTGTAATTCTAAAATATCAAGGGTTATGCTACTTTTACCCCAAGTACCAAGAAGGGGATTTTTTAAATTAATTTCCAGGGGTGTAAAGTACTATAGTAGGAAACAGGGGTAACACAAATCGGGGGAATATTATAATGAGACTGTAAAGATATTCTTTGTTCTCATCTGGTCAGTTCCCCCCTCAGCTTAGAGCAAAGAATATCTTTACAGTCTCATTATAATTTATCACCCATCCACAAGACTTTAGTGCCAATAATTCTATCTCAAACTGGCTGTCAATTCCTTTCTTGTATAGACAAGGTCTTAGTTACATTTTCCTTAACTTGTACAAACTGAGAAGTTTGAACAGTTTGCACCATGGATGAAAGCAGCAATTCCCACAAAAGTAAGTAACATCACGAGAGCAAAGAGGCTTGCAGTTAACATTCCAAGAAATCTCTTTTTGTCACTTTAAGCTTTTTACTATGTCATGTAACAGTTGGTAGGTTTGATGAGGTTCCCAAGGCTCGGTTAGGTTAGTAGGAACCCAAGCAAAATCAGGTTGTTTTTAAATCATGAGGGAATCTTTTTGGAATGTAGAATTAATACAATGGGATAGTGTGCCATCTGTGCATGACACCTCATACAGATGGCTTGTTGCATTAAGCCGCATCTGGATGGGGCTTGAGAGGAGTACAAAGGGATCAAATACACAAGCGGTGGCAAATACTCTTATTGGGAGTTCCCAATAAGGTATGAATGGAGTTATTTAAGCTATAGTTAAAACTATGCCATTGTATAGGTGCAAGTGCAGCAGCTAATTTCCATTGCATATTTTGTAGGGGCCAATTATCATGTTGTAATTGACATCCAACAAGTCCTCCTCCATACCATGAGATGGAATGATTAGCTTCAACATATAGATAGGATATGCTCCCCTTCCACTTTAGGGTGCGATTGTTACTCTATGCAGACCTGTAGGGGCCCCAATCCACAAAAGAAAAACTAAGTTTGCTGCTAGTGGGGTGGTCACTATAACAGTCTTACCAATTAGTTTCTTCCCCGATTGAGTGCCATTCATAAAACTTTTTACATAATGGGGTGTGTGTGTGTGTGTGTGTGTGTGTGTGTGTGTGTGGTGTTTTAGTAATCTTACATTTTCTGTACCTCTCCCAGGAGCAAATAGTGATAGTAGATGTATTTGGGATTTTGCTTCCCCCTCCGTTGGTGTCCATGCCAGCCAGAAACCACTCTTAAATTCTACACAAAAAGAGTAGTAGTTGGATTCTGTGTCATACAAAAGGAAAGCGGGGTAGCGACACCCATGTAATTATACTTTGCCCATATCCTTCCTTGTCCCACCTGTGGTCCTCCAGGATACACGAGGTGCTTGGTATTATTGGTGACTACATTAGGCGGGGGATCAGCCCATGTAAGGGGTCTTATGGAGGGTCAGGAACATAAGTCCAATACACTTCCCTATTTGCCCCTGGTAGTATTACCGCACAACTGATGACTGGTAGCATGACAAGAAAGACATTCTCAGGTGTTCTTGGGTTTTGGTCTTCTCACAAATTCGCTCAGCTTTCTGGATCGTATTTTACCATCCCCCAGGTCATCACTGGACTGTTTGTCGCCCATCTCATTCTCCTTCCACTCCTTATCTTCAGCGTGTTGCTTGGGGGTACTGCTATCTGTGGCCGGAGTAGTCTATTGTCTGCAGCTGCCAGTACAGGGTATGAGTTCAGGTGCAAGGTCTTCATTAATCTGGTTAGTTCCTCCCTCAGACACATGTTAAAGTTTAATATTTCTTGCAGGAATCCACACAGGCTTGGATGATTTTTCTGAAAATACACAGGCATATCCTCAATCAAATGTTAACAATGGGCTGGGGCCCTTACATATACCAGACTCAAGATCTTTCCATTTAACCAGACCATTTTCCTTTGGGTTATTCTGACACCAGTGCAATTCCATGGGTGTTTTGCCATCAGCATTACAAGTTGAAAAAAATTTAAAGTAATTAAGGCTTGATGTAGTTTACTTACAGGAGATTTTCCCACTATTCCCCCTTTTAGTTTTTTGGGTTGGGATTTTAGCTGCTGATGTTAGCATACTATAATTGTCTGTCCCATAATTTGTTGAATTTTCTACTTTTTTACAATATTGCTAGAAATAACAGTTTGTGTCCCTGAGTCATTTTAATAGAGTAATAAAATTTTCATTTCTTTTGTAGAGGTTTTAACTAATTAAATCATTTAATAATTTCTAAAAAGTCATTTAAGGTTTTAAGGCAATCTTTTCCTATTTCTACCTTTTGAGGCCTAATATGTTGACTTTTATTTATTTATTTATTTATTTATTTTAAATATATTTTTATTGATTTTACACAGAGAGGAATTGAGAGGGACAGAGACTTAGAAACGTCGATGAGAAAGAAACATCGACCAGCTGCCTCTTGCACACCCCCCACTGGGGATGTGCCCGCAACCAAGGTACATGCCCTTGACCGGAATCGAACCCGGGACCTTTCAGTCCTCAGGCTGATGCTCTATCCACTGAGCCAAACCGGTCCCGGCTAATATGTTGTCTTTTAATTACAGTTCCTAAATATTTGAAGATATTTCCCTCTGTATTTCCTCCCAGAGTAATGTCTAAACCACATTTAGGGAGATTCTTTTAAAAATTTTTACTTTCTTTTAAACAGAGCAACAAACTTTTCAGAAAAACCAGTAGGAGAGAGGTATGTTGGCCAATACTATAATGCATACATTTCAAGTAAAAGTAACTTTTTTTTTTTTAATTTATGGTGTCTCATTAATGGTAAGATCAAATGCTTGAATAATAACTTTTAGTTTACATTGTAAATAGTAGTGGAAGAGATTTTAAAAGTTCTCCTTTTTACTAAGCTTAAATATTACCTTTAAACAGTCTTCTTTTTGGCTAGTGCTCATTTGCATATGTATGCAAATTTTACTTTAGACTTTATTAGAATCAATTGATCACAAAATATTGGCTTCTTATATAAATGAGTTTATATGAGTCCTTGATTATATTATGAAAAGCTAATGAAGTATTCAGCAACCTCGTCCTGCCAAGCTTAGAGGTTGAAACTTTATAACATTTAAAATACAGGCAGTCCTCAGGTTACATCGGACTCAACTTAGTCATTTTGTGGTTACATCTCCACCTCCCATTTACAGTATTTATATTAAAAAAAAGTTTCGTCATTTTGGCGTATGTACATATATGCTTTATGTTGTTTGTTTTTTTTTAATATGTATTATATTGACTTTTTTTTTCAGAGAGGAAAAGAGAGGGATAGAGAGTTAGGAACATCGATGAGAGAGAAACATTGATCAACTGCCTCCTGCACACTTCCCATTGGGGATGTGCCTGCAACCAAGATACATGCCCTTAACCAGAATCAAACCTGGGACTTTTCAGTCTGTAGGCTAACACTCTATCCACTGAGCCAGACCAGTTAGGGCATGCTTTATGTTTTTTATTATTTACTTATGACAAGTAAAGGTTAGAAATTGTTACCTTTCTTTAAACTTTTTTTTTTTTTTTCTGTTTCACTTCATTACTGCTGTGTATGTGCTCCATGTCAGTGACAGAGGTGCTTAGGTGGGTTCCAATTTATGGCGAAAATCAAGTTATATCTTGCTGTAGGAACAAATCTCTGATGCAACCCAAGGACTGCCTATATATGAACAGAACATAGTTGTTAGTTTTCATTTGATAAAGTGATTTCAAGTGTATTAGATTGGCCTAATTTAGTTAAAATATTTATTTTAACAAGAGAAAATAAATCCTTGAATCATTCCAGGGCCTTGAAATGTCCCAAAGCTATCCCTTAGTTAAAGTCTTAAAATTTAACTTGGAAAAATTATTAAATATACATAACCCAAAGATTATATTACACACTTTTTGTAATTATTTTTAAATATGCTAAATTTAAACTGGTTTTAATATTAAAATTTTGATTCAGACCATAGAATTAATCCTCTCTCTCTCTTTTTTTTTTTCAATCGGACCAATTTTACCATAGGTAGTACACATAAGGACTACAATATATTTTGAACTACTAATTTCTCCAGAGAAAATACAAGAATTATTTTTCTCAAAAATGAATTTCTATACTTTATGCATTTTGTTATCACAACCATATAATTTCTTCTAACTTAATTTGAACTTTAAACTCTTAGAAAACTTAAATTTTTAGTGACAAGTTAAATACTAAGCATTTCTCAGATTAGTAATATATTTATATTTTAAGGAGATATTTCAAATAAAATACAAGACATTTAATTAATAGATTCAAATCTATCCTCTAGAATTTTTACGAGGCAAACTCAGATTAATATTTTAGTATTCTGTTATTTTAAAATACCTAGATATTTAATAATTTTTATTACTTAATTCAGCAATGTTCTAAAGTTTTAAGTTGCCAAAGACTTTGGAAAACTACATATGAGGCTGGCAAAAAGGCAGGGGGAGGAGGGAGCAGGCATGGACTACCCACTTGGATTTTAAAACTGCCACATTCTCCCTCAGATAACATCTAAGGTTACTGCTGCTGGCTTCTCTGCTTTTATAGAGAGAAAAGCAGCTGGCCCTTTCCTCTAACAGAGAGTATAGTCAGTCTCCTCTTGAGTGACTGGACTTTCATTATTAATATATTTATAATTATTACTGAAAAGCTTTATTACAAATTCTTCATTTTAGTTACATCTATTTTTTTATGTTTTAACAACTTTGAGATTTAAAAACTAATTATTATTATTTAAGGCATTTTCTTTGGCAAATTTTGTAACAGAGATAACGTACTGACTTTCAGTGGCTTTAGTGCTAAAGTATTATTTTATTTTTATTTTATAAAAACAGGAGTGCCCCCAAGATCTTGGAGGCAACCTTGGAATGCAGTACATTATTATTCAAGAACTACCATTATTATGGAAACTCTAATCCTATTTTTCAAACAGAGCCTGTATATTTTCCTTGTGTCATGTTTTGGCCATCTTTTAAATAAAAAACAGTCTTATGTTTATTCTATAGCACCTGTGAAGAGATGAGGCTCAGTCCAAGAAGCCACCCAAAATTGAGCAGGACATGCCTTCTCTTAAGCTAGCATTTTTGTCTTCATGGGTATAGAAATCCCAGACGCATCTCTAAATTGTGAGAAATGTCTCATTTGTTCAAATTTCAAATGACAAACTGGGAAATAAAAACATGGTGAAAATGAGACTTTTAATAACACCCTTGAGAGTGGGCATCCATTTTACAGGATCACCAAAAGACCTGGTAATTAATGGGCTGGGGCCTTTTTTAGTCACCTCCCTTTGTCTAGGGAGTTTTCTTAGAACTTGTGTTATTGGCCACATGTTCCACTCATATTCTTTCTCTCCCCATTCCCGCATTCTGTTTGCTCTGGGGAAATTTAGTAATGGCCTGGCCAACTACTGTTTCTTTTCTATTAAATTAAATTAAAGGCATGCTTAATATACTAAATCAAAACAACAATGCAGTACCATCTCACACCTGTCAGAACGGCCAACATCAACAAACGACAAGTGTTGGCGAGGTTGTGGAGAAAAAGGAACCCTCTTGCACTGCTGGTGGGAATGCAGACTGGTGCAACCACTGTGGAGAACAGTGTGGAGTTTCCTCAAAAAACTGAAAGTGGAACTCCCATTTGACCCAGTAATCCCACTCCTAGGAATATATCCCAAGAAACTAGAAACACCAATCAGAAAGGATATATGCACCCCTATGTTCATAGCAGCACAATCTACAATAGCCAGAATTTGGGAACAACCTAGGTGCCCATCAGCAGATGAGTGGATCAAAAACTATGGTACATCTACACAATGGAATACTATGCCGCCATAAAAAAGAAGGAATTCTCATAATTTGCAGCAACCTGGATGGAATTGGAGAACATCATGCTGAGTGAAATAAGCCAATCAATGAAAGAGAAACACCACATGACCTCACTCATTTATGGATAATAAAGAACATTATAAACTGATGAACCAAAAGACAGATATAGAGACAGTATATCAACAATATACTAGATAGGTTCAAACAGCTGGAGAAAATGGGGCTAACAGTCCTTTTACAAAAGGATTCACCATGTTTTTATTTCCCAGTTTGTCATTTGAAATTTGAACAAATGAGACATTTCTCACAATTTAGAGATGCGTCTGGGATTTCTATACCCATGAAGACAAAAATGCTAGCTTAAGAGAAGGCATGTCTGCTCAATAACACAAGTTCAACATAAAAAAATGTTTGAATAGCTAGTTGGATATTTGAATCTGGAAGACAAATTTGGCTGAAACTATAAATTTGCGAGTTATTGCTGTAGAGGTAATATTATAAACTACAAGACTGGATGCATAACTTTATTAGTCAAGATAGGCTACATGTATGCCTTGGTAACACATAGCTCCCAAATCCCAGTGACTAGACACACAAAAGTTTATTGCTCAGTCATATAAAGCCTGATGTAAGTCTGGACTTACGTCAAATTACAGCGGGGAGGGGAGGAAGATCTGGGGGAGATAATAGATCAACCGAAGGACTTGTATACATGCATATAAGTACAACCAATGGACATAAAATTCTGGGGAGGGAAGGTATGTATGGGAGGGAGGGGGACAAAAAAAATCAATAAAATATATTAAAAAAAATAAAAAAATAAAGGCATGCTTAATATATAATACTAATAATAAACAAATTAAACCAAACAGCAAAGACAGATAAAACAACAATAAACAGACAAGCACAAGCACATAGACAATACTTAATAAATGAGAGTTCTTTTCATGAGTTTTTCAGATGTTTTATATTGCCTGGGACTTACAGTCAGAATGCAGCCTCGATCTCAGCTTGTTGTTCATAGATTGTATCCTATTCTGCTCTCCATAGCACCGACTGGTGCCTAAAGTTGTTTTAGCTAAAATCTGCCTGTCCCAGGGCATCATATGGTAATTTTCAGACAAAGCATGAAAGAATCCTTTTGTAAAAGGACTGTTAGCCCCATTTTCTCCTGCTTTTTGAACCTATCTACACTAGAGGCAGAGGAACCAGGGGCTTAGGTATTACAATCTTTTGATTCCCCAATACAAATTGGGCATATTGCAGTTCAAACAAGAGTCCCATAGTTAAAGATGACAAAGGCATTCACTTTTCCCCCTTTTCATCTCTTTCTGTTTTTCTTCCTTATTTCCCTTGCTTCTTTCTTCCTCTTCTCTTTTTCCTACTTCTGATTTTTTTTTTTTTAAATAAAGAACATGTCCTTGTTTATCTAGTTTCGGTGCTTTGATTATGGCAGCCTCCAAATATGTTGTGGTCCAGGAATGAAAATTCATACCCCAAATATGTGTCCCTGTGAGGACAAGTTGCTTTTCTTTCTGTGACAGAAGTACTGAGTATAATCACTTTAATAGGCTGGATGGTCTCCTCAGGAGGTAATTGCATTGGCCTTTGGCAGGCTGGGCACTCAGCAGTGGCTGTGGGCAAAGCAACCTCAGTGAAGGAAAGGCCACACAAGAGCATCCATCTTGCTTCCACGGACTTTCTGTACCTGGCCCTAATGAACAAGTGCTGGGGCAGCTGGGGAGGATGCTGACTGATGCACACAGAAGGTTATGAGCACATTTTCTGTAGGGGATGGATGCCATGCCATCTTCTGGGAATTCTGCTTCCTTCCAAGTCCCTGACAAACTGGCCAATCTGTTAGCCACTACCCATGGACTTCTGATGGTTCATATCACAGGCCACCTTTCCTTTCACCATGTGGACCGCATGAGACATCATCTGAAGTCTTGGCTTTGGGAAGATCTCCCTTCACCACTTTCTTTCAAGGCTTTCGCTGAGTGGCTGACCATGTCAGGCTGGGTCTGGCATATTGTTCTTTTATTCTCTTCATTTCATGGTTATAGGGGATCCTCACTGAGGCCATGAGTGTGGGCTACCGGCATGGCAGTAAAGTAGCAGGGGCAGGTCCTGTGGGATCTAATCAGGCCCATCTCATACATGACATTTCCATGTTATAATAGAAAGCTCCTGGGCATGCCTAATTTGTGATCTGGTGAATTAGATAGAACCCAGTTTCTAATGGGCAGTTTGTAGTAATTATTTCATAAAAGCAGGCCACAATTTTATTAAATCTATGATTTTCTTGTACTTTGTTTTCTCCTATCTTGGGGTCATTATTCTGATTTAATTTTACTATTGTTGAGAATATCCTTAAATTATGTCTTCAGAAATGACATATTAATGGTGGACTTTCTGAGAAATATAATATGTTGAAAGTGTGATTTTTTAATGACTATCCTGTTTTTTCTTTCTGTAAACTTGTAAGATTTTCTTTTGATCATTGTAGTTTACAATTTCAGAATATCTTTATTTATGACTTTAAAAACTAATTCTCTGTTACATAGCTTGTCATTTTCAATGATAAAATTTAAGTCTTTTTTTCAGATAAGGGAAGTTTTCATGTATTGTATCTTGTATTACTTTTCTTTACAATGTCTTTCTTTTGTTTGGGAGTTATTATTTATTGCTTATTCTCCATGTTGCTTTTACTTTAATGAATGATTTCTTTATCTTTTATTATGTTTGGGAAGTTACTTACTTACGTTTTTATTGAACATACATTTTTGGGTACCTTCTCTATGCTTAAAATTAGGTAGCTGAGAACAATACAAAGAACCCCTGCCTTCATGAAATTTAAATTTTAGTGAGAGGAGACATAATAAATAAAGAAATTGATTCTATAATTGATTCCTAAGTGAGAAAGACACAAATAGGGTAGGGTAAAAAGGGTTGGGAGTGGTGAATGGGGATGATCTGCCATTTTAAATAGGGTGTTCAGTGTAGAACTCTTGAGAAGGTGAAATTACAGAAGCAAAATAAGAGAGTGAGCCTTGCAGGAGCTGGAAGAGGAATATTCTAGAAAGCAGCTAGTGCAAAGGCTCTAAGAATGGGATGCACCTGGTGTAGATACTAAATGAAGAGCAAGGAAGCTGGTGTGACTGGTGCAAAGTAGGTAGAAAGGTTCTGATGAGTAACAGATCTAGATCCTGTAGGGTCTTGTAAGCCACAGTGAAGACTTTGGGTTTACTCTGCCTTAAATAGGAATCTATTGTAGGCATTTCATACAAAATAATTACTTGATATGACTTTGGTTATACAAGGATCTCTGTGTAAGGAATAGATTGTCCAGGTATAGATTGTATAGACTATACAGGTAGAAGCTAACCGGAGCTGCTTCTTTAGCAATAGGTGATGTTGGATGGAATCAGGTTGGTACCAGTGGAGGTGGGTAGCAGAGGGACTATAGTGCTCAATACAGTTGTCACCAGCTAAAATGAGAAATGCTATGGTGCCAATATCTCTGGGGGTGATATCAGGAATTTAGTTTTGAACACGCTAAGTTTTAGATGTCTAACATACAAATAAAAAAATGTTTGAATAGCTAGTTGGATATTTGAATCTGGAAGACAAATTTGGCTGAAACTATAAATTTGCGAGTTATTGCTGTAGAGGTAATATTATAAACTACAAGACTGGATGCATAACTTTATTAGTCAAGATAGGCTACGTGTATGCCTTGGTAACACATAGCTCCCAAATCCCAGTGACTAGACACACAAAAGTTTATTGCTCAGTCATATAAAGCCTGACATAAGTCTGGACTCATTTAAAGGACATCTATCTCTCACAGAGTGACTCAGTGATCAGGCTGCTTAGTGTTTTGGCCCTGCACATTGGCAGGAGGACTTATTTAAAGAGCTTCAGCAGGAGGAAAGACAGCTGGAGAGTCCTATGCCAGGGTTTGCTGGAAAGTGACCTTATGCTGACCACCCATGGGCCAGAGCCAGTCACATATGTTTTTCCACTTGCTGGGAAGTGGTGGGAGGAGATATGAATAAGCAAAGTCAGCAAGGAAGCCATGGTAGAGAGAGGAGAAAAGGAGGTCACAGAGAAGAGGGTGTGTCTGCAACGGAGACAGAGAAGGAATGTTCAGGGAGGCAGTAGGAGGACCAGCGGATGGTATCCAGGAACTCAAGTAGGAAAATGTTACAAGGAGGAGGGAGAGACTTAAATGGGCAGTAAGATGATGACTAAAAGCTGGGAATGAGATCTAGGTAGAAATGATCTTGGGAAGAGCAAATTGTGAGGGCTGTGTGCAAAAGCCTGTTTAAAGAGAATTAAAGAGAGATGGTGGATAGGGGAATATGAGACAAGTAGAGACAAGAAATGGGGCTAATGCCAGCAGGAGAAGTAAGTTCAAAACAAAGGTGTTTTTTTTTGTTCTAGCTGGGATAGGTGACATATATATTTTTTTTTTATGCTGCTGAAGAAGATCTAGTAGAGTGAAAAATGATGAAATAGGAGAGAGAGAGAAGTGGGTTATTGGAGCAGGAGGGACAGGTTGTGGTCAGAATCTTGGACAGCCTGTCTAAGTGAGAGGCTGGAAGATAGAGAAGGTGGGGAAGATTCTAGTGAAGGGGGTGGGGAGAGAGGAAAAAGTGCAAAATTGCCTTCTGGAGATAGGGAGAGTGGTCAGACAAGGAAAGCACAGTGTGACCTGGGCAGAGTGAAATGCTTCAAGGAATTAGAGTGGGATGGTCAGGCCCATAAGGTGTGTGATTTTCCCATCACCTTCTGATGGAGGGCTATATTTCGCTCAGTTAAGTTTCATCAGGAAAGTTCAACAAAGTGAGGGGACAGAAGTTTGGAGTGTGTGTGGGGGGATAATTATAGTGTTAGTTCTTCTTTCTGACCTTTCGGATTATGAATTATGTTGACAGCAGCATCCATTTTGTTTGTTACTACCTCTACTGAATTTTATAATCTAAATATGTGTTTATTCATTTATCATATGTATATATAGAAACCAAACAACTAATAAAATGGAATATAGTTACAGTAATATAAATTAGACAAGTATATAAAATGCATAAATAAAAACAAGTTAAAAATTATAATACAAAGTTTTTAAAATGACATAACTCTTCAGGAAAGCCCAGAAGATGTTACAAAGAAACAATAAGAATACACAAAGATATCTATTACAAAGCTGTATCTAGATCTAGATCTGTATCCAGATCTAATATGTATCTATAGCTGTATCTAATTTATATCTTCATCAGTAATATATACATATCTGTCTCCGATGGGTTCTCATTACAGCTATTTTTCTCAATGCTAACCTTGTTTCCTCTCCTGGAGCCACCTGCTCTGCTGGGCTTCTGTCTGCCTCCCTTCAAACATTGGCATTGCTTGGGAGCTTCTTGGGAATGCAGATTCTCGGGCTCCACCAGGGATTCCTGAACCAAATCTCGGGTGGCACCCAGGCATGTGCATCTTTACCAGCTCCCCAGAACACTGCCGAGGACAGCTGCCTCTATTACCTGTGGCCTTTACTTTCCTGCTTTCGCCAGGGATACTGGCCCTTCAGATCTGTGTTGGTTGCATTGGGGCGCTGGTTTGAGACATGGAAGTAAGTTCTTCCTTCTCTCAGGGTGAAGACAGTGGCTCCCATTTCTCGGGTTCTCCATAAATACATCTGGGTTGAATTTGCACCAGCAAGCCCTGTGCATGTCGATTTCTGTTCTTAGCTTTGTGTGGTCCCTGTGGGCTGTCTCAGGGCTTTTTGGGCCCAGTGAAGGGAAGACACTGAGATCTTAGAACCACAGAGAACACAAATGCCAGCTGAGCATCTAAATCAATTTATTGGAAAAAAGACTAGTTTGAGAATCAAGATATTTTTATTTGCTTTGGATATAAAGAGACAAATCCTGAAGGGCTCTATCTAAACATTTTCCTGCATGAAGAATTGAGTGAGGAAGAATGCAAGTTGATGTAGGAGCTGGGGAATGAGTCCACTGGCTGCGGGAGCCCCCAGGCTGGGCTGGGTGGGGCTGAGAAGGGCTGCAGGCCTGGATAACCTGCTGGCCATGGGGTCCAAGGGTGGGAGCTGGGCTAGCAGCTGCATATCCTGAGTCTCTTAAGAGAGGACTGGGCACCCGTGGGTGCTCACAGTGGTGACAAGTCACACAGAAGGCTTTCCTTTCAGCAGGCGGCTATGCTGCAGGGCGTCTTCATTGGATGCTGTGGGCACAGACTCCCACAGCTGTGTGGGAGGGTGGGGAAATGAGAAGCAGGTGCCAATTCCCCTGAGGCTAGGCTCCAACACAGGAAAAGGGGAAGACAGGGTGGGATGAATCTGCCTGAAGTGTCTGATCATAGATGGGGCCGAGTTTTCCTGCAAGGGACTAAATTACATTTGCAGAAGCTGGAATCAAAAATTAAAGCTGAGTGCTGAGAAAATGAGAGTTATGTTTTGTACATAAGACTTTTAAGACCACACTTTGTACTTATTATGTTTATATTTGAACGTGAAAGTATCTTTAAAAAAAACCAACAATCTGTTTTATTGATATTTTTACAGAGAGGAAGGGAGAATGAGAGGGATAGATAGTTAGAAACATTGATGAGAGAGAAACCTCGATTTGCTGCCTCCTGCACACTCCCTACTGGGGATGTGCCCACAACCAAGGTACATGCCCTTGACCAGAATCGAACCTGTGACCCTTCAGTCCGCAGGCTGACGCTCTATCCACTGAGCCAAACTGGTTGGGGCTGAACGTGAAAGTATCTTGAACAGGGCCTGGCATTCAGTTGGTGCCCAGTAGGTGCTAGTTCATCTCTTTCCAATTATGTGTTCAATATGTGCACACACACTGGAGCAGAGAGAATGACCAGGAGATGCTGTCACATTATTTTTATTCAGAAATTTGTTTACCTTTTTTGATCATACCATATTGACTAATTTTTTTATAGCTTAGAGGTAATTATTAGTATAAGGTATTAAATTCCTCATTGACCAGAAAATCCAGGACTGGATCCTGGACACAACACAACTATTTTTATACAGTTGTGATTATACTCTGCATTAGTATTTCTCAAGGTGTGGCCAAGACTTTTCAGCCGTGGAATCTTGAACTAGGGACTCCATCGCTAAAGTCCTCCTTGTCAGGAGAGGCAATGCCTGATTCATGAAGCTGGTGGAGAAGAATGAGTCTCTGCAGGACTTGCACTGCCTGGTTCTCTGCTGGGCAATTTAATAAGTGTTTTCTTAACAGAAAATACCTTGCACAGGGTCAAACAGATATGTAGAAGGCAGGGAAGTAATAATTCCATTTCCCCAAATATAAGTTCTAAACACACACTACACAGAGGCACACATGCACACACATACTCAGACACACACTATGCCCCCACATGCATACACTCCCCAGGTATACAATATGAACAAAAACCACATACAGTTGAACACATTCACACGCATGCACTACACAACCATATTCACACAAAACCACATACATGCAACACATGCACACAGTCCACATCACCCAAAAAAGACACATGTACCACATGTAGGCACATATACCACATCACACATGTGATCCAGGTGAACTCAAACACATATACGTTCACATCGAATGCATTGCAGCACTGTATGCATGCAGGGAACAACTGTAATATGCATGTACATCTCATGAACAGAAACACACATGTACTACATGTACCCACAATGTGCCACGTCAAACATGAGACTCATGCAAACCCCTCCCACATGTTCACGTACACACCACACAGATGCACACATGAGTTTGGTGACCAGGAATTGCAATAATTGGAGACACCACTAAGTGGCATCATGACATGTTTATTCAGAAATTTTACTTGTCTATTTTTATATACCCAATAGTTGTGATTATACTCTATATTAGTATTTCTCAAAATGTGGCCAAGACTATTTTCATAATATTAAGATATCAGTTCACCTTTTCGCTTTTTCTGCCTTTATTATACAGTGAATTTCCCAGAGAGTGCACGATGGTGGCAGTGCATCAGACTGGAGGCTGAAGCAGACCAGAGGACCAGCTCTCTTCTTCTAAGCCAGACGCTAAAGGTATTTGCAAATGTACAACAATGCCACCTTTCTCCCTGAGCTTTTCAAAGGTATCGTTATTTTTCATTAAAATGTTATTTATATTAATATGCAATGGATTTATTATTCTATTTTAAATTAATAAATACTTTGAAATCCACTCAGTATTAATATCTAACATGGTTAAAATTTATAGAGAGAGCTCACAGAAACACAAGTTTTTTAGGGGCTGTGATAATTTTTGTGTGTGAGTATGTTAAAGCTGGGGACAGTGAAACAAAGAAGGACTTAGGACTGAAGAAGCAACAGCAAAGGGCCTAGCTGGGGCTGCTTTGGCTCACTGGGAAGTCAGAAAAAAGGGGGCCGTGGAGACAGGTTCACAATGTTAACCTGGGATGAGCTGTTGCTGCCCATTGTTCCCCCAGTCTCATGTGGTCCCTTAGCATTTTGGAGATGCACATATGAGAGGGGAGAAAGGTGTGGGCATGCTCCCAATAGGGAGAGCACTGGGGCTGTGAAAAAATTTTAATATAAAGGTATCCTGAGGCATAAATGTTTAACAATCATTATTCCATAGGTAACCATATACCCATAGATACATTTCAAGGTTTAACTTTTATTATAAATTTTAAAAGAATTAACATGTACAGACAAGTGGAATGCCATTTGTCATTGTTGCCAAGAGATGAGAGACCATTGCTATCAATATTTTGCCATGCTTTCTCCCAGTTATGTTGTTCACATCTTTCTCCATGGTTAGTGTGGCCTGAATATAAACTCAGAGACCCAGCTTGCACTAGTCAGCTGTCCAAGTACCACTGCTGTTGACGTGTGAACTTGGAAGTCTTGGAGCTTGGCTCCATCACCTGCTGGTGCGGCCATCTCCCTCCATACTTCTAGGGCCTTCAAGTAGACTTACTTGAGTAATCCCTTGCTTCTAGGTTATTGCCTTGTGGGGTCTGGCTAAGGTGTGTCCCCAGGTGTCTTTTCCTGGCACACTGCAGCCTGCAGTCTTTATGCCTTCATCCCTCCTGGCCTCCATGGGGAATGGAGGGAAATTTCCATCTCCTGTGGGATGGTCCTGTTCTTGAGACTCCGTGCTCCTTCCCCCCGAGCTGACCTCTGCTTGCTCTGCTCTTTTCCATCAAAGGTCCTGCCCTGACTTGCCACCCCAGTGACACTATTTTCAGGATGTGTTGGGCCCCCATGGAGTCCACTTCTTTAGCAAGAGTGGTGGGACCAACTCTGTCTTTGTGACCCAGGACTCCCCAAGCATATCTCTCCTATGAGAGAGCTGAGCTGTCCTAGCCTGGTCCACATTCACTTCTCATGGGGCATAGATCCTTGGAACTTCAGATCTATAGAAGACCATTGGTGAACCAGGCAGGAAATGGAGTGCTTGAGCAGAGCAGACAGGGAAGGAGGTCTCTAGGCAGGGCTGCTCAGGTGGGTTCCGGGTCACTTTCCTGCTGCTTTTCTGTCCAGCACACACCCTGTGCTCCTTCTGCTCATGTGCCTTCCTTGGTCTCCTTCATTTCTGTTTGGCAAACAGGTTTCAGTGTGACTGTGAGCCCAGTTTAAGTTCTTTTATGTGGTGGGTCTGGGCCCTGAGAAAATCTAAGATATGGCCAGACCCTGAGCCTTATGCACTGTGCAGACTCTCCATGAGAGTGCCAAACTTGATGTGCCCAGACCTGCTTAGTCATCTCTGGGTGATGGCAAGAACCCGAGAGAGGACAGATATGATCATACAAACACATTATAAGTGTTTGCTTGTGTGCTATCTGCTAATATCCCATTGGCCAAGTCAAAAGTCAAGGGATAAGAAAGGGCATGTCAACTACAAGAAGGCTGTGGCAAGGGTGCAGGTGCAGGATTGGCTGAAGAATTGGGGCCAGTGATCCAATCTACTACTTCTGCTTCCTGGTATCATAAGTTTAAAAAAGTTTATTTTATTTGGAGGGATAAAGAAGATAATATTATATTAGACATAATATAACACATATTGTGTATATACATATTAATAATTTTGGTATTGCATACTTAAGCAAGTCAGCACTTTCTTAAGGGAACCCATCAAATTACCCCTTTTTCTGTCTAGTTTCTGATAATATATGATCTCTCTCATCCCAGGCAACTCTCTGCCTGGCATGATCTGATTTAGTAAGAACAATATGGGATAATTTAAATGAATCTCTTCGATGTGCCCTCCACCTTACCCCTACCCTTGAGTGAGTTAAGAAATTCAAAATCTATAAACACTTTTTAAAAATTACAGTTGACATTTAATATTATTCTGCACTAGAAGTCTGGTGCACAAATTCATGCACCAGTGGGGTCCCTCAGGCTGGCCTGCAGGATGGAGCCAAAAATGGCTCTCTGACATCCCCTGAGGGGTCCTGGATTGTAAGAGGGCACAGGTTAGGTCGAGGGACCCCACTGGTGCACAACTGGGGCTGAGGAGGGATGTGGAAAGTTAAGGGAGGGACCGCAGGAGGGCTCCAGGGCATGTCCAGCCTGTCTCACTCAGTCTTAATTTGCCAGACTCCAGCAGCAAGCTAACCTACCACAGTGTCTGCCCCCTGATAGTCAGTGCACATCATAGTGAGTGGTTGAGCGACCTTAGCATATAATTAGCATATTATGTTTTGATTGGTTGAATGGAAGACCAGATAACGGACACTTAGCATATTAAGCTTTTATTATATAGAACTAGAGGCCTGGTGCACAAAATTTGTGCACCAGGGGTGTGTGTGTATCCCTCAGCCCAGCCTGCACCTTCTCCAATCTGGGATCCCTCTCACAATCCAGGACTATTGGCTCCCAACTGCTTGCCTGCCTGCCTGCCTGATTGCCCCTAATTGCCCCTGCCTGATCACCCACTAATCACTCCCCTGCCAGCCTGATCAACGCCTAACTTCTCCCCGGCCAGCATGATTTCCCCTAACTACTCTCCCCTGCTGGCCTAGTTGCCCCTAACTGCCCTTTCCTGCAGGCCTGGTCCCCCCAACTGCCCTTCCCTGTAGCCTGGTCCCTCCCAATTTCCCTCCCCTGCAGGCCTGGTCACCCCTAACTGTCCTCCCCTCCTGGCCTGGTACCCCCTCCCCCCTCAACTGCCTTCCCCAGTAGTCCTGGTCGCCCCTAACTGCTATCCTCTGCTGGCCATCTTGTGGTGGTCATCTTGTGTCCACATGGGAGTGACCATCTTTGGCCACATGGGAGTGGTCATCTTGTATGTTGGAGTGACATATTACCTCTTTATTAGATAGGATTTGTTCTTAGGAACAGGCTCCATTTTTAAGCATCTCTTATTGGATGCAGAGGCAGGAAGGAGAGAGGAAAGGAAGGAAGGAAGAAAACACAGATACCAATTACCATGTCACAACTCTTTACTTGGTCTAAATAAAGGCCCTTCTCAGGTCCCAGCATCTCCTCTTGAGACCAGTGTGACCTGCAGAAGATGCAATGAAAATAACCCCTTTGCCCAGAGTTGATGCCCCAGACACCTAGGCTTGTAGCCAAGCAACACCTTAAAAAACAAGGTGTGCTCCATCTCATTCCTTAATAAGGACGGAAATGTGCTCACTGTTCACCCAATATACTACCTCTTCCCGGACACTCAGGAAAACCACACTCATGTCTCCCTTGAAATTTCTGTCACTCTTCTTCACATATGTTTTTTTTTTTTTTTTTTTTTTTTTTTTTTTTTTTTTTTTTTTTAATGTTTTTATGTTTTCACTCCATTTCCCTCTGTGTTATTTATTGTACTCTGCATCTTGGCTTCCTCTCTTTTTGCCACACCTATTAGGCAGATGTTATACCAAAGCTTCCTTAGACTATCCTCCTGTTGTTTTTTTTGTTTTGTTTTGTTTTTTTGTTTTTTTTCCAGTTGATGTTCTGCTTGGGTGTTTATTTCTAACTTGTCTTTTAATCACTGATTCGGTCCTCAGCTTCTTCTAGTCTACTATTGAGATCTTCCATTGTGTTCTTTATTGCAGTTATGCCATTCTTCATTTCCTCTTGATTCTTATTCATGTTGGAGAGATTCTCATTCAGATCCTTATAATTCTCATTATTCTCATTGAGTTCTGTGTATTTGTCATCCAGACTTTTGAGCATCCTTATAACCATTACTCTGAATTCTTTCTCTGACAAATTACATCCATTTTATTTAATTCCTTTTCTGGTGATTTTTACTTTCCTTTCCTTTGGGGATTGTTACTTTGCCTTCCCATTTTTGTTTTTCCTTTGTAAACTGTTTCTATGTCTTAGATCCAACTGCCATGTCACCCATGCTTTTTGGGGGATGGTCCTATGTAGTAATTTGTAGTACCCAGTGATACAGTCTCTCAGCTATCTTGAGCTGGGTGGTCTAGGAGAGCCCCCTACCTGAGTTATTTGGGTCTTCCTGATGTAGTTGGGTCTTGAATGTTATTTTCCCATTTGTGTATGGAATCTCAAATTAAGTTGTTTCCAGAAGTGTGGAGCTCTGCGGTCGGACGTGCAGCACAACTTGCCTCTCCTTTCTTGGTGCTCTGATGATCTCTGCAACCAGCTCCCCACCTCACTGAACGCATTTGAGTTTTTAATTCCAGATTGAAATTTATATATATTTAAAACCCTAATGCATCAAGTATATGTTTTCACTCCATTTCCCTCTGTATTATTTATTGTACTCTGCATCTTCTACTTTCTTAGATTCTTTGGGGGAAGATTATAGGAAGCATGAGCCTACACATGCTTGAAAATGTCTTTATTTTGCATCCCCATTTGAATGCTAGTATGGCTAGGTATTGGATCCAGGTTTAATTTGATCACTCCCTCCCAGAACATTAGAGAAATTTCTATAATATCTTCTAGCATTCAGGTTTGATGATAGGAATGTCTGGTGTTAAACTGATTTTCATTCTGTTGTGGTAACCTAATTTCTCTCTTTGGAAGCTAGTAGAGTTTCTTTTCATCCTTGATATTTTAAAATTTTACCACATTACGTATAGATTTTCAAATTCTAGTTTACTTTTTATTCACTCTACTTAGTATTCAGTGAAATCTATTAGGCTGAAGGCTTATGTCTTTCTTTAGCTCTGGAATTTCCACCTACCATACCATGATTTTTTGGAATACTTTTTCACTTCCATTTTATCTATTTTTGGGGGGTGGGGGGACTCCTACTATATAAATGTTGAAATTTCTGGGTCTATCCTCCACATCTCATGACATTTAACACACATTTTTAATTAATTTGTTCTTTTAAACCGAGCTTTTGGAGAATTCCTTGTTTTGATCTTCCAAGTCACTAATTTCCCCTTAGATGTGAATATTTTAGTGTTGATTCAACTATTGAGATTTTGAAGTTAATTCTCAGATTTTTCTATTTGCAATTGGGTTTTAATGGATAAGTATCTTTTATATCTTTCATAAGATGGACATTATAGTTATAATGTCTTCTTTATTTTTTTCTTTTGTTTCGATAGTTATCCTATGTTTGATATATTTTTTATCATGATGTTAGTTTTTCACAAATGTTTGGAGATTCTTGACCTTCTGTCCATCTTTATATCTCAGAATTCCTATTGGTTCTTATTCTATTTCATACCTCCCTCTGATGATTCTTTGGGTAGGGTGAGCTTTATTATTCAGAGATGTAGAAATTCCCTGTCCTTCCTAGGACACTGGGGCACAGCCTTACCTCTTAGGACCAAGTATTTACACGTTAAGATTTAGCTTGGGGACACATACTATGGTCCGGTGATGGTGATCTTCCTGATTTTACCCTATCATTATAGGTTTCTTTTCTCTTTTCCATTTTTGCTTCTCCTAATTAAAGGATTATTTTCTGTCACTTGTGGAATTTTGGTTAGGAGGGAAGTCAAATAGTATTGCTTAGTCCTCCATCTGGCTTTGGTCTGCATTTTCAGCAAGCAACCAAGTTTAGAAGTTTGAAACCAACAACATTAGGGCTGAGAGATTTCTTAAGTAAATATATTTTAGCAGAATTAATGAAGACTTGGAGTACTTACAAAGTTGGATATATTACATATGTGACAAATTATATATAAACAGATTTCATTTCCTTTTTTTAATCAGCAAAGAAAAAAATGTCAAGAAAACCACATCTCATATTTTAGCTGCACATTCTAAAGTATAAAGCACATTTAAATGTTTCCATCATTTGCTGTCAAAATGAATAAAACTTTACAATAAAATCCTCCTAAACGTAAAGTTCAAGACGGTCATGAACCCCTCATTTAGGTAGGGTCCAGGCTTTGCCTCAGAAGGCCAGACAGCCTCAGGCTGCTGCTGCTAGCAACCACAGAGCCAGTTCTCTCCCTCATCTCTCATCACTATGGTGATTCTCATTAAAGAAAGTGAACAGTCCTAGCCATATGCACTAGCGCCTTAGTTGGCATTTTATCAGTGGCTGTCAGTTTCCATAAAACAACAACCATCTAATCAGTAAATATTAGATGTTGACTGCCTACTATGTGCTTGGTTCTAGAAACACAAAGATCAATAGGATGAAATGCATTCCCTCAATGAAGCTTCCCACAGGGGAGGAAAGGCAAATAAAGAGATAACATGGATCAAAATGGAGCCCTACTTTCCATGGTCTTGTGGTTACTGAATTTTAAGGGTTTTATGTTTGTGAAGGTTACTGAATATTTAAATGTTTTATGTTTGTTTTAAAATGATGTTTAATTTTAAATGGGAGATACATTACAGGGTTCAAATGTAAAATGATATTAAAATTTATCCTCATTCACTCTTTTTTTCACTCCCTCCCCTTTATGCAATTATACATGAACTAGAGGCCTGGTGCACAAATTCATGCACAGGTGGTATCCCTTGGTGTGGGCCTGCTGGGATTGGGCAGTCGAATGCTACCTGCCACTCCTGCCTGTTGCTCCCACTCATCCCGACCCCACTGTGCCTGCCATGGGCTCATGCCTAGTCAGTCCTGATTGAGAAAAGCTCGTGCCACCATAAATGCGCTCATCATCCATGAGCCCTGCATCTGGCGCCAGTCCCGAGGAGGGTTGGCAGGGGCCAGAACACAATCGGCCTTCCAGGTGGGTGGTAGATGCCCTTGCTGGCCTGGGATCCATCCATCCCCCTGATGTTTATGCTGGTTGTTGGGAGCCAGTTGGTGGCCACTTTTATAACATTTCTTCTTTGCGGAGCTTCCAGGGAGGGGAAGCAGCTGTGTTGCCCAAGGCTGACTTCCAGAAGGTGGGTGGAGCTGTGGGGATTGTGCTGGCAGCGTTGGTCCATCTGTATCTGGCCCTTTCTTCTGGACTTGCAAGACTACTGAGGGAGTGAATGGCTGCCGCTGGGCTGGTGGGCCACCAGGATGGCTCAATCAGCTAAGTGGCACTCACACTGTGGGAGTGCATTGACCACCAGGGAGAAGCTCATGCGTTGAGCATCTGCCCCGGGTGGTCAGTGTGAATCATAGCGACAGGTCTACTGGCCATTGGGTCACTTGGTCACTTAGGCTTTTATACATATAGATATGTATTTTAATTTTTCCTTTCTAAAAAAGATGCATGCTATATACTTACCAATACATTCTGGAGATCTTTTCATACCACCCTCAGAGATGACCCTTGTTGCTATCCACAGTCTTAGTAGTCCTAGGGTTAGGTATAGCATTTATCACCCAGACCCTGGCAAGGGACAGTTGGGATGGTTCCAATAATTGCCTATTACAAGGTCTGCCTCAATGACTATTCTTATATGTATGCCATTTGTGAGCATGCAGAGGTATTTGCAGAATTTATTTCCAGAAATTGGATGGCTCCAGGAAAGAGGAATGTGTGCTCATAATTTTGGCATGTTCTGCCAGTTCTTTCTAGACACTAAACCATCTTGTTCTCTCCCAGCAATGTCTGAAAAACTTCTCTCTCCTTGAGGAGAATATTTCCAACCCTTTCTTATTTTCTCATACCAAATACTGCTGTATCTTTTCCTTGCAGTGTTGTCTTTGTTCCTGGGTATCAGCACAAGTGCAGTTCTTTGTAAGTAGACAATGTGTCACACTTGCCTTGGGGTGTGCCAGATAAGGGGTTATTTAAAAGAATCCAGAATGTTTAAGAAACAATGTGGGATTAAGGGTGGCTGGGGTCTAAGCTCAAGCTGCTGAGCAGTGGGAGGAAAGGTCAGGAACAGATTGTGGAGAATTTGGGCTGCCAATCACCAAGATTTGTCCTGCAGGCAACAAGTAGCCACCAAGTTTCATGGTGGAGGGAGGAGATGGTTTTAGAGCCATGTACAGAGAGGAAGGGAGAGAGATAGAGAGTTAGAATCTGGCAAGGCAGATTTTAATTCAAATGCTTGTACCAAATGGGGAATGGTCTAGAGACAATACTTTTTTTTTTTTTAATATGTTTTTATTAATTTTTTTTCAGAGTGAAAAGAAGGAAGAGGGATAGAGAGATAGAAACATTGATTAGGAATTGAGCCTGAAACCCAGGCATGTGCCCTGTCAGGCATGGCGACCTCTTGATGTATAGGATGACACTTGACCAATGGAGCCACACAGATCAGGCTAGAGACTGTACTTTTTAATTCTTACACATACTTGCTGTGGCTTCCTATAGTGATAATGTTATGCCCAGACTTCGTGATCCCCAAGAACCACCAGGGAGCCGAGTCCGATGCAATAAACAAAAGAGCCTTTTCCATGCTAGCATGGGCTCTGTCCCACTCACGCCGGCAGCATGGTGGAAGAGAGAGCAAATTTCGCCCAGTCCAGGGGTTTTACTCCAGTCAGTGGTGAGGTCACTGCCTCAGCTAACCCTGATTGGTTGGGTGAGGGCTAGGGTTCAATTACAGAATGGAGGATAACTCCGCCCTGCCCCACAGTGGAGTCAGGAGCCCATCCTTGCCCCACCCTGCCCTCTCAAAAAGAAGTGTAACGTTGCTATTTAGGAGTTGTCTGTTGCATTGCATGAAAAGGGTCTGGGGAGGAATTCCACAGTCAGTGTAAGGTTGGAGTCATTCAAGGATTTAGACGGATGCAGTGAGCAAGGGGGGAGTTTATTAGAGGGAATGGGGATGGACCCACAACCTGGGAAGTTAGGACTCAATTTCCACTATCCTTGGGATTGGATTTCATGCATAAAAATCTCAAGGGGAGGATGCTGGGGCATATACTAGTAAGTGTTGTAATCTGATTAGATGGAGTTCTTTGTCCTTTAGCTCTAGTAGTGCTGGCCATTGAGGCTGTGGGCTATAAGTGGTTGTTGTTATCATTGGCCTGCTGTCTTGCTCCCCGTGCAGCTGCCTCCTGTTGTGTGGGGATAGGATGACCACTGGCTGTTCCACAAAAAGAGGCTGGGGCCACTTTCTAGTCTGCCTGAGCCAAAGTCCTCTGCTGGCCTGTGAGTCAGGGTTAATTTCTCTGTTATGCTCTCTTACTGGAAGGGACAAGGAGCCATGTTCCTGCTTGGCCCCTCAAGAATTGTACTAAACATTGTTATTTAAAGCACAGAAAGTGAGACTGAGTCACTTCAAGCTCACCAACAGGCTGGTTCCTTTGAGCAAGGTTTTTTATCCTCCAATCTTGGTGGTCCTTAGGGCAGTGGTGGGCAAACTCATTAGCCAACAGAGCCAAATATCAACAATACAACAATTTAAATTTCTTTTGAGAGCCAATTTTTTTAAACTTAAACTTCTAATGCCACTTATTCAAAATAGACTTGTCCAGTGGTATTTTGTGGAAGAGCCACACTCAAGGTGCCAAAGAGCCTCATGTGGCTCGAGAGCCGCAGTTTGCCGACCATGGCCTTAGGGCAATCCCTTGTCCCAGACACAATGAGGAGCAAATAGCAGACCCATAGTTTTAGGCCAGCTTCATGAGATCTTATTTAGTTGTTTTGTACTCACCAAGTAGCCTTGCCAACACTCTTGTCTGAATCCTTGAAAGTACAGGGGCCACAGTGCTGGGTGAAGTTTCCACGAATAGCTCTGGGGCCACTGGAAAGCAGCCAGGTGGCTTGGATCAGTGCGGGCTTCCATGCTCTGCTGCTGGCAGCCACCCTTTTGCTCTTTTTAGTTCCTGGTGCTTTAGAATGTCTTTCGTTACTCCCTTTATAAGTATGATCTCTGTGTCAGAGAACCTTAAAGTTCAGTGCTTAGAAAAAAAAAAAAAACCCCGCATATTTTATCTCTAAATGACTGAATGTCAGGAATGCAGAATGCAAGGGTGGAAAAGTACCAGGAGATAGTTGGTCTCTGGAGCTGAGGCCCAATCCACTGCTGAGCTTCCTGCAAGGGGCAGTGGGAGGATGCCTTCCACAGGTGAAAGAGAGGCTTGCCCTCCTCAGAAGGCCACGGGATTCCTTTCACAGATGTCATTGGCACCCAGCTGTTAGAATTCGTGGTCTGGCCATCTTTGTTTCATCTGATCTCTTTATTTAATTAATTCCAGAAAACTGTATGTGTTGTAGCTAATTGCTACAGCCCAGAAATGTCAGTGTAACCATTGTCAATAGTGTTCCAGCGAGGACACCTTATCACTGGATTACTAGGAGTTCAGAGTCAAGGGAGGGAGATTAAAGATCTGAAATGGAGAAGGATATCAAATCATATCCAAGCCACCTTTGTTTGTTCAGCAAGTTCTGATTTCCATGTCAGCAGGGTAGGGCTACTGTGTTTGCGGCACTGTAGTGCTAGAGCTGACCAGCTTCACAGACATGAGACTCCATGGGCTCTGCCCTTGGAGTGATTCTGGTGAACTAGTGATTATCTGGGGAGTAAACGCTCAGAAGAATTCCATGACAGGGATGGAGACAAAGGCTATGGTTGGGAGACAAAGACTATGTCTGGGAAATAAAGATGCTCTGAGTGGATTCCATCCAAACCAGTTACTAGGTGTATCTGTTAATAATTGGGATTTTGTTAATAAAAGTAAACATGATAATTTCAAGAGAAACATCAAAAGTGCTTATTCAACATAATGTCCATCACTAGCTACATATTTTCCTCATCTTTCAGGTAATTTGTGAATACCGTCCCAATAGAACTTTTCTTGTTTTGAGGCAAACCATTCATAGACCCAAGTTTCCACTTCTTTGTACGTTTTATTTATTTTTTATTTTTTTAAATATATATTTTATTGATTTTGTACAGAGAGGAAGGGAGAGAGATAGAGAGTCAGAAACATCGATGAGAGAGAGTCATCGATCAGCTGCTTCTTGCACACCCCCTACTGGGGATATGCCCGCAACCAAGGTACATGCCCTTGACCAGAATCGAACCCGGGACCTTCCAGTTCCCAAGCCGACGCTCTATCCATTGAGCCAAACCAGTCCCAGCTTCTTTGTAGGTTTTAAAGTGCTGCTCAGAAAGTGCGTGTGCCATCGATCGGAACAAGTGGTAATCTAAAGGAGCAAGGCCTGGAGAATACAGTGGGTGGTTTAATATTGTACTTCCCAGGCAAGATCTTTTAATGTGTCTTTAACTGGTTTTGAAGTGTGTGATGGTGCGTCATCATGAAGCAAAATTACTTCTGGCACATTCTGGTAATTTCATGATCCAGTTCAAAGTGTGGTTCAAATTGACTATTTGTTGTCAATAGCAATCAATATGGTTTCATGTGGTTTTAGAAGCTCGTAATACACCACACCTTCCTGATCCCAACGCAGATCATTGTCTTCTTTCCGAAGCCATTCGGCCTTGCAGTCCATGTTGATGGTTGACCTGGATCAACCTATGATTTGGTGCATTTGGAATTCTCAAAATAAATCCACTTTTCATTGCCAGTTACAATTCAATGCAAAAAAAAAAAAATTTCTTTCATGCTGTTGTAACAACATTTTACTGGTAACTTTTCTGTTTTCCATTTGTCTTTCATTCAGTTGACACGACACCCATTTTCCTTCCTTTAAAATATTTCCCATTGCTTGTAAACAATCAGAAATTGTTTGCTGAGCAATGTTTAATCTTTCTGCAAGTTGTTTTTGAGTTTGACACACATCTTCATCCAACAATGCTTGTAATTGTTGGTCTTCAAACTTTTTTGGAAGACATGGACGTTCTTTGTCTTTCACAGCAAGATCATCACTTGTAAAGCATTTAAACCAGCGTTCACATGTATCTTGAGACGCATCATGTTCACCATAAGCTTCCTGAAGTATTCAGCAGCACTTTTCTTCAAAATAAAGTAATGAATTATAATTTCCTGCAAATGCTCTTTTTTTTGGCACAAAATTCGACATTTTTAAGTATAAAAATATCTATGATGTTAACACCTTTAGCAAATTTGACATATGAAGTTTTGAAACTTACTGTCAATACAACAAAATAGCATATATATCAAATTGCATATATGTCAACATATGTGTAACTCCAACTATTGAAAAAAATCGGCATTGTTAACTGGTAAACCTAGTAAATCAGTGGCCTTGACCCAGCCCGAGTGCCTCTGACCACCCTTCCTATCTCTCAGAACACTCACCTGCCCCCACAGCCTCTCTGGACATACCTGCTGGGTCCCAGGGTGATAATGGGCCTTGGTGGCCAGTTAAAATGCTCCCACCACACTATTAGGCACATATTTTTTTTTTTTTAAATATATGTTCTATTGATTTTTTTACAGAGAGGAAGGGAGAGAGAGGGATAGTTAGAAACATCCGTCAGCTGCCTCTTGCACACCCCCTACTGGGGATGTGCCCACAACCAACGTACATGCCCTTGACCGGAATCGAACCCGGGACCTCTCAGTCCGCAGGCAGATGCTCTATCCATTGAGCCAAACTGGTTTCCGCTTAAACACATATTTTTAAGATAAATTTTATTTTTCCAATAGGCAATAAATTTGAATTAATAACAAAACAAAAATGCTTGCTGGTGGGTGACAGGTGACTGCAAGAGCAGGAAGCAGCATAATTTGACCAGCATTACCAGTGTCTCTGAACCCTAGTCTAGCATCCCTTTCCTTCGCTGTCACCTCCTGTCCTGTTCCTGTGCCTGCCCTGACTCTGTTTATTGGTGATCTCCTAGAGGGGCTTAATCACAAGGTGCAATAATAGCCTGTAATTATTGGAATTGAAAGTTTAGGTCAGTGGTTGGCAAAGTTATTAGTCAACAGAGCAGCAAACTGCGGTTCTTGAGCTGCATATGGCTTGCGAGCCGCAGTTTGCCGACCACTGTCCTAGAGGAATGAAAAAGTGCAAAGAGGGTGTTTCCTTGAACAGCCTCTGCACCTGGAAAGACCACTTGAGCTCTTCATGTCCTCTGGGGACCAAGATGCCTGTGGTGGGTTTTCCTAACTTCCAGGATAGGGACAAACAATGGCAGACTACCTCCAAAGTCATTTTGATCAGGAGTGCTTGGCCTGGGCCTTCACATACAGCCGCATCACTTGCAGAATATTTACAAGGCACCCCCACCCCCCCCCGCCACAGGTGCTCTCTCTTGCAGACCTGAAAAGGAAGGGGGAGCGGGTCTTGGGCACTTTATGTTCTGTGGGTGGCAGAAAGGCCAGGGATCCACAAGAGAAATGCCTGGGAGGAGGGATCTAACAGCAAGCCAGGAATGGCCCCACTATCCCTCGGCTCTTAGATTCTATTCAGGGGTCCTGGGAGCCTGGGTAGAGGTGCTGGCTGGTTGCTGCTGTGAGATTGGGGCTGAGTGAGCCTAGAGCAGAGCTGAAGGCTCTCCTGACTTGGCACTTCTGAACTGCATGCTGTGCAGATGCCCACTGGCCCACAAATAGTCCAGAGCAAAAAGGTGGTTTGCTGTTATCATAGCTTCCAAGTTCAGGCATGGACAATGTCCTTGGATAGATGGTGGCTCTGTCATTCCAAGGATAGGGAGAGAGATGGTTATTCTGGGTGTTGATGGATTAAAGACAAACCTTAGGAGTTTGGATGCCCTTGCCCTTCAAATCAAGCCCCAACATAGAATTTAGCATTTTCATTCTGATTGGAATTTGTGGCTTATTATTGCTGCTCGCACCATCCCAATGCTTCACTGTGGCTTAAATGTCAAGATATATTTTTTAGGTGCGCAAGACACCAAAGATCACAGCTGTCTGGAAAGTGAATTTTAATTAGCAAAAGGATCCCATAAAACCTCTCCAGCCCTTTGTTCAGCCTGGTGTTTATTACAGATTCAGATGGCTGGCGATAGTGTCCAAAGCCCTTAAGACTGTGTTAGTAGGAACTGGTTTTAACTTTCAAACTGTATCTGTTAAGTGCCTGATGCCAAATACCTCTGGGTAAAGAGAGAGGACTACATAAGGGCAGTTTATGTGTAGCTAATAGTGTAGTGTTGCTCCCAGAGCCCTCCATGCACTGTGCTCCCTTACCAGTTAGTTCACATGGTCTAGAAAGAATCACTACTCTATAGGAAGGCTCAGGAGGCCACTCACGTTGGAAAGGAGCCCCTTATCAGTTCTTATTTTACTTTCTCTCATTTCTGCTTTCTCTACTCCCACTCTCTGCTTCCTAAGCTCTGCCAGAGAAAGCCAAGGGCACCACCTTCATTGATGCCAGCAGACTCATCCAGCTAGCCATGCCCTGGAGGCGGGGCACTCAGAAATGAGTGGGAAGGTCTTGACCTTCAATGAGCTCACAGCCTCCTGATATGTGACCAAGCAGGCTATGATACAGAGTGACATAACTGTTCTCTGGTTACGGCATGACTGAAGTAGTCAGTGGATACAGAACACTGGAGGAAGGTGTGTGTGTGTGTGTGTGTGTGTGTGTGTGTGTGTGTGTGTGAAGGTGCTGAACACATTAAGTAATAGCTGAATTTCAGAAGATGAATAAGACTTTACTAGGCAAAAGAGGGGCGATTACTATCAAGATTACAGGTATAAAATAGATTATAAACAAATACTACGAACAACTATTTGCCAACAAATTAGATAAATTAAATGAAATGGACAAATTCATGGGAGACCAAATGCTGATAATGACTTAAGAAGAAATATAAAATCTGAATAGACTTACAGCACACATACAGATTGAAACTAAAAGCATAAGGCAGCAAAGGGAAAAATAGATAAATTGGATTTTTTCAAGATTAAAAACTTTTGTGTTGTGACAAACAACATCTAAAAAGTAAAAATATTGCCCACACGGGTGGTTAAGTTAACTGGAGCATTGTCCCATACACCGAAAGGTTGCAGGTTCAATTGTAGATCAGGGCATATACCTAGATTGTGGGTTTGATATCTGGTTGGGATATGAATGGTAGGCAACAGAACAATGTTTCTCACAATGATGTTTCTCTATGTCTCTTTCTCCCTACTCTTTCTGTGTGTGTCTTTCTCTCCCCCTTCCCTTTTCTCTTAAGTCGATAAAACATATCCTTGGATAAGGATTAAAAAAAAAACAAATAAAAATATTTACATATCTGATAAGGGATTTGAATTAAGAATATCAAAGGATTTTTATAATTCATTGAAAAAAAATAATTCAACTAAAAAGTGGGCAAGTGATTGGAGTGCACATTCATTCAATGAAGGTATACAAATGAATGACTAATATGCCCATGAAAAGATGCTCAACATCATTAGCCATCATGGAAATGTAAATTACAACCTTAAGGAGAACCGCTTCATACTCATGCATGCTATGGAAAGAATAAAAAAGTTAAATATCAACAAGTGTTGGTGAGAACGTGGAGACATTAGAGCCCTCATACACTTCTGGTGGGAATGTAAAATGGTGCAGACACTTAGGAAAACACTCTGGCAGTTCCTCAAAAGATTAAACATGGAGTTACCTTATGACCCAGCAATTTCACTCCTAGGGTTGTACCCTCCCGAAATGAAAACATACTTTCATACAGAAATTTGTACATAAATATTCATAGCAGCATTATTCATAATGTCATAAGTGCAAACAAACCCAAATCTACGGACTAATGAATGGAATACAATGTGGTTTATTCACATACTAGAATATATTTGTCATTAATGACAAATAAAGTATGGATACATGGCACCACAAGGCTAAACCTTGAAAACTAGTAACTAAAAGAGATCAATAAGAAAAGACCACTTATATGATTCCATTGTTATGAATGTCCACAAGATGCATGTCTATAGTAACAGAAAGTAGATACTAGGTCAGGGATGGGGAAAAAGGGATGAAAGCTAATGGGTATGGATTTGGAGCAGTGAAGATAAATTAAAATCTTCTAAAATTGACCATGGTGATTGTTGCACAATTCTCTGAATATACTAAAAATCATTGGATTTTACACCTTAAAAGGGTGAATTTTATTATATATGAATTATATCTCAATAAAGCTGTTGTTAAAGAAATAGAATGCAGCTCAACTGGTGTGGCTCAGTGTTTAAGTGTTGGACTATGCATTGAGAAGTAGCTGGTTCAATTCCCAGTAAGGGCAGGTGCCCAAACTGGGGGCTCAATCCTCTGTGCATGAGGCAGTCAGTCGATGATTCTCTCTCATCGTTGATGCTTCAATCTCTCTCCTTCTCCCTTTCACTCTCTGAAATCAATAGAAACATATTAAAAGAAAAAGAATTCGCTATCTAGTGGCAAAGGCATGCTAGGTAGGGAATAGCATTGGTAAGGGTATTTTGGGGAACTTGGAACTTTTGGTGTGATGGTGGCAGCAGTGTTTGCAGTGAATGCAAGTTGGGAAACACAAGCTGGGTGCCTGGATTTTCTTTGAAGGCCATTGCAAGCTAGTGAAAAACATGAACAGAAGAATGGCAAGCAGAAGAGAGATTGTTCCAGAATAGGGAATGTGTGGCTGAAGCCAGGAATGAACAGAGAAGTAGATGCCATTCACAAAAGGGAAAGAGGGATTGGATTTGAAGGATCCATGCTGGGGGAAGGGGGAAAGATAAGGGCCAAGGAGAGACCGCTGGGGTACCCTGCAGAAGAAGTGAGGTCCTTTAATGAGAATGGCCTTTGGTCCACAACCTGGGGTTGCTGATTACCTAATCAATGAATCCAACCTGTATGGCCTACCTTCATGCCTGGTGCTGGGGATGCACTGTCTTGGACAGGACAGGGGACAGAGTGATGAGCTCAAGGGTGATAGGAGGAAGGGGAATGATTTCCCAGAGGGGAAGTAAGGTGCTAGTCCTCTGACAGATTTCTCATTGATTTTATTTCCATTGGAAAAGACAATGAAAAAACTCAAAATGGAATTGGAAAACAAAGCAACAAATGCAATGCCTCTGAGGAGTCTTCACCACCTTCAGAGAAGGGTTTTCTTTGATAGCTGTGCCTAGCGGTCATGGTCAAACTACTCAACTTGTCTTAGTGTCCTCATTTGAAAAATCTACTGACCTGAGAGCCATGGGATATTAAATGTAATAATGCAGGGAAGTATTGTAATTTAGCACCAGACCTGGCCTAGAGTGAGGGCTGAATAAAGACCAGAGAGAAGTCTAATTTTTGCCCACACATGTGGTCACTTCTTATATATTTGGAAGGATGAGATGGGTCTCATTCTGAATTCCTTTTTTTTTTCATATTGCTACTTTGTGTGTGTGTTGAAATCTTGAGGGGGCTTTTATTAGTGGGAAGATGTACAAAAGAGACTTATTTGTTTAAGTGTTTACTTTCACTTGTTTACTTATTCTTATTTTTGTTTCTTTGCATGGTTATGAAAAAGAGATGTAAATCTAACTTTTAATATTAATGTCTATTATTATTTACTAGAGACCTGGTGCATGAAATTTGTGCATGGTTAGGGTCCCTAGGCCTGGCTGGCAATCAGGGTTGATCGGGGCCTGCCAGCTGGGGCCTCCCTTCCCCAGCTGCTGGCCACAGCCTTCCTTTGTTCTGTGCCACCCCCTGGTAGTCAGCGCATGTCATAGTGGGCAATTGAACTCCTTGTCTCCATGTTGAACTCCCAAGGGGTCAATTTGCATATTAGGCTTATATATATATATCTTCTTCAATTTTTGCATTATGAGCATTGATGCGACCTTATCCTATCTAATAAAAGAGTAATATGCAAATTTACCACACCTCTGCTACACCCACAAGCCACACCCACAAGCTAATCAGAGAGAGTAGGCAAATAAATCCAACCAAGATGGCTGCAGACACAGAAAGCAGGAAGGAGGCTTGGGTTTCCTTGGCAATGGAGGAAGCCAAGCTTTCCACTGGCCCTTGTTGGCTTAAGCCTCCACTCAAGGGTACAAAGTTTCAATTATAGAAGGTAAACATAAATGGCTGCTTCCATGGAGCAAGCAGGAGGCTTGGCTTCACTCCAGGCTACAAAATTTCAATTGTAGAAGATACATAAATCCCAGATACCAGAGCCTCTGCTTGGGTTGCCAGGGGGTGTGGTCGGCCTGCAAACCACCACAGGCCCCTCTCCCAGGCCACCCCACACCCCAAGGGAACCCCTACTCTGATCCAGGACACCCTTCAGGGCAAACCAGCTGGCCCCACCCATGCACCAGGCCTCTATCCTATCTAATAAAAGAATAATATGCAGATTGACCATCACTCCAACACACAAGCTGGCTGCCCCCAAGTGGACACAAGACGGCCACCACAAGATGGCCAACAGGGGAGGACAGTTGAGAGGAGCCAGGCCTAAAAGGAGGGCAGTTGGGGGGAATCAAGCTTGCAGGGGAGGGCAGTTGGGTGGGACCCAGCCCTGCAGGGAAGAGCAGTTGGGGGGAACCAGGGCTGCAGGGGTGGGCAGTTAGGGGTGACCAGGCTGGCAGGGGAAAGTTAGGCATCAATCAGGCTGGCAGCAGAGTGGTTAGGGGGTAATCAGGCTGGCAGGCAGAAGCAGTTAGGGGCAATCAGGAAGGCAGGCAGGCGAGCAGTTGGGAGCCAGCAGTTCTGGATTGTGAGAGGGATAGAGCCTAAACCAGCAGTCGGACATCCCTTGAGGGGTCCCAGATTGGAGAGGGTGCAGGCTGGGCTGAGGGACACCCCTCTCCATGCATGAATTTCATGCACCGGGCCTCTAGTCCTATTAATAAAAGCCTATGTAGTCATGATGCCCACACGCGGTGATGCCCTCATGCCGTAACGAGTGATCACCAGGCTGAGTGTACAGCGGGTGCATGCGGGTTGGCGGGCTGCATGTGTGCGTGGGTGGGTGGTAGCCTGACGTTGTGTGCACAGCGTGGAGGTAGGTCCCACAGCTCTACCCAGCAAGGCCAGGAGTCCTACAGCTCCATGTGACACGGAAGCAGGTCCTGCAGCTCCTGCCTACCTCTTTGGGGCAATCCATCGAGTAGCTCCGGATGGGTGGGTGGGGCCTACGTCTTTGGAATGATCAATCGTGGGGCTCCTGCACTGTGAGAGGCACAGGCCAGGCTGGGGAAAAACCCCCCCCCACACACACACACACAGTGCACGAATTTTGTGCCCTGGAGCCTCTAGTTTGTTATATAGATCTCAATACCTATGCTGAGAATTACACCTCTGACTATAACAAAGGGTCATTCTTTGTATTAATTAATGGTTTTTACCCTAAATCTAACCCTCTCTGTATTCTCTTTGCTGTATCTTCCCCATACAAGTTGTTCATACTTTTATATTTAATTCCTCTGAGTTCCTCTGCTTTAATTGCATGTCTTGAATGTGGGTGTTGCCTTTTGGAACATTTTTATTGCCTTTTAATCCATGTACTAGTTCATGTGACAGGTACATTTTGTCATAAGTGTCATGTAATTTAGTTTATATGGCTTTAATAAAACTTCCCGTAAGAACTGTTTTATTCATTTTGTCTTTTTATGTGTATTTTTCTGATGATTCAAAAGGGTTTTAAAGTTTATTTTTATTAAGATATAATTGATATGTGACACTACTAGTTTTAGCTGTACAACATAATTATTTGATATGTGTGCTTATGTGTCAGCATTTTTAAAAGTAAATTTATGTGATAAGCTGGAGTTGTCTGTAATTTCACAAAGATCACGCATCTCTGTGATCAGTCTTCACTTTAGTCAGGATTCCTGTTGCGGGGACAGAGACAATTTGAGTGGCCGAGGGAAATTAGAGAACTAAAGGGCTCCTAGGCTTCTGGGGGGTGGGTCGCTGCCCAATAGTTCCGTGTGTGAGCTGCAGAGTTTACTGTTCTATCACCAGCATCCAGCATCCTTGGACTTTTCTATTCTTTGCTAATTTAGTGGGTGTAAAGTGAAGTGTTAATATTGCTTTAAATTTAATAACAAGGGGTGCCGATGTCTATAAATTTGTTTGTTGCAGACTGTTTCCCCGCTGCATGGTGATAGCTATGTTTATTCCCTAGCTCTTGCCCAGGGGGACCGCTTCCCGATTCTGTGGGGAATAGGGACACTGGGTTTGGCTTCCACATCATCTTTAAGAACAAGCACAGTCTCCAACTGTGCAGTGTCTCCAACTGTGCAGCGAAGGCCACCGTGTTCCGTTCCCACCACGGGACCGCTCTGTTCCTGCAGGCTGCCTGAGAAGGGACGAGGAAGTGATAAATGAAAACCAATCTCACCTTCTGGAACCATCTCAAAGGACACACTGGGCTCTGGAACACCAGCAGGGACTCGATTCCATTTCAGCAGAAGGAGGTCCTTTGAGGACGGCTTACAAAAAGCTCAAGAACTGTCTGGAAGGTATCTGTGAGAGGGGAGAGAAGGAGAAGGGAATTTGGGGTTGCCTGAGTCCTTCACATCCCTATTTTGTGGGGTGTCTGTGCAGTGACTACATTCTGGACGTTTTTCCCCTCTTTTGAGCAGAGCTCTGAGCAAAACATGGCAAATGATGCTGGATGTGGCAGGAGTACAAATCAGGGAGTTTCACATTGGTTCACAGTGTCTTGTACATGTGAGATATGTCCAATACATTGCTTTTCTCTAATAAAAGCCTTTGGATTTCAGGAATTCCCGAATTTGCTTCAGTTTTCTAAATTTTTTGCAGATGAAAGACAGTTAATAAGATGAACAATTTTACGTGATGAGTAATACCTTTCCTTGTTAGGATGTTGCATCTCATATTGAGAATCCTTGTAAGTGTAACTGTGTGGGCACATCCCCCAGTCTCAGCAACACCTGGGTGTTGGATATCCTTTTGCAAAGAAGCACCGAGAGGTTCAGTGAGAAAAATAAACCCTTGTCTCAACATGGAAATGTCTTTGCTTGGATGTCTCTTGTAAGTCAGATCTCATTTGCTTTCTATTTTCCAGAAATTCCTCAAAGTATATATGATCTATCAAGAGCATCACCCTCCCCACCCCCAATACTCCTAGGGGAGGGAGGGCGATGTTCTTCATGTGAAAATGCTGGTTTTTCTTGCCATTGCTTAGCTATTTTGGAATAGGCCCGTGGTCAGCAAACTGGTGCTCACGAGCCACATGCGGCTCTTTGGCCCCTTGAGGGTGGCTCTTCCACAAAATACCACGGCCTGGGCAAGTCTATATTGAAGAAGTGGCATTAGAAGAAGTTCAAGTTTAAAAATTTTGGCTCTCAGAAGAAATTTCAATTGTCCTGTTGATATTTGGCTCCGTTGACGAATGAGTTTGCCGACCACTGCCATGGGGGATATAATGTGAACATGGCCTTCCCTCTCGAACTGAACATCTCAGAATCATTACACTAAAATTTTGATCCATCAGGGTTTGATTCTAGTGAAAGGAGTACAACTGTGACCTGCATCAAATTTTTGTTAGTATTATCTTAACCGCTCAGCTTCTGAGCGGTCTCAGTTCCTTTTCCTGAATGATCGCTGTTTGCCCACTGATTCAGAAGTTCTGCTCTGTCATGCATTGAGCCCTGCCTCTGCTTAGACTTTCTGAATGCCCTTGTCTGCCCTGACCCCTCACTCTTGGCAGTCATGCCACAGAGTTTGTCACCCCTGGAAGAGAATGCTAGCCTTGCTCTTACTTTTCACAAATTTCCTGGATATAACTTTATTTTCATTCTGATGACAGACAGACTTTTAAATATCTTCCCCTTCCAAAAACAATGAGAAGAGAAAAAAAATGAAACAAAATACTATCCTACTCTTTCCCTCCAAAACAAAACACCAAACCAAACCAAACCTCAAATCCTGTTAGGATTTTATTTTGATTGAATTAAGTTATAGTGGATGTGGAAGAGAATTGACATCTGTTGTAGTTCCTAAGATTGCAATAACAAATGATCACAAACTATCTGTGGGTTAGAACAACAGAAATTTATTCTCTCATAATTTTGGAGGCCAGAAGTCAAAGGTTAAGATGTTGGCAGGCCATGTGCTTTCTGCAGGCTCTAGGAAGAAACCTGCTTCCTGTCTTTCTCTTCTTAGCTTCTGGTGTGGCTGTAAATCCTCGGTATTTCTTGACCTGTGGACACATCATTCCAGTTTCTGTCTCAGTGATCACATGGCATCCTCCCTGTGTCTCTCTGTCTCTTGCCTCCTCTTATAAGGATATCAGTCACTTTTTATTATGGACTCACCTATTCTAGTAGGAACCCATCTTTACTCATTACATTTACAATGACCCTATTTTCAATCAAGTCACATTATGAGGTTTTGGGAATGACATGAATTCTGTGAAGATACTATCAAACCCAGTAGACCATCTTTAAAACTTGTACCAATATTGTATTCAAGAACAAGTTGTGTCTATTTATTCAAGTCATTTTAATGACATGTATAAGTTTTTTCATAGAGTTTAGTCCTGGTTAATTTTTTTTCTTTTGTGAATGAAATAGTTTCTTTTGTTACATAATCTAGCTGGTAATATTTTGATTTCCTAGAAAACAAATAAGATGATAGGAAATCAATTTACTTTTGATATAAATTTTATAACTCACTGAATTATCTTATTATTTTCAAACCTTTCAGTCAGTTCTCTTGAGCTTTCCAGGTTTGTAATTATATCATCTGCAAATGACAATACTATTGCCAATACTTTTTGAATGTATAAACTTCGTATTTTGCTTGTATGTCTAATTTTATGGTCTCATAGCTCTAGAAAAATATTACATGATGACAATGATAGTGGCCATCATTCTGAGTCCTGACTTCATGGTTTCTGTTTTGGGGGACTGGTGGAAAGTAGAGTCTGGTGAAAGTGTAGGCTGGATGGCTAAAGGGGTATTTTGTTATACATGTTGACCCCTTGTATTACATCTCACCTAAATGGACTCTGGGGTGGCAAGAGGAGAGTTCAGATTTTCTGGAAGGGACAGGTCCCTCCCCAGGTCAATCACTGTCAGTGCCAGGATCCAACAGGCTGCCTGGGAGCTGTTCCTGCAGCCTTGACAGGTACCGGTGGACAGCTGCTCACGCCTGCCCTGCATGCATGGCCCCTACTTTGGTAACAGACCTCACTCCTTCCCACGTGAGTCCATACAGTTTAGCCTGACCCCAGCTCTCCAGGTCTAGATAGTCACTGGGTTCCATTCCCTAGGAATGCCAGTTGGTTTGAGGCAGGGCTCAGGTTTTGCACCAAATTCAAGCCAAATTCAGGCAAGCTAATTTTGGAATTCTTTATTTTCATTTTTCAATTACATTTGACATTCAATTTTATATTAGTTTCAGGTGTGGAGCCTAGTGGTTAGACATATGTTATGAAGTGGTCTTCCAGATAAGTCTAGTACCCATTTGGTTCCATACATAGTTATTACAATACTAGAGGCCCGATGCATGAAAATTTATGCAAAGGTAAGCCTTTCTTCCCTGGCTGCTGGCACTGGCTTCCCTCTGACACCTGGGACCCAGGCTTCCTTCCTCCGGCTGCTGGGAGGCACCCAGGACCTGGACTGCTTCCCTCCTCGGGCTGTACATAGACACTCGGGACCCAGCTGGCTTCCCTCTGGCCCCAGCTTCATCAGGAAGGATGCCCGGAATGATGTCTGGTCTAATTAGCCTATTACCCATTTATTATTATAGATTACTGACTATATTCCCTATGCTGTACTTTACATCTTCATGATTATTTTGTAACTACCAATTTGTGTATCTTAATCCAGTCATTTTTTTCACTCAACCCATCCTCTCTCCCATTTGCCAACCATTAAATTGTTCTCTATACCTAAGGGACTTTTTCTGTTTTGTTTGTTTATTTGTTTTGGAACTCTTTTTAAAGAGTGGGGATGGAATTGGCTTGAAAGCTTGGGGTCACACTTAAGAATAGCCTGTCATGAGGGCAGCTCATGTGGATTTAGCCATGCCTACAACTAGCTACTCTTAGATTTTTATGTTATATGAACCAATAAAGACCTTTTTGGTCCAGTCATCTTGAGATCAGTTTGCCACCTTCAACTAAAAGACACTTGAAAAATACCTACCCTATTAATCTCCATCTTAAGTAAAACTTGAGAAGTTAGTTAGACCCAGAGCTGTGCTCAGCTGGTGTTCAAAACAGGATGGCCATAGGGCATTTCATGTTTACCATTCTTAAAATATGTACTGAGCACCTGCAATGGACAACAGCTGTCAGGATACATCAGGGTCAACACAGACAATAATTCTGCCCTCACAGAACTCACATTTCAGTGGGAAAGGCAGGTAATAACCACTAAACATGATTACTGAGCAAATCATGTAAGATGCTAGACTATGATCAGTACTCCAGAAGAAAAAGAAAGGCAAGGGTCTGAAGAGGCAGGTTTGGGTATTAAAAAGGGTGGTCAGGTTAGGCCTAGTTGAGAAGGTAAATTTTGGTCTGGTATGTGAGGTCCTTCACTGGCATATGCCTGCTGCTTCGGGCAGAGAATAGGTGGTGGTGATGGAGCAGGGGTGGGTGTGCTGAAGACATCTAGGAGTAGAGCTGGCAGGACTGAGTGGTGGGCAGGATACTGGGAGGAGGGCCAGAGAGAATCTAAGAAAGCCCCTAGGTCTGGACTGGTTGTAATAAAGGGTAGGAATGGAGTAGGAACTCCTTTCCTGGGATAAGAGCCATTTTTAGGATATCTGGATAGACCTGCCTCCCGTGGGTAGTCATATGGACTTAGTCCTGATGGTCCTATCCTTGGCCTTTTGGTTGTGGCTGTGTGTGACCAGTGCCCAGCTGTATGCTGGATTGCTGGAGCTACTGGAGGTGGATTTGGCCATTATGGGCCAGGCCTTGTGCCTGTCTAACTCCTGGTGCCCCTGTGTTTGGCCTTGAATGTGGTGGCCCCGAAGGCCTCAGTTTCCCTCTAGGACAGCCTGGGCAGGAAAAAAAACAACAACACCTGAGCTGGAAGTGCCCAGGGTAGTGGTCTCCTCAGCCACTCTCCTTCTTTTCTCCTGTCAGCCAGTACCCTCAAAGTCCACTCTTTTGTTCATGTTTGTTGTTCACATTTTTCAGATGGTTTTATTTGCCCTCATTTGCATAAGAAATACCACACTCCCATCCTAATGAGCAGGCCCATCTGGCAGTGCAGTTCTCCTCTTGGCTGAGAGCCTAGTAGACTGTTTTCTTTCAGGGCCAAGGAAGGCCTGGCGGAACAGGCTCCTCACAGCCCCTGGTCTAGAGTTCTTCACAGTGGACCAGAGCCAACTCCCAGGCTGCTGGCCTTCTCATCTGCCACCCATCTGTGTGGGCCGTCTGGGCCAGCCCTACCTCTCCCAGACTGCCCTTTTGTAGTTCATGGTAATAATTGTAAAATCAAGCCAGGAGCAGTTCTGTGGCCACTTGGGTGAGCTTGTCCCAGGCTGAACAGGCTCAAATCTTGTAATACAATGTCATGGAACCTATTATCTGGAGCCTCATCTGTAAGCTGTGCTTTGCTGGGTTTCGTTAGAGGTAACATCCCAGAAAATGGGCCCTGACCTCTCAGTTGTCACTCTGATGACCCCCACACCAACCCCTCAACCACCAACAAAGTAAGCCCCTTTGTGCCAAGCAGGAGAAGAGGTGAGGGTGGGGGCTGGGGACATAAGCACTCCCCTCCTGGCTTGTCTCCTGTCTCACTCTTACCCATGAGTAATTCCTGCTCAGTGAGCATTTCTATCCTTAAAAAGCCTCATTTCAAGTATTAGGGAAATAACCCATGCCCCTCAATGGCAGTTATCAGGAAGGGATGATGGAGCCCTCAGATGTCCCAGGAGGGTGGAGGGAAAGTGGGGTGGGGAACAATGATTCTGAAGGTGTGGTGTCTTGAACTGCATTGTCCCTCCTTTTTGCTTTGCTACAGGAAGCCTCAGGAGAAATGACAGGTCAAATGGAGAATCTGCTAAGTTCTAAGCTAGTAGCTGGAGAGACACTGAAGGTGGTGTGGATGTGCCAAGCTGCCCTGAACCTGGAAAGGCATAGAACAGAACTTGGCTCCCTGGGACCGAACTCTGGGCATGAGAATGAAGACTCTGGTGCTGACAAGAGTGTGAGGAGCCTGCGTGGTGACTACGGACAGCTAGTGAGGAACTTTGCTTGTGTGTTTTCTTCCAATCAGATTCTGTGCTTGTGTTTTTTAAACATTGAATATGATATAACCAAGTGCTTGAAGCTCACTGATATTAATCAAATCTTTACAGTGATTCTTTACACATTTGTAGAGGAGCTTATCAGACACACTCCAAAAGACTCCTGTATTAATCATGTTTTTTTTTTTCTTTTTCTTTTTTTTTTCTTTCTTTATTTCATGGTGCTTTGACATCTTCAAATGTTTTGCAGACTGGAAGAGACTGACCCTCCCAGGGTCAGCTAATTCCTAGAGATGGAAAAATATTTGTCAACAAGTGCAGCATTTATATGCAAACCCACCAAATCAAAGTTGCCCTCACAGTGGCCTCCTTTATCTCACTTTCAAACCAGGACAACATCCCTCTGTGTCAAATCACTCCAGGGCCAGGCACCAAACAACTAGAGACCACTGCCATGGTCTAGTTAGAGCTTGCCAAAATCATTCAAGCGATGTAATTCTAAACTTGCCTCCCTACCTCTGTCATTTCTTCCCTCAGAAATGATAGTATGGGCTCCTTCTGCCCTCTGACTGACCCTGGTCCTTCCCCGTGTGGCCATGTGTGGCCTGGTATGGCTATTTATCTTGGGAATTGTAACTAGCAAACTTTTATTCCAAAAGCAGTTGTCTCTGTGTCTGTCACCTTTTCAGATCTGATTAAAATTAAATCCCATTTCAAGAAGCCCCCGTCATGTCCCTTGCTACTGTATATCTCCTCTATCCCAAGGGATAACCTCTCTCTCCCTCTCCCTCTCCTTCTCTTTTCCTCTTTTCTCTCCCCTCTTCCCATAGTATCTCATTCTATTCCACAATTTCTTTACCCCATCCTTTGTAGATGGGTTTTTGAGTTTATTTTTTCAACTAATTTCTCCCTTTTTGTACCTGTTTCTCATAGAATACACAGTTCATTGTCATTTGACTCTTTTTAATTTATTAAGTAAATTGCAAGTGTCTTACAAGTTGCAACTGTGTGTGTCGTGTATCTCAGTCTCCTTGAGCCTGGTACCCTGTGACAGGTGTTCTTGAGCTGATTTAGCAAGTATTTCTTGAGCCTAGGTTATTTCCTAAGTGCTGGATGGCCATAAACTAGAAGCTGCATTCAAAAGGTGATGCTAGCTGGAAAAGCATAGATAGCAAATAAGCAGAGAAGTAAATCATATAATTTTAAGAAATTATATACAAGCACAAAGGAGAAAATAAAGTAGGGTGAGGGCATACAGTGAATGTGTGGGACCGGTTTCCAGAGGCCAGGTAATCTGAGCAGGATTCTCTGAGAAAGTGCTTTTTAAAATGGATACCTGACTGCGTAGGGGTGAAAGCACTCTATGGGAAGATCACTCAGAACAGAAGGGAACATCATGTGCCCTGAGGCAGAAACGTAAGGCACAGTACCTAGAAGTAAAACTCATTATTCGCAAATGACATCATATTGTACTTAGAAAACCCTAAAGACACCATAAAAAAATAAACTACTTGATTTAATAAATAAATTCAACAATGTAGCAAGATTCAAAATTAACACCCAGAAATAAATGACATTTTTATACTACACTTGATCTTAGCCAAAAAGCTGAGAAGCAATAAAATGACATTTTTATATGCCATTAATGAATTCTCAGAAAGAGAAACCAAGCAAATAATCCCATATACATAACAACAACAACAACAACAACAAAATTAAGATACCTAGGTATAAACTTAACCACAGAGATAAAAGACTTATACTCAGAAAACTTCAGGACATTGAAAAAAAAAAAAGAGAGATAGAGGGAGATATGAACAATGAAAGAATATACTATCTTCATGGATTAGTAGAATTAACATTATTAAGATGTTCATACTACCCAAAGCAATCTATAGATTCAATGCAATCCCTATAAAAATACCAATGGCATATTCCACAGATCTAGAACAAATGCATCAAAAATTTATATGTAACCAAAAAGACACCAAATAGCTATAGCAATCTTAAGAAAGAAGAACAAAGTTAGAGGAATTACAGTACCAGATATCAAGTTATACTACAAATCCACTGTAATCAAAACAGCCTAATACTGGCATAAGAAGAGGCATACAGTCTAATGGAACAGAACAGGAAACCCAGAACTTGACCTACGCCATTATGCTCAATTAATATTTGACTAAGGAGGCAAGAGCACATAATGAAATCAAAACAGTTGTTTCAATAAAAGGTGTTGGGAAAATTGGACATATACATGCAAGAAAGTGAAACTAGACCACCAACTTACACCATACTCAGGAATAAATTCAAAAATGGATAAAAGACTTAAATGTAATACATGAAACCATACAAATCATAGATGAAACCATAAGCAGCAAAAGTTCATACATCTTTCATAGCAATATGTTTACAGATACATCTCCTAGGACAAAGTAACTAAGAAGAAAATAAACAAGTGGGACTGCATCAAAATAAAAAGCTTCCACACAGCAAAAGAAACCATCAAGAAAATGAAGAGGGAGCCCACTGTATGGGAGTACATATTTTGCCATGATACATCTGATAAAGGGTTAATTTCCAAAATATGTAAGGAATTCATATAACTTAACAAAGGGAAGATAAACAATCCAATTAAAAAATGGGCAAAGGACCTAAATAGATACTTCTCCAAAGCAGATATACAGATGGCCAAGAGACGTATGAAAAATTGTCCAAAGTCACTGATCATCAGAGAGATGCAAATTAAAATGACAATAAGGTAACACTTCACACCTGTCAGAATAATTACCCTCAACAAATCATCAAGTGACAAATGCTGTTGAGGATATGGAGAAAAGGGAACCCTAGTGCACTGCTGGTGAGAATGCAGACTGGTGCCGCCATTATGGAAAACAGTTTGGAGTTTCCTCAAAATTTTCAAAACAAAATTCCCACTGAATCCACTTCTAGAAATATATCCAAGTAATTCAAAACATCAATCAGAAAAAATGTATGCACCCTTATGTTCATAGCAGAACAATTTACAATAGCTAAGATCTGAAAACAGCCCATCAGGAAATGAGTGGATAAAAAAGCTGTGGTACATTTTACCGCAGAAGTAAAAAAGAAGAATCGCTTACCCTTTGAGACAGCATAGAGGGAAATAGACAGTATTATATGTGAGATAGGTATCACATAATCTCACTTATATGTGGAATCTAATGAACAAAATTAACTGTTGAACAATATAGAAACATGAAACAGTCTGTTGAATCTCAGAGGGAAGGGGGGGTGAGAGAGTGGGAAGAGATGGACCAAAGAACTTGTATGCATATATGCATAGCCCATGGACACAGACAATAGTGGCAGGTCTGAGGACATATGTAATACTTGCAACAATAAATATTTTAAAAAAATTTAAATGGAACTGCTGTTTGACCTAGCAATTCCACTTCTGGGAATATATCCTAAGAATCATGAAACATTAATGTGAAAGAATATATGCACCAGTACGTTCATTTCTTTGTTATTTACAATAGTCATGATCTGGAAACAACCCAATTGCTTATTAGTAGAGATGAGTGGATAAAAAAGCTATGGAACATTTATACAATGGAATACTACACAGCTGGAAAGAAGTGGAAATCTTACCTTTGCAATAGCATGGATAGACCTGGAGATTATTATGCTAAGTGAAATAAACCAGTCGGAGAAAAACGAATGCCATATGATTTCATTTATATGCGGAATCTAGTGAACAAAAAATCTGACAAACAAAATAGAAACAGAGGCATGGATACATGGAACAGATTGGCAGCTGTCAGAGAGAAGGAAGGTGGGGGGATACTGGATGAAAGAAGGTGAAGGGATTAGCCAAGAAACATACAATATATACATAACACATAGACACAGATAATAATGGGATGATAGTGAGGAGGTAGGTGGAGATGGGTAATGGGGGAAATGGTGTTGGAAAGAGATTTTGCTTGGGGCACTGGATGCATGATGCAGTGTGCATATGATGTTTTATTGAGTTGTACACTTGAAACCTGTATGGTTTTTGTGAACCATCATCTTCCTAATAAATTCAATTAATAAAACATTAAAACTAAAATCGCTTTCTAAAAGTTTAATCTCTTTAAAAAGTAAACATTGATGGATATAATTTACACAAAAACTATTTGGGGTTCTCAATAACTTTTAAGAGCGTAAAGGAGCCTTGAGACCAACAATTTGAGAAATGCTGGTTTTTATATTTAACAGTTATAAATCAAGCTAATAAATTAACAAATAAAATACTTTGTGGCTCCAGCTTTGAAAAATACACCTTTAAAATGTCCTGGAAATGCAGATTAAATTTAGAATTCTTGGACTCCTAGTTCTATGCTGGAAAGTGGTAGAGAGGGCACATCTGCAGCAAACAGGTCATTACCCCTTCTCTTCTCACCCAGGCTTCAGCCACCCCTGAAAACAGATGTTTCATGGTCAGCCCTGAGGCCTGTTGGTTAGGATACATCCATGCAAGAGGTCTGCACTGGATCCTACAAGCGAGGTTGAGCTGTTTGTGCAGGGTCCTTCAGGGTCTGGAGGACCCAGAGCATGGTCTAGAACAGAAGTTCTCAACCTTTTTAATGCCAGTTCCTTATGTGGTGGTGACCCCCAACCATAAAATTATTTTTGTTGATACTTCATAACTGTAATTTTGCTACTGTTAATGAATCATAATGTAAATATCTGTGTTTTCCAATTGTCTTAGGCTCTACAGCTGTGGTTCTCAATCTGTGGGTCACGACCCTAGAGAGTGAGGGACTGGGCTCTGGGTAGACACCTCTTCTTGACCCTATGGACACCTCATCCCATGAAGAGGGACACAGCTAGAAGAAGGTCTGAGAGAAAGGCAGAGAGTTGGTTCTGAGCACTCAGCACATAGTATAAAGGCTTTCTGATTGACTATATTCCAGGTCAATACTGGAACCCCTATTCTCTATATCTGCGCTTAGGGCGCTTTGTGACTCTGGCTGGCTACTTCCCTTCTCCTGGCCTCCATTTTCTTGCATGTAAGGTTAGGGTGTTGAGAGATGTGTCCCTGAGTGCTCTCCTGAGGGTCATATTTGTTCCAAGAGTCAATGATTTCAAATAAGACTCTGGTGACCTTTATTGTGTGGGCTTAATTGGTTGGTTAGAGAAAATTGCTTTTTCTTTTATTGGGAAAATTAGTAGAAATATTTATGAAATTTATTTCTTAAAGAGATAGATGTGCTCTCTATTTAGAACAGGAACCAAGGGGATTAGGCTCATACTAAATAGAAAGTACAACTATTTCTCTCCTACTTAAATGTCTTATTATTCCCACAGATTATATAAATGTAAATATTTTTAATCAGTTACTTATTCAAAATATATTTTAAAGGGTTTAACCATCTTACAGCAACTTTTAGAAAATAACTTCTAAGTGTAACTTTTGGAGGCTGGCCATTACAAAATCAATCCCATTTTTCCCAATTTTCCAATAAATTTTACACGGTACATGTAGGGTTCTAAGGCAATAACCCTGTGAGTGTTGCCCGAACAGAGTTCATTACTATCCAAAAATACATTGTAGAGTCTGAAGATGGAAGATGGCAGGAAGGAGGTGAGGGGGAGGGTGTGAGTAAGTGAAAAGGTGAAAGGAGATTGTGTGGTTGTGTGTGGTGTGTGTGAGGGTGAGTGAGGGACAGTTAAATCTGTCAGGAGTATGGGAGACTGGCATACCAGGCTTTCCTGGACAGAGAGCACCTACCACCACTGAGGGCACTCCCCAGGCTGTGGGGCTTGGGCACATAGCCCACACCATCTTGAAGGGGAGAGAGCCTCTTCTAGGAAGTCAGCAGCACCACCATACAGACAGGCCTTGGACACTGCCCACAACCCTGTTTGGAGTCCTGGGCATTCTGTTTTGTCATGTTGTATTTTGTGTCTTTAAGTTGGTATAGGAGAGAGAGAGCTACATAACCAGACACCCTGAGAGGAGCAATCATGGGCAGACAAATAAAGAGCCCACATACAAAAGAAAAGAAGGAATCACTGGGAAATGAAGTAAATAAAATGGAGGCAAGCAATATGTCAGAGAAAGAATTCAGAGCAATGATCATAAGGATGCTGGAAAGGATAGGATAAAAACCCAACAATATGTATAAGAACCAAGAGGAAATTAATAAGAACCAAGAAGAAATAAAAAATGACATTGCTGCAATATAGAACACAATAAAAGCATCAACACTAGACTAGTAGAAGCAGAGGACCACATCTGCCAGAAGCCAATTTCAGCATTTCATAATTGCAAGAGTTTTATCAAAAGGTTGATGGAATTTGGGAACTCAACAAGGGCTGAGTCACATATGTTATTACCTGTTGGAAATGGATAAAGGCATTTCCCCAAAACCTGAATAGGATGATTGTTTGTGGCAAGACAGCTCAGGGCATCTTAATCTACATGTTATTGCCCCCTGTTGGCCAAATACCTGAATAGCCATAGGCTATTCCTCAATCTGACAATGCTTCCATACAAACCCTACCTTTTGCCTTAGGACAAATTGTGTTAATAAAAAACAAGGGGTCCTTAGACAATGAGAACTTAGCTCCTTCAGGTAGGCTTCTCTGACCCCCAATGCCTTTCAAAATTATCTTTGTCTCTGGACCCCTACTTAATATATGCACAGAGAGCCTAAGGAGAGCCTAAGGGAATTTTGAGACAACACGAAATGAAAGAACATTCTCATAATAGGGGTACCAGAAGGAGAGGAAACTGAGCAAGGAATAGAAAACCTGTTTGAAGAAATAATGACAGAAAATTTCCCTGATATTGGGAAGAAGAAAAAAATCATACAAGTCCAAGAAGCTCACAGAGTCCAGAACAAGGTGAATCCCAAAAGACCAATACTAAGACACATTATGATTAAATTGGCAAACACCATCAACAAAGTAAACATCTGAAAAGCTGCCAGAGAGAGACAGAAAGTTACCTACAAGGGATCTAATATCAGACTATCGAGTGATTTCTCCACAGAAACACATCAGGCCAGAAGAAAATGTAAGGAAACATACAAAGTCATGCAAAGCAAGGGTCTGAATACAAGAATACTGTACCCAGCAAGGCTATCAATCAAAGTTGAGGATGAAATCAGGAGATTCCCAGACAAAAAAGGACTAAGGTAGTTTAATACAACCAAAATTTTTTTCTTTTTTACAGCAGTCCATTTAGCATTTCTTGCATTTCTAGCAATGCAAGAAATGCTAAATGGACTGCTGTAAAAAAGAAAAAATTTTCCCTAAGCATAGGAATAATACAGGGATGCCCACTTTCACTACTCCTGTTTGATATAGTACTGGAAATATTAGCCATAACAATCAGACAAGAAGAAGCAATAAAAGGCATCCAAATTGGAAAAGAAGTAAAACTATCCTTATTCGAAGGTGACATGATATTATACATTGAAAACCCCAAACACTCCATCAAAGAACTACTAGACCAAATAAATGAATTCATTAATGAAGCAGGATACAAAATTAACATCCAGAAATCTATGGCCTTTTTATACACCAATAATGAACTCACAAAATGAGAAACAAACAAACAAACAAACAAACAAAACACCAATCATATTTACCATTGCACCAAAAAAATTAAGATACCTAGGAATAAACTTAATGAAGGAAGTAAAAGACCTATACTTTGGAAAATTACAGGGCATTGAAAAAAGAGATAGAGGAAAACATAAACAAATTGAAGAACACACCATGTTCATAGATTGGTAAAATCAACATCACTAAAATGCCCACACTACCAAAAGCAATCTACAGATCCAATGTAATTCCCATTAAAATACCAATGACATATTCCAAAGACCTAAACCAAACTCTCCAAAAATTCATCTGGGAAAAAAGACCCCTAATAGTCACAGCAATTCTCAGAAAGAAGAACAAAGTTGGAGGGATCACAATACCAGATATCAAGCTATATTACCAAGCCACAGTTCTCAGAACTGCCTGGAATTGGCACAAGAACAAACATATAGACCAATGGAACAGAACAGAGAACCCAGAAATCAACCCAAGCCATTACACTGAAATAATATTTGACAAAGGAGGCAAGAGTATACAATGGAGTCAAGACAGACTCTTCAATAAATGGTGCTCAGAATTTTGGTCAGATACCTGCAAGATAATGAAACTTGATCACCAAGTAACATCATATTAAAAAACAAACTCAAAATGGCTAAAGGACTTAAATGTAAGATGGGAACCATAAATTTCCCATAAATGTAAGATGGGAACCATAAAACTCCATAGGCAGCAAAATTACAGACATATGTCATAGCAATATATTTACAAATATAGCTCCTAGAGCAATGGAGATTAAGGAGATAATAAAGAAATGGGACTACATCAAAATAAAAAGCTCCCATCAACAAAATATCAAGAAAGCCCACTGCATGGGAAAACATATTTGCCAATGATATTTCAGATGAAGGTTTAATCTCCAAAATTTACAGAGAACTCATACAACTTAACAAAAGGAAGATAAACAATCCAATAATAAAAAAAAAATGGGCAAAGCACTTAAATAGACACTTTTTAAAAGAGGACATACAGAGGGCCAAGAGACATATCAAAACATGCTCAAAGTCACTAGTAGCTCAAGATATGCAAATCAAAACAACAATGAGATACCATCTTATACCTGTCAGAATAGCTATTAAAAAAAAAAAATCAATAAATTGACAAGTGTTGGTGAGGATGTGGAGATAAAGGAATCCTCTTGCACACCTGTTGGGAATGGAGACTGGTGCAGCCACTGTGGAAGACAGAGAGAGACAGAAAGTTTTTTTCCTCAAAAAGTTAAAAATAGAACTCCCATTTGACCCAGTAATACCATTTCTAGGAATATATTCCAAGAAACCAATCAGAATATATATATGCACCCCTATGTTCATAGCAGCACCATTTACAATAGCTAAGATTTGGAAACAACCTAAGTGCCCATCAGCAGATGGATGAATTAAAACAAAACAAAACAAAACAAAACAGTGCTACATCTACGCAATGGAATATTATGCTGCCATTAAAAGGAAGGAACTTTAACCATTTGCAACAGCATGGATGGACCTGGAGAGCATTACAATAAAAGTGAAATAAGCTAGTTAGAGAAAGATAAATATCATATGATCTCACTCATATGTGGGATATAATGTTCAACATAATTTGATGAACAAGAAGAGATCCAGAGAAAAATGGCAAGGAATATGGGGTGAGAGAGCAACCAAGGGATTTGTTTGCATGCATATTAGCATGACCAATGGATACAGCCAGTGGTGGCTTGCCTGGTGTGGAAATGGCTGGGGAGGGTGGGTCAATTGGGGAAAAAGGAGACATATGTAAAACTTTATACAATGGAAAATTATTTTAAAAAACTAATTTGATTTAGCAATGTCAATGTATCTGTAACTTGTCAGTTATATACCTGTTCACAAAGCAAGTTTGAGTGCATCCTGACTAAAGATATTAACTAATGTCTATTATTGGGATGATGAATGGTTTGTTGTCATTGACTGCAAAGCAAAGAAGCTGAAAAATTGCCTAGAGAAATCATGAGTATGAGATTAATTACTTCATGGGAATCCTTCCAAATACCAAAAAAGGTAGAAATGAAATCTTGAAAACCAAAACTCAAATTCTTTCCCTCCATCCAGGATGATGAGGTCTCCTGACTGCACACCATGATTTTAGAACACAAGAACAGTGGGAAAGAAACTGATTATCTTTTATATTCCAAAATTGGCTCTTAGAACTCAGAGACAAGTTTTAAAAGGCGAGACCTTTCATTTCCAAAAGCCAGGGAACATTAAAAATTAGCTAATATTTTCTAATAAAAAAAAAATGGGGAGACAAAAAAAAAAAAAAAATCCCCAAAGGAAAGATAAAGAGGAATCACCAGAGATGGAATCAAATGAAATGGAGGCAAGTAACATGTCAGAGAAAGAATTCAGAGTAATGGTTATAAGGATGCTCAAATACTGAATGACAAATACACACACTCAATGAGAATTATAAGGAGCTGAATGAGAATGTCACCAACATAAAAAGGAATAAAGAGGAAGTGAAGAATAACATAGCTCTATAAAGAACACATTGAAAGGCTTAAACAGTAGACTAGGAGAGGCTGAGGATTACATCAATGAATTAGAAGACAAGTTAGGAGAAAACCCACAAACACAGCAGCAAGTGGAAAGAAAACTTAAAAAACAGGAGGAGAGCTTAAGGGAGTTTTGGCACAACATGAAAAGAAACAACATCCACATAATAGGGGTACCAGAAGGAGGGTAAGCAGAGCAAGGAATAGAAAACCTGTTTGAAGAAATAATGACAAAAAACTTCCCTGATGTAGGCAAGAAAAAACCCCACACAAGTTCAAGAAGCACCCAAACAGTATGGCATTTCCTCAAAAAATTAAAAATGAAACTCCCATTTGACCCAGTAATTACACTTCTAGGAATATATCCCAAGAAATCAGAAAGACCAATCAGAAAGGAGATATGCACATCTATGTGCATAGGAGCACAATTTAAGATTTGGAAACAGCCTAAGTGCTGCTCCAGCAGAGGAGTGGATTAGAAAACAGTGGTACATCTACACAATGGAATACTATGTAAAAAAAGAAGGAATTCTTACCATTTGCAACAGCATGGATGGACATGGACAGCATTATGCTAAGCGAAATAAGCAAGTCAGAGAAAGATAAATATCACATAATCTCACTCATTTGTGGAATATAATGCACAACATAAACTGATGAATAAATATAGAACCAGAGACATAGAAGCATCAAACAGATTGTACAGCCTATGAGGGAAGGTGGGGGCTTATGGGTAAGAGATCAACCTAAGGACTTGTATGCATACATTTGAGCAAAACCAATGGACGCACACAGTAGTGGGGTGAGGGCTTGTGCTTGGGGGAGGGTTGGTGAAGGAGAGGTCAATGAGGGGAAAAGGGAGACTTGTGTAATACTTTAAACAATAAAAAAGAGTAGTTTGAAAAATAAATACATTGTACAGCTTGTTTTGTGGAATTCACTGTGAGTGAAAACAAGGAAGTAAAAGCACAGACTTAACTTCAAAAAGTTTACTTTCTCCTTAGTAATATCCATTTATTTATCCACTCATTTATCCTTCCTTCCTTTCTTTCTTCCTTCCTTCCTTCCTTCCTTCCTTCCTTCCTTCCTTCCTTCCTTCCTTCCTTCCATTCATCCATCCATCCATTCATCCATCCATCCATCCATCCATCTATTCATCCATCCATCCATCCATCTATCCATCCATCCATCCATCTATCCATCCATTGGTCTATCTCAATAATCCATCTCTCCATCCATTCAATCACACATCTATCTATTCATCTATTATTCCATTAATCTACCAAGCTATTTATTCATCCAGTATATATTTGGATGTTAGCCCCTGAAAGGAGCCAAGTTTAATAGAGGTCATGTGGAGACAAAGGGGGTAGGGTCATTAGAAATTTAGGGGTAGGGGAACAGGCTTTGCCCTGGTTCTTTTCAATGATAGTTTAGTGAAGCAAGTCACTGTAGCCTAATGCAGTAGACAAAGATATGTCAACTCCCTTAGCCAAAGGAGCAATATGGTTATTAGTTCACCAGGGGGGGAATGTAAAAATATGACTAGGAGCAATATAAACTTCTCATAGAGACTTGATAATGGAGATTGAAAATCTTCACTTTGCAACAGGCTTGACTTTGGATATATTTGAGTGATCTGCATCCCAGTGAGAAAGACCCCATGACCTTGCCAACAGGCCTACAACTATCCCAACCCCAGAGTCAACAGATCATGAGGGGAACACTTTTCTGTTTCTCAGAAGTCTGGGCATTTGCAAGGGTCACTAAACTTGGGTCCCTGCCACTCACAGAAGAGGCAGTGTCAAATGTAAAGAAGATGGGTATGCAAATGGGCCAAACTTGAGACACAGCCACCTTTGGGGCCAGGGAAATAGACTTAGTACCTTTGAACTCGAAGCCGTGACCAGAATTTCCATGTAATGGTTGAGTGGCCATCCAAAAGTGAGGGAAGGTGGGAAATGATAGCACATGTTCACCCTTGGGCAGGGGTCCTACCAGCTGGAATCTGTCCTTGAATCCACCATTGCTTCTCCCCAACTGCTAACAAGTGGGCATAGATCATGTTATATGCTAGGACAGTTTTTCTCACCAGCTGTTACCTCCCTACATAGGTTAAACCACAGAGGCCTGGCTCTATCTCCTGTTCTGGGCCACCTCATGCAGCTGGAGAAAAGCCATGGCTTGCTTCTCCTGTCCCTGTGGGTGAGGGTCCTTTCATAACCTCCATCCACTCATCTCGGCAGTAACATGGCCTCAGAGGAAGACAGATCAATAGGTGGAAGAACTGGCATCAGTTCTAGGCTGGGGCTTGTGCCTACAGTCCCAGCATGCTTATTATTTTCCAAGTAAAAGTCATTGCCCTGGAGATGCAGGGTTTATTGACATTGAGAGATGAAAGCTGTCTGGCCTGCTGATCTGGAGAGAAAGCCTCCTGTATTTCTGGGCACAGTCTCAGGGAGATGGTGTCTGCAAAAGTCCAAAGGGGAGATGGCCTAAAGGGGGCAGCTGGGATTGGCTTAGGTTGGGGAGGCATTTACACTTTGAAGAACACAGTGTCTGGGATGTATAAAGGTGATGTTCCCTACAGGTTTGCCTTGGATAGTTATTCCTGGATTCAGGGACTGCCTACCTATAATTTCCCTTCCACCTGAGACCAGCCTTCCTCCACCCACTATAAGGCCTCCCTAGTCCCATGCCTAGGGTCTCTGCAGTCAGGGTGGTTAGGAATCTCTAAGCCTGAACAGAACCTGAGTGGACCCTGGGCACTATTTCTTTCCATGATGCACTATCTGGCCTTGCACCCAGTGTTTGGGGTTGACTGAATGCCTCAAGGATCACCGGGACTCAGGTTGATGCTAATTATATGCAGGCTCAATTTATGCTGAGCCCTGGTTCTAAAAAGGTGGCCTAGTGAGCAGATGGCTCCTGCTGGCTCATGTAGTCTTCGTTTAGTGAGAATATGTGAGGTTGGGCTGCCAGAATGGTGATGACATGTTGACTTTGGGTGACTCAATCACATAGACAGAGATTCCCCCAGGGGGCTGCATATCCTCATCTATAGTAGCCCACAGCTGTTTATTGGGTACCGGTAAATGCCAAGCATCCCATCATCTTCCCTTACTCTCTTGTCCCACTCTGCCAGCACAACCTCTGAGAGACTGTTGGTCTTCACTCTTCTTGACTGCTCTCTGCTTCTCTCTTCTCTGTGCCAAGCACTGAGATATTGAGAGACTGGCCCATGTCCCTGTATGCCCATGTCCTGTAGAGACTTTCATGGCCAGCAGTGGCCAGATCTGGCATCCCCAGTCATCATGGACAGCCTGTCCAAGACACTGGCTATCTGTGAGGACAGGTTCAATGTGTGGGGGCTTCACATTGGTGGCAAATGCTTTCTCCCACACCTCAGAAAAGGTTGTTTCTAAGTTCCAGAATAAAAGAATCCACTTTTCTGGGAAATGTCAGAAAGAATGGCTGCCCTTTGCTGAGCTGAACACTTGGCAGTGTGTATCAGGGAGCCAAGGAGAGCAAGATACCTGTGTAGTAAGATTCTGGAGCTGCCTTGCAACTTAGGGAAGGGGGACAATGGTGCTCATGATTGCCTAGTCCTGGGGGACAGAGAAGATGGCAGCATGTCAGGAAGGGGGTAGGGTGGATTGACCAGCAGACCCTGAGTACAACGTTACTCCAACACAACATTTGCTGTGAAAGAGAGGGCTAAGGGACTGCCTGGCTAAAGGAACCAGACAACCTCAATCGCCTGCCTCGTTAGACTTTTATTGTAATAGCAGTCTGAGATAAAGTTTATATTTTAGATACAATCAGTAGGGTAAGTAATTTTGGGAGGACACATGTGTTTGCAGTGTCCTTTAGGCAAGGACACCCAAAGATTAAGCATACGAATTCCAGTAAACACCCAGGGGTCTGCACATGCACAGTCTTATTTGGAAAGGTCAAGGAATAATTAGAGGCATCCACATTCAGCACTCGCCTAAGTCAGAATTTTGATAAACAGGGTGAGCCATCTTTAGCAATTCCCTTTTCAAACTGTCCTCCTTACAAACTTTCCAACCAAGTTTCCTGTGCTTCCCAAAGCAGTGCATATGCCAGACCTGTATGGAAGAACTGTTTTCTGGTCATCAGTCATGGTGAAAAATTGCTAACTTTACAGCCAATCCTAGGCAGACAACTGCTGGCTCATGGATGGTGGGGTGATGGGGTGAAGGTGGGGGAAACTGCCCGTTGGAAGGCTCAGTGACCTACAGCTTTCCACAGTCCCGGGTCAACCTGCCTCCCTCCCTTCCTGCGGCTTTCCTGGCGCCAGTGGGCATCCCAGCTAGAGTCCAGTTCTTGGATGTGAACCCACATCTTGCCCAGGTGGGTTTTAGACCAACCTGTCTATTCCCACCTTCATGACTTCTCTCCAGAGGGTTCCCATCCTTTACTTTTCTTCCAATTCTCACATTTATCACAGCTCTGCTAGACCCTCTCAGCTCTCTGAGAGGGGTCTCTCTCACCCTACTGCCAGCTCCCTCTGGTATCTCTATCCATTTTGGCCCTTTGTTGGATTATGTGGAAGCTTACAGAATCTCCCAGATCTTAAATTAATTTAGAAAACCTAAAATGCTAGGCAGGCTCCTTCCTGCCCAATGTCCTGACCTTGGGTGGTGCCCAGGGCAGCATGTGCCTGTTATCAGTGTCAGGCCAGGGTGCATCTTCCTGACAGCCTTCCTCGTGGATTGGTTGGGGAGTACCAGACACCCCTAGACTAAGTTCTGTGAGGGCTGGGCTTGCATGCTGTGTAACCCCAGGTGCCCAGGAAGTGCCAGTGGGAGAAACTGCTACAGAAAGAGTCCCAGTGGCTGTGTTAGTCTGCTCAAGCTGGGGTCTTAAGCAAGAGAAATTTATTTTCTCACAGTTTAGGGGCTAAAAATCCAAGGTCGACGTGTGGGTGGGGTTGTTGCTCCTCTGAGGCTCCTCTCCTCAGCTTGTGAATGGCCACCTTCTTCTGCGTCCTCACAGGTCTTCCCTCTGTGAGAGGGCGTGTTTCTGTCCTAATCTCCTCTTCATATGAGAATACCAGTCACCCTAGACTAGACCTCACCCACATGGCCTCATTTTACCTTAATTACCGCCTGAAAGGTCCTATCTCCAAATATAGTCATTCTGGAGTAATGGGGGTTAGGATTTCAATCTATGAATGGGGGGCACAATTCAGCTAAGAACAGTTACTGAAAGCCAGCACTGGGATGGTGTCATTTTTGCAGCTGAGGGGGCAAAGAGAGGCACCTGTCTTGCTCTGAGGAACAGGCAGGTTACCTGAGCAGTCCTTCCTCAGGTTTATCTCTGGGGTCCAGTTTTACTGCAGACAGGGCTGCAACCCTGCCCCCATCAGAGGTACTGGGTGATTCCTCCTAGGGACTGTGAGCATGGAGCCTGGACCACAACTGGGCATGGCAGTGGGGTCTGGGAGTCCCAGGTACAGCATCAGCACCCACCGTATCTGGAGGATTCATGGTACACTTGGCAGGGAACTGGGAAAGCTGTTTGGCCAGGCAGATCAGGTTGTCACATGTAGGCAGCAGCCACCACGTCTGGCCCATAGTGACAGCTCAGCAGACAGGCTGTAAAGGTCTGGTGGGGCTGTCCTGGGTGATCAGAGTGGTGCAGACAGCTGGCTTGTTCATGAGAACCCCCAACCTCAGGGGAGTTTGCAGGGACCTAGAGATGCTGCCTCCTGAGCAGGTGGGAGTCAGCAGCCACCAACACTGAGTTCACCCATGACCTTGCTTTGATGAGGTCAGCCCTGTTAGCCTTCATGACACGTCTCCATCATTTATCAGTTCAAAATCCATGGAACTATGCAGACATTTGTGGGAAAATAGTAAACTCCACTCTCTTGAACTTTTAAGTGGATGTGTAGTTCATTTATCAGAAAGATGAATATCTGCCATCATATAAATGCATACATATATAAACACACTTTAGTCAATATCATGCGGAATGTTGAACTGACAAGAAAGGCAAGCATTTTGGGAAAGGATGGGGGGGATGCAGACTCCCTCCCTGCTTGAATGTCATTTCACTGAATGCGCCAAACAGCTTCGTGAGGCGGATTGCATTTTATAGACAAAGAAATTGAGGCCTGGCCTGGCTATGCACTTTCCTGCGGTGAAATGGCTAAGGAGTGCCTGGGTGGTGCAGCCTCAGCCACCACGCTGTCCTCTGAAGGGCAACGAGGATCAATGAGAGAGGCTGGGAGATTTGCAACCACGATTTGGAGCTTCACAGCAGAGCTTCCTCTGAAATGTCAAGAGTGCAAATCTTGGGTTCTCATTTCAGGCTCCCACAGGCGCTGGTGGTCATTGCAGAGATTAAGCCAGCAGACAGCATTGATTAGATTTGATTTTATCCTTTGCTTTGAATTATTCATGCCTCCTCCCTAATTTCCCTGGGAATAATTTAATAATGCAGAGCGGCAGAAGGGCACCTGGGTGCGTGGCTCTGGGACATGCTGGCCCAGGACACTGTCAAGGCTGCTGGAACCGTCTTTCCTTTAAAGCAAAACCTCCCTGAGTGCTCAGGCCCTAGGGCCTCTGCCTGGGCAGCTAGGGCTCACATAGCCTTCACCCTCCTGTGCCGCAGGCCCCCTTAACATCTGTTCCTGAGCTCTGGGTCCTATAGCCCTGCAGAGCTCCTGTGCTCGGCACCTGGCTATGCTCCTGCACCTCAAGACTCTGCTCCCATCTCCATCCAGGCCAAGCTACCTGCTACCCCAGGCCATGCTATGGGGTACACTCCTGCAGCCACATTACTCTCCTGTTTCAGACCCTCCCAGGGTACCTACCTGTTTCTCTGGGGGAAAGGTCCAAGCTTGTCAGCTAGACATTCCAGGCCCTGTGGCCCTGGCTTGCTGGGTCAGCCACATTCCCTTCATGCTCCTTACTGTATGGAGCTGTTTGAAGGGCTGGAATTCATGCTGCCTACCACCCCACCCCCCTTTGCGTGCGCATGTGTACACACACACACACACACACACACACACACCCAGATACACACAGGGAAGGTGGGCCCAGCACACACATGCCCCAGTGGCCTGACACCTTTCATACCACTTTCCAGTCACAGCTCAGTGAGGGAAAGAGAGTTGTCTGGGGCCCTAGTTCTGGGCTCCTAGCCAGCTGCACTTGCCCTCACCCCACCTAATACACCCTCTGTGTAATCCTCTGGGGCTTCAGCCACTTCCTCTCCTTGGGAGGAGCACAGGGCCTGGGAGAGCAAAAGGCTTTGAGGCTAGTGGTGACCCCAGCTCTGAGCCATGGAGGGGTGGGCAGCTGGCCCAGGAGCTCGAAAGATACCCCCTCCCCAAGACAGACGTCCAGGTATCTCATGCTCCCAAGGGTCGCGATGCTGGGCCATATCTCCCACCAGCATGGGGATGGATTAAGTGTCAGAGGTGGATTCAATGCTTCTCCAAGGTCCTCAGAGGGAGTGGAGAGGACCAGGGAGTGAAGGGGACAGCAAGAGGATCAAATCAAGGGCCTCTTCAGTGATTGCCATTTGCTGGGAGCTAGGGTGAAGGCTCTCCCATTGACTTGCAAGCTGTGAGATGGGTACTGCTACCACCCTTATTTTACAGATGGGAATCTGAAGCATAGAGAGGGTAAGTGACTCTCCCAGAGTCACACAGCAACACAGAACTGTGGTGTGTCTGATCTCAAAATCTACTTTCTTGGTGTTTACTTGGAGGTGGGATTAGGAGGGAGAGATGGCTTTTTAGTGTTTTCACCTAGAACTGGAGAGGACTGGGCTACATGGTTTCACCCACTTACACCCTTTCTTCCTTCCTTTCTTTCTTCCTTCCCTTCCTCCCTCCCTCCCTTCCTCCTTCCTTCCCTCCCTCCTTTCCTCCCTCTTTTCCTCCCTCCCTCTCTTCCTTTTATTCTCCTTCCTACTCTACAAAAACATTATTGAGCATTTACCACATGATGGCTACTGGAAACCAGAAATGAATTGGACTTAGTCTCTGCCTATGGGATCCCCAGGATGGACGGACAAACAGAATAGAGCCCACTCAGAGCTGGGAAGACCCTGAGCGGTGCTAGGGTCACTGACATGGTCTCCCATGAGGCAATGCAACAACAGACCTGACTCTGACTTTCACTCTGGGAGGTGCCTTGGGGTGAGCACTGGCCAGGCTGGGTATGGCATATTGTCCTTCTTGCCTAGTCCTCCACATACACTCCCGACCTTGTGCTTGTTGACAGAACAGAGCTCTTGTCTTTTTGTTTCTCACAGTCACATTGAGGTTCTCCAAGTCCCCACTGCCTCTCCTAGAGGAGCAGCTGCTGAGGTCACCCCTGCCTTTGCTGGACTCATTTGGAAGCGGTGTGTGCTGGGTTCGGTCAAGTTCACTGTGTCACCAGGTCACCAACACTTCCTGAGTCCTATGAGCTCTCCAGATGCTCTGATTGCTCATTGGAGCCTAAGACTGGGTGAGCTGGTCCTGGGGTCTGAGGTAGAGTTCAGAAGGCTTAAGGGTCTCACATGATGAACCCAGAGGTTCTAAAGGAATGGGAGGGAGGGGTCATGCTAGAGTCTTGGCATTGAGGATGGCAAGTGGAGGCAAGCTCTTTGTCTCAGGAGCCCCAGGGGAACAATCTGAGGATCATGATAGCATCTCCTCATTGGTGTGGCCAATCCTCCATTGTGCCCACCCTACTTTCCTCTCTCCACCCCAGAGTGACTCCAAGAGTGCCCACATCTGGCCCAGTTCCTGGGAACCGGCTAAGGAACATGGTGGCTAATGGAAGTTGGCCAGGGAGATGCCCACAGGCTAACCTGAATGCTAGAGAAGGTTATGGTAGATAGGGATTGGGCACAGAGCCATCCTGAGTGGAGAATGGGGCCTGGTGATGAGAAGTGATAGCAGGTCATTGGGGGATCCAGTCTGGTGCAAGGTCAGCACAAGGCAGGGTAACTTCAGGCCACAGGGCCATAGGGCATCTGACATGGGGAAGAAGGTCAATCCTTATAGAACAGGGCCTTGTCCCAGGCTGTACGAACATGGTCATGGACATATGACTGATGAGAAAACCTTGAAATGAGGTGGGGGAGGGATAATTGGGTAGACAGAGTCTTGACTAGAGAAGAAAGAGACACAATGGTGATGCACTATAAGGATGCAGGAAGCCAAGGTGGCCACTAGAAGCTGAGCCAGGCAAGGAAGCAGATTCTGGCCTAGAGCCCCCAGAAGGAACCAGTCTACCAAAACCTGATATTAGCCCAGGAGAATGATTTCTATAACTACAAGAGGAGTTGTGTTGCTTTAAGCAACTGGATTTGTGGTGACTTATTACAGTGGCAATAAAATTTGAATACAACGACTATACTCAGAGTGAATGAAGAGTGTGAAAAGGTTACATGATAAGAGAGAGAAGGCCAGTACAGTGGAGGGGATGATTTCCTCTGTGAATACCACTGGGACCTCAGTGTTTAGACAGCAGTTCAGGCCTCCACACTTTGAGAGAGACAGAGACAAATCGGAGGGGATTGGCCTCTTGGGCGGGGGTGGGGTGAAGGGTGGGGGTGCATTTTTCCAGTCCACTTCCTCTGAGAACTTCTCTCCACTCTCCCGAGGATGGGTTATGACAGCTAAGTTTGGTCTTGTCACCTTGGCCACACTTGACTTTATCCAAGCAGATGCTCTCTCCTGGGAGCCTAGAAATTGAAGCAGATTCTCACTAAATTTGGGCTAGTTGATTAGCAGAGGTGCAGTGAACTCAGGTCCCTGTCCTACATCACACAATCAGTGAGGCACAGAAAGGAGGGACTGCCTGTGGCCCTCAAATTCATTGGCATAAAATCATTCGTAATAATCTCGTCACTTTTGTGAAAATTTTTTATTGAGTCAAAATTCACATAACGTAAAATTCATTATTTTATAGCATACAATTCTGTGCTTATTAAACTATTCACAATGTTGTGCAATCTTCGCCACTAACATTTTCTTCATCCCCAAATAAGTCTCCATCTCCATTAGCAGTCACTCTCCATTTGTCCTCCTCTAGCCCCTAGCGACCATTCCTATATATTCTGTCCCTACAGGTTTACCTAATCTGAACATTTCATATAAAGAGAGTTATGCACCCTGGCTGGTGTTGCTAAATGGTTAGAGTGTTGGTCCATGCACCAAAGGGTCTAAGGTTTAATTCCTGGTCAAGTTTAATTCCTGGTGGTAAGTTTTATCCCCACCCTGGCCAGGGCCTGTGTAGGAGACAACTAATCAATGTATCTCTCTCATATTGATGTTTCTCTCTCTCTCTCTCTCTCTCTCTCTCTCTCTCTCTCTCTCTCTCTCTCTCTCAAAATCATTGGGAAAAAATTCTCATATGAGGATTATAAAAACTAAAAACTAAATAAATAATTGGAGTCATGCAATGTGTGGCCATTTGTACCTGGCTTCTTCCACTGAGCATAATGTTTTCAAGATTCATCATGCTGTAGCCTGTGTGATGAATCTTGCCTTTCTATGGCTGAATAATAACCCATTGCATAGATAGGCCACATTTTGTCGATGCATTAGTCCACATGTGTCAAACACAAGGCCCGTGGGCCAAATCCGTCCCGCCAGGCCTTGCAATGTGGCCCGCACCGCGCTGTCATCACTGCACTCCACTGCGTTTCCATCACAATGACAGTTTATGACTGTTCAGTAAACAATTCGGCCCGCGATTTAGGCTGGATTTTAGATTTTGGCCCCTTCTCTGATTGAGTTCGACACCCCTACTAGACATTTGTGTCATCCATCCTTTTTGGCTACTGGGTACATATTTTGTGTGAAGGTGCTTTCAGTTCTCTTGGGCAGGTCCCAGGGAGTGGAATTGTGTCATATGATAAAGCCATGTTTACCTTTTTATCCTCTTACATCTGTCAGATCTACAGCACTACCGACGTTTCCATTTCTAGCTATTTTCATGCACCTTCTAGAACATTTTTTCCTCAATCAGACATGCATCTCAGTGATAAACTCTGCTGACTTATTTTATTTTATTTTATTCTTAAAAAAAAAAACACACAAGTTTTGATCCTCTTAATTGGATACCTTAAAAACTAATTAACTTATACTTTTATTTTTATCATTACCTTCTGTTTATTTTGCTGTCATTTTCAGCCTTATCTTTTCTAAGAGTTGTGTTTAAATCTGCATTGCCCAGTAAGAACAGCCTCAGTTGCAATCTCACAAATTTTGATATATGTGCTAATTTCATTTTCACCAAGTTCAACATACTTTCTAACTTACACCAGAATTTTTCATTTGATCCCTGAATTATTTCAATGTGTGTTTTTCAATTTCCCAGCAGCAGAGCCTGGCCCAGTTCCCTGTCCTTCACCTGCAAACCTTTCTGTGTCACTCAAGCTGGCAATGGTGCCCTCGGGAGGCAGCAAATGTATTTGTTTCTTATGCCGTTTAACAATTAACATTATTGTAAATTTAGTGGCTTACAACAACACTTTTGTTTAGTAGCTCACAAGTGTGTAGGTCAGAAGTCTGCATTATAGGACTAGGTTCTTCTCAGGGTCTCACCAGGCTGCCATCGGCATGTCAGCTAGGCTGTGTCTCCCATGGAGCTTTCAGGCTCATTCGGGTTATTGGCAGAATTCAGTTACTTGCATATGTAGGCCTGAAGTCCCTGTTTCTTTTCATGCTGCCAGCCAGTGGCTACCCTCAGTCCTAGGGCTGCCTGAATTTCTTGCTTGGTGGCCTCCTCCATCTTCCACGCCAGCAACAGGGACTCTTGCCCATCTTGATTCTTTCTCACACCTTGACTTTCCTTTGCCAGGAAAAAATCTTGTTACTTGTAAGGGCTCACCTGATTCTGTCATGCTCACAAAGGATAATCTTCCTAAATTAAAGTCAATTGATTTAGAACCTTAATTACATGTGCAAAATATTTTTATGGAAGCATCGAGATGTGTGTCTGATTGAATAAGCTGGAGAAGAGAGCAGAGATCTAGAAACCGCCTTAGAATGCTGGCAGCCATATCCTCCAAAGCTCCTGGTTATGTCCTGGGCCTCCATTCTCCTTCAGGTCCAGGCACAGGGATTATCTCGTTACATTTTGATGCTTTCGAACAGATTTTTAATTTTTTGGTCTAGCTTTTCTTCCTTTCCTCATTGTGACAGGTGGTACAAATTATATGCCCTCCATTCCTGGAAGCAGACAACCCAGACTATTAGGGACAAGAAAACATCATTAACTGAATAAAGAATGTCTGCCAGAACTCTAAAGCAAATACCACATTTAGTGATGAAATATTAGATGGATTTCTATTAAAGGTCAGGATTGAGATAAGTTCAAAATTTCTGACACGCTTTTGCTAAAAAGTGGAGGCCTGGCAATAAAAAAGCTAAAATTGTCAAGGAAGAGGACAAAACTGTAATTATTTGTACATAGCTATGATCCTCTACCTGAAAAATCCAAGAAATTCAATCACCTGTCAAATCACTAGAGTTGGAGAGCTCAGCAAGATGGCAAAACATAAGATTAATGTGAAAGCCAACAGCTCCAAACGGCAGCAATAACCAGTTAAAAACGTAATATCGATAGAAACAAGATGGCAGCGGAACCTGGGAGATGTCTGAGACCAGCTCTCACGAGAGAGGGGGCTTTGTTTGTTTGTAGGAAATCATTAAACCTGATGGAGACTCTCAGTCAATGGTGAGAAGTATCACACTCAATAAGGAAATATCGAATATCCTAAAGATTTCATTCTCCTCCATTAATAGAAGCTCAATAAAAATCTCAACCAACATCTCAGAAAGGAGGATTTTTCATGAAACATCTCAAACTTATCCCAAAATTCATATGGGATACAACATGTGCGAGAAGAGTAAAATGTTTCCAAATAGAGGAGCGGGTGGGGCTGTGCCTGGTGTCTATAGAAGGTTAGGATTTGTAGAACATGGAATAGTGTGGTGGCACGAGAGAGGCAACAGCCATGTGGCTATGAGAGAGGTGAAATGACCCATGAATTTATGGGAATTTATTGTAAGACAAAGGTAACAACTCCCGTCAGTGGAAGAGCTATTTTTCTTTTTTTCTTTTTTTTTAATAAATAGGGTAGGGTCAAATGGCTCTTTGTATCAGTCCAAGGGGACATACTCAGAAAATGAAAATACTCAAAGTAGAAGGAACTGAATGTCAGAAACTGGTTACACAGGTGATAGAAGAGCAGAGAAACCAGCAGGGGCCAGAGAGGCAGCCAGGCCCAGTTTAGGTTGGAGGACTAAGTGCATTGGGGTCAGCTAGCAGAGGCTGGGATCACAGCATCTTCCTGAAGGAGCAGATGCAATTCTTTCTGGAAAATTCACCTGGACAGAGAGGGCAGGGCTATTCTTTCCATCTGCCTTTCAACCTCTGTCCTGTGCCTTCCTGGCCTGAGCCCAGCTGGAAGCCAGGTGACATGGTGGCACTGGGAAATGCAGTCTGTAGGGACAGAGCTGGAGGCCCAGAGGCAAAGAATGGTGAATCATTCTCAGGAGGAAAAGTAGTTAGATCCCTATATCATAGCTTCTAAATAATACATTTCAGATCAAAGTATTAAGGAAATAAAATAGAATATGGTTAAAGAACACACAATTTAAAAATAAACAATAGAAACTGAAGAAAGGCTAATACAGTCTGTGATATGAAACCAAAAATCTTTCTGGCAAGGAATGCCCTTAAATAAATGAGAAACATGACAGACAAGGAGGAAATATTTGCAACTTTTAAAAAGGGCAACAGATTTTACTAGACAGTGTAAGCAGTTCTACAAATCAACGATAAAAAGGCAAACCAATGCAAAATGAAAACTGGCAATTCCAAGAAGAGAATAGTCAAAAGATTCTAAGATGGGTAATTACAAATAGACAATAAAAATGAAGTGATGGCCAACTGCACTAGTTATTGGGAAAATGCAAATAAAAACAACAGTGAGATACCATTTTCAGATAAATTAATAACTGTTGGTAAGGTTGTGGGATGGAGATGGAAACATATCCCCATTACCTGTGGCCTCTCATCCAATCGAGACCAGACCCCACATTTTTAGCTGGGCACAGGGCCTCCAAGATTCAGTCTCCTCTGAAATTAGGGTGGCCATGTGACCAGCTTTAGGCAATGACATCTAAGGAGAAGGGGCAAGGGGCGATTTCTGGAATCTTACTTGACCCTTCTTCTATGTCCTATCCAACTTCCAACTGCTGGAAATGCAGCTGTGATGCACCTCAACATCCATCAGGAGACCTAGTGAATGGAGGATAGGTGTGAGGGAGCCACCAGCTGGTCTCTGGGACTTCAAAGAGCAGAGATGCTCAAAGCCCTCGCCCAGCTGTAATGTGAGAGTGGCTGGCAATTTTGTTTATTTTCAGTTCCTATTACACATAGTCAAATCGAGTCCTCATTGGTGCAGGATGTAGGTGAGATACTGTTCTGAGCTGGATTGTGTCTCCCTCACCCCAAATTCCTATGTTGAAGGCTTAACCCCAGCATCTCTGAGTATAATTGTATTAAGTTAAAATGACATCATATGAGTGGGTCCTAATCCAATATCATCAGTGTCTTTATCACACAGGGAGATGAGGACACAGACACAGCCACAGGGGCACTACGTGAGAACACAGCTGGAAGACGGCCATCTACAAGCCAAGGGAAGGGGCTTCAGAAGCAAACAACCCTGCTGCCACCTTGATCTTGGACTCCTAGCCTCCAGCACTGCGAGCATATACTCTCTGCTCTTGAATTTCCTGTCTGTGGTGTTCTGCTGTGATGGCCCAAGCAGACTGACATGGGCTTGGGGGTGGGGGGCATTAAGGCCAGTTATCAGAGTTAAAGCAGCTCCTGTTCTAATGCTTCTTTACATGCACAGGGGACTCGCGCCCAGCACCTACAGCTGTGCCTGCAATGCCAAAGTTGCTGACAAATAGCTGTTTTAACGTGTGAATCACGCACCTGGCTCTTGGCCTCAGATACACATATAGAGCTGTGGCATGCATACAGGGCCCTTACCTCTGCAAAGGAACACTGGGCTTGGGTTGCTTCAGGATACTATGGCTTTATCTGTATTGTTTCAAATGGTTTGAGGATATCAAGTAACTAGGTAGATTGCAACCTGTGCCTTTCTACTCAGAAGTATTAGCAGACGGTGGGTACAGAGCAGGCTGCTCTTCTGAGCTGAGTTTGGGTCACTCCCTGCTGACTTGGCCAGAAGTTGGCACCGGCTCTCCATTGGGTCATGTGCTTCAGAGGGCAGGGCACCTTTCCACTACTTCTCAGAGTGAAGAGTTGGGTCCTCAGGGCAGTGGCAGGAGGTCTGCCCACTACATGGGGCAGGGAGCTTCCGCCCTGCTGTGCTACTACTCCTAAGCCCAGTCAGCCCCATGTGCTGCTGATCTGGCCTCCTCCTAGCTTCCTTGCCCTGCTCAAACTCCTCCATCCTGCCCTTAGCAGGCCTGTCTCTGAGCTGCCAACCTGCCCATCTGCCCTGGAGTTGCTGGGTTCCCAACCAGCAATGTTGGTGGACATTCCAAGTTCATGTTTAGGTTTCAGCCCAGAGAGAGTGGCCAGCATGTTACAGCAGCCTGTCATCCCCTAAAGGGCCCTGGAAACTACAAGGAGCAACTGAGCTGCACGCAGGGGCTTCAAAGGGACTTTCTCGAGCTCCAGTATTCCTTTACATTTATACAAAACACCAGCTTTTAGAAGTCCGCAGCAAATGCTTACTGAGACCAAATGTGGAAGGTGAGCATTAGAGCTGTGTCCATGGGTTGGTGGGCTGTGTTCCCAGTGTGGACTGGAGCAGTGGGCAGCACTCCCAGTGTTTAAGAAGGTTCTGCTCCAGGTGTGGAGGGGTGCTGGGTGGTGCTCCTGGTGTGAATGGCTAGTATGGGTAGGTGCCTGTGACAAATTAAGTACCGTGACCACCCCTGCCATGCTTACTTCAAGAGGGGACTTAAATTACTTTCACAACTTACACAAAGAAAGTAGAAACAATCTTGGATCCCTTGCCAGCCACCAAAAACAGACTTGAGCAGAAAATAACAAATGGACTCATTATTTCCCTCTCCTGAGGGCCTGGGGGACAGGAAGGAAAGAGTGAATTGTTAGCTTCCTTTGTCCACAAGTCACTTTGGTAGCCTCGTCCTGCCCCTCTCTGGCCCTGTGCTTTCTGGAAGGTGGAAGTCATAGCCTCAGGCAGCTGCACTGCGTTCTTGTCTGTCCTTCAGGGTGAATGCGCAGGCAGCCTCTGCCACTTTCTTTTCCAGAGGCCCCGGTGTTCCCAGGGCCTGGGCCCAGGCAGCCTAGACAGGAGGCTTCAGCTGGCCCTGTGGGAGGCAGAGCTTTGTCTGTACACGATCCTGGGCATCTTGACCTGGAAGCAGTCCCATCGCTGCCCTCGGGCTCCATACACAGGACCAGTCGCTTGTGTCCTGATAACCTGCCAGTTTGTGCAGCCTGCTTGATGTTGCCTGGATCTGGTCACTAGCTGGGCCTTGCTCTAATGAGAACTACCAGGGCACCTTCCAGCCTTGATGGCTCCCCACAGTCTCACAACCTCCTGGATCCAGCTCAGAATGCTGTTTTGTCTGGGACACCTAGGCAAGCGGCTCCTCTCCTCACTAGCCTGAGCAGCAACTTAGGTTCAGTCTTGCCTGGCTGCCTTTTCTCCTTTCCACTGGCTGGAAAGGGCTGTACCCAGGAGTGTGCCCTGCTGCCTAGGTGAGTTGTCAGGGATGCGTGTGAGGCCAGGGTACTGGGCAGCATGAGCAGTCAGTGCAGGAGCCTACCTGAATCAGAGACAAGCGGGGGCGGATCAGCTGTCCTTCTGAGTGACAAGAAGGGTAGCAATGGGTAGCTGGGAGCTGGCTATCCAAAACTTCAGTAGAGCAGCTCATCCAATAGGCAGTGAGACGCAGGTTCCTGGTGAGCTAGGTGGCAAGGGCAGGCAGGATGTGAGAGCTGGTTGTTGGTCCTGAGCAGGAGGCAGACACCAGGAAGGCCCAGCAGGGCCCAGGGAGGCTATAGATTCATCATAGATATGACTCCGAGGCTGTGTGCAGGCTGCCTGCTGTAGCCTCCACTTTTCCATCTGTGGAATGGAGACAGTAATGTTTACCTTGAGATGAGGCTATACATCAATAAGCTACAAGCTATACTAGTAAGTGCCCAGCCTGGGTCTGGAGCCAAAAAAACTTGGCAGGTCTTGGGAGGAGCAAGGAAAGCTGTTGTTGGGTGACTCCTCACAAGGACAACCCAGGCTGGCCCTTTCTGTCTGGTCTGTTGCTCCTGGCATCACTCCCTCTTCATAATGAATATGTGTTGTGTGTGCAAAGGGCTTCATCTATGGTATCTCAGTCACTGCTCCCCCAACGCTGGGAAGGGGGGCTAGAATGCCCTTCACTGTACAGATAAGACCCCTAATGCTAGGGAAGTTGGTGCCCTGCTTGTGATCATGCCCTGCAAAGGCAGAGAGGTGAATCTGAAGGCTAGCCTAGTCCCCGAGTTCATCATGACTATACCAGGGTCCCTTTGAGATATGGGCAGGATGCTCAGGAGGAACTTTCACCCAGGGAAGGGTCAGAGGAGGGAAAGGACAAGGAAATGCATGCCTATATGGAGCCCTGGAAAAACCCCTCCAAGGGGCGCAGAAGTGACATTAGAATGTTCTACAGCTTCTCTTCTGTCAGGGTCCCCAGAGAGGTTCAGAGACCGGAAGTGATATTTTTCTTCAAAGATAATTACTAGTACTATGAGGAGATTCAGTGAATTAAGGTTTAGGGGATGCTTTCGTCCCAGGAGTGGAATTTGGGCATCTTTCCTTGTGTCTCCCTGCTGGCTCTTGTTTGCAGACTTGAAAGTGGAAATCTTTTTCATTCCTTGTGAGCTCTCTGGCTTCCCCTACCCACATCCTCCAAGGGCCCCAGCCCCCAAGGGCACTAGCAGATCATCAGCTCCTACCCAGGCCCAGGTGCCCATGGCAGATCAGAGTCCTAGCCAGCTGAGCAGGGGAAGGTAGTTGGGCTTGCAAATGAAAGGGCAGACATAGAAAAGTCCTGCCTTTGCCCAGGCCCATCCACTCTCTCCTCCAACTCACACCCACCCCTGTCAGCCTCTTGTGGTCCCTTTTGGGACAGCTGTAGACTCTCCATCTCCCTCATGCATCCTCATCTGACAAGTAACTACTATATCCTTCTGTTAGCATAGATAGTTAGATATTAATAAAGAAAGGGAGCAAAGAGAATTGGACATTAAGAAGCCTAATCTATCTGGGAGCTGAATTGGATAAGCCTGCCGCATTAGGAAGCTACAGCTTCACATACTTCCCAGGAGACCGCTGCATCCTCTGCCCTCCAGACCTAATCCCCTAAGCAGACCAGAAGGATCCTCACTGCTCATCATCCAGAATTACCAAGCGAGGCATAAAACAATGAAGGGGACATTCCTCTGCTGGGTGCATGCACAGTAGGAGCCAAGATAGCAATCATAAAGGCCTATAGCAGTCCAGCCTGGGAAGAGATTGAATTGGATAAGGAACACAGAACCCCAGAAGATGTAGGGAATGGATTGGTTAGTTTTAAAGGATGCCTAGCCCTTTCCAAACTTGAGATAATATAATCAGAGTCTAATAAAGGCAAGCTCTTTCCCCTACCCCTCAATAGCCATTGTAGGCCTAACAGGCGCCTGGGCCCCAGCAGCTGTATGATCTCCAAGTTCAGGCTCCAAGAGCAAGGCTGGGTAGGGCAAAGCAGCACCAGCCAGAGTGCAGTGGGAAATAGAGACTAGCTGGACAGGAACAAAGGCTGAGCTAGACCAAGCTTTGACATGGACTGAACCAATGGCACAGGATTTGTGGACCCCGACGTTTCCTCTGAGCTTGATGAGACAAGGCTGGGCTTTTCCCACAGTGGGATGGACAGAGATGAGCAGAAAATCTTCTATTTCTATTCCAATAAGCCTTACCACTCCCATTTGTGGATCTCTGAAATGCTTTTCTCAGGATGCTGTGAAAGGACCCTGTTTCCACTGGCAACACTTCCAAAGTGATTCCCAGAGCTGGTCCTTGACCTTTTCACAAATAGCTGCTCCTCAGTCAGGGCTTGGCAGGAAACAGATGGCTCACTCAAGTTGGGCAATTTGAGGGGCATTTACTAAAAGGCACTCCTTACAGAGGTGTGGACAGGAGGCCCGAGGCCTGAGGGGGCCCAAGGAGAGGGGGAGAGATGGGACAACGGGCCCACCTGGCAGGAGTCATGACTGTTGGGCAAAGGGACCATACAGGAGGGAGTAAATAGCCTGTCTTTCTCCTCCCACCCATCCCTGATGGCTGAAGTTAGAGGGCAAGGGAGCATCACACACAGCCTCCAGGGGCCCGACAGGGTAAAGGGTGAACAGTGATTCTGGACAGTCAAACGGAAGCCTCTAGGTGTTCACAGGGCCTGCCAAGTGTTGGTGTGCAGTATATGTTTGTTGTTGTTTTTTCTTAAATGAGTGTCTTAGATTTCCAGTCTGTTGCTCTTATACTTGCAGGCATAGCTAAAAGCTGAATCCCCAGAAGCAAAATTGCTAGGTCAAACTAAATGCATTGGCTTTTGATAGTCTTGCTAAATTGGTTTCATGGGATTGGACCTCTTCCCACATAGTTTCACTAACAAGGGGTGCTGTCAAATTTGCATTTCTGCCAATCTGGAGTGAGAAGCCCCTGCAAATCTCATTTGTGTTTCTCTTGTACTGAGTGAGTTGGATAGCTTCACACTTGTCTGAAGCCCCTTTGTGTCTCACAGTCTATGACTCATCACTTTTTGCTTATTGAATTTTTTATGTTTTACTTATTAGTATGAGCCCTCGCTCTGACCGTGGTCTGAGTTGCAAATTTTTCCCCCCCAAATTGAACCCTTAACGTTGCTTTTCAGTGGTTTTTGCTCTGCAGAAGTTTTTACTCTTTGTTAAATTTTGAGTCCTAGTTAACACACACACACACACACACACACACACACACACACACACAAAAAAACACACAAAAAAAAACAAAACAAACAAACAAACAAACAAAAAAACACCTGGGATTCCAGCTTGTAAAACTTGCTTCTTCCCATACTTCTATGGTTTCATTTATACATTTAAATCTTTGATCGATTCAGATATTTTTCTGATATACGGTGTGATATGTGATCTCACCTGATCTTTTCTCAGAAGACTGCCAATTTCTCCCTACATCATTTATTAAAGAGGTAGTTCCTTTTTACCAACTGAGACACTTTTGATTGACTAAACCAGTATGTGTCTGGGTCTGTATCTGCTCTCTTTGTCTCAATTGTGTCTGCAAGGTAGTACCACACTAATTTGACATGAAGTGTAGGGGCTAAAAAAATATTAATGCTTTTCTTTCCACCCTCTAAATTCTTCTGGCTGGTCTAATAACCAAATTAACAGAGACAGATTAACAGGAAAAAAAAATCAAAGTTGAATACATGTGCATGGGGAATTCCATATATATTCCAAAAACAGTGAGACAACCTTAGGTATATAAGACATTTTGGATAAAGGAGGGAAAAAAAGGGAGAGGGGGAGGGTAATAGGGTATTAGATTTCAGAAGTAGGAGTGGGTGATTTGAGTCGTAAATATTTTCCCCAGCCTGTCATTTTTAAATTTTAATTTTGGCCATAGTGGTTTTGCCATTCAGAAGTTTCTGAAATGTATATGTATTAATTAAAATAGATGAGAAAGTTGTACACCAGGACGAGAGCAGCCCTAATTACAATAAATGATAGAATCGTGGTTCATTTTCATGTTGTTTGCATTTTTTAAAGTTTTTTTTTTTGTATCAAAGATATATTACTTTTGTAATCAGAAAAAAATAGCATATGGCATAAAAACAAAGCTGTTTATCTATAGCAGGACTGCCCAATGCCTCAAGTGCCTGAGGTATCCGTGAAGTTGTTGCTGGTGGAAACGGGGATGATGTGGTGCCGCAAGAAAAGCATGTCAGGAACCACACATGGGAGGATGAGGTGGGAGTGGTAAGATTTCTTGAAGCTGGAACAAACACAAAGGGCTGTCCCCAGGTGCTCTTAGTCTATGTCTCAACCACAGCCAGGTAGTTCAGCTCTGTCCCATATGGAAGCAGTCCAACTGTATCTTCATCAAGCCCAGAGAAAGGGCCAGGGTCCAAAAATTCTGTGCCATCAGTTCTGTCTATGCCAAAGTTTAGTCCATTTCAGTCTTTGTCCCATCTGGCAGGAAAGTCTTTGTTCCTGGCTGTGCTCTGGCTGGTGTTGCATAGCTGTATCCAGGTCTGCACTTATAGCTGAATTTGGAAGCCATCCGGTTGCCAGGCCAGCATTTGAGGCTGCCCTTGGAGCTTGTGCATGGGCCACATGGCTGCTAGACCTACATGGTGCTACGGAGAGAGAATGGACGGATCTGAATGAGTGAACACATGCTATTCAATGAGAGGTCTTTGTTAAGCTTTGACTATACTATCCCAGGCTTTCGAACTGACTAATTGCTTCCCCAATCCTTATAGGGCTTGTTATAGGCCGTCCTCCTAACCAATCCAGTATTTTTCCAATATTAAACACTTCCCCATTATGGTCACTATGTTGGCTCATACTGGACATGTGCCCAGCAGAAGGATTTCCCTGCTATTTTACCCCACCTTCAGTAATCCAAACTAATGACTAGTCCTACTGAGAAAGGAAATTTCTTTTCTAATCACCCTACCCTAACCACTTCCTTGGTTCCTGTAATCTCACTTGTTCATCTCCATGGTTCCTTTAATCTCTCTTAATCGTCAAACTGCCTAAACTGGAAAGCTCCCTAAATGTCCGGAAACTTAGTCCATATTTGGGAGACGAAGAAACTACGGGGGATAAAAGGCCAGGCCCCATTCATTCAGGGCTCAGCCTCTGGAGGGGACTATGTTGAGCCAGCACCAGTGGGAATAAAACAGTCCTTTTCTGAACTTCAGAGTTTGGTTTGTCGCTTCCCACCAGCCTAATTTTTGCCATAACACTACCCCAGAGAGATTGGAAAGTCAATCCTTCATCCCTACACTGGGAAGTGAGAGGGGGGAGTTAGTCTCTGGGTTAGGGCAATGCAGCTATCTACTGGAGTGTGTGAAGCTGTAGCTTTGACCGAATTAAGCTCAGCCAGTTTTGCTCCCTTCTCTTTTGTTAATGTCTAGCTACCTACACTAACAAAGTCACTTTGCATTAAACCCAACTGGGCTTGGCTCCTGTCTCCTTCCCACCTGGGTACTGCAGACCCCAGGGTCTTGACCTCATCCATTGTCTCCCCAGCTATTTCTGGATTCCAATGTCCTGTGCTGCTGGCCTCTGCAATCTTGAATATCTTTACTATGCTTGCTCTATGCATTATACTACCTCTGGTCCTCAGGGAACCTCCTTAGACTTGAGTCATGAGAGTCAACTCCTTGACTCTGTGGCACCTCCTGAAAGGCTGAAATGGCTGCACACAGCAGGTGCTTAGTAAATGCTTTTGGACTAAACATGTGAGGGAGTGAAGAGTTGAGATCCAAAGCAGGAGTGGCCCTGAGACATAATCACTCGAGGGCTCTCCCAGAGGACAGGATGCCATTCCAAGAGCATGGGCAGGCTAGCTAGGGTGCCCTTCCCAAGGTGTGGCAATGTAGAATCTCCTCTCTGTCCAGGTGTGAACAGCAGTGGGGATAGAACCATTCCTGTACCTGCTACTCACTCACCACCCCTGATTTTCAAGCCCACAGCTTGGGAGAAAGTACTTCCAATCCCCATCCTCCCATTGTCCTTGCCCCTGGGATACTTACCATGGCATGTCTCCTCGGTAACCAGGTGTACAACCCCAGAGCTTCCAGCAGACAGGTTTGTTTTTGCCTTGAGTTGCTAAAAGTTTGGGGCCACATTTGTGGCTCACCTGCCCAGGCCAAGCCTGGAGCTCATTCTGGCCTTTGTTTATAGGTTAGCCTCCTCCCTTGCTTAGGGATTTGTCCCTACCCTTGTTTTTCTATTTGGGCTCTCTAATTTAATTTATGCAATCTTGTTATGGGTATCCTTGTGAGCATCTTAAGTCCTTTCCGGAAACATTGGTTAGAAATTCTAAATACCATATCTTCTTCTGTAGTCTGGAGGTGAGTTTACATCACAGTGACAGCCAATGTAATTAACTCTTATTTGGCAGGCAGCGCTCTGGATCCTGAGCAGAATGGCCTGTGGGGTCCAGAAGTTTCCCTTATAAAACCATGGAGAGGCTCTGAGGTAAGCAGAGGGAGAGTCTACTGAGAGTGGGAGACAAGAGGAGGCAGGACTGGATACGAGCATTGCTGAGGGCCGCTGAGAACTACAGGTTTCTGTGGGGTGACTTTTCAGCAGCCTCAGAAGCCCTCTAGATCAAGCATGTCCAACCCCCAACCTGCAGGCCCCATGCAGCCCACAATGAATATTTTTGCAGCCCAGCCAACATAACGGTATGTAGGAAATGTTTTAATAAAAATTTTGTAACTTAATTTTTACAATATCCTGTTATACATAATTATTAATAACAAACTACAATGTTCGCTAATGACTGATTACTATAATTATGTTGTATTCATTTCCCTTACATGCCTTACGCACAGGTGCACCATTTCTCTCCACTAATCCTAGCAGCGAATATTTTAGCAGCCAATTGCCACATCATTAGTCCTGTACTGACTTGTTTGGTGTGCGCAACAGGAAATATTTTGCTTTCAGACAACAAGAAAAATAGGTTTATTTGCGTTATGCTGATGAATTTGTGCAGTTATTCAGTGTCTGGTAAGTTAATATTCAAGAAAAATATTAATTCTTATTTAAATGTTCTATTATTTTATGTTAATGATTACTCATTTATTTCAGCCCTTTCTATTCAGCACCTCTCTATTGAAATAAACCTACGTTTCTATAAAAATTGAAGCTTTGTTTTGTTTTGTTTTTGTGGCCCACATAAACTTAAACCTTGTTTATTTGGCCCTTTGAGTTTGACATGCTTGCTCTAGATATCTGAGAAAAGGCAATTTTCACGGAGCTGGGATAGAAGTTCCTCTAGGCTTGTTTGACAGAAGGTTGGAAACAAAAGGTTGCTGTGGTGTTGGCAAGAGAGTAGCTGAGGGCTCCCAGCTGAGCAGGGAAAGATGAGAGACTAGCATGTTGATAAGATCCAGACTTAAGTTAGGAGAGTACATGGGATCTCAGAGAAATTTCAGTCCAAATTTCCAGGTCACTTCTCAAAGGTGGTGCTATCCTGGTGATGAGAAGATTGACTGTGGGAGAGGTTGGCTAAAGTGGTGTAGCAGGAAGGCCACTAGTCTTATGTACGGGTCACTCCTCTGGATGCTGACCCCTCCTTGGGGATGGCAGTGGCAGGGTGGGTCAGTGAGTAGGTGGTAGAGCTGGATGGGACAGTCCTCCTGGGCTGGTACAAGGCATTGTGGCCACATCTATAGACACTGCCATTCTTTTTCTAGGGACAGTGCTCAGATGCCTTTGGGAACCTGCCTCCCCTACCACCTTCATTCTCAGACTATATGGTTTCAGTAGGATGTCACCCCTTTCTCCATAGCCAACAGTTCATGGTAAGCCCATCCATCAAGTTGGAATGCTTCCTCTTTCTCTCTTTCCCTCTTCCTCTTTTTTTCCTTCTCCCTCTCCCTTACTTTTTTTTTAACTTGAATCTGGGAAAATAAAGGCCTGTAACTACTGGCTACCATGTTGTCGGCATGAGGAGGCTGAAAGCAAAACCATCCAGATGTTAACATAAAAACCTGTAAAGAATTTTTATGAGTTTATTTGAGCCAAGCTGTTGACAATTGCCGGGAAACAGAACTCAACGGATTAAGATAATGCTCCGGAGAAAGGCAGTTTTTCATCTATTTTTAAACAGTGCAATCAAAGGAGGAGACATAGATGGGTAACATGAAATTAGATTAGAGAGGCAGGAGAAAGCAAAGCGGGGAAGAAACCTCTGGGATTGGATAAAAAGTAAAAATAGACACATACTTCTTTTACTTAGGTGGGTGCAGCATAGTTAACAGTCAACAATTAGCATTATAATAACAATTAAGGAATTCATGGTCTCTGTCCTGGTGCTGGGGTGCATTTGATTGTGCCCAAAGGAGTCTGGAAAAAAGGGAAGTTCCAAGTTACCCTGACATTTCAAGGATATGTTATCATAAATGCAAAAAGACATATAGGCTCAGTTATAAGGTAAAGGTTAACCTTGTCAAGGAAGATACCAGCTTAGGAGGTGACTACCTACCATTAACTGTTTTTGGTTAAAGTTTAATTTCAGACCATCCTTTTTGGTTACTATAATGTGCCTTGGCGTCGGTCTTTTGGGATTCATTTTGCTTGGGACTCTGCGAGCATCTTGGATTTGTGTGGTTTTTTTCTTCTCTATCTCAGGAAAATTTTCTGTCATTATTTCTTGAAATACGTTTTCCATATCTTCCTCAGTTTCCTTTCCTTCTAGTACCCCTATTATTCCAATATTGTTTTGTTTTGTATTGTCTCAAAACTCCTGTAGGCTCTCCTCCTGCTTTTTAATTTTTTTTTTCTAGAAGCTGCTCTAATTGGGTATTTTTTTTTCATCTTGTCTTCTAGCTCACTGATGCTTTCTATTGAGTTCTTCATAGTAGCGATGTCATTTTTCATTTCTTCTTGGTACATCTTAATTTCCTCTTGGTTCTTACTCATATTGTCAAATTTGTCTTCCATTCTTCTTAGCCATCTTATGATCATTACTCTGAATTCTTGCTCTGGTAGGTTGCTTGCCTCTAACTCTTTTACTTCTTTTTCTAGTGATGCCTGCTTTTCTTTCATGTGCGGGCTATTTCTTTGTCTCCTCATGGTCTCTCTTTTCAGGATGTCTGGTTATGTAATTCACTTTCTTCTTTCCAGGGGTGATTGAAGAACTCACTTGAATCCACGTGTTTGCACCGATTGGGGTGTCACAGCTGTTCGGTGGTCTCCACTGTTGTGGGTTTTTCAGGCCTCAGATAAGATCTCTTTTCTTTGTAAGATGGAGTAGTTTTCCCTCTGAGCCCATAGCTCTGGGAGAGGTCTCTGCCACAGTGTGGGCTGCTTGGTCAGGAAATCCTGTCCAGCAGACTCTTACCTTCTCTTAGAGTTCTGCTACCCCTTAGCTTGCCAACTAACACTCCCCAAGTGACTCTCAGGCGCTCCAACTATCTGCTTTGGGACTAGGCTCAGAACAGGTCCATCTGTTCGGCCGCCATTTTGTCTCTCCCTTTGTAGTTACTTTAAGTCTTTAAGTTTGCATGACTGCCATGCAGGCCTCCCTGAGCTTGTCAGGTTAGCATGTGGCCCTTTTTGTCCAAAAGACTATACTGGAGAAAAGAAATAGACAGAAATTAGGGACTGAAGATGTTGTCTTAAGTCCCCAAATTCAGCTGCACTTGAAGATAATTTACTGATTCATATATTCAAAAATCTGTAGGAATGGTATGGATTTCCAGAGAGGCTTGATCAATCACTCAATGATATCACTTCTAAGGTACTGGATAACTTCTTGGTGGTACAGTCACTGCCAGTAATAACTAGGGTCAGGCTTTTTCTCACTTACAGAGAATGTTTTTCTCCAAAGTTCATGTGGACTAGAAAAGCACTTTTCCTGGAACATCCTCAGCAAATATCTCATCCTGTCTCATTGGCCTGACTTGGGTCATGTGCTTACCCTTGGACCAATTCCTATGTCAGGGACTGAGGTGCCCTGACTGACAAGCACCAATAAGGAACCAACCTGAACTGGAAAATTTGGGGTCCTATTAGGAAAGGTAGAATAGCTACTGGGGAAGCAGCCAACACGTGTGTACCATAGACAGCCTTGGGGTGCTGAACCCAGAGCAGATTTGGCTTCTAATAAGGCTTGAAGTGACCATTGGTATATTGCAACTCTTGGGTTCTAGTTCAGTGATTGTTGGGAGGTGTGCAGGGAGGCATCTGTTGGGGCCTGGTGGCCTTGGCTGGTAGGAGAGCCCTGGAAAGCAAGGAGTAAGGCAGTGCAGGTCCACAGTGCAACAACTTTTCACAGTTCACATTCTCTTCTACCCTTTCACAAACCCTCAGAGGATAGGCACCATAATGGACAATGGGGTACCTTATTTCTTTGAGAAGGGTCCCAGAATGTTCTGGAGGGAGCATAATACCACGAGCTCCTCCTCTGACCTCAACCAAGCACACAGACCCAGGCAGGGTCTGCTCTGCTGGCCCCTATCTATGGGGGCCTTCCCCACCCTGATCCATTTTGGCCCCCAAGGCAGAGGCAATGGGGGCAGGGTAGGAGTGGGCCGGTCCTCTTTATTTATTTGTATTTGTATTTTGAAATTGTGTTGCAAGACCTACTAAGAAGACCAGCATTGCCAGAGCCTTCCCTGTCTCCCTCATGGAATTTATTTGCTGATCTAATTCTGAGTTTCACCTTTGCCCCAGGTGCCAGAGAGACCAAGAGTCTAGTAGTGGGCACCAGGGGTGCAAAGCCAGCAAAAGGGCACCATGAAGACCTTACTGGTAAGTGCTGCTTGGGAAAGGGTACATAAGGAGGACAGGCAGTGTGTGGCCTGGTCTCGGGCACTGTTGTCCTGCTGGGGATATGGCTTTGGCTGACCAACAGATGAACAAGTCCCTGCCTTCATGGCATTAATGTCCAGCCTGAAAGCACATGCCCCCTGCCCCAGCTAAATGGTAAACATTAGAAATCCCTGGAGTGCCTGGTGTGGGGAAAGAAATCCTGGTGGCTCTTCTATGGGATGGGATGGAGACAGGCATAGCTCTCAGGGGAACAAAGTGATACTGCCAGTCAGATGGAGCATGGAATGTGTTTCTGCAATGCTGCCTTGGGTAATACTTGTCCTGACTTGCTTGGGCATCTTCTGTGGGGGTGTTTGTGCCACCTGTATCTCTGCAACAGTGAGAAATGGTGAATCCAGTGCTGTGGCTGGACCTTCACTCAGGGTCAATTGGGAAAGTCAGGAACAGGAGATTATTCCATATGGAGTGTCAATATGAGACCACCCAGCAGTGAGCTCCCCATATCACAAGGTCAAGGTGCAAAGTTATGGGAAAGTCAGAAACAAGATATTATTCCATATGGAGTGTCAATATGAGACCACCCAGCAGTGAGCTCCCATAACACAAGGTCAAAGTGTAAAGCCATGGGATGCTGGCCAGAGTAAGTGGGATACCAGGGGATGGAGAGAGGAATAAAAGTAGGCAGGGGCCTGTGAATCCTCATGGGGTGAAGGTCATGGACTGAGGAATCTGAACATAACACCCTCCTTTTAAAGCCCAAACATGTCAAACAAACAAGCAAGTAGCTATAGATCTCATGATTGCTGCTACTCAAAAGAAAGCCATGCAGAGAGAAAGGGCATATGAGGTGACATGAGGTCAGCAGATTGTCAAGGAGGGAAGAGTGTCAAGAAGCAGAGTTGGAGAGTTTAACATTGAAACCCAGGAGAATGCCACTGGCTGCAGCCAACTGTGTGTGCATGTGGAGTTGGAAGCAGGTCTGTGGCTGTCCAGGTTAGGCAGGCAAAGGGGCCACCAAAGCTGTGTGGACTCAGGCTGGGTGGTGACAGGCACTGAGGGCCCCTGTTTGGATCCTCCATGAGTTAAGCAGCTGGTGGCTGGCTCCCCTCATCTTGCACACACTCAAGTTCCAAGTTGGAATTGTTATTGAACTCAAGTTCCAAGTTGGAATTGTTATTGAATCCTATAGGACTCCATAAACAGGGCATAGCCCCCATCAAAAACACTGTTTATGCCTTTGGGTCTCAGGACTCCCTTTTGGCACATTATGGCCAGGGCTCGAGCTGGAGTTCAGTATCCAGGAGGTGGCTGTGTCGTATAACTCTGCTCCCTGGAGCTGAGGAAGCATTTGTTGATTTGGTCCCTATCTGCCTCCTTTCCCAGAGCCATCCTCCTGCCTGCGCCTTTGGGGTTCTTGGATTCAAGGTCATTTGGGAGTTATCACAGCTTCTGATAGCACCAGCAGTGGAATAACACCTCCTGGATGCTTCCATTATGCCATCACACTTGGGACCAACCCCAGCCTCTGCATTAATGTCCCTGTTTTACAGGTGAAAGAGCTGAGAATCAGAGGGCAAGTTCACTTGGAAAGGTCACTGAAGCCAGGGGGCAGAGGTCAGACTGGGTGTGGGGCTCCTGCTGGTTCCCTCATTGAGGGCTTGTCAGTCCGAGGCTCCAGGCAAGGGCCTGGTGGGAAGGCTGCCAGCATCCTGGAGTGTTAATGAAGCTGTGGTGGAATACACTGGGCCCAGAGCCTCTAAATGCTGAGAGCCAGCAAACAAAATGAACATGATGGCAATTGCAGACCTGGTGGAGTATCCTGTTCTGTCGTGTACTGTTTCTTTCCATTGCAATTTAAACAACTTTATTCCTTCTTGCAGGCCTGAGGCTGGCTTCTCCTGGCCTTAAGCAGCTTAGCAGTCCCCAGGGAAATTCTGACTCACTTGGGCTGCTGGGAAATGTAGTGTGGTTACATCTTCAGCAGCTGTTCCTGACTCCTGAGGTGACCTCAGGCGGGACCCTCACTAAGCTCTGGTCTGAGTCTGGCTCCCTAATTCTGAAGCTCCCACCAGGGCCAGCTGAGGTCCCCACCTCCACCCTTGGCCACCCAGAGAGAATGCTCAGCCTATAGTGTCAATGTAACCTGCACCGCCACCCTGACTAGGTGACCTGGACCCAGGTAGCTTCCGCCTGGGCCTGTGCTGAGACTACTGGACTTGCCTGCTGTGTTGCTCTGTTCCTCTTTTCCTTTCTGTCCCGGCTCCCTTTGTTTGAGAAGAAGGCAATGCCCCAACTCAGAAGAGAGGAGAAAGTCAGAGGGGCAGGCCTAGTCCAGTCCACACTGTGCAGAGCAATCTCAGACAGTTTTCCCCTCCAGGATGTGGGACAGAACTTGGGGCATTAGTTCTCACTTTTGTCTGGCCCAGGTCAGTGGGGCTTTCATGGCAACAATAAGCATCTCCCCTCCCACTTGGCCTCAGTGCTACCTTTGAGGTCCTGCTCCTTAGGCTCCCTGGGGAAAGCAGACCTGTGCCCAGTGGGCTCCCTTCAAAAGTCAAAACAGAGTATCCCCTGGTGGCAGACAGAAGACCCCTTAGTTTGGGGGATAATTGGAAGGAGACATCCACCCAACCTGGTTGGCTGTGGCTCTGCCACCTGGAGCTTGTAAGGACCACACCACTCTTCTGAGTCAGCCACCTCTTGTTACTGCAGGCAGCCATTAGTTGGAGCACAGGCCTGGCTGACCACTACAGAGTGGTGGGCCATGTGCGGGTTGCACATAGGATGTGGGTGCATCAGGATCCAGGGTTACCCCATGGGTTCCAACCAGCTCCTCCATATGTATGGGCTCATGTCCACTGTCAGGATGCAGACCGAAGGCTGTGGCATCTCCAGGCTTCCTGGTGGCAGGTCCTACAGTACCTCCATCCCACTACCACAGACAGGGAATGTCAGGGAGTCTCACACATTGGCCAAGATGGTGAGGGGAAAGTTCTTACACGCAGGACACCAAAAACTATAAAGATGAATGGACCGGGCCAAAGCATGCCCAAACCCAGAAAGATGACTTGACAGGCCCCAGTAGGCTGAAAGTTAGCAGGATAATGGGATAGAAAAAAAAGTCCTCCTCTCCCTATCCCTATAAAAATTATGAGCTAGAGCAGGAAAGGGGGCTGGTCTTTGAGATGAGAGCCAACCATTCTCTCAGGTCACAGCACCTGAATAAAACCTCTTTCCTTTTGCACCAGCATTTGTCTCACGAGTTTGGCTTTGTTGAGGCAGGAAGCAAATGTGTGTTTTCAGTTATAGTTTTTGGTGACCCAGATGGGACAGTGTGAATCTTGGTAAGTCCCAGGGGGCCCAAGCTGGGATCCCAGCTGCCTGTGGCAGGCTGACCCCAGAGCGAGACTGTAGGGATTTCCCAACAGTTGCCAAGAGCTTTTCTCAGAGAATTTCCTCGCATTCCTTCTCAAGGCGACAGCCACCTGAAACTCTTGGTTGGTGAATGGAAGCAGGTTTCTAGGCATCAGCTACTGGAAATGCTTGGCTGGTGAAAGGAAACAAGTTTTGAGAGAGTATACAGACCCCAAGATTGGGTAAGTCAAACCAGAATGCACACTGAGGGTCCTCTATCCTTGCTGCTTGGGCTTCGTGCCACTGACAGCTGCTGGCAAATATTTGATAAGTGAACCATGTGAAATGAATGACTGGGACACTGCTAACTTCTGAAAATTGCTGCAGCTGAGAGGTCATGGACAGCTTCTGGCAAAGTTTGGATTAGCCGGCCATCTTTCCCTGCCATTAGGGCTTCGTGCCCCTTGGGCTTTGTTCCACTGGGGCATTGTGCCACTCAGGTCCAGTTAAGACCATTTGCAGTATAGTTTAGTAGTCTATTCTAGGCTATCCCTGCCATTTGGGTTTTGTGCCACTTGGGCTTCATGCCATTTAGGTCCAGTCAAGACCACTTGCAGTTTGCAGGAGATAAGATGCTAGGACTTACTTACGAGCGCTTGCTTAGGCCAATGGAAATATGGGTCCAAATGTTATTCATATGTTCCCACTTTATCTGCTGTGTTTCTATGGTTACAGTTTTAGGTTTGTACTTTTGTGACATCAGGGGCTACTCTGTTTTGACACCTGAAGGGAGCCCACTGGGCTGAATTTTAGCAGATTGATCTATGTATAGTTATGCTCCAAATGACTAAGAAAGAATTGGTTTTCTATTGTAACACTACTTTGTCTATGTTTGCTTTAAACTACTGGAGAAAATGGCCTCTAAATTGTTCCCTAAATTACTACACCATCATCCAATTGGAATCATTTTGGGAAATGGGATGAAATCCCTTGTGTCCTGATATTTATATCTTTACACAATAAGGATTCAACAAAGAAAGGGAACAACCTAAGATTAGAGCAGAAATAAATGACATGAGGAAACACATACACACACACACACACACACACACACACACAATACAAAAGATCAATGAAACTAAGAGCTGGTTCTTTGAAAGGATAAACAAGATTTATGAATCTCTAACCAAGCTCACCAGGAAGCAAAGAGAGAGGACCCAAATAAACAAAGTCAGAAATAAAAGAGGCAAAATAACAACAGAACCCACTGAAATACAAAGGATTGCTTAAAAATACTATGAACTACTCTATTCCAATAAAGATCATACACCATGACCAAGTAGGATTTATCCTGGGGATGCAAGGATGGTACAATATCCACAAATCAAAAAACGTGATACATCACATAAACAAACTGAGAGATAAAAGTCACATAGTCATCAATTAATGCAGAAAAAGCATTTGACAAAATCCAACAACTTTTTCTGATAAAACTCTCAGCAAGGTGGGAATAGAAGGATCGTACATCAACATAATAAGAACCATGTATGACAAATCCACAGCTACCATCATACTCAATGGGCAAAAACTAAAACCATTTTCCCTAAGAACAAGAACAAGACAGGATGCCCACTTTCACCACTCCTGTTTGACATAGTACTCAAAGTATAATACTAGCCATTTCAATCAGACAAGAAGAAAAAATAAAAGGCATCCAAATTAGAAAAGAAGTAAAACTGTCCTATTCGCAGATGACATGATACTGTACATAGAAAACCCTGAAGACTCCATAAAAAAATTATTACACTTAATAAATGAACTCAGTAATGTAACAGTATACAAAATTAATGCCAAGAAATTTATGGCATTTTTTTATAGCAATAGTGAACTTATAGAAAGAGAGACTAAAAGAGAAATCTCATTTACCATCACACCAAAAAAATTAAGATATTTAGGAATAAACTTAACTAAGGAGGTAAAAGACCTATATGTGGAAAACTACAGGACATTGAAAAAAGAGCTAGAGAAAGACAAAAACAGATGGACAAACATACCATGTTCATGGATTGGTAGAATCAACATCACTAACATGTCCACAAGAAGAAACTATAGAAGATGAGATCTCCATCCATTTACCATTGTAAGAATACAAGGGTCCAGAGTTTTCAAGAGGAGAATGGCTTCCATATACAGCCATAAATTGGAGCTCAGGTCTGCAAAGGGATGGGCCATGCAGGGGCTGTGCAGAGGATTCAGGTACACTAGGATCCAGGGATGCCCTTCAGACTCCAATTGGCTTCTCAGGATGTGCGGATGCCATGTCCGGCATCAGGAGGTGTTCTGAGGATTTCAGCTTCTCTATGCTTCCTGATGGCAGGTCCTACTGCAGACATTCAGAGAACACTGAGAAAATTTCCCATTGGCCATGATGGATCAGGAGGTTCTTACACCCAGAATGACAAAAGATAGAAAAAGATTAATGGACAGGGCTGGAGTGGGCCAAAAGCTAGCAAAATAATTGGATAGATTAAAAAAGCCCTCTCCTCCTACCCCTATAGGAATATCAGACTTGAGCAGGAAGGGGTGATGGTCTTTGAGATGGGAGTCCACCATTCTCTCAGCTCATGGCACCTGAATAAAATCTTTCTTTTTGCACCAACGCTGTGTTTTTGGTTATATGCCTGCTGGAATATTGTAAGCCTGCTGATCCTTCAGACCTCTTTCAATGGGCTATTTGGATTAGTCAGTCTTCTTGTAAGTCACAGGGTCCACTCAATTGAAGCAAATGAAGGGAAGTGAATGAAGGCAACCATGGGGGTGGGGGTTTCCAGGGAGCTGCACATATGGAGCCATGCATGGCCATTACAGGTTGGCACAGCCAAGAGAGGAAGCAGTGTTGACTAGGCAACTTTGTTGTTAATTCTCACTGAGGATATTTTTTCCACTGATTTTTAGAGAGTCGAAGGGAGCAGGGAAGAGGGAGAAGGAGAAGGAGAGGGAGAGGAAGAGGGAGAGAGAGAGATATGGACTTAAGAGAAACACATTGATTGTTTGCCTCCCGCATGTGCCCAGCTGTGTCTGGGGATCAATTTTGCAACCCGGGTGCCCTTGACTGGGAATCAAACCTGCCACCCTTTGGTGCACATGCTGACATTCTAATCACTTAGCAACATCAGTCAGGGCTGGCTGGGCACATTTTAATAACACGTACTTCCAGCAAGTTTCACAAATGGTTTTGAAGGGGTATAGAAGCAGCATGTGTGTGTATGTGTGTGTGTGTGTGTGTGTGTGTGTGTGTGTGTGTGTACAACAGTGTGTTTCCCTGGGACAATCTTTCCATGACACCACTTCTTCCATCAGTGGCCTGGCCTTGAATAAAGGGACCCCCACCTCACCCCTATCCTTAGTGCTGTACATACTTTCTCTGGGATCTTGCACCTAGTAGTTCATCCCCAAATGTCTGTGGAGTAAATGACTTAATGAATAAATACATTAATAATTGTAGTAAAGAAGGAAAAGTATTTGTTGGATGTATAAGAGAGAAAATAAAAAGGGAAAAGCCAATAAAAGAGATAGAGAATCATTAAGGCATTGAAGTGTGGAGCTGGTCACAGCAGAGCCAAGTATTCTGTGCTGTTGGATGATATTCTTGCTTATCGGAGGAGATGGCCAGTTTAAAGTCTTGCTCCAGCTCCTTCTCTGCCTCCCCTGTCCCTTCTGTTCTAGCTCCCAGACACACTCATGTCTTCCCTTTGGTCTCAACATGCCAGTGGTTTCATGTCCTTTGGCTCTTACTCATGTTCTTCCCTCTATGTGGCATATCCTGCCTTGTTGACCTTTATTAAGACCAAGACTTCTCATTCTCTCTGCTGGTTCCCATTGCAGCCACCCATGTGCTTTCAGTCAGGGATTGACCACAATTCACTTCAATGGTCTGACCTTGTGTTCTCCTCTCCCATGGGCTCTTCCAGGATGGGAGCACTGACTAATTCTTCTGGTAGAGATTCAAAAAGTTTGTTGAATCAAATTGAAGTTTAGATGTTTAAAGTCTCAGGTGTATCAGATAATTGACTACTGAGGGAGTTAACCCCTAAGGGTTCAATATCTTTGTGATGTTTTTTTTCCAAATGTTTAAGACCCAAGAAATGCAGGGAACTGACATAGCTCATTTCAGAGGAATTTGTCCAATGTTAGACCAAGATGCCTTATAGGAAAGAATTTTGTGTCAACAGTAGAAACTTATTGAGCCACTAAATTGAATATGCTGGAAGCCCAAGGCTACTCATGTCAATTTTTCTTCCTTTGTTCTCTCTCAGTCCCTGACTGTGAAAAAAGTCAATTATTGTCATTTAATTTAAGATAGTTTCCAACCTTCAGGCAATTAAGTTCAACTTATATTTCCTGAACCTGTGCTTGAGTCAGGTCTATGCTGGGTGCTGAACTTCCATTTGTGTGCTCAGAGGTTTCTGCTTCCAGTATGAGACCTACTTCCAGCAATGGGACTTCCAATCCTCTGGTGGGAGAGAAGGGAGCTGATGAGTTTAGGGTGTCCCCAAAGGTCAAGGTGCCTGGGCGAAGTCTGGGAGACTGAGGATGGTTGCTGCCTGGAGGAGGCAGCATGGACATGTGCTGGACACAAAGCTCTCTGGACTCAGAGAGACAAGGGTCCAAATCCTGGCTCTATCATCTGCTGGCTGGATGAGATAGCTATTCTTCTCTCTCTGTACCTTGATTCTATAATCTGTAAAGAGGGTGGATGTAATAGAGTGCTTAGCCTGGAGCCTCATATCAGGCGGGACTGGAGACACAGGGCCGTGTTTATGATGCCTGGGATTACATCACTGAGTTGGGTATGGGTAGACTTAGATGGATGCCACATGCTCCAACTACATAGACATAGTTTAGTATCTTCCTTTTCCACCATCATGTATGTCCCTCTCCATGCCCAGCCCTGCTGCCAGACCTCTGGAAAGGAAAGCCTGGTGGATCCAGGATGTGGCCCTAAGTGTCTGAGGCACATTCATCCTTTGGGCTCTCTGGGGCTTGGGTTCCAGGGGAGGCTGAGAGGCAGTCCAAATGAGCCTCAAGGACAGTGAGGAAGAGGCCAGAGCAGGAGAGGTTTCTGGAGACAGTCTCAGTGTTGTGGCAAGGACTGCAGCCAAGACTTTCCCACCGAGGAGCCATCAGGATCCCAGGGCTCAGCTTCATCTTGACTACATCCACTCACAGGCCCTCTCTCTCCCCTCCCCAGAGTCTACGCACAACTCTGACCCAGCTGGGGAACCCTGCTGCCCTCTGCTGCCCCAGGTCCTGGGATTCCTGTTGGTAGATCTGAAGCCAGGCTGGCTACCAGGGTGGGCATTGTGGCTGCTGCTACTGCCCACACTGGGGCTTCAGGGACTGTGGCTTCCCCAGATAGGCCTCTGAGTGCAGCTGTTAGTAATGGAGAAACTCTGTTTACAGATGGAAGCATTAATTAAGACATTTGAAAGTCTTCTATATTTCCAATTCTTTGTTCTTTTCCTTTATGTAACAGAAAATCCTGGCCCGCTCATCACCAGCTGGTCTAGTAAACTATAAGATTTTATTTTAATCGCCTGAGCCTCAGGATTGTGGAAGCAAGATAGTGGGGGAAAGGTTCTGAAACGAGACTGGAAAGAAATGGCTCTTGGAGAAAAAGTTACTTGGAAGTGAGTGGTCCAGTTACTTTGATTGTCTGAGCAGTTTAGAGTTTTTGACCCAGACCCAGGAAAGATTGAAACCAATTTAAAGGAACAATTAGGCGGAGCCTAAGCCACTGCCCAGTTGATGGGAAGGCAGGTTTGAGTCAGTCAATTAAACACATTTCTCCTTAATAAATGTGGCAAAACTGCACGAAAATATGTCTTATTTTCTAAGTTCCATGAACCAAAGACTGGCAAGAGGCTGGAAAGGCAGGAGCTGTTTGTTTGCTCTGTGACAGCATGCACAGCTCCTGCCTCCAGCTCCAGCTCCAGGTCTAACTCACAGAGGGCATATGGTCTGCTTTCTAGAACAGGATGCTGACCAGCTGGAGAGCAAGAGAAAGCTGTGGGTGCTACCTGCATACTAACAACAGAAGGGCAGGGTGAGGTGGGGCCTGTGAGCAGACATGGCCCCAGTTCAGCACTGTGGCACCTACCAGGGTGAGGACTTGGAGAGCCTGCCCTGAGCCCAGGACTCACCCTACAAATGAGCCTGAAGGCCCAACTTTCCCAGAGCAGACTGAGGTGGGTGCAGAGGGTCCCAGCAAGAAGGCTGAAGCTAAGCAGCTTCTCCTGTGGCCTCCTAGTGGGTGCTCCAGGCCTGGCACCAGGGTGGAAGGGCCATGCCTAGTGGCAGCCTGCTTAGCCCATACTTGAGGGAGTGGGGGGAACAAGGCCATTCAGCTTCTCTGGGTTCAGCAGCAGGGCCCGGCCCATGACTTGGCTCTTGGAAAGCTCTGGTGCCTCAGCCAGCAAGCCTGGCGTGTTCTGGAAATGCACATTCTTGGGGATGTCACTGCCCAGTGGAGGAGCAGGAGCAGTGTGTCCTGGGGCCCTCCATGGAACCCCATCCTGCCTGCTGTGAGCACTTCCTGGAGAAAGCCTGGGGCCTCCCACAAGGACTCTGTTTGGTCCTGCAGCTCTAGGAAGGAGGGGTGGCTAGACCTCTGTCCACATAGCTTTGGGATTGGTGCTGGCTGCCCTGGGAGCCAGGTTGGGAGCAGATGGACAGGTGGGGCTGAAGAAGCAGGACAGAGAGAATGCTGCCATGTGGGAGAAGCTAGTGGTACAGTGTCCTGTCCTGCTCAATGCCCACCCCTCCAGGTGGCATTTCTCTTGGTTCAGCTGGAAGAGTGCCTGCTGGGCCTTATTAAAAACTAGGATCCAGCCCTGCTGGTATGGCTCAGTTAGGGCACATACTCAGATTGTGGGTTCAATCCGTGGTTGGGTTGAGTACTGGAGGCAACTAATTAATGTTTGTTTTTTTCCCTTCTCTCCCTCTTACTTCCTTTTTCTCTAAAATCAATAAAAATATATTTTCAGGTGAGGATTAAACAAAATTACTAGGGTCCACCATAAATGCTAATTCTCTGTCAAAAGCCACAATATGTGCATTTATGGCCAAGCACTTCCTGGGTTGAGGAACACAGACTCATTGCAGGGGACCACATCTGTCCTGGTGTGCCTAATGAGCTGTGAAGACCTCTCAGGATCAGATAATTAACAGAGATGGTGCCTTCAAATTTTTAGTGGAGAGTTTTCTGCCTAATTTTTGAGTCCATGGGCCAAGACATTTCATGGCAAGGGACTAGCACATTAGGTTCATCTTTTGTAATAAATGGAGTGTTGGGGACAAACTTCTCCCAAGGAGGTGCCAGTCCTTTTCCCCAAATTTTGGCTGGGAAAAGGCTGATGAGGTGGGTGAGATAGGGGCCAGGCTGTGGTGCTCAGTCATTGGGTCTATAGAACTTGAGTGGGGACATGGACATTGGCTACCAGGAGTCCAGACGAAGCCTACTTGGCCAGATTAGGGCTCTGAACAGAAGGATGTGAGGCCATGTCAGTTCATTCTCAGAGACCCATCCCTAGCAGCCTTAGGAAGGAAAATGAGTCAGGAACAGCTGGGCCAGGGCTCCCACACTGTTAACAAAGGTTGATCCTCCTCCACTCTCTGCATCTTCTTCCACAGGGACATGATCCCCAAGCACGACCTCTGGAGCTCTGCCTTCTCTAGCTTACTCACCCCAGTGGGCGGACAAGGCTTGTTGCCTAGAACTTCCCAGGAAATGTCCCACCAAGAAGATTCATATCCTAACTGGACCCACTGGTCTTGCCCATCCTGAGCTGGGGGATGAGGTCGATCACACTGGTGACCCTCCTATGGAAGTCAAGGGCCATGGGTACTAGTAGATCCAACGCAAACTCATCCTTGAACAGAGACACCAAAAGCCCTCCGAAACATCTGGTCCTCACTACCAAAGGCTCACTGCAGGTCAGGCCCCCAGGAACCCATAAGGCAGCCAGGCATGCAGGGAGAGGGTGCCCTTTCTGGGAGACAGGCAGCCATTTTCTAAGTGCTGGTGGCTTCCACCCCCCAGGACAATGTCGGCATGGTCAGGTGTCTATGGATTGAGTGGCCTGAAAGCCATGTATCGATACTTTCCTGTAGGTATGTATGACAAGTGATGGCAGGTCTGAAACTCAAAGACACATCTGTGCTCTCATTTCTCAGCTCAGAGACCCTCCAAATAGTTTCTTTGTCTTGGCATTCTTACTTCTTTTGGCATCCCTGACACAGCATTCTTCCCTGTTTCTTTCTACTCTTATTGACTACTTTTTCTCAGTTTCTCTTTCTGCCTCATCCTCCTTTATACAAGCCTTAAACTGGACCTCTGTTTTTCTCTTTTTCCTTTTCACTTTAAATCATCCCCAGGCAAAGCTGTCCAGTGTGGCTGTGAGACCATCTGTAAGCTGATGACCCTCAACTCTCTCTTGAGCTTTGGACTTGCCCACTTGACATCTCAGCAGACTCCAAACTTAAACTTGCTTTTCCCTCTCCCACTGCTTCTCCTCCTGTCTCCCTGAGGTAAGCAAATCCACTAGTTGCTCCCTCTAGAAACTTGGCACAGGCCCACTTCTGTGACCTGAATGGGGATTACCACCTGGGGGCTCAGTGCTGTTGTGTTCCCAGACTTTGCATAGGCATGGCTCAAAGCATATTTGCCCTGGGATGGAGCTAGCCAGGGGCATAACCCCTGGATCTTATTATCTGTACCGGTTCCTCCCATAGGCACCAAGAAGAGGGATTCTGAGTGCACAGAGCTGAGACAGGAGAAAGGAATTGAAAGGATTTGGGGCTCCTTAGTACCCAAGCAAGGAGATATTAATATTGAAGTGCTGGCTCTTCCCCTTCCCCTTATTACAGAGGCTGAGTGGGTAGACCAGGGTGTCCTCCTGGACACCCACTTTTATAACTGCTCACACCCAAATAACCCTATGTCCTGTTCATATTACCTCTCAGATCTCAAATCCATCTTTGTCCTCCTCTTTACTGTGACATTCTAGGTCAAGTTATCCTTCTCTCTCTTGTACTCTGCATTGGCCTCTGTCTCACCCTCTGTATCCTCTTGAGTCTGTTTTCCACTCAGCAGTGAGCACAGTGAGCGTTTGTGTTGTGGAGGAATAGAGCTGTCTCCGTGTCCCAACAGGACCCAGTGGATGAGCTTTGCTTCTAAAGGCAGATTTCATGATGCTGGATGGTGGAGATTATTGCTGCTATTTTTGGCTTCCTGGTGTCAAAAATAATAATAAACAGAGCTATTTTAACATGAAGTCAGAGCTGCCATACCAGAGAGCTGCCTTTCACTTCTTATACCTCACATTTTTGGCAACAGAACCTTTGGATTTGTGTCCCAAAAACTGTTTGCAAGGATAACAAAAAAGCAGATATTATGACTATGACTGCATGACTGGAAATTAAAAATATTGTTTTGCCTGGCTGGTGTGGCTCAGCGGTTGAGCCTAGACCCAGGAACCAAAAGGTCACAAGTTCTATTCCCAGACAGGACACATGCCTGGGTTGCGGGCCCAATCCCCAGGAGGGAGTGTGCAGGAGGCAGTCAATCTATAATTGTTTATCGATGTTTCTATTTCTTTCTTTCTGAAAAAAATCAATAAAAATTTTATTAAAAAAACAGAAAACATTGTTTAGAATTAACATCACTGTTATGTTATCTACATCAATAGAAACGCCTTCCTTCTGTTCCTGAAACTGCTCCCCTTTCGGTTCTCATAAATAGCTCTTGCCTTTGTCTCCTAATCAGAACACTATTTGGGCTTCTGACTGAGTCCCTGCATCCCAAATAGTTATCCTTTGATCTCAAATAAATGCTTTTGCCTCTCACTTTAAAAGGCCTGTTATTTCTAGGTTAACTCTGGGGGGATAAACAACATCTTCTTGTTATTTAAACCAGGTAGGAGTTACTGGCTCGTCAAAGAAGGGGGAATCCACATGAGAACACCAGTGTGTCACCCACAGGGCGGCCAAACGTGTAGTCCATGGTTAGAATTACCTCTGCATGTGTCTTGTCCTGTACCTTTCTTTTAACTTTTAATTTTGAAATAATCACAGGAGGTTGCAAAAATTATACATTAATATCAAAGAGTGCCTGTAGGCTTGCCCAGCTTCCCCCAGTGCTGGCATCTTATGTAACTACAGTACAACATCAAGGCTAGGAACCTGACATTGGTATATACTGTTTACTAGACCTCAGACCTTATTCAGTTTCCACCATGTTTAAACTTGCAATCGTGTGTGTGTGTGTGTGTGTGTGTGTGTGTGTGTGTGTGAAGTTCTATACAATTTTGTGTTGTGTATAGATCCAGTAATTACTACCATAATCTAGACGTAGAACTGGACCTGGCTGAGTAGCTCAGTTGGTTAGAGCATGATCCCTATATGCCAGTTTATGAGTTCGATCTGCAATCAGAGCACATACAAGAATCAATCAATGAATGTATAAATAAATGGAACAACAAATGCTTTTCTCTCTTTCTTTTTCTAAAATCAACAAATAACTTTTAAAAAGACAGAGCTGTGAGATGCCAGTGGCTATATTCGTGGGCACACAAAAAATTCTTGGTATTAACAATGACAAGAAATAACCACAAGCTGCACAATTTATGCAAAATGAGACTAGTTCCTGTGGAAGAAGATCCATTATTAAAATAACTAGAGGTCTAGTACACGAGGTCCCGGGGATCAGGCCTAAATCCCTCTCGCAGTTGGGTTCCCCTTTCTCCTTACTGCCTGCCTGCAGCAGAGGTGGGAAAGGCTCCCCCCACCACCTCTGCACTTGTCAGCTGTGAGCCCAGCTTCTGGCTGAGCAGCACTCCCGCTATGGGAGCCCACTGACCACCAGGGAGCAGCTCCTGCATTGAGCATCTGCCCCCTGGTGGTCAGTGCATGTCATAGTGACTGGTCATTCCACAGTTAGGTCCATTTGTATATTATGCTTTTGTTATATAGGATTGCCAGGTTTGCCTAAAAATGAAATATTAAATTTCATATTGTTTTTCAGATTATATATTTTACTTAAGTCATTTAATGTATATGTGTGTATGAAGAACAAAAATACATAAAAAATAGCTTTGTTGTAATTATTGTGGGGGAGAATACTCTATAAGATAAATAATAATACCAAATACCTAGTAGTGTTTACCATGTGTTCAGGAACAGCAAAGCTTAAAATATAATCCATCCCCGCCCTGTGTCTGTCCCCTAGCAACTACTGATCTGTCTTCCAGCCCTGAAGTTCTGTCATTTTGAGACTGTTATATAAATGGAATCATATAATATGTACTCTTTGAGACTGGCTTTTTTCCCACTTGGCATGCATAATTCTCGTGGATTGCATCAGATTGTTGACTGTATCAATAGCTTATTCCTTTTCATTGCTGAACATTGTTCACTGCATGGATATACCAGTTTGTTCAGCCATTACAAATAAATATTCTACAAATATTTTATGTACAGGTTTTTGTGAGGGAATCGGTTTTTCATTTCTCTGGGATAAGTGTCCAAGTTTGAGGGCTGGGCTGTGTGCTAAGTGCATGTTTAATTTTCCAGAGTGGCTGTACCATTTTACATTTCCCCCAGCAATGGAGGAGAGATCCAATTTCTCTGCATTCTTGCTAGCATTTGGTGTTATCACTATTTTTTGTTATACTTGTTTTAATACATGTGTACCTTATTCTGGTTTTAATTTGCCCTTCCTAATGGTGCTGAACACTATTTCATGGGCTATCTTAGGTGAAATATCTGCTCATGTCTTTTGCCTATTTTATAATTATTCTTTTCAATGTTCAGATTTTTTAAAATTGTAGTAGAATATACATAACAAGAGCCACTAACCTTTTCCTTTTCTTTGATGTCATTTGCAGTGGTAGAAGTTCATACATGTCCAGAAATCTGTGTAACATGCCCATACCAGGTAAAAGGGTAAGTACTGAAAGCTGCTATAACAATTCCCATTTCTCAGTAAACATTTATTTTGGGCTCACACAAACCCAGAAGTGGGTTGGGTGGTTCTTTTCAGCAGCTTTTGCCAAGGAGTGGCTGTGGAACCTGGAAACCTTCCGTCCAGAGGCATGGCCTCCAAAGTAGCTGTGGCTAGAAAGAGGCAGAGAGGAAAACACAGGAGATTTTTTATTATAACCAATTCTATTGATAGAAGTGGTGCACTTTCCCCTTGCCCACATGTTATTGGCCAAAATTTAGTCACATGGCCAAAACCCAACTCCAAGGGAGACTGGAGTGTAGTTTTCTTGTGTATCTGGAAAGAGGTAGTAGATTGGGTGAGCAGTGACCACATTTCTGTCCTTATGAGGAATGAGATGGAGCACACCTTACTTATTAAGGTGTTGCCTGGCTACAAGCCTAGGTGTCTGGGGCATTAACTTTGGGCAAAGGGGTTATTTTCATTGCATCTACTGCAGGCCACACTGGTCTCAAGGGGAGATGCTGGGCCCTGAGAAGGGCCTTTATTTAGACCAAGTAAAGAGTTGTGACAGATGGTAATTGATGTGTGTTTCCTTCCTTCCTTTCCTCTCTCCTTCCTGCCTCTGCATCCAATAAGAAATGCTTAAAAATGGAGTTTGTTCCTAAGAACAAATCCTATCTAATAAAGAGGTAATATGCAAATTGACTATCACTTCAACATATAAGATGGCCACCCCCAGGTGGACACAAGATGGCCATCTCCATGTGGACACAGATGATTGCCACAAGATGGCCAGCAGAGGAGGGAGGTTAGGGGTGACCAGGTTAGCAGAGGAGGGTAGTTGTGGGAAACCAGGCCTGCAGGGGAGGACAATTAGGGGTGACTGGGCCAGCAGGGGAGGGCAGTTGGGGTGATCAGGCCTGTAGAGGAGGGCAGTTAGGGGCAACTAGGCCATCAGGGGAGGGCAGTTAGGGGCAATCATGCTGGCCGGGGAGCAGTTAGGCATTGATCAGGCTGGCACAGGAGTGGTGAGGGGGTGATCAGACTGGCATGCAGAAATGGTTAGGGGCAATCAGGCAGGCAGGCGAGTGGTTAGGAGTCAGTAGTGCTGGATTGTGAGAGGGATCCCAGATTGGAGAGGGTCTAGGCTGGGCTGAGGGACACACACCCGCCCTCTGTGCACAAATTTTATGAACCAGGCCTCTAGTCCTATATAATAAAATCTTAATATGCTAAGTGTCCAGTCATCTGGTCATCCGTTCAACCAATCAAAGCATAATATACTAATTATGCTCAACCGTTCACTATAATGTGCACTGACCACCAGGGGCAGTCTCTCTGACTGGTAGGTTAGTTTGCTGCTGGGGTCCAGCAGATCAGGACTGAGCGAGACAGGCTGGACATGTCTTGAAGCCCTCCTGCAGTCCCTCCCTGGCTGGCCAACCTCCATATCCCTCCCCAACCCCAATCGTGCACCAGTGGGGTCTCTCAGCCTGGCGTATGCCCTCTTGCAATCTGGGACCCCTCAAGGGATGTTAGAGAGTCAGTTTTGGCCCAACCCCACAGGCCAGGTCAAGGGTGCATGCATTTGTGCACCGGGCCTCTAATAATGCAATAATGAGCCACATGTATGAAGTCAAAGGGTTGGAGAAGGCTGGTTCTTACCCCATTTGATTCTCTAACTCAGTTTGCAAACTGGTAACACATGCATTATTTGGCCTGTATGGTATTTCTAAAAAATAAAATGTATTTAGGTATAATTATAATTGTACAGTTCAACAAATGTGTGTATATACGTCAAAAACCAAGACATTGCAAAATTAAAACCACCAAAAAATAGTACTTGAGAGTTTATTGTGCATATAAGAGCAGTTTGCAAACTGGGAGCTCTCAGAGCAAGAGTGGAATGAGGCTCAGAGGTATATTGTGATTTCACAGCTTATACAGTGAAAACGCAGAGGCTGTTTATTCTTCACAGTGACTGGTTATAGCATTAGAATCTTCCTAGGGACAGGGGATTGTTTAAAAGTGGTTACCTCATGCCAATGGGGAGCAGCTTGCATTTTGTTTATCATTTTCAGAGAAATTTACAAGAATTGGTATAAGTTAAGTTTTGCTTATTTTGCAAAATAAGCTAAATTGTTTCATTTATGTGGCTCAAATGGTTTTGTTTGCTTAGGCAATTTTTAAGTTGGTCTCCATTTTGCATTTTACTTTAACAGTATATATAAAAGTAAATACACACACGTAATCACTACCTCACTCAAGACATAGTATTTTTAAAATATATATTTTTTATTGATTTTTTTACAGAAAGGGATAGTTAGAAACATCAATGAGAGAGAAACATCAGTCAGCTGCCTCCTGCACACTCCCTATTGGGTATGTGCCTGCAATTAAGGTACATACCCTTGACCGGAATCGAACCTGGGACCCTTAGGTCCGCTGACCGATGCTCTATCCACTGAGCCAAACTGGTTAGGACAAGACAGAACATTTCTATCATCCCAGGAAGTTTCCTGGCCTCACTTCCCAGATAAATCCAGATAAACCCCCATGGTTCTGATCTCTACCACAAACTAGCTTCGCTGTCCCAGAGCTTCCCATCAGTGAATTGTGGGATACTCTTATGCACCTGCCTTTTCTCACTCAGCACCCATTTAGTGCATGTATAATGCCAGTGTGTTTCATATTGAATGACTACACTACAATTTATCTATTTACCTGATGGTGGACATTTGAATTGTTCTCAGTTTTTGGCTATTATGAATAAGGCTGGCATAAAAATTCTTGTGCAAGACATACACTTTTGTTTTGTTTTGTGGGATAAAATGCTGGGTGACAGGGAAAGTGCAAGTTCAATTTCCTGAGAAACTGTCAAACTGTTTCTCCAAGTGGTTGTACCAACTTTCCATTCTCATCAGAAATGTATGTCAGTCCCAATTATTTTATACTCCCAATATTTTAAATTGTCACTGTTTTTGGATTTAGCCATTCTAGTGCGTGCGTACTAACATTTCATTGTTATTTTATTTTGCATTTCATTGATGAGAATGTTGAGCAATTCATGTATGTTCTTTCATGAAATGTCCATTCAAATATTTTTCCCTTTTAAAAATTGACAGCCCTTGCAATTGTTTGTGTGTATGTGTGTGTCTCTCATTATTAAGTTGCAAGAGTTCTGTGTATATTCTGGATACAAGACCTTTGTCAAATATATGTATTGCAAATAGTTTCTCATTATCTGTGGCTTTCCTTTATATTTTATTAATAGTCTTATTTGGAAAGGTTGTTTCTAATTTTTATAAATCAATTAAAATTTTTTATTTTTAGTGCTTATTGTTTTCTATCTAGGAAATCTTTAATTATATTAAAGTCATGAAGATTCCTACCATTTTTTCAAGAAGTTTTGTAGTTTCATTTTTCTTAATTGACAGAATTAAAAATTAATGTTAGTTTAATTAAAAATTTTCTATAGTTCTACTAATGAAAGAAATGAAATTTTCTTTTTTGGGGGGTAATATTTTCACTTAATTTGGGTTTAAAGTTATGTTCCTCATCATCAAAATCCTGAAAATGCTGAAGTAATGATATTTTATGTATTGTATTTTTTAACATGTCTTCTCACACACATAGTATTGCCAAATACTGGTACAATTTACAAACACATGATTTTTTCCCCCATTTAGTTTTTTATTGATATACTAAATTTAGCCATTCTAGTGAGTGTGTACTAACATTTCATTGTTATTTTATTTTGCATTTCATTGCAAAATAAGTGATATAAAAATTCGTGCACTCAGGAGGGTCTCTTAGCCCAGCCCTTCTTGCAGGGGTATTGGATTTAAGCTGACAGTCAGATATCCCTCCCTAACTCCAGGAATCCTCAGGGGATGTCCACCTGCCAGCTTAGGCCCACTCTCCCAGGGGATTGGGCCTAAGCTGGAAGCTAGACATTCCTTTGGCAGCCTGGGAGCCTTCGGGAAATGTCCAACTAAAGGCTTTGGCGCGTTCCCTGGGCCTAAGCCATTAGTCAGACATTCTTAGCACTGCTGCGAGGTAGGAGAGGCTCCCACCACCACCGCCGCTGCACTGTCAAGCCATGAGCCAGCTTCTGGTTGAGCAGCGCCCCCCCTGTGGAGGGGCAGCTCCCGCATTGAGCATCTACCCCTGGTGGTTAGTGTGCATCATAGGGATGGGTCAATTTGCATATTACCCTTTTATTATATAGGATAATTCATATAACATAAAGCTCACTATTTTAAAGTATACAAGTCAGCGGTTTTTAGTACATTCACTATGCTATACCACTCTCCCCACTATTTCATTCACCCCCAAAGAGAAACCCTATTCTCATTGCCAGTCCATTCCAATTTTCCCCTGTTCATCCCTTGGCAACCACTAATCCACTTTCTTTTTCTATGGATTTGCCCATTCTTAACATTTAATATGAATGAAATCATACAGTGTGTGGCTTCTTATATCTGCCTTTTTTTCACTTAGGATAATGTTTTCAAAGTTCACCCCCTTGTAGCATATAAGAATACTTAATTCTTTTTTATGGCTGGAAAATATTCCATTGTATGGATATACCATGTCCCATGCATCTGTTGCTGGGTATTTGATTTGTTTTCATTTTTGTCTATTAATAATTGTGTTGTTATGAACATTCATATGCAGATGTTTGTGTAAACATGTTTTTAATTTCCATTAGTATACTCCTAAGAATGGAATGACTGAGTCAAGTGGCAACTCTGTGCTTAACTGAGGAACTATCATACAGTTTTTCCCCAACAGCTGAATCATTTTATAACCTCACCAGCAATGTACATGGTTCCAATGCTTCTACATCCTCCCCAAACATTTGCTATTTACTATTTTTTTTTCCTTCTTTTCTTCTTTCCTTTCTTTCTCCCTCTCTTTCTTCCTTTTAGTTTTTCTTTCATAGCCATGTTAGTGGCTGTGAGATTGTATCTTGGTGGTTTGATTTGCATTTTCCTAATCACTAATGACGTTAAGCAACTTTTCTTGGTTTTAATCAACCATTTATATCTCTTTTATAGTTTAATGTTTACATTTATTATCTATTTCATTAATCTTTCGTGTTTTGTATGAAGTAAGAGTTCAGATTCTTTCCCCCACTCATATGTCTATTTGATATAGTACCATTTACTGAAAAGACTTCTTAAGTTGTTTCCTGGGGTAAGCAGAATAAGGACATCTTAATGCAAGGAACCTTAAGTATCACATTATATGGCAAAGAGGAGTTGAGGTAGCAGATGGAATTATGGTTGCTGAAAATTCCAGGCCAGTTAACTTAGGAACAACAAAATGATTGTTATTTTGTTATTTTAAGTCAGTAAGTTTGGGGATTGGTTATAAAACAATAGAATACTGAAAAGAAGGGCTATTCGCATTATTTTTTCTGTGTCATTTTTGTAAATTGTGCATTTCAAAATTTGTCCATTTCATTTCAGCTGTTGAGTTTATTATCATAAAATTGTTTATAGAACTCCTTATTCTTTTTATTGATTTCAGAGAGGAAGAGAGGAGTGAAAGATAGAAACATTAATGATGAAAGAGAATCATTGCTTGCCTCTTACATGCCCTTCCTGGGGATCAAGCCCACAATCCAGGCAAAGGCCCTTGACCAGAATCAAACCTGGACACTTTAGTCTGCAGGCCAATTCTCCATCTACTGAGCCAAACTGGCTGGGCACGCCTTATTCTTTTAATAGCTGTAGGATCTGCAGTAATATCTTCCCTTTTAGTTCAGATATTTCATAATTTGTTCTTTATTTTCTGATCAGTCTTCCTTGATTTTTTGATTGCTTAATCTTCAAACAGCTATCTTTTCGCTTTGTTATTTTTCTCTGTTTATATTTTTGTTTTTATATTTTATTGATTTGCCTCTTTGCTACTTCTTTTGTTCTACTTACTGTGGAATTAATATTTTCTGTTTTAGATTGCCGAGATGTAAATTTGAGCCATTGAATTTTTAATCTGTTTTTTTTTCTGTTATAGACATTCACAATTATAAATTTTCTTCTAGACACTTTTTTAACTGTATTTCATAAAATTTGTTATTTTTTGTTTTTATTATCATCCGATTACAATATTTTCTAAATTCCCTACTGATTTCTTCTTTGTCATGTGAATTATTTAAAGGACATTGATTTACAAATATTTGGGGAGGATTTTCTAGTTATCTTATTGTTGTTGGTTTTTAACCCAATTCCATTGTTCTCAAGAAACATGCTCTATAATAATTTAGTTTTATACAATTTATTGAGACTTACTATATGACCCTGGCATATGTTCTATTTTAAGCAAAATGTAAGGTTTGAAGTTGTTTAGTGAGATAGTGTTGTTCAGATCTTTATATTCTTACTAATTTGTTGTCTTTTTGTTCCATAAGTTACTAAGATAGAGGTGTTATTATAAAATCTGCAGATATGATCAAAGAATTGTCTGTTTTTTTCTTTCCTCTAGTCAGTTTTTGCTTTATGAATTTTAAAGCTCAGTTATTAGGTGCAAAGAAAGTTACAATTTTTATGAATACCTGTTGAGTTAACCCTTTTGTTCTTATGAAATATATTCTATTATCTGTAAAAACACTTTTGTTTGAAATCTACTTTGTCTTATTTTAATATAACTACACCAGCTTTCTTTTTTAAAATTATTTTTATATTTTTTCATCCTTTTACTTCCAACTTATCTATGTTTTTATATTTCAGTTCCACATAGTTAGGCATTGCTATTTTAAAAAAATCTATTCTGACAATCATTTACTTTTAATAAGAGTATTTAACTCATTTATAATCAGTTATTAATATAGTAGGTTTTAGGTAAAATATCTAATTATTATTTTATATCTTTCCTATCTGCTTTGTGTTCCTGTTCTTCCTTTGTAGTCTTTTGTTTATCAATTGAATTTTTAAAATTTCCTTTATTGGCACCTAAGCTATTCCTTGTTTTATTTTTATGAGTTGTCTTAGTAACTATACACAGTATGTGTTCTTAATGTATCCCAGTCTATTTATAATTAATATTCATGTTTAAAATTTTTTTTAAAAAAAATCTGAGAGAAGGAAGCACATCAGATGAGTCCTATGTGCCCTCTGGCTCTTGACCTAGTATGATTTCCTGACCGCACAAAAATGGTTCCAAAGTACACAGCAGAGAGAACACAGATGCTAACTTGAGACATAGATAAGAGTTTGAGGTTGTTGAAGGACCTAAAATGTAAAGTGTTAGATAGCCTAGAGGAGGGAATTTTATTAATCTGTTTCTAGTTCATTGGCTTTTTTGCTTATATCTTAAATTTGCTTGTAAACCAATCTGGTAAAATTTTTATTACTGGTATTTTCTTTTCAGTTATATAATTTCCATTTGTTTCTTTATAATAATTTCTATTTCCTGATGACATTTCTACTCTGTTCACTCATTAGGACCCATTTTTCTTTAAATTCTTAAACTTATTTCTAACAGCTCTTTAAAAGTCTTTGTATGCTGATTCTAGCATCTGGGTCATCTCAGGGTCTGTTTTTGTCTACTTCTCTTTTTCTTGAATATGAGTCATATATATATTGTTTATTTGCATGCCCAGTAATTTTTTACTGTACCCTAAATATTGTAAATTATAAATTTTAAGGAATCTGGCTTATTTTTTCTTCTAAAAAGTTTTGTCCTGATAGATCATAAATTTATTGGCAACTCTATTTGATTCTGTCAAGATTTGGGTTTAGGCTTTACTAGGGCGGTATTGTAGTTATCAACTGCTGTGTAACAAGTTACTTCAAAACTTAGCACTTTAAAAGGACAAAATTTATTTTCAGACCATTTTTGAGGATCAGGGTTCTGGGAATGACTTGGCTTGGTAGTCTGGACTAGGTTCTTTCATGAGGCTGCAGTCAAGCTGTCATTTGGAGATATATTTATCTAAGGCTACACTTGGCTGCAAAATATGCTTTCAGTTCCACTCATGTGCTTGTTGGCAGACCTATGCTCAACGCTGGCTATGACAAAGGCCTCTATCTCTCTTCACTGGGGCTTCTCCTTGTGGGGACTGTACAGGGGTATGAATAGGTGAAGATCACTGAGGACTAGAAGGTTGGCTTCCAGCTGCTGCAGGGTGTCTAGAGTAGCATGTACTCCAGGGAGGGGTTTCTCAACTTTGACACTATTAACATTTTGGGCTGGAAATTCTTTGTTATGGGAAACTTGTGTATTATATGATATTTAACAGCATCTCTAATCTCTACCCACTAGATGGCAGTAGTAGTTCCTGTCATGACAACAAAAAGGTCTTTAAATTTTGACAATTTGGGGGGTGAGATTGGGGGAATGGGCAAAATTACCCTTCCCTTCCAATTAAGAATCACTTCTCTAGAATGCGATTTTCACTCATGACATATAGTGTGTGTGTGTGTGTGTGTGTGTGTGTGTGTGTGTGTGTGTGTGTATATATATATCTGATGAATATCTTAATGAGGTCTCCTTTATTCTGGTTGGGCCAGAATTCCAATGACTCCAGCACCTTTAACATCTTTCAACTGTGTGTCATGTGCTTTCAGGTAGAGAAAGGCCTTGCAACCCAGCTCTTAGCCAGAAATCTGCAGTACTCCTCTACACAGTTCCCTCCTCTATGCTACCCAGCTCTACATTTCAGGTGCTTCAACAGCCCCAAACTCTAATGTATGTCTCAAGACAGCATTTGTGCTCTTTCTGCTGGGTATGCTGGGATCATTTTTATTGTGATCAGAAAACCATGCTAGGTCAAGAACCAGAGGGCACCAGGGACTCACTTGTGCTTCCTTCTCTTAGGAGTTGCAATCCTGTTCTGGCTGTTGTCCAGTGCCTGACATTTGCCTGATGTATTTTGTCTCATTATATCTGTTTAAGACAGAAGAGCCAGTATGATGCCAATTACTCCATCATAGCTGCAAGTAGACATCCCTAACATAGTGAGGTGTGTTTTTCTTATTGTTGTCGATTGCTTTGTTTTTTTTAAGGAACCGACATAAAAAAAACATCAGATAATTTCACTTAAAAACTAATCTGTCCACTACTCTTGAAAATAATATCTGTCAACCTGGGTTGACAAACAGAAGTATTTGTCCAGACTGATAGTTGCCACTCATCTTCACACTTAAACTGTTGTTTTTCTCATCCCTATAAATCCAAATCTTACAAAAATAGAAAGATATTCTGAGTTGACAGTTTGGTCTTTATCACACATGTCCAACTTCACATGTTTTTGTCAATTTTTGTTGATGACACTTTTCCAACTGAAATTTAGGGGCCTTGGGAGCAGAGGAGACTCAGAGAAAAGAAATGTCTTGGTGTCCTCTGTCTTGTCCATAAATAAAGGCTGTTTGAACTGAATCAGCACATCTCCTGAAAAAGCACTGAGCAGCATCAGCCACACAGCGATGACCAGGCAATTAAATGACCAGGCTCCTTGAGGGCTGTCTCTGAGGTGATTCCCTGAGCCCAATCAGATGCTGTTCGCTTTTCCAAAGGCTCTGGTAGGAAGACCCTTCAGTAGCAAGTCACTGAAAGAAAACTCCAAGAGGAGCGGGACCCTTCTTCACACACATCAGAGTCATCATCTGATTCAGCTCCCACATCACCCTGTCTAGAGGTTCTGAAAGAGAAGGAATGTCCTCTATCCTAAATAGAGATTATGTGACTTATCCTCCAGGGGATCCCATGAACAAAATCAGACCAACCATTATTGGATCCATAAAGGCATAAAAAGTGGCATTTGCACACTCATATGCCCAGAGGGGCCAGATAATATAATAAATGAATCAGACCAGATATTGAGTAAAAGGGAGCAAAAGGGGGTAGCTACTAGCAACCACATTCCCTGGGTGGGAAAGTGGTTTCCAGACATTTAAAACATTGAGCTGGTCAAACAAAGCCACATTTGGGTTGGCCTGTGGACAGCCACATACATATTCTGCATATTCTGGCTGGAGGTCTTTATGAGTTCAGTGAAAGACATCATTGGCAGCTTTCCTGTGGGGTGCATCAGTTATCTTGTCATAATGTGCACAGTGTGAAGGGGCCTAGTCTCTGTCGCTTAGACATTCCTGGACAAAGAGCTCAGTGTAAGCTCTATGGTGTTGACTTGATGGCAGCTCTGAACTGCCTCCTGCCCCTGCTCCTGCTCTCATGGACTGCCTGTATCCCCCAACCTATAGACTGCTCTTCTGAGAGCTTTTCTCCTTTTATTGGGAGTTGTCTGGTGCTCAGTGAATGCAGGGACTGTGGTGGGGAGTGAAGGAAGTCCCAGGGTCACCTCTCAGCACTGACCTGTCTCTTCCCACATCCCTGCAGGGGGTACACAGAGCTGCTGCAGTCCTGGGTTTGAACAGGAAGAGATGGGGACAGGCAATGGTCCCCCTGAGCCCATGGTGCAAGGAAAAAAGATCACACTGAATCCCTACTTCAGTCGTTGACCACAATACACAGCCCTCCCCCACCCTGGCAGCTGTGTGCCTTCATTGTGCAGCCAGAGACACCCTCTCTTTCCTGCAGTCTTCATTTACTTCTTCACATTCAGATGCTTCTCACTTCACAAGGGGTGCCCAATGAGGCTGGGGAGGAGCCAGCGGCCCAGGGGGTTCCTCATCCTCCTCACCTGACGGTTGACCTTGCAGCGTCCTTTTGATTTCCTTAGGTTTTTCTAAGTGTTCACGAGAAAAATTTGGAGGCTTGGTTTTTAAACATTATATTTTTAAGAATGCTGATTTTAATTCTCTTACTCGATTCAGGAAAACGCAGTCCAGTGCTTACACAGGATTTTTTTTTTTTTAACTATAAAAAAACTAGGAATAGACAGAAACTTCCTTAGCTTTGTAACTACTATATTTGAATAACCTGCAGCAAACAGGATACCAGGTGAAGATGTCTTGGACATCTCACTGCGAGCAGGACTGGGCAATCAGGCCCATGCCATCCCACCGTTAACATCATATTGGGGTTTCAGGCAATGCTCTAAGGCAGTAGTCAGCAAACTCATTAGTCAACAGAGCCAAATATCAACAGTACAACAATTGAAATTTCTTTTGAGAGCCAAATTTTTTAAACTTAAACTTCTTCTAATGCCACTTCTTCAAAATAGACTCGCCTAGGCCGTGGTATTTTGTGGAAGAGCCATACTCAAGGGGTCAAAGAGTTACATGTGGCTCTCGAGCCGCAGTTTGCCGACCACAACTCTAAGAAATGCAAATAGCAACAGGCCTGTCAGGATTAGAAAGAAAAGGATTATATGCTCAGTATATGCCAATGTTAACACATATGTTAAACTCAAACGAGTCAACAGAGAAAGGAACAGAACTACCAAGGAGCTGAAGCAGGTTTCTGTATTCATGATACAGCTTAACCTCTCCCTAGATCAGCAACAGCCAACTGGAAAACCAGCCACGGAGCTCCATGAAAGTGCTAGGCAGGGTGCCCCACAGAGGAAGTTCTTCGCTTCATTCAGCTGCTCCTGAGTTGTCCTTTATAAGAAGCCAGTAAACAGAATGAAGACCAAGCCTCTAAATACCTTTCTTAAAAAAAAATGGAGCTTTTTAAATTGATTCAATTGTAGAGTATAAAATACAGAAGACTCTTTGTCATACATGGTTTTGTAAGAGAAGTAATACTTACTTGAAATTCAAAATATTGAAGCAACAGCAGAATTATCCTTGGACTACAAATGTACAGTGCTTTCTTTTAACAATTCAAATACAGCTGGCTAATATTCAAATCCTTTCTTGATCTTATCAAATGATGAGGCATTGACCACCAAATAAATTAGCTTTCCTGGAAAATAAAATGAAGGACCATATATGTAGGAAATGTACTGTGAAAATGTTAAAATGTTGACATTCAAAAGTACCATAAAATGCTTTTTAAGAACAAATTATTTATGAAAAGTGACAAAGAAATTGAAGAAGAAAAAAAGGTCACCATTTACAATAGCAAAAAAGCACACTGAAGTCAATCTAACCAATAATGCAAAAAACCATCTGTAGAAAAATGAAACTTTAGTAAAAGACATAAAGGAAGACATTGCTAAGTGGGAAGATTACGTGTGCATGGATAGATATCTTTTTTTTTAATATATATTTTATTGATTTTATATATTTTATTTATTTTTTTAAAAATATATTTTATTGATTTTATATATTTTATTGAGGAAGGGAGAGAGATAGAGAGCTAGAAACATCGATGAGAGAGAAACATCTACCAGCTGCCTCTTGCACACCCCCTACTAGGGATGTGCCCACAACCAACGTACATGCCCTTGACCGGAATCGAACCTGGGACCTTTCAGTCCGCAGACCAACGCTCTACCGCTGAGCCAAACTGGTTTCGGCTGGATAGATATCTTATTGTTACAAATCCCCTAGTCTTCCAGATTCACATGGTATTAAATGCAATCTGGATCAATATTTCAGTGGATGTTGGAAATCACCATGCTCATTGTGAAATTTCAGTGTGATGTGTCCTATTTCCAGTCCCTATGTACACTAGGTCTGTTTTGAGCTTTCCGTTACATGCTGTTGATATGTTAGTCTGCCCCTCCACCAAGACCACAGCCTCTAATATGCCCTGACATCTGGTCCAGACTCAGCTAGTTGGAGTGTGGATAAGGCCAGCCATTCTGAGATGAACTGCACAGCTTTTGAGTGCATGCACTCCTTGCCCCAGGAATGCTGGAGAAACTTTCACAGGGATACCTGAGGGGATCTGCATTCTTCTCCTGGCGCTGTTCTGACTGCAGAATGCTAGAGACAGGCTTTGGGGTCACTGCCACAGAAACGTTACAGCTTCCACAGAGCAGCTGCACATGGCAGCGTACATGATGTAGCAGGAAGACTACCTGAGTGAGTTGTGCCCGCAGACAGAGCTCAGACAGTGTAAAGAGAGGAACATGGGAACAGAATAGAGTCTGTAGCCCAATACCACCTATGTGAGGCAACAATCATGCACAGCACAGCCCGCACGCCTCACAGGGAAACGTGCAAGTCTGAGGCTGGACTGGTTATGTTAGAGAATGTGCCCATTGAGGGAGGCCGTGAGGGTGAGGAGATGGAAAGAAGGGAACAGTTGGGCAGAGAAAATAAGCCATGCATCTGTGCTAACAAAGCTGTGATCTGAAGAGCATGGCTTTAGCACAAATCTCTACAGCTGAGGTTCAAGTAAACAAAGAAGTGGATAGCCAAGCAAAGTCCAGGCTTTAAAATAAATTCACAAAATCATTTGTTTCTATACAGAGGAACCATGAAACAAATGTAGATAGTAAAATTGGATTTTAATCTAAGGAAATAAAATCTTACTCCAATTATATCTCACACATCATAATGAATTCCTCATAATTTAAAATACTGTCTAATTTTTAAAAGCAAAAATGAGTCCTGGACAGTGATGCTCATTGGGTAGAGTGTCAGCCTGTGCACTGACAGGTCACAGGTTTAATTCCTGGTCAGGTACCTGGGTTGAAGGTCCATTGGCCCCTGTCAGGGTGTGTGTGGGATGCAACCAATCATGTGTCTCTCTCACATTGATGTTTCTCTCTCTCTCTCTCTCTCTCTCTCTCTCTCTCTCTCTCTCTCTCTCTCTCTCCCTCACTCCCTCCCTCCCTCACTTCCACTTGGGAGAGGATTAGTAACAACAACAACAACAAAAAGCAAAGTGGGAAAGTTGTTGTTGTCTGAACTCTGGAAGAAAGTGACTGATAATAATATAGAAGTATAATTTTTATGTGTTAGGAGCTAGATACTGTGTAATAAAGTTTACGTAGGTGATTCTCCTTACTGCTCATGGCCATCAGCAACTCTCCATTTTACAGGTGATGCTCTTGACCAGGGAGGTCAGGACCTTGTCAGAAATAGTGGGAGCAAGATGGTGTGGAATTCAGGCTGTCTGCCTGCGAATGTGTGCCTTAACCCAGGGGTATGACAAAGGTCAAGAAGCAGCAAAACATGGTGTCTTCATAAAATGAAATGGGATGCAACCAAAGACAAAAAGTAGCCACAGATAGGAAATAATGGGCTTTATAAAGATGAATTTTTTAAAAGAGAGAGAGAAAGAACTCATTGACAAGGAACACGAAGTGGTGATTACAGAGGGGGAAAGGAGGAGAGCAGGGGATGGGTGAAAGAGAATATAGGAGGATAAATGAAAATGGGGAAAAAATAAGAAAAACTATTATAGAGAAAATTAATATAAATATGAGGGCTTGCCAAAACCGGTTTGACTCAATGGATAGAGCGTCGGCTTGAGGACTGAAGGGACCCGGGTTCAATTCTGGTCAAGGGCATGTACCTTGGTTGCGGGCATATCTCCAGTGGGGGGTGTGCAAGAGGCAGCTGATCGATGACTCTCTCTCATCGATGTTTCTAGCTCTCTATCTCTCTGCCTTCCTCTCTGTACAAAAACAATAAAATATATTAAAAAAAGATTGAATTTAAATATGAGGGCTTAAAACAACTCTAATTCCAGAACAATGTGTCTAAAGCAAGTGAAAAGGGACTTTATTTCAAAGGGAACCACCTTTAACCAGTTTGGCTCAGTGGAAAGAGCCTCAGTTTGCAGACTGAAGGGTTCCAGGTTCAATTCTGGTCAAGGGCATGTACCTTGGTTGTAGGCATATCCCCATTAGAGGGGGGAGAGGGTGCAGGAGGCAGCTGATCAATATTTCTCTCTCATTAATGTTTCTAACTCTCTATCCCTCTCCTTTCCTCTCAGTAAAAAAAAAAAAAAAAAATCAATAAAATATATTTTAAAATAAATAAATAAATAGGAACCAAAGCAATAAACCAATGTCTTAAGAAGTGTTTCACTTTGAAAGTCATTAAAGAAATGCCAACCAGTATTACATTTTCACCTGACATAGTTGTTAAGTTATATTTTAAAAATGTGCGTAAAACTCCATGTGAATGAGAGTGTAGGGGAGAGAGACACTCATGCAAAGTGGGTGTTGTTGTTTCTCTCATGTAGGCTGTTTGATGGTTCTGGAGTCCTGGTAGGTTTCCTGTTGGCGTCTTGTCAGACTTTGTGACCTTGGGTTCCTGGGATAAGAAGTCGGTGCATGGATGCCTTAGGAAGAGGTAGTGCTCTTTTCCTAGGGGGGCTTGTGTGTATGTGTGTGTGTATGGTTGGGGTGGGGGGTGCGGTCAGTCCTGCTGCAGGTCTTCAGCAGGTGTACCACACCCTCTTCCTGGACACCCCCTCCTGGTGTCCTCAGCTTCTGGTTAACTGCAGGTTCATTGCATGAAGGCACCCCATGAGTCCCTCATCCTCTAGGAATAGGGGTTCAAGGCTCACCACATGTGGTTCCCAAGGGCATCCTTAGCCCTGGGGAACTTGGGGAGATAGGCCAATTACAGTGTAGCACCTCCCTCTCAATCACTTTCACAACCATGATTCGGCTGGCACTGGCTCCCAAAGGGAGATTAGGCCTCATTCTCAGTGTCCAAATCCTCCAAGTTGCCTCTGAAAACGTCATCACTAAACTAGAGGTGAAGGAGATAGCTCCCCACTCATCCTCCTCACTCATAGCATAGCAATGGCTCTTTTCCAATAAGTGTACCCCAAGTCTCCCTTCTTCAAAGTCCTCTCTCAGCACCTTTATGTTCTTCTAATTGATAAGGGGCTCAGTAGGAACTGACATGCAGGATGATTTTTGGGGAGTTCACCTACTTTTGAATTCTGTCTGGGAGTGACAGGATTAATTTGGCATATACATTTGAGCACTAGAGTGTGCTGAGCACACCACAGGAAGGTTCTGAGTGTGCAAAGGTGCCCCTGAGATGGCCTCTGTCTTGAGCATTCAAGGAAGCAGACAGAATGGCAGGGTGGGGTGGAATAAGGTGGCAAAGAAGGCATCTGCCCAATGACTCCAGAATAAGAATCATGCAGTAGGTGCCCATGACATCATGGGTTTCAGGCCCATGCCCAGGGATGGGCTACAGGGCCCACTAGGAATCTGCATTCTTTCTTTTAAAAGATTTTTTTATTGATTTTAGAGAGGAGAAGGAGAGAGAGATAGAAACATCAATGATTAAAGAGAATCATTTATAGGCTGCCTCCTGCACACCCCCAACAGGGGATCGAGTATGCAACCCAGACATGTGCCCTGACTGGGAATTGAACTGTCACCTCCTGGTTCATAGGTTGACACTCAACCACTGAGCCACCGCAGCAAGAGAGAATCTACAATCTAAGTGGCAGGAAATTCCACTTATACTGACTTGAACTCTAAAGGGAATTTACTGACAAGTCTAGAGATTTCAGGTTTCAGGTGAGGCTTGAGCCAACCATTCCATGGTGTTACTGAAAAACAACTCGTCTTCTGGGATTATCTTGACTCTGCTACTCCGCATGCCAATTCTTCCTTAGCTTAGCTCCCACCATTGAAGTAAAGAGCTGAAGAAGCTCCAAACCACCCACCTTATCACCTCATTCTCCTGGAGGAGAGCACTATTTCTTCCCGAGGCATCCATGGGATAGAGGGACTTTCCAACCTAGAAACCTTGAGGCACATTCTGATTTGACCCACTAACAACACTGGGCTAACAACACTGGGGCCAGAGGTATGCAATGTGCTGGCCATCTTAGGTCCCAGTTCCTGCTTTGTTCTGGTGGAGGGATATGGGGGAAGGTGACCAGCAATGTGAAGAGCAAAGAAAGCAGTGGGAATCTCACCCATGCTTCAGAAGTGTGATTATATACAGCATCACTTCACCTCTCCATTCTACAGGCAGGTAGGTAACTGCTTTGCTTAAGTTTGTACCAGGAGTTCGTGGATAGAGATCCATGTCTGAAGAACCTGCCACTCTACTGTTCCCTAATGGTTACTCGATGGCCCAGTCACCTTTCAGGGACACAAAGGTCAGCAGACCATGGCACAACTGCTCTAAGCTTGAAAACAGGAGGGCATGTGGAGATGGGGTTGGTGGTGCTCATAGGAAGGGTGGTCCAGGCTAGATAACAGGCCTTGAAAGTCAGGTTAAGTTGCTCTTTATCTCATAGAACACGGAATGGTTAGCAGGTTTTCTTTCTTGTGTGTATGCATTTTCTCTCTTTTTAAAAATTTCTTTATTGATTAAGGTATCATATTTGTCCTCATTCCCCCATTCCCATCCCAAGCCCCTCCCCACCCAAGCCTCCACCCCCCTGTTGTCTATGACCATTAGGCTTATATGCATGCATGGTTGATCTCTCCCCCTTCCCCCAACCCTCCTCTACCTTCCCTCTGAGGATTGACAGTTTGATCAATGCTTCCCTGTCTCTGGATCTGTTTTTATTTATCAGTTTATGTTGTTCATTATTTCCCCTAGATGAGTGAAATCAGAACTGTTAGCCCAGAAAGAAATGGTTAGCAGGTTTTCAACAAGGAAGTGAAGGAATCAGTTCCAGGTTTTGGAGAGAACATCAGGGCTCTGGGGGTTGGGGAGGCGGGTGGATAAGAGAAGGTGGGTGCTAAAGGTGCCAAGTAGGAAGATGATGGTGGCACCTGGGTGTATATAGCCAGCTCTCTTATGACCAGTGTCTCCAGTTTGCCTGAACTTGTTATGGAGGAAGAGCCTTTGCCCAACTGGACTCAACGTTGAGCTCTGTGGGCACATTCACATTTAGTCCGACATTTCACATGCTATCATACTTGAAGCGATGCATGTCCTCTGTTCCAGATTGGGAGGCATCCTGTGTCTGTTTCATGTCCTATGTCCTGGTCCTGCATCCTATATCCTGCGAACTGTTGTCAGTCTCCTCTATACACTGCTCACTAGCCTGATAACTGGATGAGAATTTTTTCCCAAACAGTCATGTGGGGTCTAGTGTGTCCTTCCCTGGAACAATGGAGAACTTTGGTCAAATTCAGGACATTCAATCCTTCTCCTGAATTCCTGACAAAATCCTCCAGGTTGGCATTCAAACCTTTTAGATTGGCTGAGCCCTTCCCCACCAGCCTCACAGGCAAGTCTCTTGCTCTGTGTTGAAGGTCTCCCTCACTTATGTCAATGGGAGGAAGATGTTTTCAAGGTTCTGGTACAAGACAATGCACACAGAGTTTCTGAGTGACTTTAGAGCCACCTGGCCCTTCGTGGTCACAGTTGATCTTTGGAGAGAAAAGGAGTGTTGTGTTAAATGGGTATGAAGAGGGATTCTTCCCTCTTCCATTGAGGCTGCTTCTAGAAGACCCTCTGCAGCCTGAGAGGAGGCCCTGTCTGGGAGCTCTGGTCTGGCCCCAGTTGGCTTTGCCTGAGTGAGCAGTCCCTCCTTCCCTGCAACCACAGGGAAGTGATGGTGAGTGCTGAACTCCAACCCTCTTGCTGGAGAGTGAGGCACAGGCGTTCCACCACCCACACCTCTGCTGAGCTTTTGGGTAGGACCTGATAGTGTGGCTGTGACTAGGATGGCTAGTAGCCATCCTCAAGCAGCAAAGTTGAAGGAGGGTTGTCTTTCTGCAAGGACTACCCTCACCCTCTCCTCAGCTTGCCCACCAGCCCAGTCCCCAGGGCTGAGAGTCTCCCTTTTCTCCCCTCATCCAGCTGGGTTTCTCCTCTCCCTCCTTCCCTACCCAGCTGGACTCCTCCTCTTTTTCTTCCCCTGGACCTCACAGCCCAGTAAGAGGGGCTTATAGTCTCCGACGTGGGGCCGAGACTTCTGGACCTGACCTGCATGCTGAGTGTAAAGGGCCTCAGTGTGGAGGAACACCACGGACACTGTGTGAATGGGCCTTTTATAGCCACAGATGCTCCCTCCTCAGTGAAGCCCTCCCAGAGCTCCAACCATCCTTTATAGCAGCCAGAAGCTTCTTTCAGATTCCAAAGAGCTGGGATAAAATACCAAAGTGGGACTGTGCTTGCTCTGGGAGCATGCCTATTGGTTGTGGGCCTGTGCCTGCCATTCCCAGGTTCTCCAGGCCAACCCAGTTGCTCTTCTCCCACCCTGGGCTGGATTAGGCTTACCTGGCCCATCTCCGTGGCCTCTCCACTGATTTTTCATGTCAGCTCCTGGCACTGTGTACTGCCCTATTCATATGGGAGCCAAAATGACATTTTAAAAATGTGAATCAGATTAGTTCACCGTCCTGCTGAAGACCCTCCAATGGTTTTGCAGGATCCCTCAGAATAAACCCCAAACAATTCACCATGTCCTACAGTGCCCTCTCCTGCTGCTCAATTCTCACCATTTTTTTTTTAAGAAAAATCCTCACCCGTGGATTCCCCACCCCCACCCCATTGATATTCAGAATAGGAAGGGGGAAGGTATGGAGGGGAGAGAGAGAGAAAGAGAGGGAGAGAAACTTTGATGTAAGAGAGAAGCATCCCTCCTGAAGCCAGGGATGAGCCTGCAACCCAGGTAAATGTCCTTGACCCACGACCCTTCAGTGCATGGGCTTGACACTCTAACCACTTAGCCATGCCTGCCAGGGCTCCATCCTCCCCTTCTGACTCACTCCCTACACTCGCTTGTATGCAAACAGCCTTATCAGGAGGCCCCCTTTCAATATGCCTTTCAGTCATTCACTGAACAAATGATTAGGAGTCTTCTCTAGGTCCCAGATACTGTGCACACAGCAGTGAAAAGATGCAAGTCTGGCCTGCAGAAAATATACATTCTGGTGGTGCAGATGGACAACAGGCAAACATACAAATAAGTACACTGTCAGGTGGTGCCTGGGCTAAGAAGACATAGGCAGAGGGGAGTTGGTTCTGCACTTACAGTGAGACAGAAAGTGGTAATTTTTGTGTGGGATGGCCAGGCAAGGACTCACTTAAAAGGTCACAATTGAATTAATAACTGGAAAAGGGAGGAAGTGATCATCTGGGTTTCTAATCGGAGAAGGTTTCAGGCAGAGAAGATGCGATGGGCAAGGCCTATTCAAGAAAGAGCAGAAAAACCAGAGGAGCAGCAGTGTGGACTAGGAGAATGGCAGGGGTTGGAGAGGCTCCAAAGGCAGCTGCTGGTTAGGTAGGGTTGGACACTGTTGGAAAAACTTTGGCTTTTACTCAGAGTGAGAAGGCGGGTCTTGAGCAGACGACTGAGGATATCAGGCCTACAGTTTAGCAGTTTTATTCTGGCTGCTGGGCTGCACTAAGGCAATGTGGGTTGGGGGGGGGGGGGGGCCTGGTATTGCTTCAACCCAGCAAGCGGTAGTGGTAACTACCTGCATCAGTGTAGAGCAGTGCACATGGGAGAGATGATCAGGGTCTAGATCTTATTTTCAAGGTGGGGCTAACAAGCTTTGCTTTGTGGAATGGATGTGGGTGTGAGAGAGAGGGAGAGGGGATGACTTCAGAGCTACTCACTGCCACGTGGTGTCACAGCGGAGGGTCTGGGTCATGAGGACATCGTGTGTGGAGGAAAAGCCCTGTGAAGAGGTGGCTGCCTTCTAAAGAATGCACATAGGTTGACTCCCCAGCTAATTCCAGCTTGGATAGCAAGCTGGCAACCTGCGGGGCAGGGGGACAGAACAGTGATAAGGCCCTGGGCTGGGATCAGAACCTACAGGAAGGGGCCACTGTGACTCTTAGCTGTCCTCCGGGCAACTGGCCATGGGCTGCTCCTGAGGTGAAGTGGCATGAGGAAGGCAAGGCTCTGGCACCCTAATCCAGGACAGAGTCCTGGAGCTGCTGCCTGGCCCTGCCACACTCCATTTCCCAGGATGCCTCCCTCTCCCTGCAGCTGAGGGCCCTGCCCATTACCCCTGATTCAGATCAAAGCGGAACATGACTCTCTCAGAGGGAATCTGCCCATTAGAAGCTGCCATGCCTCCATCCTGGTAATCTGCTCAACTTGCCATGACTGTCCTCTGTGGTGATTTGAAGAGGATTCCAACAGCCTCTATGACTTCTGCTCTGCTAATGATGCTGCCTGCTTTGAGAGTGATTGGTCAGTTGAATGAGATGACGGCATTTCTGAACTGGGCAAAGAATCCCCTGATGGACTTGCTGCAGTCCTGGGCCTGCATTGTCTCCTTCCTCCTTACCTCATGCTGACCTCCAGCCATCTTCCTGACTGGGCTTCTTCCTCTACTTCCCAACCCTCTGCCTCTGCCCTCTCTCTTTGGGGTTGGTCAGGGCTTGCTGTGAGGAAGGGCCCTCCCCTGGTCATGAGGCTGATGATCTGATTGGGCACAGCTCTGGCAACCGCTCTCCCCTCCCCCAACCACACTCCTGCCATGTTTCTGGCTCTCATTTTCTGGGGCTGAGACTCAGATGCTGTCCCTACTCAGGCCTGTGGCCCCTCCTTCTGGGACCATCTGTCAGGTGTCCCCCTGGGCTCCAAAGGAGCCTGCCTGGTGCGGGATGTGGAAACCACCCAGGGCTTCAGCCCATGAGTCAGTTCATAAAAGGTGCTCTCCTAGAGAAAGAAGCCACTGTACCTGGTGGATGAGTTCACCAATGTGGCCCCTGGAGGGCCCCCAGAGTCTGCTTGAAGTGGGAAAGGGGCTTAGGTTATAGGGCTTCATCTTTGGGGACCAAAAGAGATATAGGTTTTGAGTTAAGATTCTTAGTTGCAAGTGTCAGAAGGCAGATCAAACAAGTTCAAAGGCTTTTAGAACTAAACTGGTCTTTGGTCCTAGGATCAGCATGTGGTACCCTTCCCTCTCTGCCCTTGGGGGCTCTCCCAGCTCAACTTCTTCCCCTGTAAGCTCCTGACACCTGCAGTTATGTTTTACCACATCTCCACCAGGGAGAAATAGCTTTGGGCTTGCATCCAGTTAAAAAGCACTGGGGAAGGATTCTGATTGGTCCATGCCTGCAGCGAGGGGTGTGGTGCTGTGTTTGACTAACATCTCCCCTCCCAACCAGAGCAGAGCAGTGTCCCAGAAGGCAAGAAGTGGGCTGTGCTGTCCCTAACGCATGTGTCCAAATTTCTCGGCTTGTGTCTGGGACCACCCTCACAGCTTCCACAGATCCTATAACTGAAGGACACAAAAGAATCCCAGACTCCTGATGTCAGTTTAACCTCCACTGAGAATGATTGGGTACCACAGCAGGCAGGCTCTGGGCCAGGTGATTTAAATTAGATAGTTGTCATTCTCATGATAACTCTACACAGGCTTGAATCTTCCCATATGTATGACTATTGCCTTTTTTCATATGAAACAAACAAACAGACAAACAACAACAACAACAACAACAAAAAAACTGAGGCTCCAAGACCTGAAGTGACCCTAAGAGGCCAGGTAACCAGCCTCACCAGAGTTACACCTAAGTCAGGGTCCACCAGGCTCTTTCCCCACAGATGCTGCTGGCCTCAGGAGAGGCCATATTGAAAAGATTCTTGGAATTCAAACACTAAATTATAGTAAAAGAATAGGAAAACAAATGAGCTTAATGAGAATAGTTAACAGCTTCCAAAAGGCTGAGATAAAACAGGAAAAGAACAATTAGGATTTTTAAAGTTAAAAGTACAAAAGTAAACAGCGTTAGCTAGTGGAACAAAAAAGACAGAAAAAAATTGTATAACGGTAATTAAAAATATATGACTCAGGGTGGGCAGGATGGCAGGATTTGGATGAACTCAGGATGATCAAGGAGCTCTGGCTGCACACCTCCTCTCGGAGGGGCTGGTAGCCCCACCTGGCAGAGTGCCAAAGGAAGGCCTCACTGCTGGTCAGGCTCCTGGTGTTCTGGAATAGGGTTGCCGACCACACAAGCTGATGCCTCGCAGTAGCTGTGATCAGACAGGGCAGGGACTACCCGGAATCTCCAGTGGGTCTGGGTGATCTCTCAGGTCTGTAGCTGATCTCTAGGCAGGAGGATAATAGCTTTCTGATTCAAGTAGCTGCATATTCATAAAGCATCCTGCTCATACATCTATTTGCAGGCTCCTGTCAAATCTTAGCAGCTCATATTTCACACAGGCCTCCCTGCCATTTGCCCTGATCTTAGGAATTAACTGCCAAGATACAGGGCCTTACCTGGTCAGGGCTCATGACCTGACTACCTTTCTCAGTCCCTCCCCTGGATGAGGTGGGGTGGGTCTCCAGCTCAGGAGGTGAGTTCATAGAAGCCCCCGCTGGAGGCAGTGAGCTCTGTAGCTTCAGCAAGGGATGGCTGGGCTCTGGGTCTGAGAGCAGCATCTTCTCAGGAGCCTGCAGTTGAGGGGATGCACGTGTTGTTGCTGGGATACGGTGGAGCCCTGTGAAGCAAGGCCCAGCTGCTTGCCAGCCATTGCATTGATTTTTACCAAAGGGCTTTGCAGGCCCGTGTGTCTGGGCAGGCCTGGAGCCAAGTGAGCTGAGGCTGGATGCCAGGGGGCTCAGCTCCAAGCCAAGCTTTGAAAGAAAAGCACCTTGGGGGCTGCAGTTCTTGAAGGGCAAGGGCCACATTACCGGAACATGCCCTCCTCTCTGGTCAGTACTTCCTCATCCAGCACCTTCTCTGTGCCAGGCATCAGGGAGGGAGCAATCCACTCCTGCTTTAGCGGGGTTACGGGCACACACATAGTGCAGGTGCTGAGAGGAGAAGCGGCTGCAGGGATGGGAGGCTGATAGCATGGTATGCTGGGTGACCTTGGAGAATTGTCCTAACCTCTCTGGGCCTCTGTTTTCTTATCTGTAACATGAAGATGATAAAAAAAAAAAAAAACACAAAACACACACACACACAAAAAAAACAGTGTGCACCTCATAGGGCAGTTGAGGTAATTAAATGAGATAATGCAAGTGTTAACTATTGTTATCTCCATGCCCTGACATACAGCCCAGGGCCACACAGCAGACACAGGCAATTTGTGGTTGAAATCCTCAGAAGTAGATAACCCTATAAAGTGAGGCTTGAATCAAGAGTGAACAGCACTCCAGCCAGTGAGCCAAGGGCCTCTGTGTTGAGAGATTGGTGGGTCCCAATGGGTGTGGCCATGGATGAGGAGGAGCAGAAAGAGGAGTTGGAGAAGGAAGGAAATGAGCGAGAGGAGGAGAAGGAGGGGAACAGAAGAAAGAAGAGGAGCATGAGAAGAAGGAGGAACAGAAGAAGGAGAAGAAACTAGAAGAGGAGGAAAAACAAGAAGAGGAGAAACAGGAAAAGGTGGAGGAGCAGAAGGAAGAGCAGGAGGAGGAACAAGAGCAGAAAAAGGAGGCAGAGCAGTAGAAGGAGCAGGAGGTAGAGGAAGAGGATAAAGGAAAGACAAAGAGGGAGGGGGAGCAGAAGGTATGAGATGAGGAGATAGGGAAGGAAGGGGGAGAGGAAGAGGAAGAGGAGGAGGAGGGAGAGGAGTGTGCTTTTGTTGTTATTGTCTATTAACGGCATCACATGTTTATAGCTCTGCCACTGGCATCCCTCACAGGGCAGCCCTCGCTGATTAATACAGCCATTAAAATGGACACTCTAAGTTATAAAAATTAACTTCTTTGTGACTTAACAGGCATACTCTGAGTCAGAATTGTTAGAGTGGTCTATGGGACACTTACTTGTCTGCGGCCACTCATACCTCTCCACAGTGGGTCATGTAGCTGGGAGTAAAGCTGACCCAGCCCTGGATGGATCACATGGCTCCTCAGTGAATTTCATCATGGGTTGGGTTCAGGGGTGGGCCCATCAGATACCTAGGACTCAATCTAAGCTCTTGAGGACAGTAGTCTATTTTCCCCAGGGGCTTAAGGTTGTGAGAATGCGAAGTTGGAGCTGTAGCAGCCCTCTTTGCACCATGAAGAGACTTCTTGTCTAAGAAGGGACTGAACCAAAGGAAGGCAGGAAAGAAAGTTGGAGGGAAAGAAACAGTTCTGGGGACATCATTGCAGATGTCCAAGGCCAATGTTTAATTTTGAGAAACAATAAATTCCTCTTTGCCTAATTTAGCCCAAATCGGTTTCTGCCACCTGCCATATATTCATGATTGATCCACCCATTCTTTTCAACCTTTGAGCCTTCATGTGCTTGGGCAAGTCCTCTCCCCTGTCCTGGGACAGAGTCTGATACAGGTGGGCATGCCACTTGTCTAGAGAATAGTGCTGGTCCCCCACATGTCTTCCTGACTTCCAGCCCCAGAGCTGAAATGGGCCTGCAGGCAACAATTGCATCCAATCTCCAAGATGCCTGGTTGGGGGAGGGGAGGAGGGAGGAGGGGGAGGGATTAAGAACATTCCCCTCAAGAAAGGCAACCCGAGCATTGAGTCTCCATGGCCCAACATTAATTTAACTGACAATTTAAAAAATAAAAACATATACATTAGGGAAAAGTGGTGCCTAGGTTCAGAGAACAGAAAGGAAATGCTTGCACTCTTGAGGGATCCCTCCTGGTCCCTGAGGAGGCAATAGAGCTGATGCCTGGAGTAGTTTATTGAACATACCATGCATGCTCATGCCTCTCACCTGTGTTCATGCTGCTGTCTCTCCCTACATGCCTTCCCTCTGCGTTTGGCAAGCAAGACCCCAATCTTACTGGCTTGCATCTAACCTATTCTGGATGTGGTCTTGGCTACTCCCATGTGTTTGCCAGGAATGGTTGGTGGGTTGGTTGGTTGGTTGGTTGCAAAAATGTAAATTCGGCCTGATTTGCAAAAGGTATGAGTAAATTTAAGTCTTTGAGATGAGATTTTCCTGGTTTATCTGAGTGGACCTTAAATGCGACCACAGGGATCCTTATAAGAGGGAGACAGAAGGAAATCTGACACAAACAAACACAGAAGAAAAGGGGACAATGAGACCATGGAGGCAGAGACTGGAGGGATGTGACCAAAAGCCAAGGGACACTGGCAGCTTCCAGGAGTGGGGAGAGGATGTAGCAATGGGGAATTGTAACCCACTCCCACCATTCTTTTGACATTGTTTCTGTGAATGATGACTCCAGCTGATGTGTGACTATAGATAGCCAGCATGTGTGTATAAGGTTTCTAGCAACTAACTTCAAAATATACAGACTCCGACCTTCAGTCATCCAAGCTCTGGGAGATTTGCTCACCTTCAACTCTAAAATCAGGATGACAAAAACCAGGACAATGCCCACTAGGCCATCACAACCAGTTTTTAGGTCCTTATTGGAATGGACTGTTCTGGTCTGCACAGAGAGGACTTTTCAACCACTTCCTGTTGATCTCTTTGTTCTGCTTTCCCTCTCCCTCCTTATAAAAACTTCTGCCTGTACTGAGATGTTGAGATGAGCTTTGGAATGAGAGTCTCCCATCTTCCCAGGTTGCCATCGCTTGAATAAAACATTTTTCTTCTCATCAGCACCTGTCTCATGAGTTTGCCTTTGTTGTTGCAGGCAGCCAAACCTGAGTTTTGCTTGTAAGAGTGGAAATAACACTCTGTGTCCTACATGTGGAAAGCAGGACCAGCTCCTACAGCTGAGAGCTCCCCCTTCCCTGGACATTCTCTGCTCCATTCTCTCATTCCACAAAGACAAGTGGGAGGTTCTAAATGAAGGGATACTTGCTTTTTCTTGCCTGGGAGTGTCCAGGTAGAATTTGCAGGCTTGAGTGGGTTCCTGATGCCTGCACTTCATGAAGAATTATGAAGAAGAAGCCCAGCCTGCATGGCTCAGTGGTGGAGCATCAACCTATGAACCAGGAGGTCACAGTTTGATTCCCAGTCAGGCACATGCCCTGGTTGTGGGTTTGGTCCCCAGTGTGAGGTTATGAAGGAGGCAGCCGATCAATGATTCTCTCTCATCATTGATGTTTCTATCTCTCTCTCCTTCTCCCTTCATCTCTGAAATCAATAAAAACATATTTTAAAAAACAATTATAAAGAGGAGATAGCTCAGGGACAACATAGCCAGATATCAGAAAGAATTGAGAGAAAAGGGAGAAAGCACAGAAAATCTGGAGCTTGCTGGGTTGAAAAATAAAACAATTTCTAACCTCCAGACTTTCCATTCAATAAAAGATTCTCAAATTAAGATGTAGCCTGAGAGAAAAGTCAAATCATGGGCATGGCTATAAAGATGTAGCTTAGGAGCATAGAGCAAATCAGAGACATAGCTCTCACACCCCTCTGAAGGTCTCTGGAAGAATTAAATGGTGTGTAGTAGTTACCAGAAAGATTGATGATCCTGCAATAGCCTAAGCTGCCCACAGTACCTGTAATTAAGTTCAAGATAGGTATGTCTTAAAATGAATTGTAAATACAGATTTTGGCACAGGCAATCAAATATATAAGAAACCCACAATTTTTGAGAAAGCCGTATTGGAAAAGCCCACAATATTGACTAAAAGAGACTGAGGCTATTCACGATGAAAAAATGTCCCTGACCACTAATTTTTTATGGGCAAAATGCAGGCTGAGAAAATCTTCAGCTGCTAGAAAGGGCATAATTTCCAGTGTCCTTCTCTGAAGTGACCAAGGAGAATAGTGTGATGGGCAGGGTCTCCTAAAGATTAGACCCCAAAGCCACTGACAATGAAGGACTGAGAGTCCAGCCCCCAGTAGTGGACTAGAGCCTAATTACAGCATTCCTACCCCAGGGTAGCAGTTCCTAACAATGTTTCTCCAGCTACTTAAGAATTGCTGTGGACCAGGGGCTAGTTGGGCCTTCTGTTCTCCTGAATGGCAGTGTTTCTTAAGTGATCCTGTTCCTGCTCTACATGTGGGGGAGGAGTGTGACGAGGGGAGATGTACAGACAGTTCCTGCTTTGTTCATAGGTCTCTAGAGCAAGAAGACCTGCATCCAGATTTGCCATAGAGTACGAGATTTGTCGCTTGATGCCCTAATTGGGTGTCTAGACTTGTTGCTTGATGCCCTAATTGGATGTCTAGAGCAGGGGCAAGTGTATTTTGCAAGTAGAAAAGTCTTCCATAATTGTGTCCAAGAAGGGCAGTCTGTGATAGACTATATCATTGTGCCCAATTCCTTATCCATCGTATGATACCCTGTTTCCCCGAAAATAAGACAGTGTCTTATATTAATTTTTTCTCCCAAAGTTGCGCTAGGTCTTATTTTCAGGGGATGTCTTATCTTTCCATGCGCTAGGTCTTATTTTGGGAGGATGTCTTATTTTCAGGGAAACACGGGTAGTTTCCTAGGATTGTCAGTAGCAAATTACCACAAACTTGGATGACTTAAAACAACAGAAATTTCTTGTTTATGGTTCTGGAGACCACAAATACAAGATCAAGGTGTTGGCAAGATTAGTTTTCTCTCTGAGTGATAGTCTGTTTTCTGCCTCTCTCCTAGCTTTTAGTAGTTGTCTGCAATCCTTGGCACTTCTTGACTTGTAATTAAGTACACCCACTCTCTGCTTCCATTGTCTCGTGTTGCTCTCCCTGTGTGTCTCTGTTTCTGTGTCTCCATTTCTCTTCCTATAAGGACACTAGTCACATTGGATTTGAGGCCCACGCTAATTCCATATTACCTCATCTTAACTAACTACAATACATCTGCAAAGACCCCATTTTCAAATCAGATCCCTTTCTGAGGTTCTAGGCATCCTTCATTTGGGGGAGAACACTATTCAATCCATGTCCCTATATCTACACCTTGTGTGTCTGCCGTTTCTCTGCCCCTTCATGTGGGCTGGGATATATATCTCTTCTGACCAAGGGAAGTTGGCTGAAAGAGACAATGTGCCAGTTTGGAGCCCAGGTCTCAGAGGCATTGTGCTTTCATGCTCACCTTCTAGAAGTTTCTGACTTCCTCCATGAGATGAGCTTCCTTCTGGGAGCTGGTGCCCCTTCACCTGGGAGATGTGGGGGAGAGAGGGCGGCGGGCAATGTCAGCCAATGTGGAGCAGAGCTGCTCCAGCCACCCCACACTTGCCCTGTCAGGAGAACTGCCTAGACCAATCTGCAGAGCTGTGTGACTGGAGATAACTCTCATCTTACTCTACTAGGTTTTAGGGTGGTTCATGATGCAAAAATTAACTATCTGAGTGAGGGACAGAAATCATAGGGACAGCCTCTTATAAGTTCTGCTCCAGCTCCATGCTGGATATGAATGGACCCAGTGTTGCCAGGGTATTTTATTTTACCAAAAGGAACCCAAAATCTAGATATATAATCCAAAATCTTCCAATTGTATATATATGATTCTGCCTGCAAGCCTCTAGCTTATGGCCTGAGGTAAAGACTGGCTTGTATGGAAGGTCCCTCAGATGCTTCCAGTCACAGGTGCCATCCTGGGAAGATTCTGGTTCCACAAAGAGAGGGTCCTCCTTATGAAGGAAAAAAAAAAAAAAAAAAAAAAAAAAAAAAAAAAGGAAAATAAAGAGGGAAAAAAAAAAAGCCTTTCTTTTTCTTTGTTGTGGCTTTCCATAATTTATGAGAAGTACCTGCTAATTAAGCCCCAATATTGTTGGCTCCTCCAATTCAAATTGTTGGTGCCTCTGTTCAAAACTGCAAGACAAGATAAGCTACTCTCAAGGTTACATTCTTGCATCCCCCTTCTCCCATTTTTACAGCTCAGGGATAATTCGCACCAAGGAGTCTCTATTAATAGAAAGTTTCCTTTTCCTTTTCCCTTCAGACAGGCCTCTTTTGAACGCTTCATAACTTTTGCTCTACTCATGTGTTATAGGCTTGGGGACAATACCGACAAGACACCTTTCTAATACATCTGCCTGGACTGTTTTCTGAAAAACAAACTACTTCAGCCCCAAATCCTCCTCCCTTCCATGTCACCTAGCAACAGCATCCATTACCCTTTAAAGGGGAAGCCACCTTTTGTTTCTTGTGCCTGTATTGATTAGCAATGTACCTGCCCTTTACTCCCTTGGAAAGTAAAATAAACTCCCTCCTTCTCTGCACCCATCTCTTCTCTCAGCTCTGAATTCTTTCACAGCCCTGTCATCAGCAAAATCCAGAACACTCCTGTGAAACAAAGAACCCAGGCATGCCATCCAGGATTCCCATTGGGAGGAAGTGCAGATGGTCCACACACAGGAAGAAGCAATGTGGGGGATTTGTCATCTCCATGCCTTTCTGCCCCTTACAAGGGCATCTTGGTTTATGCTGTTAAAAATACTTGGCAAGCCCTCGCTGGTTTGGCTCAGTGGATAGAACATTGGTCCATGGACTGAAAGGTCTTGAGTTTGATTCCAGTCAAGGGCACATGCCTGGGTTGTGGGCTTGATCCCAGTAGGGGGTGTTCAAGAGGCAGCTGATCAATAATTCTCTCATCATTGATGTTTCTATCTTTCTCTCCCTCTCCCTTCCTCTTTGAAATCAATAAATATATATTTAGAAATATTTGGCAAAAAAAATGCCTATAGAATTTCTTCTTCTTCTTCTTCTTCTTCTTCTTCTTCTTCTTCTTCTTCTTCTTCTTCTTCTTCTCCTTCTTCTTCTCCTTCTTCTTCTTTAGTGGTGGGGTTTTAGGGATTGTTCTTTAAGGGGAAAAAATTTGGAAAAAAGTCCAAACACCACAAGTTGAAATTGATTTTACAGGACAAACACCTCACTTTAAATTTAAATTGAGTCCAATTTCATTTCATTTCCCTGAGTTCTAGAAATGTAAACATTCAGTATGTTTACACTTGTTTCATCTGGGTTTTTTTTTGTTTTGTTTTGTTTTTTTGCTAAGTTCTGGTCTCCCACCTCCTTTCCTTTACTTCTATTTGTCATTTCATACATATGCTCAATTTTGTATTTACATATGTCTAACATTTATAGATGGCCATTGAAATATGCCAGGTGAAGGATGAAACAGTCCTGAAAACAGCTAGAAAATTATGCAACAGTGGAGAAGTTGGGCACATGTACATTCTGCACTGTGAGAATAGACCAAGTTTGTTATATGTGAGGCTGGAGGGTTTCCCTCACACCCTGAAGGATGACAGCTTATTGGGCATAGCTGGCATCCTGCAGAAGGCATGCCCTCAGGGACCCTCTGAGATAGGGAGGGCCAGGCTGGCACAGAGACTACAGCCAGGGGAGGAGGGCTCTGTTGAAGGGACAAGAGCCACACCCAAGGCTGTGAGGCCAAGGCTGGGGCTCCAGTGAGGCTGAAGTCCAGTGTCTAGCAAGGTGGAGGCCAGGGTCTGATAAAGCCAAGACCCAGTTTCTAGTGAGAGAAGGTCAACCATTTGGAGGCATCCATTTCCCTGCAATCCTGTGTTGGGAGGTCCTGGCAGATAGCTTCTGATAGACCTGAGCTATGTTGTCCCCATTGCCTGCTTCTCTCAGAGCTCAGGATCTTTGTGTTTGTCCAGGACTACCCTAACTCTGAAATTCTTGTGTATCTCTTGTGCTCTTGGAAGATTCAGGAGAATAGTAATTGGACCTCCAGACCAGGCTGGGTCATCCGTTGACCCTGCTCTCCCTCAGCTGTTCATCTCATTGTCTAATAGATTAGAAACAATAAAAGAAAACTGTGAAACCTGTAATCACATTCAAAATCTCCATTTTCAATTTCAGGGATGGGGGAAGGCTTTACTATCTATACTAATAAAAGGGTAATATGCTAATTAGACCAGACATCTAAATATCCTTCCGGACAAAGCCACGAGGCAGGGCCTAGGCAGAGATGTTTAGGGGCAATCGGGGTGGCAGGGGAGAGCAGTTAGGGGTGATCAGGCAGGCAGGCAGAGTGGCTAGGGGCAATCAGGCAGGTTGGCAGGTATGTGGTTAGGAGCCAGCTGTCCTGGATTGTGAGAGGGATTCCAGATTGGAGAGGGTGAAGGCTGGGCTGAGGAACTACCCTCACCCATGCACAAATTTCATGCACCAGGCCTCTAGTATTGCTATAAAAAAAAAAAAAGATCTGATGGTCTCAGTTGACCTCAGGTATAACGATATAACAGGGTGGCTGATAATGCAATTTGCCTGCTCAAAAAAAAAAAAAAAAATTGAAAACAACATTCTAGAAAACTGTAATCTTCCATCAGAGCTCTGTCAAAGATGCCATGTGGAATAGAGAGCCTGGATCCACATCAGAGGGTCTGCAGAATGGGTCAGGGGGAAGATGGACACCATAGCACAGACCCATGGGGGAGAGATCCTTTAGAAAGCTGCTGCCCAGCCTTTGGCATAGGATTCCAGGATGCTTGGAGGCATGGGGAAGGACCCCTGGGCTCAATAATGATGGCGAAAAGCTGGTATCCTGTGTATTCCATGAAAACTTGTTGGAAGAGAGTTATTTCCACTGCTCCTACCTTTACTGTAACCCTCCTACCTTGACTGTAACCCACCCCCTAACCCCCTACATGAGTCTGCTGCTCCTGTCCACAGCCTTCATGGCCAGGGAAGATGAGGACATGGCAGAGCCCACAGGTCAGCCAGACCAGGCCAAGTTCAGCTTGGACCTTGATGGGGATTGCTAAGGAGTCTGGAGCTCAGTCGAGAACTCAGGTTGCTCATTGCCTTGGCTGCTCACATGGGACATGGGAAATGGTCATGGGGAATAGCCATCGCCTAAGTGTCATTTGATTTCCTCATTCTCATTTTCAGAAATGCAATTAGAGAGGCATTGCATGGGCACTGGGGCATTTCGGTGTGTCTGGGTCTGTGGGTGTTTGTGGGCTGGGTCAGCTGTGGGATCTGGTGTGTGTATGAGCATGCATGTGCAGATGAGTCCCCTTGCCTTCCACCTCCCAGCACAGCTTTTTGTCAGGTGCCCTGAATTGCTTCCTGCTTTCCACCCATGTAAACTTGGTGGCAAGCCCCCTGACCTTGACATGGCAGTTCTCCTGTGGCATCCCCTCTCCCACACCTTACATCCCCTCCACAGGATTCCCAGTTGCCTGTGATTTCAGGCTCATGTTTGGAGGGCCCTGGAGTTGTGAGGGCCATGAAAGGGAGAATTTGGAAAGTTCAAACAATCTGAGACCATGATAGAGGTCTTGTGTGAGAGAGCAGAGAAAACTGGGGTTGAGGACGAGAACAAAGGCAGGTTATGGCTGGAGAGTTGCCCCCTTCCCTGGCTGCTGGTGCCTCACACACTATGCAGGGGCCACCTGAGGGCAGAGGCCTGAGTCCCAGCCTCTCCATCTGAAGAAGGCACCTGAGAGAGGACAGTGAGGGTTGGGACGGCATCTGCAGGCCATGTTGCTCCTCTGTTGCAATTTGTGTCCTCCCCAGTGTGGCCAGGTGATGTGCTCTTCCATCCCTCCTCCCCTTGGCCAAGAGAAGCCTATTCCCCAAAGACATGCATATTTTCATGGGAAATCTTTATATTTTTAAAAATCTTAGCAAGTAATTTGCGTTCAAAAATAAAACCCTGTGGGCTATCAATTGGCAGCCCCTCATGTATCAGTTACTGTACTTGAGTTTATAAGCAATGACTCTGTAACTTTCGGCAAAGAGTAGGAATTCTTCTAGAAGGCCAGGGTCTTAGAGGAACATTTGTGGACAGTGAGTGCTTAGGTTCTAGAGGCAGCTGGTGGGGACTCACCTGGCCCCAGCCCTCTGGGGACCACCATCCCAATGCACAAGCTTCAGCTTTTTCCTCGGATGTCATGAGGACCAAGTGTTAGATACACAAGGCTCCCAAGATCTGAGCAGTTCTAAATGGTATTACTAAATGTTATCCTTGCTAAATGTTAAAATGTATTTTGTAGACCAGTTGTAACAGGATGAGCTTGACAAACTCAAAGGATAAATGTAAGCAATGGCAAAGACAAAAATCGAAGTATAATTAACCATGAGATTTGAAGAGGGTGGCAGAGGTAAATGCCTGTACTGGCCGCTTCCCACAACCACATCAAAATTATAACTAAAATACAGAACAACCATCATTCAGAACCACTGGAAATCTGGCTGAATGGAAGTCCTACAACTAGAGAAGTAAAGAAGAAAGCACACTGAGACTGGTAAGAAGTAATTGTCATGGAACGGGCTAGGCCAGCACTCACCTGTGCCACTTTTTTATTATAATTGGGAGGGAGATCTCTGTGGAGGCTGCCCGGAGGAGCAAGGAGACCCAGCCCCACACCAAATGCCCAGTCCAGGATCCCCAGAGCTGGGAAAAGAAGTCCCTATGGGCAGTGAGAACTATGGGCTGTAAAAACCAGTGCAGATTGGAGCTGAGTGACACAGAGGCTGCTCTTAAAAAGGCCTGTACCAGGAAGGTTCCACTTTCTCTGAGTTCCAGCACCAGGGCAAGGCACATATAAGGAGGAACTGGATTGTCTGGCACTGGGGCAGGAACTCTGGTGTGGCTTTCTCCTAGGCAGAGGTGCTCGCAGGGATCATTGTTCCTATGCTGGGACTTCTCCAGTTGCACAGCTGACTGGCAGCCATTTCTGTTTGTCCTGTCTCATCCAATTTACAACCCCACCCAAGCTGTGTGCAGTGGAATTTGCATTTGAATGGCCTGACCTTCCTCAGGTTAAAATCTCTCAAATAAGCTGCAATTGGGTCAAGGAGTCCCAAACCTATCAATAAAGGGCAAAAGGCCCAAGACCTGGCACCAGCATCAGCCTGCTGTGCTTCATAGCTGGGCCTCATCTGGGCACTTCCAAACCTGATACAAAAAGGAGGAATCTGCAGATCTCTCTGTAGCTCCTTCTAGGTGGTCTCAGGCGATGGCTGACTTTGCACCTCCCTGGTGACTCAAGAGCCAATGTATTTAATGGTCTGTGTCAGACCACACCAGATTATAACTAGACACACATCCGTAATGACACACTCAAGGGTCCGACTCAATGAGCACCAAAGCCCCACTGAAGCAAGTTCTGCTACATAGGGGTATCTCCTGCACAACAACTCTTTCACTGTAGTCACAGCTGGTTTTCACAGCCAATTGGCCTGAAGGTCGCTATGTCTCCTTGAGTTGGTAGAGTGGCCCTGTGTAGTAGGTGTCCTATAGGGCCCAGTGGCTCAGCCTCCCCAGTCATCCATGTTGGGCACTTTAGGTGCACCCCTTTGTGGGCTGTGAGTACAGACTTGTTGTAGTTGAGACTTGATTGCTGTTGGTGTCACTAGGAGGAATTAGCTCTACCAAATACATAGAAACAAACACAGTGAAGCAGCCAAAATAAAGAGATAAAGAAACATGTCACAAATGAAAGAAATTGAAGAGAGCAAACTACTGGATATAGAGTTTAAAACCATGATTATAAGGTTACTCATGAACCTTCTGGATACTTCAAAAAAAAAAAATGGAAAAGGACCAGTCAGAGATTAAGCATACACTGACTGAAATAAAGAATAATATACAGGGATTAAACAATAGAATAGAGGATTCTGAGAATCAAATCAATGATTTGAAATATGAAAAAGCAAAAAACACCCAACCAGAAGAGCAAAAATAATCCAAAAATGTGTATATAATGCAAGGAGCCTCTGGGACAACTTCAAGTATACCAATATTAACATTATGGTGGTACCAGAAGAAGAGAGAGATCAAAATATTAAAAACATAATTGAAGAAATAATTACAGAAAGTTTCCCCTACCTGGTGAAAGAAATAAACTACAAGTCCAGGAAGCACAGAGAATAAAAAAAAAAAAAAAAAGCAGAACCCAAAGAGGACCACACCAAGTCATATCATAATTAAAATGCCAACGGCTAAAGACAAATAGAGAATCTTAAAAACAGCAAGAGAAAAACAGTTAATTATCTACAAGGGAATGCCCATTAGACTGTCACTGATTTCTCAACAGATATTACACAAGTCAGAAGGGAGTGGCAAGAAATAGTCAAAGTGATGAATAGCAAAGACCTACAACCAAGATTACTTTACCCAGCAAAGTTATCATTTAGAATTGAAGGTCAGATAAAGAGCTTCACAGACAAGAAAAAGCTAAAGGAATTCATCACCACCAAACCAATATTATAGGAAATATTGAAGGATATTCCTTAAGAAGATGGAGAAGAGAAATTAGAAATAAAAAAAATAAAAAATACGAACAACAAAATAGCAACAAATACTTACCTATAACAATTAAATATAAAAATAAACTAATAAGAAATCTAATAAACAGAATAAATTGGTAAATAAAATAAAATCAGAGGCATGAAAATGGAACAGACTCATGATTCTCAGAGGGAAGACAGGGGGCAGGAAGAAATTAAACAAAGATCTTATATGCATACATGCATTACTTATGGACACAAGCAATAGGGTGGTGAAGGCCTGAGGCATGTTGGGAAAGGGGTGGAGGGGAGTAATGGGGAAGAAAAAGAGGGACATCTGTAATAATCACAACAAAAATGGTTTTTTTTAAAAAAGTATAATTGACCAAATAGTGTTGACAAGCAATGTCTAAGCCTCTCTTTGAAGAAAGAGCTTTGAATGTGAATCTTGTCTCCTTTACTTGCTTCAAATAAATAAACCTACTTTGTGCCAACCGGAAAATTGTGTCTCATTCTTGAATACAGCACCCCAAGAGGCAAACACCTTGAGTTTGCTAACACAAGGGAGATGATTTAACTAAGGTCTTTGCTAATTCATGAGCAGAGCTGCCCCTGTGTCACACTGAGCCCAGTGTTTTACCATATCTTTCCACTCCAGGGCCTCAGCCAGGCCAGTCACCAGGGCACATGGGACTGTCATAGGACATAGATGTGTATGATCTTTCTCCTGAGAAGGGATCCTGGAAATTCCTGATTAGTGTCCCAGTGGAGGCTCTCAGTTCCCAGAGCTCAACATAATTTTTCTTCACTCTCTTGTTTAAATTCTTCACTTGGAACAAAATGCAAGCACTGGGCCGAGATCAGCAATGATCCCCTGCCTCATCTATGATCCCCTGTTGCCTCTCTCACTGCATCTTTCTTCCCTTCCTGCTTTACCACCCTATGGCTTTGCTGCTCTTCTTTCCCTGGAGCAGAGAAAAGGCTCTCCTAACCCAAGGCCTTGGCCTTTTGCTTGAGATGCTCACCTTAAGTGATGACTGCCCATTCCTGGTAACTTCTTTTCTATCAACCTTTAGCCTAAACCCTCTCTCATCTCCCCTCCTCGTCCCATGCATTGTGAATCACTTGTTTCTTTTTCTTTTCTTTTCTTTTTTAAATTATCATCTGAGTATATGTTAATTGACGTTAGAGAGCAAGGAAGTGGCAGAGAAAGAGAGAGAGAGAGAAATATCAACGTGAGAGAGAAACATCCATCCATTGCCTCTGAAAGTGCTCTGACCAGGGAACAAACCCTCAACCTAGGTATGTGCCCTGACCAGAACTTGAACCTGCAACCTTTTGGTGTACATGACAATGCTCCAACCAAATGTGCAACCTAGCCAGGGCTCTTTTTATTTTTTTATAGAATTTATTTTGGGTAGTTATATTGTTGATTCATTTGGCAAATTTTAATATATTGATATATAATATATAATATATAATATATATATTATATATTATATATTATATATTATATATTATATATTATATATTATATATTATATATTATATATTATATATTATATATTATATATTATATATTATATATTATATATTATATATTATATATTATATATTGTATATTATATATTGTATAATATATAATATATTATATATTATATATTATATATATTATATATATTATATATATTATATATAATGTATATATATTTCAGAGAAGAAGGATAAGGGAGAGAGAGAGAGAAACATCAATGGTGAGAATTATTTATTGGCTGTCTCCTGCACTCCCCCTGCTGGGGATGGAAGCCCACAACCCAGGCATGTGCTCTTGACTGGAATCAAACTCAGGACCTTTCAATCTGCATGCTGATGCTCTATCCACTGAACCAAACCAGCTAGGGCACAAATATTTTTTGAGCACCTACTATGTGCTAGGATATGTTTTGTTAATCACAATATTTATTTATTTATTTATTTATTTATTTATTTATTTATTTATTTTAACCTTTTAGCAAGTTTATTAGGCCAAAATCTACTCTGGTATGGATACCACCAGGTCCTGCAATACAGCTGGGTTTGATTCTAAAGTCAGTGAAAAAAAAAGCATGTGGTCAGAATACTCTAGAAATTTTCCAGTGAACACAATTTTGTGTCTACAGCCCAATATTGTACAATGTGTAGTTGGGTAAAGGCAGTGATGGAGAACAGTACTAGCTAAGATGTCCAGTTTTGAGCTTTCCTATTTGTTAAATCATTTAATTCTCAAAACCACCCTATGAAGTAGGTGATGTTGTTATGCCCATTATACAGTTTAAAAAAATTGAGGCAAGGGTGTTACTGGATGGGACTGGGCCCAGAGCAGGTCTGCCTTGGGCCAACCAGTAGTGTGTGGGTTCTTGATTTCACACAGGAAAGATTTCACACACAAGTCCAGATTATTTTAAGAGTGTTTATTATTGAAACATACAGTGAAATAAGAAAGGGCCTAGGATGAAAGAAGCAACAGGAGAGAGCCTAGGCAGGGCTGCTTGGGCTCACTGAGAAATGAAAGTCACAGTAAAAGAAGTTGTAAGGAAGGGAAAAAGGCTTTTCTTTTTCTTTGCTGTGGCCTTGCACAATTTATGAGAAGCACCTGATAATTAACCCCCAAGTTTGTTAGCTCCTCTGATTCAAACAGCCCCTCTGTTCAAACTACAAGACAAGATAAGCTACTCTCAAGGCTACATTCTTCCATTCCCCCTCCTTCCTGCTGTTTTTAGAACTCAGGGATAATTCACACTAAGGAGTCTAGTTAGTAGAAAATCCTTCCCCTCTCCCCTTCAAACAAGCCTCTTTTGAACTCTTCATAAATTTTTCTCTGCCCTAAGACATCTGCCAAACTGTCTCCTAGAAAGCAAACTGTAACTTTTCAAGATAGGGTCCCCCTCTTCCCCCCACCCATATCTGCTCAACTTCAACACAACACAAACTCTTCCCTTCCTTGTCACCTAGCAACACCAGCCATTACTCTTTAAAAGTGGAAGCCATATTTTGTTCCCTGCCCTGTATTGATTGGCACTAATTGGCCCTTTTCCTTCATGGAGAGTGGAATAAACTTCCTCTCTGCATCTCTTCTTTTAATTGTGAATCCTTTCACAGTCCACACCACCAGCCAAACCCTAACAGAAGTGAGCCAAGGTGGGGCTGCTGTCCGCTCACTGGAAAGTCAGAGAAAAAGGAAGCCTTGGAGACAGGTTCATGGAGTAAACTCAGGACAAGCTGCGGCTGCCCACTGTTCCCCTGGTTTCAAGTCTTGAGGAGGCTTAGAGTTTAGGAGAAAGAGAGCAGAGATACAGGCCTAAGAGTTACAAGACATGGGCATGCTCCAGCAAGAGAAGACCCTCAGTCCCCTGTCTGGAGGCTTTTTATCTTTCTTTAGCCTGAGGGAATCCTAGGAGAGGTTTTAGGAGAGGGTCTCAGCAGAAGAAACATTAGCATTCCAGAGGTGTTCTTTCAATATGTTGGTTTACCAAAATGTACGTGCAGAGGTATTAGCGTTATTTTCCGGTTAGTTTCATATTTAAAGAACGTCATTGAAGAGAGACCGAACAGAGGCCAGTCTGCTCCCAGACAGTCTGGAATGTGTAAACCATTTGCTCCTAAATGTCTTTGGTTAGGGGAGATAAAATTTTGTGATTCATTAGTTGGTTGGCTGTAAATTGCTCAAATTGTTTGGCCTTATTTAATTATTTCATCTTGGTTTCTCTTATTCCACTTGTCAAGGCATTTCCCTAGCTTCTTACTATCCTGCCTCACAGGGAGGTCATGTTTCCCAAAATCACAAGACTGGAAAGTGGTTGACAGAACCCAAGCAGCCTGTGTCAGAGTTGCCCCAGGGACTTCACCCCTACCCTTCCACCCACTGCCCAGTGTGGGAAAGGTAGTCAGGCATGCTGCCCAACAGCAGATGAGGACATGGGGTCCAGAAAGGCTGAGCCCTGTATGCAAGTCACTGTGTGCAGAGTGCTGGAGACATCTCATCACTCTAGCAAGTGAGTCAGTGGGCTCAATTTCAGGCATCCTGTGCCCAGTTGGAAATGCCATGTGGGAACGGTGACCAAGCCTGGGCTAGAGTGAATGGCATGGGAAGGGGGCAGATTCCAGAGCTAATGAGAAAGTAAATAAAGCTGGTGACCCCTTTGACGTGGGGGTAAGGAAAGGGAGGTGGCCAAGTGCCCCAGGGTCCCTGGCAGGAGGGGAGATGCCAGGTAAGAAACCAGGAGGACTTGACTGGGGCTGGGATGAGGTGGAGATTGAGCCATGAGTGGCTGGGGCTCTGAGACACCTTGATGATGACACCTGGGCATTATTAAATTTTACACGGTGGAATGGATCTGGCTGAGGTTATGGGTGGGCAGATTCTTGAACCTGTGGTAAAGGATGAAGTTGCCAAGGAAAGGAGAGGCCAGAGACATAGCTGGGGGAGGGGGTCCCTCACATAGGATGGCGTCCATTGGGATGGCACTGAGGAGCATATAGTGTAAAGGCCTTGAGCATATAGTGTGAAGAGAAAAGTCTTCTCTTGAGGGGCTTCCTGGAACCAAATCTGTTCCAGGAACAAAAACTTTAAAACATGGCACAAAAGATGCAGGTATATCTTGCTCTGGTTGGGTAGCTCAGATGGTTAGAGCATTGTCCCAATATGCCAAAGTTTCAGATTTGGTCCCCAGTCGGGGCAAGTACAGGACTCAACCGATGAATGCATCAATAAGTGGAACAACAAATCAATGTTTCTCTCTCATACACATTCCCTTCTTCTCTCTCTCAAATCAATTTAAAAAAAGTACAGGTATATCTTTTTTCTTCTTTTTTTGCTAGAACAATGATAAGGGAACACTATTTTACAGAGGTGATCAGATTCTCTATGAATTCCATATTACATGTCCTGGGGACTTCATATCAGATCTTGGTGTTACTACACAGGAGGAGGGACCACATGGAGCTGCTGGATGGGAGCCAGCCAAAAAGCACCCTCCTATTGGTGATGAGGCCTGAAATGAAGGAGACGCCTCCTGGCACCCCAGAAAGGAGCAGTGAGGTCCCCAGGGAGTCCCCAGTGGCTGCAGTGATGGCCAAAGGTGTTCAACTCTGCATCCAGAGTTTCTTCCCATTGTGTCTCAGCCCTCATAATCCCATGGTTGGTGCCACTGCCAGACCCAGCCAGAAACACTGGCCATTTTAAGACCCACACTTAGATGCTGTGAACTGAATTTCCTGCCTGCACTGTGTTTCTGCTATCTGAGCCAGCCCTTATGAAAGACTTCCTAGAATCCTATTATATATCAACCTATAGGACTGAGGCTTTCCCCACCCAATTGAAACTGCACAGCTCTGACCAACCAGAAAGGCTCTATTCTGAACAATCAAGGCAAGTGCCTTTTGGACCAATCAAACTGTGAGGATTTGGAGTCCTTACTTGCATAAGGACAGACTAAACAGGGACCAGAGACAGCGACTTCTGTCCATATAAGCCAGATCTCCTCAGGTTCTGAGAGTGCACCTTCCTTCCCCACCAAAGGCATCTCACCTGAGAAGGCCAGCACAGGCTGGCACAGGACAGAGCTGGACAGGGGCCTGATCCCAGGCTGCCTGGCCCCAGGACTGCCTCATAACTATGCTCTTTTATGTGACAATTGAAATGTTTTGCACTGAATGAAGTTTCCTTCTTCACTGCACAGCCCCCAAGCTGGGGGTTTCTGTCGGCCTTGAATTGGTGCTGAAAACCATTGACTGACAGCAAGAACATGACAGGAAGGGAGGGTGATCTAAAAAGAAGAAAGCCTCAGAGGCCAGGGATCCTAAGGTCTAGCAAGGCCTAGGCCAGGGTCAGCAACGGATTATAAGTGACGAACTATCCAGTCAGGCTTACAAAGGATTTGAACACAGAACCCCACAATGCAATAGGATTGTGCCCGTCATAAACTATGTGCAGGATTTATATGTAAAGAAATCAATTCTCCATGCTCTATGGATGATATTGTCTGGGGATGGGAGGTAAACAGAAAATCATGTGATGACCAGGCAGGGGTAATCTGGGACTGTGATATACTCTCATTTGGAAATAGAGGCAAATGAGGTGCTGGAGACTGGGGACATGGGGCTGAATCCTAACATGCATTGTATCCCAGAGAGTTAATCCAGGTAACAGCCCCGCCCCTAGTTAGTAGCTGGTTCAGCAATGGTCAAATGACCCAACCTTGGCCCACAGACCAGAGGGAGCCAGCCAGCTCTTCTAGCAGAAAGCCTGCATGTGGTCTGGCTATTCTTCTACCTCAAGTATGTCAAACTCTCGGTCAGTGGGCCTCATGCCTCGTTTATTTAAATGAGGTACACAGCCTACCGGCCATAAGTTTGACATGCTGGTCTAGTCAGGGTCACAGACCTAGGTGGCAGATTGAGCTCTGGAGCTGTCATACTTGCAGACCTGGTACATGACATCATGCATTTTCTTACATTTAAGCTGGCTGTGTTACTAGCAGCCAAGGTTATCTTGAGAGGCCCACAGGCCTTTCTCAGATGGGTGAGGCATACCAAATGGCCCTCCTGACTTTTGTGAGAGGTTAGGCACAGGTGGACCCAGGGCCTAGGTCCAGATACAAGTGGGCCCAGGACAGTACTCTCTGCACCCAGACAACCCCTTGAAAATCTGTGAGCCTCTGCCTCTCTGCTAAGCTTAGCTTAGGTGCAAATGGACAGGTACTTACAAACGGGCACTGAGATTTTAGCCTCCCCCAGTCATTAAGGGTATATTTAATGGGACCTATAGCTTGTGTTGAATGATCCTGGATCCCTTAGCCTCCACACTGCAAGTACTTTGTCTTCCACTTCCAGGCAGAACTGATTCCAATGGAGGTAGGACAACTCTGTGTGAAACGTAGCAATGAAAAAAAAAAAAAAAAAAAAAAAAAAAAGGCCACCTAGAAACACCTACTTTTTTCCTGTTTTGCCTGACACAGCTCCTTGTCAGGGTGTGTGTGTGCGTGGAGGGATGCTCAAAAAACAGCAAGAACCCCCCGAAGACCATCTGGCTGCCATGTTCTGTTCAATCAGCATTCCCCTGGTATATTGCTTACCAAGGCCACTCCTGGCCAGGATTCTGTCAGTGCATCTGAGGAGGCCACTGTGACAGCTGTTTGCCAACAGTGGAGGAGGACAGAGCTGCTGTCTTTATAGGTCCCTTGGCAAGGTCACTAAGACCTTACAGCTTCTTACGCTCTGAATCCAGGTCCCCAGTGGGGCTGGAAGAGTCTAGGTCCATCCCCCAACTGCTCCCAGCTTGCTTGTCTAGAGGGAGGACAGTGAAACCTCACCGCCTCCATCTGGTCTGCTTCTAGCATGCAGGGAGGCGAGGACTGCCAAAGAGTGTGACCTCGTCAAAGGGCAGAAGGAGCTCTGGTTTCTTTGTGGCCACCAGGGGCAGGGATGGCTCTGGTGAAGTCTGTGGAGGCACATGTGGCCTGGAAGCCAGAGGTGGAGCAGAGAGCCCTTCCCCTCCCTCAGAATGCGGCAGAGCACCGTTCCCAGTGAGAGCTGGGGAGGGCACAGAGGAAGACATTGTTTTTTCTTAATGTCCCTGCTCTTGGGCACGCATGGTGATTTTTGACACCCAAGATGACCATGGTAGATCCCCATCTCTTTCTGTACCTCACATCCTTGGGAACCCCAACCCTAACCCTAACCCTAGGAGGAAGAGGGCTCAAGCTCATCCTGAATTGTCCTCATCCCTCCCCCTCAACATGCCGCTGTTCTAGGTTCAAATTCGTAACTCCAGGCCTTCAGGGACCATGCTGGTAACAAACTTGAGCAATAGGCAGATGGAGGACAATAGGAGTGGTGGGGACTCTATCAAGCAAGAGAGTAGAAGCCAGCCCTAAAGATATTCAAGTTCAACTCAAAGCAGACACACGTAACACACCCTAAGCAAGTGTTGGAGCTGAGTTGGCCTGTAGTCTTTGGTCTATGTCTTTGGGGTCTAGAATGAATAAACAGATGAGCAAGAAATGTGGGATTTCTGTGCCCTGTTTCAACTGGAGGAGGAGGAGGGTGACCTGAGGGAGATGCAAATACCAGAGGCTGGAGCAGCATTTTCTAGAAAAGGAAGAGGAGAGATATGAGCCATGGAGGTGTGAAGAAGTAGGTATCTGGTTTTTTTTTTTGTTTGTGGGGTTTTTTGTGGGTTTTTTGTTTTTTGTTTTTGTAGTTGAGGATAAGCCCGTAAGGACCCCCTGCATGGAGGATTCAGCCATAGATTTTGATGGATATTTGCCCAATTCATCCACTCTTCCACACAGAGTGTCATTTTGGGGCTAAAAGATAGGTTGGTCAAGAGCAGTGGTTTGCTTCCCACTCTTGGGGAATCTCTATCTGGGTGGAGTCCCAGAACCTGGGGGTGATGTGGGCAGGACCAGGTGCCAGGTGAGGCAGGGGTGTTAGGGAGACAAAGATCACACTCTTTACAAAAAATGTCTTAGGACAGGCATTCCCAAGTATGTAGATAATAACATACATGGACCTATTGAACAACTCATGTATCACCAAGTGAGTGTCACTCCTCACCTTTCCTTTTGCCCCTCTCATCGCACCAAAGGGAAGGTCCCTGCTCTTGCTCATCTGTCTCATTACTTTCCAAACGCTTGCTAATCAGTTTCAGCATCAGTGCCTTTTGCAGCGAATAGTATCTAGAATTTGACATAAATTTTTCCCCCATTTTATTTATTTTTGACAAGTATTTTTGATTTATGAAGAAGTGTTGGCTTTTCATTCAGTGATTTAAAGTATCCTTTAAACATTTACGTTCAGGATGAAGTACTGAATAAAGAAATAATGATGGCAGTGGGAAGAAGATGAGGAAGTGCCATCAGCCTGGCTAGGAAGTGTGTGAGGTTATAGAACATGACCCTTGAAGACGGTGAGGCTGCTATTGGGTGTCATTCATTCTTTGAGGAGCACGAAAGCACAACCACCACAACAGGGATGAGTGGAAGAATGCCATAGGTTCTAAAACATCACGGGACTCAACGCTGGGCTGCCCAACTCCCTCAGCCTTCAGGATTCAAACCCATGCTGCTTCTTACAGGAAGTCTTCCAGGATGGCTGGCTCTGGAGTGATCTCTTTTTCCATGCACTGATCACCAACCACCTTTCTCTGAAACCAACTGTGTTTGCAGAGGTATCAATAGTAAATGCTTCCTGGGGATAAGGGAAGGGACCCACACAAGCTGCAGGGCATGTGTCCCATTGAAGGGTTAATAGCAGAAATGTGGGCCCAGTGTGACCCAATGTTCCAATTTCTCAAGAAAAGTCAGCTATCTCAGTTCTTATGTGAAATTTCACCATTGTTAATGTTCACCATAAATGCTCACCGTGCCTGCCTCAGCACCCACAGGCGACACAGAGGGAAGCTTGCAGGTGAAGATGGCCATCAAGGTACAGTGCCCTCAAGTGCAGGTCCTAAAAATGATGGAACTGAGGAGACGAAATCACAGCCAAAGTAGGTTGTAAAAGTCACGTGTTTTCCTATAAGACCCGGCCCTCCTGGCTGGCAAGGGGGCCCTGCCAGACCAGAGCCAACCCCAGAGTCCTGGGTACACGGGCCTGGAGCACTGTGAAAGGGAAGATCCAGAGAGACAGGAATGGGGCAAAAATATGGGATCACATAGCAGAGATGTTCCAATAGGCACAGGCTGAGAGGACTGGGGAAGAAAGGTCCCTGTGTTGTGGGCAGCAGGCCTGGTAGGAGGGTGACTCCAGGCTCCAAATCTTCCTGGAGAAGAGATTCCAACTGGCAAAGGGCTCTGACGGCAAACCTGATCCAGGATGGAGAGGTATGCCTGGTATTCTGAATTGGAAAAGGTGAGTAGAGTAGAAAGGCTATTATATTAAGCGGGGGAGGGGGTAACTGGAGAAGAGGAGAGTCCAGGAGGCTAGATGCCCACGTGGGGTTCCAGACAGGTGAGGGCTGATCCGCTGCCAGTGCTCTAGGAAGGAGTCCAGATCTGGCTAGAGGAGGCTGTGTTCCCAGCTCGCAAAGGAAGGTTGGGAGACAGATGGAGGGGGACAGGGACTTCAGGCAGAAAGAAGGTGGGGAAGACGGGTATCTTGCCTCTCTCTGGAAGGGTAAGAGTTGATCTTAGGATACCCCCTTGTGCAGTGAGTGCTCCCTTCTGTAAAAGCATCTTCTGGCCTGAGGTCTCCATCTCAGGCCTTCTCCACCTTCCCCACCCTCTTCCCGAGCCCTGTCCTGCCCCAGGGCGCAAACGAAGGGCCAGGCTATCTCTTAAGCTCATGGCTGACTGGTGGGCCCCAAGGAGAATTCTCTGAATGGGGATGCTGGGGCGGGTCTCCTTCCAGGCGGTGTGCCACGGGGACGCGGGGCAAGCCCAGGGTGGCCAGCAGCGGGGATCCCACGCGTTACTCCGCCGCCGCCTCAGGGTGTCTCTGCTTCGCTGTGAGCGGGCGGCGGCGGCCCCGCCGAGAAGCGCCGGGTCACCGCAGGCTGAGCGCCCGCCGTCCCCGCCCTCCCTGCGCCCTCCTTCTCCCGCCCGCCCGCCTCCCTCCACGCTCCTTCCCTCTCCCCGCCTCTCCTCGGAGCTCCCCGCCCTCCCTCCCCGGCGCGCCTCGCTCCTCCGCCCCGCTCCCTGCGGTGCTGCAGCTGCGGCGGCTCCAGCGGCCCCAGATGTGGACTGGGCGGCGCGCGGGGAACTTTCGCGCCGGCTGCGAGTGCGGGGCCCGGCTGCGGTCCGGCTGCCATGGATCCGTCAGCTGGCGCCGTGCGCCGCCTGCTCTGCCTCTCTCCGCTCCCGCTGCTGCTGCTGCTACTGCCGCCGCCGCCGCCCGCCGCCGCCAGGCTCGCCGCGGCCGCCGACCCCCCAGGTGGGTGCAGCCCGCCCCAACCCCGCGACCCCCATTGGCCCGCCCCGCCCCGCGCGCATCCCCCTCCCCCTCCCCCTCCCCGTGCACCCGGAGCGTCCTGCCGGACTTGGGCAAACTCCGAGCGCCCCGTCAGGGGCCAAGTTGGCCAACTTCAGGCCAGATCGATGGCGCAGGGGGCGCCCCTCGCGGCGCACCCGGACTCCTCGGGCCGCGGGGAGCCTGGAGCCCCGCGGCTCTCGGGGCGCGGAGCGGAGCGCGGCGGCTGAGGGCCGGGGATGCCCCGCGGCGGAGCTCCCGGCGCCTGCCCCAGTGGGTCCCGGGGAGCCAGGGCCGGGTTGCTCCTGGGCGGGCGTCCGGGGATGCTCCCCAGGAGCAGGATGCCTCGCCTGGGGCCCTGGGGATCGGTTTGGGAGCCTCAGAGGGGATCCCCGAAGATCCGAGGGACCCTGCTCCACCCCTCCGGGGACGGGATGCTGTGGTCAGAGGCCGCCTGTGCTGGGGGGAGCCGAGCCCTCACCGCCCCGGGGCCACTGGAGTGTGGAGGCTCCCGGAGGGTGAGAGGGGCACCGAGACTGGCTTCGGAAGGGTCCACGTCCTGCAAAGGACGGTAGGTCCCCGGTGGCGGGGCAGCTCCCCTGGGGACCTGTGAGGAGCCCGCGGAGCCCCAACCCCGATGGGGCAGGAGGTCCCAGAGCGGGACCCCGAGCGGCGGTGTAACTGCTCTTCCCGCTGGCAGATCCAGGGAGGTGCCCGGAGGAGTGTCCTTCCCTTCGCTTTGGGAGCTTGGGGGCGGGACTGGGGTGCTGCGGGCTCAGCCGGGCTGGGGAGCTCAGGCCGGCGGCTCCACGTTCCTTCCCTTTGCAGGCGGACCCCCGGGGCGCGGAGCCCAGCGCATCCTGGCGGTGCCTGTGCGCACTGACGCCCAGGGCCGCCTGGTGTCCCACGTGGTGTCGGTGACGACGGCTCAGGCCGGGGTTCGGGCCCGCAGGGCTGCCCCCGCCAGGACCCCGGGTTCCTCTGGAGGTGGCGAGGACCTGGACCGCCGCCTGTTCTACAACATCACCGTCTTCAGCCGAGACCTGCACCTGCGGCTGCGGCCCAACGCCCGCCTCGTGGCGCCCGGGGCCACGATGGAGTGGCAGGGCGAGGCGGGCACCACCCGCGTGGAGCCCCTGCTCGGGACCTGCCTCTACACTGGAGACGTGGCCGGCGTGAGTGAGGCCTCCTCCGTGGCGCTCAGCACCTGCGATGGGCTGGTGAGCAGGCGCTTCGCCACCCCTTTCTGTCCATGGCTCTTGCCTGAGCTTCTGGAGCCTGGTACCTGGGTGTCCCCTGGGAGGGCCAGGCCGGCACTGAGGACCTTCTCTGTTGAGGGACCACAGGGCATACACTGAGGGGGTGGCTGGAAGGCAAGGTATTGTGATTGACAGGAGAGGGGTCCGGGGTCTCCAAAGGGCTGGGCAAGTAGCTACGTTTGTGTCTCTGTTAGGCCTGCAGGCACAGGTCTTGGCTTGGCATCAAGGTGTGTGTATATGTCTGTGAGTATGTGCACATGTGTTTGGAATGTTAATGTGTACACGTGTCTGGGCACCTGCGTGAACACATGAATGTGCCCTTATGTATCTTGTGCACATGTGTATCTGTAGGTTTCTGCTCATTTGTGTGCCAGTTGAGTGTGTACCTTGTGCATTAGAGTATGTGTCATATGTGTGGACAGCACATGTACTGACAGTCAGTCTCCTTGTCTCTGTGTGTGCGGGTGGTCCCAGTCCCAGGGGCAGCAGTGATGCTGAAATGCCCAGTTATCTGTCCGCTGGCTGACTGGGATCCACTGATTTTGACTGTGGGTTCCTGTGAAGTTCAGATGGCTATTTGAAAAGTCGATTTCTCTCTGTTTTGAACCCAGGGGGAAGTTGGGAAATGCAGGCTCTGGGGCCCATGGGCAGCCCCTGGAGGACAGGAGAGAGGCTGAGGGAGGCCCCCTCCTGGGCTGCCTGGGGGTTCCTGGAGCCTGGGAAGTTCTCCTATTCCGGGGGCCCAGAGGGACCGTGGCTTGACATAAGAGCCGGGAGGAAGCCTGGATCAATGCTCGAGGAGGAGGCTGACATTGGCGGTGTTCTGTCCCGCCGCCCAGGGCCCTGGCACACAGCAGAAGCCACTGCAGCTTTCTATTTTGGAGAGGATGTGTGGTGGTCAGGCGGGCTGTGCGAGCAAGTCATCTAGACCGCCCACCAAGGGTTCCGTTCTAATTGCAGCTCCGAAGACTCCTGCTCCGAGGGTGTGGCCGCTCTCCCAGCCCTGCAGCCCTGTCCTCAGGCTCACCCTGTGAGCTACAGAGCCAGCAATTACCCCAGAGCCCCACAACCGCTGCTATTCTTTTTATGGAGACACAGGAAAAGTCACTTGTTGCTTCAGAAAATCACTGCCTTTGGTTAGAAGCTGGGCGTATTGCAGACAACTGTCCGTGCCCTTGGAGGAGTTGGGCTAACATGGTGTGGCCCTCTATGCCCAGTTGTCTCTGAGGGTGTCTGGGTGCTCACTGGCGTACCTCATTTTATTCTGGAGGTGAATCGCCTTAATTAGAGGAAATAGGTCCTGGGGACTTCAGGACGGGGTGGGTGGGTTAGGAAGAGGTGACAGGGATACATTTGTTGGTGGACCAACTTCTGTGTACTGGTTAATTCCCAATGGAACACACTTTACAGACACTTTTTCGTTGTATCATTCATTCATTTTGGGCAGTGATTCATCTGTTCAACCAGCACCTCTTGTGTGTTTGTTCACTGCGCTGGTCAGAAATAGGGCAGGCCTGGTGCCCCTCTGCGTCTCACACGCTCAGGGCAGTTGATAGGCTGAGGAGCACTCTTGCTGGGGCCTGAAAACATACTCCTGGGGGCTACCTGAATGCTTTATCAGTGGGCAGCCGCACAGGTTGGCAGTCCCAGCAGAGGGAAGAGGTACCAGTGTGCCTTGGCCCAATCAGGATAGGCAGAGGTCCCGGACATGCTTCCAGGGCTGAGAAGAAGGCTGGAGTCGGAAGAGGGGCTGGCGCCTCCCAGAATGGCCTTGAATGCCGTCGGTGAAATGGTCCAGAGATAGTGGGGCAGCATCATGACTTCTTTTTCTCTCTTTGCTATGTGCATCTGTTCTGACTTGATACCAATTAATTTTCTAACCTTTGAGGTCCCTCTGTGCACCATTTATGGGGTCATATGCTAAGGGCTTCATGCATCATCGTCTGGTCCTCAGCAGTGACCCTGCAGGAAAGGGTCTTCATGCCTGCTTTGCTGGCAGGTTAGGCTCAGCCCTTGATGGCAGGAGACTGGTTGGTACTCTCCAGCTCTTATTCCATGGTGCTCCCAAGTCTGGTGGGTGAAAGGCACTGATATATGACCCAAGATGTACTTCCTGTGTACGCCCATCATTGGGTCTTCCACAGCCAAGCGCACAGCATCCTCCCAGCGGCTCTGGCTCTAAACCAACATGCTTCATGTGGCCCCTTCCTGGCAGCTCTTGCTCTTACTTCATTGGTAGTGAAACACTCCCAAGCAAATGTGGTGCAGGTCCCCGAGGCTCTTGTTAAAATACAGATTCTGATTCAGCACCTATGCACCCTCCCTACCTTCCCTCTTTCCCCCCACCTCCCAGGTTCTGAGCTTCTCATGAGCTCCCTGGCTGATGCTCCTGGGCCTCAGACTATACTTTCAGAAGCAAAGCTCTACAGCCCTAATTCTGCAAGGGAGCTCTGTGGGTTTATACCTTAAGTTGCTCTGAGCAAATAGGGTTCCGTGGACTGCCAGCATGGGAAATACTGGGCCTCGGTTCAGCCTGGGAGATTCAAGGGGCTCTTGGAGAATTTCTGTAATAAAGCAATATTTCGAACTCTGTGAATCCAGCACTTCTCACACAGATGGGACTAGGGAACCCTGCTCTGCAGAACGTGTGGAACTAGCTTTCCTAGAAGACATGGGAAAACCATGGAGCAAGGCTCAGCAAGCAGCTGTGGTCTCACAGTTTAAGTTTAGATACTCAAAGGAGCCACAGAAATTAATATGTATATATATATATATATATATATATATATATAATTGATTTTTTACAGAGAGGGAGAGAGAGGGATAGAGAGTTAGAAACATCGATGAGAGAGAACATCCATCAACTGCCTCCTGCACACCTCCTATTGGGGATGTGTCTGCAACCAAGGCACATGCCCTTGACCGGAATTGAACCTGGGGCCTTTCAGTCCGCAGGCCGATGCTCTATCCCCTGAGCCAAACCGGTTAGAGTTTACAGAACTTTTTAGGCCTTTTGTCCTGCCCCTGGCTTGGGACACACATCTACTTGCCTGTCCCCCTGAGTTTGTTTCTCTAGTTTAAAAGAAGGCAGTATTTGCTTTGCTTATCACAGACAGCAGTCTCCTAGTTTATTTCGTACAAAGGGATTCTTATGTCACTGTATATGTCAGGATCCTCTTAGTTACAAGTGACAGAAAATTCAAGTCAGATTTGATTAAACAGAAATGGGATGTTATTAGCTCACAGAATGGTAAGGCTTCAGGCATGGCTGGATCCAGGTGCTCCCATCAGGTCATGAAGATCCTTGCTGTCTCTTGCCTCCACATTCCTATGTGTTTGTTGGCTTTGTTCTCAGGTGGAATCCTTCTGTGGCAAGTCAAGGAGCTTCAGCAGTCCAGGCTTATATCTTTCTCTGATTATTTCAGCTGAGTCTTGAATGTCATTCTGGCCAACCTGGCATCAGATGCTCCCGTGAAAATCAGGACATGGCGTTTGCAGAACCCCATAGATGGAGACTGTAAGAGGTGTTGCTCTCCCAAATGATATGAGGTTGGGACCCTGGGCCTACCAATATGTAAATTCAATTGGAGTCAGGTAGAGATGGAGACTCAAGAAATGCCAGATGGCCCTGCTGGTGTGGCTCAGTGCTTGTTCATTGACCCAGAACCAGAGGTCACGGTTTGATTCATGGTCAGGACACATGCCTTGGTTGCAGGCTTGATCCCCCGGTAGTGGGTGTGCAGGAGGCAACCTATCAGTAATTCACTTTCATCATTGATGTTTCTATCTCTTTCTGAAATCAATAAAAACATTGTTTTTAAAGAGAAATGCCAGATGAAGAATCACTTCATAAGACATCATGCCCTTTATTTTCAGAGAGGCTGATAAATGGAAAGTGCCCAGGCTCTTTCATAGCCACTGGTCAGACGTTGTTCATAATATTTACAGGAAAAGGTTAAAGTTTGCCTTCTCGTGATGCCTGAGGAAATACTGCTTAACACAGAGCTCCTGCACATCGTGCTGCTAGGGAAGACTTTTCTGGCACTTCTTGGGCCACAGGACAGGTGTGCTGATCTCACATCATACTAATATGCTCATGAAACACCCAATGAGAAAGCTGTTGGCATAAAAAGTAATAACAGCGTATCACAGGTCACATGCCCCAACTCTGCACCATGCTCCCTGCTGAGCACCGTATGCAGTCTGATCCTCAGCGCCCCGCAGCTAGTGTCTGATATTATGTTCATTCTACAGATGAATAAGCTGAGACCCCAAAGCCAACACAGCTTGCTACAAGCTTCGCAGCCACTGTTTGGATGCTTGTCTGTCTGACTCCCAGACCATGTTCACCACGTTTTATTACCTTTGTTTGCATGCCAACAAAAAGGATAAAAATGAGAGATGCATTTCTTTGGAACATTCCTACCCTTCTTCTTTGACTCCTGGAGGTCTTCTGAGTCAGAGGTGTTGACAGTTGTCAGTGAGTGAGTGGGAGCTGGGAGCAGGCCTCGTGGTCAAGTGGCCTACTGAGGAGCTACGGACCTGCTCTGCACTCCCGTCAGGCAGCCTGAGTCCTCATGGCTCAGTAACGGCAGTGGGGACACCAGTAGAATAGAAGCACCCTGTCCTCCCTCTGTCCTCTGTCAGTGCAGCTCTGGGGACCACGCCAGCCTGGCATCTCTCACCAGTCAGGCCCAGTGACGGAAGCCTCCAAGGGTTGGGCAGTGGGAAGGATATAACCTTTGAAGCCTTTTCCCATTCTGGAGCCTGAGGAGGGCGGTGTACACCCCGGTGATTCTGTGATGCAGTGTCCCCTTGTATAGCTTAGATTCAGAGAGGCTGCTGCCTTGTGGGCTTGGACTACCCTGCTGGACTGCCATCCTTGCCAGGCACCCTCTCTGTTTAGTCTTGCTGGACATTAAGAGGCACTAAAGGCTACAGAGAGAAGTCATTCGCTGGCCTAAGAGACCAAGGTGAGTTTTATTTTTCATAACAAGGCTGCTGCCTTTGTGACCACATACTCCAGCTGGTTCAGATGCTGGAGTGGGGCTGACAGGTGTGGCAGGCTTAGGCTGTGGGGCTGGGGATGCAAAGTGTCTGGGACTTGCAGGGCCTTCCTTCTCCATCCTCCCTTGGCACTAATGGGAGGGCAGCGAGAGGGCCGCAGGCACACCAAAGAAGGGCTGTGGGAACTTCCTGGTTCCCTGGGTGTTGGAATTCCTCAGGTCAGAGGAACAGAGGCACCTGCTTAGTCCCTTGCTCTTGGCAATCCACACACAGTTTCCTCCATGGCTTATTACATTCCTTTTTAAATGTAATGAGTTTTTAAACTTAAACTCATTCCGTTTAAGTGACAGAAAATCAGCTTACAATGGATGAAACAACCAAGGGACATTATAGGCCCAGCTGTTCTTGGGATCCTAAGGAGGGCCAGCTTCAGGCATGGTTGGATCCAGGGAGTCAAAGATGGTTTCAGAACATGCTCTCCCTGCCTTTCAGATCTGGCCCTCTTTCTGTAGGGGCACCAGCAGTCCTGGCTTAATTTGTTTTCTGTGGTAGCAATCTCTCAGAAATGGAGAGCTCTCCTTTGTGGATGGTTCCTGCTAGAGTCCTGGCAAGTGCTCTGATGGATTTTGTTTAGGGTACAGGCCCAACTTTGAACCAATCACTGTGATGTGGGCCTGATCCAAGTCTCTTTCTCACCTTTGGGGTTGAGAATTTTGGAATTGGTTGGGGTTTTATCATAAAAGCAAGAAGAAGGACAGTATGCCAGGCAGATGAAAATGGTTGTTGCCACACTTCACCTGGGCTCCAGTCCCCATGTCTGGCCCAGATCTCCTCCAGACTTGTCTACCCAGCTGCCTCTAAGGCTTCTTCCCTCAGTGACCCTATGCTTCTGAAACGGAATGTGGGTCCCTCCCCTTTCCTCCAGATCTTACCATTTACTTGGACTGGAGTCCTAGGATCCTAGATGTCTCTGGACTTTATCCTAGTCCCCACCTCTCCCCCATGCCGGACTCCAAGTCCTGTCTTTAGCTTCTGTATTCCTCAGCTTTTCAAAACTGGCCTTTCACCAGCTACTCTTTTGCCACACGACAGCCAGACGGATTTTTATAAACCACACATTAAATCATGTCACTCCTTTGCTTAATACTTTTCAATGTTTTTTATTGCCCTTAAACACACACACACACACACACACACACACACACACACACTCCTCCTCGCCCCCCCCTAAAAAAAAATCCAAACCACTGACCATGCACACAGGTCCTCCATGACCTAGCACAGTGGTCTCCAGCCATATTTGTCACTATGCACCCCTCATGCCTGTGCTACAGTCACACTGTACACTCCAGCTCAGGACCGGTGCAGGGGCAGTGCCCTCACCTGGATCACTCTCATCCTTCTCTCTTGGCCTGGCTCACTGTAGGTTTCAGCTAAATGGCATTTCATCCAGGAGGTCTCCCGGACATTCACATGCCATGTTGCACTCTGTGGTTCTTGGTAATGTGTGCCATGGAAACTTGTACCTGGCTAAGTCTACAAGACCCAGCTCAAGCGTGGGCAAAGCTCAGCTGGGAGCCATGAATGTGAGTGCCTGGGAGGCAGGGCTAGAAGCCAGTGCAGAGACTGGTAGGAGAATCTCCAGGAGACTCTGTGCCCCCAGTGCCTAGGGCTGGCCCACTTCTCCCTGTCTGCTCTGCTGTGGACCCCAGAATGTCCATATTCAGTGGGCATTGGAAAATGGCCAAAAGTCCTGTCCCCTTTTCCATAGGAAAGCACTTGTGTACACATGTGGTCTTACATGTTTTTTTGTCTTCCTCATCCCTTTGGGGTCTCTGAAACTCAAGCTGAAAACACCTGTTTTGAATCAAACTAAATAAGGGAGGGAAGCACCCCTGGGCCTGAATGGAGAAGTGTTGGGTTGGGGTGAGGAGACCTTGGACTCGGATCTGGCAAGCTACCATGTAACCCTGGGCAAATACTACCATCAGCCTCAATTTGTCCAGGTGGAAAGTGGAGACTGGAGCCAACCATTTCTAGGACCTTCCCAGGCAATTCCAGGTGTCTTAGGGGATAGATGGGGAGCAGACACAAGTGAAGGGACACGATTGGCAGAGGGAACTCTGGTGAGTCCATGTCCTGAGTTTCTTTTTTTCTTAATCATCATCCAAGGACATGTTTATATTGATTTTAGAGAGAGAGGAAGGAAGGGGAGGAGAGAGAGAAGAAAGGAGAGAGAGAGAGAGAAAAAGAGAGAGAGAAACATTGATCAGTTACATGCATAACCCAGCTGGGGACCTAATTGCCCTGAGTGGGAATTGAACCTGCAAGCTTTTCGTGCAAGGGACAATGCTCCAACTGACTGAGTTACCCAGTCAGGGCTGCCCTGCCTTTCTTGGTAGATTGTTGTCCCTAAGAAGTGTGGGCTCCTTGCTGTCTCCAATGTTTCTTCAGAGAAGCTGCATTTCTGAGTCTGTTGACATGTGAAGACCCTGAATGTGCTTTGAGGTCTCCTGAAGGGGCCTTCGCAGGTCGATGTGGAATTATTGGGAGCTGTGCTGATAGCAGGATGGTTAAGTGGGCCATGCAGTCAGGGACTCTACTGGTGGAATGTCAACTGAAGGCTGTGGTCACCAGTTCAATGCCAACGGGGTCCCTGATTTTGGGTGCAGCAAGGTGGGGGAGACTGTTTGGTGAAAACAGCTCAGTTGTAAAACATCAGTTGTGATGTTTCAGTTAAAGCGACCCAGGTGAAGTGACTCAGGCAAAGTGGTTCCCATATCACAGGTAAACATAGTCTTTAATGGCAACTGAAAGTGTACTCTGTTGAGGCAGAGGTGAAGCTGGCTTATAGAGAAGAATGCCCACCTCCATTCCCAGATTGGCCTATTTCTATGCAAATACAAGAAATCCACATCAGCACAGTTTGATTGGCTCAAATGGCACTGTCCTGATTGACCAGAATGAAGCTGCTTTGATTGAGCAATAAAGATGCAAATGAGGCTGTAGCTGTGAAGCCCTGATTGGCCAAGGTAGGTCTTTAGCCCAGTGGTTGATTTAGGACCCTAGGAGCTCCTTTGTAAAGGTGGGCTCAGATGGTAAAAACACAGGGCAGGAGGCGGACTGCTCAGTGCAGCTTTTCACTGAAGCACAGGGAGCAATGATTGTTAACTCTGTTTATAAATTTGAGCCCAATTAACCATCAGGAGTCCTTAACAGACACATTCATTCTTAGGGGTGACAGGAACTTGCTGAGAATCCAGCCTTTATCATGGCCAGCCCATGCACCTGGCCCAGGATGTTCACATCCTCCTGGCTGGCCTCACCATCCCTCCTTCTAGAGGGTGACTTGGTGGAAGGGAAGGGGCTTTCCAGGCACTCTTCTCTGTGGGGCAGGAAAAGGACGCGCACTGGCCAGTGGTTGCCATGATGGAGGTTGACTTGTCAGAGGTTTGTGCTCCAGGTGGCAGAGCAGCAGCCTGTAGCCCTTACCTGTCTCATGGCAGCCATTCAGAATGGTGTAAGTGCATTTGTGGTCTAAAACCCAGACTCATCTCTTCAGTGAGAAAAGTCAAAAATCATAGAGATAAGCAGTAGAGTAGTGAGTGCAGGGGCCTGGGAATGGGGAATTAGTGTTTAATAGGCATAGTTTCAATTTTCCAAGGAGAAAAGAGTTCTAGAGATGGATTTGGCGATGATTACACTATATTATGAATATCTAATCTAATAAATAGAAATATGCTAATTGACCATCATACCCTCACAAAGATGGTGACACTCACAGCCAATAAAGAGGGAATATGCTAATTGCTGCCACTCCCTCACAAGATGGCAGCATCCTATCCCCTCAGCCCTGCCTCATCCTGCTGGAGTCTCCTAGTTTCCTTAGCCCTGCAGGGGAGGGCAGTTAGGCATCAATCAAGTTGGCAGGGGAGCAGTTAGGGGGCTATCAGGCTGGCAGGCAGAGTGGTTAGGGACAATCAGAAAGGCAGGCGAGTGTTTAAGAGACAGCAGTCCCAGATTGTGAGAGGGATGTCCCAGATTGGAGAGGGTGCAGGCTGGGCTGAGGGACAATCCTCCCCCCCCCCCCCATGCATGAATTTCATGCACAGGGCCTCTAGCATTTAATAACATTGAACTGTACAATTTAAAAATGATAAAGATGGTAAATTTTATATGCATTTTACCACAATTTAAAAAGGCATCTGAGAATTTCTGGGATTGAGTAAGTGATTAAGGAATGGGATGGTGTCCTTTGAACCTTGCTGGCCCAGCTTCTGCTCCCCTGTATAACCTTCTCCTTTGAGTGATCAGTGCCTATGGTGACTTCATACCACTTTTGCCCCCAAGGACAGCCTGGTGGCAATTGGAAGCAGTCTATAATTTGGAGGTGCCTGCCATATTTCTGAGCTTCACTCTGATTGGACAGGCATAAGTCACGGAACTTTTCCATAGCCACTCACTGTGCTGTGATGTCCTGGTTGGTTATGACTTGAATCACATGCTCCATCCCTACCCAGGAAAGAGACGTTTTGGCTCTTCACCTCCAGGCTGCTCTGCCAGTGAGGGTCCAATAGAGAGGTGCGTGAGGACTCATGGAAGCCACTGCTGATCCTCCAGAGGAGGCCATCAAAGGGTCATTGTGTGCACTTTTTACCTCTGCTTGCAACATGTGTCCTGTTCTCTCCCTACCCCCCCTCCCCTTGCCCTCATTTTACAGATGAGGGAACACAGGGCTCCCAGTTACTCAAATCTATAAGACTTTCACTGTGTGGGGTCATCTTCCCCTTGGAATCCTCTAGGGCAGAGGATAGGAGCATAGTGGAGTATGACTTGGCTTCCCTCTCAGGAAGGCGGTCATTGTTGGTTGCTAGTGTCCAAGACTGACCTCAGGGGAGCCACCTCTCCAGAGGCCATCCCCTGTCACCTGTTACCCTCTACTCTGATTCCATTATGGCGCCCTGTGTTTCTGGCACTGACTGCTGAGTGTAATAAAGCTGCTCATTCAGATGTTGGCAGGTTCCAAGTTCCTCCTGCCCGATGACCAGCCTTGGCTGCCCACATCCCAGTGTCCCTGGCACTGAGCAGGTGAAGACCCTCACCCACGGTTAGCTAGGAGGCGGGGAAGGCTGGGTCCCACCCAGTCGTGCTGTGAGGACTGAAGTACTCAGGTAAACATTACAGCAAAGGAGTCATTGAGGGGATCATTTGACCTGAGCAACTGGGACACTCAGCATGGAGGCTGTGTGCATAATGGTCTTAGCTGTGGCTGGGGTCTCCTACTCTGGTCTTGAGATCTACAGGGGCAGTTGCATGTGTGGGACCTCTCCTAGGTTGCTGGGTTTGTACTGGCAGACAGACTGTCATTATCTCCACTGCCCTCCTCTGCTCAGTCAGCTGGGGATGGGGAGGTTTCTGTGCTGCTGTCAGAACATATGAGGCTGCAGGACACATGCAAACACATGTCCATGTTTGTGCATCTATACATGGGAGTGCATATGTGTATGTGAAAATGTGTGCATGCAGGTGAATGCGTACACATAAATATGAATGTACTTGCATATCTATATGTGGAACATGTGAGCCTGTGCACATGTGTATGTCTTGTGTAGGTGTTTATATATGCGCATTTGAGTGAGCCTGTACATTCTTGTGTGAGTGTGCATGTGTATGTTCTTGACAGGGTTTTCCTGCAGGGGTGGGGACGTAGGTGGAGTGGAGGTGCTGAGAGAAGAGGAAGACCTCAGTCCTCTGAATTTTAGTACCACCTTAGACTACTCATGGCAGGCGCTCTGGAATGAGGGCTCAGCTAGGAGCCCCTGGCTTTGCTGTATATGCTTCATATTAAATGCCAGCTGTCCATGGGTCTGTGGTGCTGTCATTAATATGGAAAAGTTATTACTGAGCCTGGAGCCAGCTCCTTGGGCTCATCCATGAATTTCAATTACACTGCATGTCTACTGCAGGGTCTGTGGATTGAGGAACTTTTGCTTGGAGGCAGAGAAAACTCTGGCATCCAGGACTCCAGCCCCCGGCAGTGCCAACAGACCAGGAAGGCTTGGTGCTGCCCACCTGGCCCTGCACACTTCAGTGATTAGCAGTGGACTTAATGTGGGCTGGAGGCTGGAATGTCACACTGTCAGCTCTGCCCCTGCAGCTGGGTGACCTGGGCAAGGGCAGCATCTCCCTTTGAACAGAAAGCAAAGAGGCGTCCACCCACACCCACCTCTTGGGGTGTTTGCAAGGATAAGTGTGTGACAAGCCCTTAGCCAAGGCCAGGGTTTGGGAAATGTTGGCCGTTTCTGTATTTTGGGGGTCTAAGGTGCCATCGGGGATTGAATATACCAAGAGAGAAGGGATACACCCAGCGCCTTAGCCACAGTCCCACCAGGTGTTGGCACTAGCCACGCTGTGCAGGTCAATTGAAAAAATTCCATAGACCCACTTCATATGTTGTCAGGTTAAAAAAAAATTATGTTGTTCAAGAATCAACTGCATATATAAAATGTATTATGCCACATATCATCTCTAGTCAGTTACAAAGGAAACCTCCGGTTAAGTGATATCACATATAACTGCTTTGAAGTTGCTAGAAGCTGTGGTTTGTTTCTCCCACCTCATTCTCTTTGCTTACTGAGTGTGTGACTGGCTTCATCCATTTCTGGGCGTCTTCCTCTCTCTAGTAAAGTAGGGGGTCACCAGGGACAGTCCTCGCCAAAACCACACACGCTGCTATCCCTGTGCCTTCCTAGCATGCAGTGTGGCCTTTTAAAGATATCTGAGTGGTAAGGGTCTCAACACAAGAAGTGCTGACCCCATATATGACTCAGGTGCGGGATGGCAGTATAAAATGCCATGGCCAATTTAATTGCCTGCCAGCCAGTGCCAGCCAGCATATGTGGCTGCTGGCAGAGATAAGACTCACTGCTTTTATTCCAAGTTCAGATGATAAATATGGCATGTGTGTGTCCTAGGATCCTGAACATTCAGTTTGATGATGATGATGATGATGATGATGATACCAATGACTTTGGGGCTGAGAGTTAACATATTAATAAAACTCCCCAGGCTGGGGAAACAGGGCAGTGGCAGAAGCCAGCCATTCACACCGAAGGAGCGAGCTCTGGCCTGCTGTGGGAGCAGCGCATTCAAGCATTCATTTCGAACCAGGGCATTTCTCCTTTGATAGCAGGGATTGAGACCACATGGCAAATAAGATGTATTTCTGTTTCATGCAAGGTTGGTCTAAGGCTCAGTAGTGGCCAGTCCGACTGGGACAGAGCTTCTGAAGGTCTGAGAAAAAGTGATTCAAAGCTGTGAACAATAGGAATATACAGTTGACTCTTTTTTTAAAAAAATTATTGATTTTTAGGAAGAGAGGAAGGAAGAGACAGAGCATCGATTTGTTGTTCCACTTATTTATGTATTAATTGGTTGATGGAACCACAGCCTGTGTGTATCGGGACAACGCTCTAACCAACTAAATTACCCAGCCAGGACTTACAGTTAGTTGACTCTTGAACACCTGGTGATTGGGATGCCCCCTGACCAGGCAATGGAAAATCTTTGTATGCCTTAAGTTGGCTCTCCACATACAACAGATTTCCAGCCACCGGTTCACTTTGAATTGTGCAAGTCTGAACTATGCAGGTCAATTGAAAAAATTCCATGGGCCCACTTCATCTGTTGCCAGGTTAAAAAAAAATCCATGTTGTTCAAGAATCAATTGTATATATAAAATGTATTATGCCACATATCATCTCTAGTCAGTTGCAAAGGAAACCTCAGGTTAAGTGATATCACATATAAGCTTTATTTTTCTATCTGCCTGTTCTTGTACTCGCTTTGAAGCTCTCATATGTTCATCATGAGTGGCTCATCTAAGCTGAGAGGTGCTCTGAGTATAAAATACACAACAGATTTCAAGGAGTCAGTACAAAGAAAAAGGATATCAAATATTTCATTGGTCATTTTACAGTGTTGATTACAGGCTAAAATCATAATACTTTGGACATATTGGATTAAATAAGATATATTGCTGAAATAATTTCACCTGTTTTTTTGTGTTGTTTTTTTTTTAACCTGACAACATATGAAATTCACATTCCATTTCTGTGGGGCAGAGCTGCTTTGAAACATCTGGCTGAATACGCCCCTTTTGCTGTTATTTTTATTTTTTGCAAAATTCTGTTAGATGGTCACATCTGTTTATTCTTCCATTTGAATTTTAGAATTGTCCTGTCAGCTTAAAAAGATCCCTAGTGAATTTGATTGGCACTGAATTAAACTTAGAAACCAATTAAAGTGGGTATTGACATAATTTACAATATTTGCCAGGAACATGGTGTTTTTCAATTTTGTTCTGAAGCTGCTCAGTGAAGTACTGTGCACTTTTCATACAGGTTACCCGTTGTTTTTAATCAGGGTCATTTCAAGGATATTTTTTTTTCTTTTTGCTATTGTGAATTGAATCGTTTCCATCTATTGCTGGTATGCAGGAAGGCTATTGATTTTTATATAATTATCTTTTATCAAGCGGCTTGATTGAACTCATTAATTCCAATATGTCTTTGTGGATTCCGCTGGAGTTTCTATGTACACAGTGGTACTGTCTGAGACAATGGTAATTTTGGAGCCTTGTTTCCAATCCACTGGAACCTGCAGGGTAATGTTAAGTAACAGTGGTGGCTTTGCATGTCTGCATCTGCACCTGACTCTGGTAGGAACAACCTGGCGTTTCTCTGTTCAATAAAATGCTTGCTTGTGGACTAAAATACGTTTCGAGTTGGTAATATCCTTTGAACGCTAGTTTTCTAAGATCCCATTTTTATTTGCAAAGGAGGTGAAATCTAATAGGCCTAACACCCCACACCAACATCACTGTCCCCCAAAAGCCAAAGACCTTGTAATTCCCAGGGGCTGTCTCCTGCTGACCTGAGCCTCAGAGACCCTCATTTGACTGCTTGCTGGCCCCCAAATGCAAGCCAGCCCCCCGTGCGCAGCTGTTGGACCCCCATAACAGGAAGCATTTGTGGGGGGTGGGGGTGGGCGTGGGGAGCTTTGTTTAGGAAAGTGGAGGAGGCTGCCCTGGCAGCTGTTTAGCTGGCTTCTGTAGAACGAGGTCTGACCTGAGAGGACACTGGCATTTTGATGAGCCAAGTTCAGGAGGCACATGAATCCCCTCCTGAATCTCTCAAAGACTATGTCCCCTCATGGAGGCCTAGGACATGTCCAAACAGTGTTCCACTGCTACCTTTACTTCCACAGGCTTCCAGAAGGTCTTTCCCCAAACAAAGACCATGGCTGCCTTAAAGGAAATCTGTGGCCCGTCCTGCAGCAGCTCTGTCTGCCAATAGACGGGCATGGGATTGGGGCAGTTTTGAATAATGCCTGTGCCTAGGCCTTGCCACTTGAGAATCTGATTTCTCAGACCTAGTGGGACATGGGGGTGGACTGTATTTTTCAAGAGCCACATAGGAGACTATTACGCATGGCAGATGGGCACGCACTGACCTAGAGAAAGGTCATGAGGCATGAGGTCAGACAGAACCAGGTTCAGGGCCTGGCTCCCCTCTTGCTGGCCTGTGACCCTCAGTTTCCCTCACTGTAATACTGCCTGCCTCAAAGGGTGTGTCCTTGAGGAAGTGGAGAAAAATAAAGCTGGCTGGTCTCGATCCAAAAGAATATCATGGGAGGAGAGTGGAATTAGATGCTGGCCCAGAGGAATGGTCAGGCCTCCAGGCTACCTGGGACCTGGGAAACTACCACTGACCCTCTCTGTCCTCTAATTCCTCACCTGCCTGCAAATTCAGACCTGGCCAAGGGAGGGCAAGCCCCTTGTATTGTCATCCCTGAGGCTGGCTATTCACAAAGCAGGTGCTGGAACTCAGTGCGCATGTGCATTGATTCTGTAGACCCTGTCCAGCAGGGTAGGGGCAGGGGCCACATCCTCCTGGGTGCTCCTTGGTGCCCCCAGCCAGATTCCAGGCATTGTTTTGGGCTTACCAGTACTAGCCCTGAGCAGAGGCCTGTGCTCCTGGGTGTATGGATCCACACACATCAAACACTCACGGTGAGAGGTCCCCAGCCAGGGCTTAGCTCAGCTGAGTAGCCCCCAAATGCAGCTCCAGGGACAACTGTCACAGGGAGAGCTGGGAGGTTGTTGGGGGTAGAGCTGGATCCTGGCTTAGAGCCCTCCCTTTGTTTCCCTCTGATGGCCTTCCTTCTCTTTCTCTCTCTTCCTTCCTCCCTGCCTCCCTTCTTCTCTCTCTCCCTTGCACTCTCCTTTCCTTTCCTCTCTTCTCTCTCTCTTCCTCTTTCCTCTTTTCTTCTCTCTTTTCTCCCTCCTCCTTTTTCTTTTCTCTTTTTCTTTTTCTCCTTCCTTCCCCCTGTCTATCCTCCCTTCTTTCCTAGTATGAGTGGATCCCCACCTCTTTGTCCAGCGAGACTCTTCAGCGATCCTTCCTAGACAGTTGGCTCTTCATTGCTGGCCACACACTCTGCCGTTGTGCCTGCATGTCCCTATTGACACCCCACTTCCTGTGACACATACAAGCCCCCAGTGCACTCTTGGAATAAGTGGCATCATCCCGCAGTATGGGAGGAAATCTGGGCTGGGAGAGGGGGTTCAACCTACCCCAGTCGCACAGAGCTCAGATCCTGGACTCCTTCCACTGCAGCTTGAGCTCCCCACGAAACCTTTGCTGTCCCCAGTGGTGCACATCAGCCCCCACTCACATTGGCAGGGTTAGTTACTACAGAGGAAGGGGGGTTTCTCCTCTCCTCGGGGACTGAGTTCTTGCTGCACTTCCCAGCCACCAAGGCCAAGGCTTGCACCACTGTCTTACCAGAGTAGTCTCCACCTCAGATAGGTAGCCTGGCCTTTGGGTGCCGTTTTTGATGTTGGGGTGCCGAGGTCCCCTTGGCTATCCTTACTGGGAAGGCAGGTGGGACCAGGATGTGCCGTGCCATGGGGGTTATACAGGTGGTATCCTGCACAAGGGCACCTGGGCAGCTGGTGAATGAGGTCAGCCTCTGTTCCATGTCTGGGAGTGGATGGAGTAGAGGGCAGAGTGGCCAAAGCTGGGTGGATGGATACAGGAGGGCGTGAAGGGTGTGCCAGGTATTTGCCTCACCGTCAAGATCACGTTGCTGCATTCATTCCTTTGAGGAACCTCCTGGGTCCTCAGGACTTGCAACACAAGAACGAAAGCCAAGGGCAGCTACAGGGAAGCTGCTGGTCATGGAGAGCGGCTCTATTGGGACTAGGCATGATCAGGGAGGGCAGACAGTAGTCTGGCTCTGTCCTAGTGTTGGCCTGTCCTGATTGACCCCTGGGGCCCAGGGCCCTTGTAGCCCTCTCCTAGGGGCCTGCAAGGTCCCCTGGTTCCTGTGGACCTGGCTCCCAAAAGTGCAGAAGGCTGCTTCAGCTGGTCTGGCATGGAGTCCTCATCATGACATTCACTTTGGGCTGATGATACGGGGAGGGTACAATCCTATTGCTGCTGAAACTCAATCCCACCAAGTTTCTGTGATAACTGGTGGTTGCTACCTCGATCCCTTACCCCAGATGATAGGTCCTCCATGGGCCTAGACCTTAACCCTTTGTTAGCTGGGGTGGGTTTATATTCTGAGTTCCCATTGCAGTTACCTTGCTGCCAGGCCTCTCATGTGGGTTCCTTCTGTTTGCTTAGGCTCTAGGAAATGACGAGCCTTTCAAAGTACTTCATTAGATGTTTTAATTTTTTTTTTCATATTTGACTTTTTAAAATATTTAACTCCTTTAATTCAAGTGAAGTGTGTTTTCTGTACTGTGTAAGATGTTGGTGTTAAGTATTTACCTTTTTCTAAATTGCTACTCTGTTGTGTCAGCACCATTCATTTACTAATTCACCCTTTCCTTGAGACTTTGAGACAAGTAATTCCCTCATCTATGGAGTTCGTGGAGGTGATCTGGTTTCTTTTTACCCTCTCTGTAGTTGTTTTGTGTTTTGTTTTTTACACCAACAGTAGGGTTTTTAATTTTTGTTGCTTAATGATATGGCAACTATCACGTTGGGACTTAAATGTTTTGGCTATTTTTGCCCATTTTTCAAATTGATTTTGGGTTTGTTTTCTTATTATCTTAAACAAAACCATAAAAGGAATTATATGAATGTTTTGAATGATATGAATGGCCCACTGGTGTCCAGGAGGCAGCAGACCTCAGCAAATCTTTGCTGAACAAGAGAATGACAGCTTCCTGATATTCAATTTTCTCAGGGAAATAAGAACATTGGTTTAAATATTTCAAAATATATTCCAGTAGGCTTATTACTAAGAACTTTAGAATTTCATTGCCATTACAAATAGGACCTTTTCCATTATGCTATTAGAAATATGTAGGACCACTTAATCTAAATAGTTTTCTAAATTGATTTTAGAGAGAGGAAGGAGAAGGGATATAGAGATAGAAACATCAATGATGAGAGAGAATCATTGATCAGCTGTCTCCTGCACACCCTCTACTGGGAACTGAGGCTGCAACCTGGGCATGTGCCCTGATGGGAAATTGAACCTCAACCTCCTGGTTCATGGGCGGAGGCTCAACCACCTAGCCACACCAGCCAGGCAATACTTAATTTAGATACAGCAGGTGACCATTTACTCAGAACGCCTTCAACCCACTTAGTCCAGATTTATAATCTACTCAGAGTTTAGGTTCTTTCATTCCCAAAGGGCCAGAGGGCAAAAAACAGCATGTTAGTACCATTTATATATGCACCCGTACAACTCCAGGCAAACATTGACAACCATCATTGACCCAGCAAGTCGAGCCCCACCCAGGCTCCACCTATTTCTCCTTCTTTGCTCTCAGTGATACTCATCCTTCTCTTTGCTTCAGCAGAATCTGTTATCACCGTGGCATGCATGCAAACCATGGATGATTGCAAAAAATCCTTCTAAAATAAATCTCTCACTTGGATGTTTCCCATGTTTGCATTCCCAGATATGCCAGTTTCTTTATTTATTTTGCATCTAGGCATTTCATGAACTTCCTTATTATTTTTCCTTTTATTATGGATTTTTTTTTTGGGGGGGGGAGATTTTTGGAATATGCAATTGTCCTTTGCAATTCCTAATATTTGTGTATTTTCCTTTTCAGTGTTTGTTTATTTTGTGTCATTACATTGGTGACAGTGTAAAATCGAATTTTAGTGACTTTGTGTGGGAGCCACACCATGTATTCCAAGCATCTGGACCACATCCATGGAAGGGAAATGAGAACCAGGTCCTGCTTCTCTCTCTGCGAATGGTGCTGTCAGACAAGTCTTGGCAAAGGTGGCTCTCTGGACTTCACTCACCCACGTGGGGCAGCTTTTCTCCCCCTTCTCTGTTGCATCAGGTGGAGCTGACACCGGGCAGCTGTGGTGTTTTGTAGGGAGTGGGTAGCTGTGACGGGCAGGCATCCATTGGGTCAGGGACCTTATTCATCCCTGTGGCCTGCTAGGCATTCCCTGTCTCAGGAGAGCAGTGTACCTGGCCACCAGGTCCTCCGGAGACCACCCTGAGTTTCAGCAGGAAGGTAGTTCAGTGAGACACTTACAGGAGGAGGCAGGCGGGCAGCCGGATCCATTGTATAACATGAAGCCCAGAATGAAGCTGTATTGGAGAGACCCACTGGAGCAGCCCAGCCCTGCCCCTTACCAGTGAAATCATTTCTGGATGTGTGTTCTCCTTGTGCAGGGTGGAGTCTGCAAACTGGTGGGCTGGGTGCCACATCCACCCACACATGAGTTTTGTTTGTCCATCCCAGTGTTTGACAAATTTCTCACGAAGGTCCAGAGGTTTCCCTTGAGAAACTGGGAGAGCCGTGAGGCCTGTCCCCTCGGCAGGGACAGAACACCCCAGACGTCTCCCACTCTCCCTGTGATCACCCTGGCCCGCCTCATGAGCTCTCATTTTCTGTGTGGCCCCTGTGTCCCTCCCTCAGACTTTCTCTCACGCTGAGGTGGGTGCCTCTTGTGTACCATCTGTGAAAGGTGAAAGTGGATGGCTAGTGACTACACTGGCGGGGTTGGTGGGTTTTGGTGAGGATTACATGAAGGCTCATGGCTGGTACTTGGTAGCAAATAGTCCTTCTTAAGAGGTAATATTTCCCTCATGTTCCTGCTAGGAGGAGACAAAGTGTGTGAGTCACTGGAGACGTATGAAGTGCTTTACAGATATGAATTACTGTGGGCTGCTCCCCAGGCTGGGCTGGGGCTAGGGCTGGGGTTGGAACGGGAGTAGGGAGGCAGGACTGGGGGCAGCCAGCCCTGAGGAGCCTGTAACCGACCTGGGATGGATTGCCAGAGGAGGCCGTGACTGTTCTGAAATGGAATGCCTGGGTCAGAATAAGGAGAACAGATGTTGACGAGATGAAGCCAAGAGTTGATGACATCACTGGGAGCCGGTCAGGACACAGGGGCTGAGGCCGAGGGTCCTCTGTCCTTTCCTCTGAGGCAGCATTCCTGGGGCAGACTCAATGGCTGGGACTGTACACACACACACACACACACACACACACACACACACACACACTCCACACACGTGCACATGCACATGTATATGCAGATGCTGTTTCTGCCACCAGGTTCCCCGACCTGAACATAATTAGCCAGGATGTAGAAAAGATTTGCAGCCCGGAAGGAGAGAAGAGAGTTTTGTTGCCAGGCAGGCCAGGGAAGAGAGATGCAGACCTGGATGGTGAGTGGACTCTGCAAGGCAGAGGAGCAGCTTTGATGGAGAGCTGTCCGGAGCTGCTGGCCAGGGAAAGGGAAGCACAGCGCCCTTCCTCCTGTGGGTGGGGAGCCTGTCCCCTAATTTCTCCCTTGACTGTGAATCTGGAAGGTACAACCAAGAGGCTGTGTATTCGGTGCCTGCTGCCCTGTCCCTCCTGGGATTCTGTCCCTATGTCCAGACTCCTGCCACTGTGAAGGACCGGAAACCCAGTGCAAACTGGCTTTTGAGTCAAAAGGGGATGCTCAGGCCTCCCGCCCTGTTCCATCACTGCCCTTCACCCCCGGGCCTCACGTCCGAAGGTTCTTCCCTGAGAGGACACTGGCTCACCTGCACAAACTGCCGGCCCCGCTTCAAGACCTTCCTTTTCTCTTGGGGTTCAGCCAAGTCTCAGAGCTGGTTCTCATTGGCTCAGGCTGGGTCACTGTCAATCTTTGAGTGAATCAATGAGGCCCAGGCAGCAAGCAGGACTTCTATGAACCAGGCCTGGTCACATGACCACTAGCACCAGGCGGAGAGTCTGTGGTCTGAAATGAGGGGACCCAGAGGAGGATGGATGGGGGCCCAGTGGAAAGCCAGGCTTCTGTGTCAGGGGAGCAGTGGGCACCGCTGCCTTCTAGACCGCTGCTGCCTTCTGCCTCTCCCCTGGCCCGCCTGCCCTGCCGCCTTTCCAAGTGCTTCCACTTCCTGATAAGCTCAGACCTTGAGACCAGCATTCAAGGCCCCTCCTGACCAGTCAGCCTTTCTGGCTTCTTCTTCACACCTTATTCTCCCTGCCCCTTTATCCTGTGGGCCTGGGGAAGGAGCTCTGAAAGACCTCAAGTTCCTGTCCAGTGTCAGCTCTGCCTACGTTGAGAACAGTCCTGTCGCAGGACTAGGAGGGGCCTGGTTGTTTTAGCTGCAGCTGAACCTAAAACCTCTCTGGGGATGTGAGTGCACCAGGGCCTAAAACAGTCACAGGTGTGACAAGGGAGCTTGCAGGAGCAGCACAGACGACTGGGGCTTGCTTGGGGCCTCTGGGGCTTTGTCTGAAGTGCTGGGAACCCCTGGCTACCTACCGCCACCATCCTCTTCTAGGAAACCCTTTCTGTCCTCCTCAAGGCACACAACATAGCTGCACTGCAGCACCCACCTGCTGGTCTGCCTCCTCCTCACCCCTTCTGTGGCATGAACCCTCTGGGCAGTCTGGTGAGGCCCATGGACCCCTTACCACAATAATGTGTCTGATGATTAATATAAAATATATAAAGGACACAAATGCTGTTTACATGAAGCTATCCACACTGAAAAAAAATTATAATACAACAATACATGTGGTTTTTAATTTTTTATACTCATCTATGCCTTTTTGTTTGGTGACAGCTTAATTGAGATATAATTGACATACCATATATTTTACCCATTTAAAATGCAAAATTCAGTGGCTTTAGTATATTTACAGAGTTGTACAACCATCGCCCAGTCAGTTTGAGAATAGGTTCACCCTCAAAAGGTACCCCATACCCATTGGCTGTCATTACCCATTGCCCAGCCTTTGACAACAACTAATCTGCTATTCTCTGTCTTTAAAGATGAACTCGTTTGGGACATTTTATGTAAATGGAATCACACAATATTTTCCCTTGTGTGTCTATTTTTCAGTTAATGTGATGATTTTGAGGTTCCTCTAGGTTGCCAGTATGTGTCAGAACATTACATGTTGTGGGCAAATAATATTCCATTACATGGATATACCACAACTTTAAAAATCCATTTCTCAGGTGATGAATATTTGGGTGTTTTCACATTTTGGCTCTTATAAATAATGCCACTAGGAACACTTGTGTACCAGTTTTTTGTGTGTTTTTCCACTAACGTGTGAAATAGCAGGACCTAGCAGCATATGTCACAACCTCTGGCATTTCAGTCATGCTGAGTGTCAATGCCACTTGGTCTCATCTGGGCCAGAGACAGTGAAAGATGCCAGTCCCTGTCATGTCTGTGTGACGGGCACGGGAGCTGATCATCTGCCAGGCTGGATGTTTCCATCTAGCTTGGAAAAAAATGCCAGATGATTTCTCTCCTAAGTCATAGAGGACCCCCGTGAGGGGCCCTCCAGGTAGGAAGTGTCATGAGGGTGGTGGCAGGCTCTTTGCTCTGGGTGTCCAAGAGACCCTGGGGAGAGCTGTGGTGGGATGATGTGGTCAGCAAACTCATTAGTCAACAGAGCCAAGTATCAACAGAACAATGACTGAAATTTCTTTTGAGAGCCAAATTTTTTTTAACTTAAACTTCTTCTAATGCCACTTCTTCAAAATAGCCTTGCCCAGGCCATGGTATTTTGTGGAAGAGCCACACTCCAGGGACCAAAGAGCCGCATGTGGCTTGAGAGCCGTGGTGTGCCTACCATTGGTCTAGAGCAAAGTGGTGGCTGGCCTGCTCTGTTCTCAGCCACATGTGCTGCCCATTTGGAGGGTGGTGTTCTCCCTTTTGCTCTCCCAGCCATCTGTGTCCGTAGTTTGAGGGTGTGGGCCCCCCAATGGACTGCTAGGGCCCCCTCTCCACAGTGTTTCCCTCTTGCCAGGCCATTTCCCTTCACAGCTACTTAGAAGGGAATATGGTCAAAGGCCTGTATGCAGGGACCACCATGGACTATACTTCAGACACAGACCTGGCCCCCTGCCACCAGCTGGCTCCGTGCTGGCCTGGGGTGGCACCTGGTCCCTGTCACTTACCATGCAGCCCCTGTCAGCTCGGGGCTGAGGAGGTGCTCCCTGCTTGTATAGAGGGTGGGTTTCTGGCTCCATTATGGTCTTGCCCGGGGAGGCTTGGTCTTCCTGCCTGGTGCCCATCTCTGTTTAGGGGCAGGATCCAATCCTCCTGGCCCCCTGTGGGCACTTGGGAGAGAGGGAGAGAGAGCACCCACAGCCGGCTCATGCCTTGACAGGTACCCTTCTGTGGGGACACCTGCAGTTAAGAGCTGAGCTTCAACCTGTGTGTGAGAGACCGAGTCTCCCTGGAGCTCCCTCCAAGGCCCCCACTGGGAGCGGCCACAGCCTTTCCAGCTCTCTCACTGGCTGCACTTGGGTTATTGTTGTATGGCCTGGGCCCTATTGCCTGTGAAGCTGCCAGAGTCCTTGTAGGGTGCCCTCCCCGAGGGGCCTCTTGTCTTGCTTCTTGTATTTCAGAGGCAGCCAGAGGCTGTCCTGACTTTGTGGCTGGCAGTGGCTTTGCCAAGCCATCTATAATTGGCTACTAGCCTGCTACTGGCCTCCTCCTGCCTCTGGGGAGTCTTATATGACAATGCAGCTCATTTCAGGGCCTGCCGGAGCACTCAGGGTTGTTCCAGGGTTGCCCTGAGTCAAGGGGAGGATCACAGCCTGTGGTGGGGACCTGGGCGATGGAGGAGGAATGGACTTGGTGTTCCTCCCCGATGACCTTGGGCAATTACTGCACTGCTCAGAGCCTCCAGGGCCTCAATGTGAGGTTTCCAGTAGGGACCAGCCTGAGGAAGGAATGGGGCTTGGGCACAGTTGCTGGTCATCTCTCCAGTTCTGGATCCTGTCAGATCCTGGGTTGCCTGGCACCAGCAGTCCTGGAGTAGTTTACCTGCTTTACAGTGTTTTGTTTTGTTTTTTGTTTTGTTTTGTTTTTTATGGTTTTCTAAATCCAAGACTGCCCATGTAGCCGAATGCAGAAATAAACCAAAGGAAGGAGATTGCAATCCCCTAGTAGGGGTGTCGAACTCAATCAGAGAAGGGGCCAAAATCTAAAATCCAGCCTAAATCGCGGGCTGAATGGTTTACTGAACAGTCATAAACTGTCATTGTGATGGAAACGCAGCGGAGTGCAGTGATGACAGCGCGGTGCGGGCCACATTGCAAGGCCTGGCGGGACGGATTTGGCCCGCGGGCCTTGTGTTTGACACATGTGCTAGTCTCAACCAACATTCTAGTGCATGTCTTCCACATATGTGCATATGTACATAAACACATTTCAAAAGACGAACCATACCATACTTTCTCTTTGACCTACCTTTGTTTGCTGTGTATATAACACATATTTCTGGATCATTTAATGTTCTACCTAATGTCTTTGACCAGGGGCAGCAGGAGCAACTCAGGAAATGTGAAGAGACCAGAATGACTGGCCACTAGGTGTCCATGGGCCTAGGAACAAGGGTGTCAGCACCTACTCTTCCCAGACACCCAAGTCAGAGGCCTAGGGTGTCTTACAGGCCCATGGAGATAGGTGTGTCACTGGGCAGTCTCTGGGAGGGGTCCCAAGGCAGGTTGTGTGTGCAGGAACAGGGTCTGGGTGGAGCTCAAGTTGGGGGATTGTGTATGCCTTCGCCTGGAGTGGAGGACTAATGAGGTGAGTGGCCAAGGGAAGAGACAGGCAGAGGGAAACATGCTCACTGGTCCCCTACCACGTAGAAGACTGGTGAAGACCTGACCGGAGCTGCTCCTGTGCTAATAGATAAGAGACTGAGGGGGTGACAGTGTGTGGGGGGCCATGTCAGAGAGGGAGCTCTGCCACTGTCAGGCCCAGGGCTTTGGGGAGTAGGTGTGCACTGGATTAATGAGGTGAGTGGCCAGTGAGAAGCAAGGACATGGAGGAAAGAAGGTGCATCATGGGACAGACCCTGGAGCAGGGGCAGATCCCTGGTTAAAGAGGACTTTTCATCCTGGGGAGATTTGAGTGAATACACATGCATATAGTATTTATGTGTGCACATATGTAGATGTGTGTTTGAGCTCTGCCTCTTTGCACAGAGTATTTTCGGTGACTCAAGTATGTTCACAGACTAAGGACAAGGATCTAGGGGAGAGACAAAGTTGGAGATATGTAAGAGACAATGTATTAATCAGGAGCTATTCTGCAAGTATCAGAAACCAAAATGAAACTAGTTTAAACCAAAAAAGAATTTATCTATTATAAAAGCATAATATGCTAATTAGACTGGATAGTCGAACAACCTTCCAGACGACCTTCTGGATGGAGCTGGAGTTGCATCCACTGAAGCAAGCCACCACAGCTACAAGGGCTGAGGCAAGCCACCGCGGCTGCAAGGGCCAAGCCCTTTGCACAAATTTTGTGCATCAAACCTCTAGTTGTTTATAAACCTAAAAAATAAACCCCATGCTATCAAGAATTCCCATGGCTACCTTGGGAATCCTCAGGCTGTAGGAGTGGCCTGAAAGCAGACATGCAAATGTGGGCAGGCAGGGCAGTCCTCCTACCTCTGGAGCCAACCAAAGGTGCAGCACATGGGGCAGTACCATTCTGGCCAGCAGAGAGCCAAGTGAGAATGCCAGGGAGCCACTCTGCCCAGGAGATGCTTATGGTAGCTGAATCCAGCTTCAGGTATGGCTGCATGCAGATGCAAATATATTTTCAGTCTCTGTTTTACTTTCTCTATCTCTTGGCTCCACTCTCCTATGTGTTGATTTTACTCATGCTCTTCCCACAAGAAGGAAAATGGCAGCCCATGGATGCCACCTCACATCCTCAGTTTAGAAGCCACAAGAGAAACAGCATTTCTTTTCTAGTGGTTCCAATAATAATTTCTGGATTTAACCTGATGAACTAAGTGTAGGAAATCCTGTCCATGAATTGTATTCACTGTGATCAAGTTGGTCTGGTCTCTGTCATGTACCCCTTCCCCCAATGTGATCCAAGGTAGGTGTGGTGTGTGCTGAGGAACACAGAGGGTGTCTTGGACCAGGCAGGCCCCATATCCTAGGGAAGAGGGCAGGCAAGTATTAGGAGGTCTGGATGGCAGGAGGAGGCAATGCTGTCCTGTAAGACAGAAGGAATCGGGATAAATGTAGAGGCAGATAGGAGGCAAGGCAGGATGGAGTTCCCTCTGTGGTGTCTCCAGCTCACTGGTAGGGCAGAGATCCTGAGATTGCTGAGCAGCCTCTGTAGTTCTCCTGGGAGTTGGCTTCCCCTGAAAGGAAAGCATCAGCCTGATGGAGGTTGACTGACCACTGGCTGCCTTGGGAATCCTCAGGCTGTAGGAGTGGCCTGAAAGCAGACACGCAAATGTGGGCCAGGCAGGGCAGTCCTCCTACCTCCGGAGCCAACCAGAGGTGCAGGACCATGCTGGCCAGCAGAGAGCCAGGTGAGAGTGCCAGGGAGCCACTCTGCCCAGGAAACACTTATGGTAGCTGAATCCAGCCAGTGGACATGCTTTGCATAGTCTGCAAACATGTGTGGCCTCTATTGAAAAGAAGGTCAACCCTGCTTAGCAGAAGGTGGGAGTTCTGTTCTGCAGGATGCAGGTGGGTAGGGTGGGGTTGGGAGGTGGAAAGAAACATTTCAGACATTGTAAGAATCATGAAAGTAAGTAAACAGACAACAAGGCCAAAAACAGCTCACAGATGAGTATGCATGAGACATGTATGAACAGCATGCACATGTGTGGGTACACTGGCTCATGCTGGTGTGTGCACACGTGTAAATGTGCATGTGGGTGCACAAGTGATACATTGCATACAATGTATGTGTGTAAGTGTATGCCTGGTGCATGTGGGTGCATTTATGGTGCATGTGGAGTACACATGAGTGTGCACGTGTGTGCAAGTGCTTGTGTGAGTGCATGCCTGTGGTGAACATGGCACATTTGTATGAGAAGGGCAAAGTTGCTAGAAACAACCCGTCATCTTTCACAAGCCCTCACATCTAGAGGAAAACAGGAGAAATAATATGCATGAGAAAAGCAAAGTCAATATGGTAATCGGTGCCCCTGTCCTTCAATGCCTAGTTGAAGAGCAGCTAGCCCTGTCTGTGATCTGAGATTTCAGTTGGGGGTCTGACCCACTGGATGGGCCCTTCAGACTTTAATCCTAAGAGGCCAGGCTTCCCCATCTCAGGGCCAAAGAGAGTCACCTCAGCAATCTCACCTTGGGCCATGGTGGGTTTTGGTTCTGCCCCACCTGGGCCCAGGGCTGGAGCTGTCCTGTGCCACACAGGGACTAACGGCAGCTGCTGGCCTGTGCCCTTGTCTTTCACCATCAAGATTTCAAAAAGAGGAGGCCCAGCGTCAGCAGAGCCCTAACTGTGGGGGTTTGGTCTGCTCCTACTTTCTACCCTTGTTGACAAAAGGCTTGAAGCAGCTGGAGCATGCAGTCTCCAAACGCCGTTTGCAGCAAGGTTGGTCATCCCGACAGGACCACGTTGGCCCTCCCTCCTGCTCCTTTGTCTCACCCACCTGCTCATCCCCTTCTATCCCCATCTCATGTCTGGCTCCCACTCTGCCTCTCCTCCTGCTTGCTTCAGTCTCATCTGATTTAATGAGGGCTTGGCCTCCTGTGTGCACTGCTCAGCAGCACTGCATTTAATTAATAATCTCACACCGTGGTTCCTCAGAGTCGATGCTGCCATTCTATTCCTTACTAATTGGAAGAGGCTAGTTAAGTTCTGAGATGAATGGCCTTTTCTGCTGGTGATGTCTTGGCCCCAGGTCTCTGTTGGGATCTTTGTGTTGGGCCGGGTGCTGGGCTGGAAGGCAGAAGGGCCGGCCTGCCTTCACCTCGGCTAGGGAGGGCCCATTTGTTGGTACCAGGGCAGCTGTCTGTCCCAGGCTCATTCTGTCCTGACTGGGAGGGTTTGCAGTGAGGAACCAGCTTAGGGGAGGGTCTTGGGCTCACCATTGCCTATTGCTCAAATCTCAGCACTGTGCCAATGCTGGGTTGGGCCCCTAGGGAGTCTAGAACCTTTCCTCAGCCCAGACCACATCTGCCTCCTCGACTCAGGTAGCCCAGCCTCATCTCCACCCTGATGCCTGCACCACTCTCCTCACCTGCCAGGTGCTCTGACAAGTCTTAACCACACAGTGGGTTTTTCCTGCCTGTATTCCGGTTTCCTGATGACCAGAGTCACCGCCTCCCTGGACCCCCACATGTTTGTGTCTCTTTAGCTCTATGAGAAGCTGTGCTGAAGGCTCTGGGCTCTTCATGCTCCTTCCCTATTGAGCTGGTGACAGAACTGGGGTCTGAAGTGCTCCAGCCAAGCGGGCTGGCCTCCCGGCTGCTCTGCCAGCTGAGCCAGTTTTCCGGGACAAGGGCTACTCAAGGCAGGGTTCAAGCACAGATTCCTGAGGCATTACCAGGAAGCCATCAGGATAAAGATACCAACTCTGAGGAGTTGGCCCTGCTTCGGGCTTTAGACTGACTCCAGGGTCCACAAGTGCCCTGGGCAGAGCTGGCTGAGGCCATGGGGTCACAGCCGCCACAGGGCTGGGGCTGTGCCTCTGTCCCAGAATTCCAGCACTGCGTGTGCCTAGAATTAGCTGAAATGTCTTTCTTCTCTTCCTTTCTTGGTTTCTTCCTTCCATCTTTCCTTCTCACCTTTCTTCCCTCCCTTCTTCTTTCTCCCTTCTTTTTCTTTCCTTTCTTTGTCCTCAGCCCTTCATTTAATGACATTTCTCTATCCTTCCTCTGCCTAGGCCAGTGGTTGGCAAACTACTGAGCCAAATATCAACAGTACAACGATTGAAATTTCTTTTGAGGGCCAATTTCTTTAAACTTAAACTATATAGGTAGGTACATTGTTATTAACTTAATTAGGGTACTCCTAAGCTGGCATTTGCTAAAAACTCAAGGAGCCAAAGAGCCACATGTAGCTCGCAAACCACAGTTTGCCGATCACTGACACAGGGCATGTAGAGATACAGACAAGCACATGGCTTCCTGGAGAGATACACCAGGAGAGTTTCAGATGCCGTCCAGAGAGAAGGGGTGCCATCTGGGGTGGGGAGCCCCTGAAGGACTAGGCAGGAGCCTGATATTCCCACAATGATATGACCTCACAAGGCCCTCTACTCCAGCTGTGTAAGGGCCCCTCAAGGTGCTGCCCAGCCGAGTTGCTGGGTTCCTCCTGTTCTGGTGTGGCCCCCACTGCTGACAACCTTCTTTGGGTGGTCAGATGTCCTCTGCTGTCAGCTACTGTCACTCTGCCTTAGGAAAAGGGCAGTCTTCTCCTCCCCTCCCACCCCGGAGGCTAGATCCTTTTCTAGAATTCTTTGCAATTATGACTTCCCTGTCTGCTGTTCTGGTGCTGTTTCCTGACCCTGGAGTTAGATGGCCATTTGAGTTTTCTTTGTAGTGATCTGCTCACTCTCTCTTTCTGGGATCTGTCAGAGCTTTCTCTTCATTTTTTATTGCTCTTAGGTTTCATGATATGTGTCTAGGGGAGGGGCTTTTTCTTAAATATATTTTGATCAGCTCTCTATGAATCAATTTTTTTGTTAGTCCTCACCTGAGAACATTTTCTCATTGATTTTTAGAGAGAGTGGGAGGGTGGGGGAGAAACAGAGAGGGAGAAACATTGCTGTGAGAGAGACACATTGATTGGTTGCCTTCCAACTGGGGCTGGCGATTGAGCCTGCAACTGAGGTATGTGTCTTTGACAGGAATCAAACCACAACCCCTCAGTCCAAGGACCAAGGCTGTATCCACTGAGCCAATTGATTCACAGGGCTGTATGAATCAAATTTTAAATTAATTTTAGAGAAAGGAAGAGAAGAGAAAAAAAGAGAAGAGAAGAGAAGAGAAGAGAAGAGAAGAGAAGAGAAGAGAAGAGAAGAGAAGAGAAGAGAAGAGGAGAGAGATATGGACGAGTTGCCTCCCTTATGCACCGTGACCAGGGTTCGAACCCACAACTAGGGTATGTGCCCTGACCGGGAATTGAACCCGTGAGCACCTCTTAGTGCATGGAATGATACTCCAACCAACTGAGCCACAAGGCGAGGGTTCTCCGAATCAATTTAAGCTGAAATCTTCCATCTAATTTTGGGAAATTCTTGGCCATTATTTCCTTTCTCCCCACCCTCTTTTCTATTTCTGGGCTTTGCTTTTCACTCATGCCTTCTCTGCATCCCTGGGCAGCCGGAGTGAGAGCTCCACCCAAATCTCTCAGCATCTGTGTTGGTTGTTTGTCTGTTCTGTTCTGCTCTTCTGTTCAGCAGCTGCGTCCTTTCCCCAGTGACAAGTGCTCGTCCTAAGCAGTTCTGGTTTGTGGCTGTTCATTCCTGCTCCCAGTCCCAATGCTTTCTTCACCTCTCTGAGAATATATATTATGGTTACTTCAGCTCTCCCTCCTCTGCAATCGGCTGTTCTGGGTGTGCTTTTTTTTTTTTTTTTTTTTTTTTTTTTTTTTTTTTTTTTTTTTTTTTTTTTTTTTTTTTTTTTTTTTTTTTTTTTTATAGCACAAGTGCCGCTCAGATGTGAGCTCTTATTCCCCAGGGAGTGTAAGTGGCTGTGGCCAGTTATGTGGGGTGAATGGCTCAGGACAAGGGGGGTGGGGAGGAAAGTCTTGGAGCTGGCTTTCCTCTGACCCCTCTATGCATCTATTACCCCATCTCCCATTTCCTGACCCAGGATTCTGCCTCCCTGAGTTAATGATGGTGGGAAACACAAGTGTATTGGAGATACCCCGACTTCTCCAATAGGGGTGCAGGTGACTGGCCCCAGGACTTTGACACGACCCTCAGACAGTGATCTCCTCTCAGTGCATCCCAGAAGGCAGGGTATTTAGTCTTGTTCCTGGTCTTCTTGGGGTGCATGTCTTAGGAAAAGCTCCCTGGGTTGGGGTAAGGCTGTGCTAGGGGGGAGGGTCTGCGTCAGGGGCCCCGGGAAGAATAGAAGAGAGAGATGTGAAGCCTGTGCCAAGTCAGGGACAGGGGAGGGGGTGAGATATAATTACGAAGTGGAAGGCCAACGCTTGGGGAGGTTGATGGAAGGAGGAGAAAGCCAGGATGACCCCAGGTCCTGGCCTGCATGACCAGGAAGAGGTGTGTGGCTGCCTCTGATTAGGCTTCTGGAAGAGAAGGCCAGGGAGGAGCAGAAGGAGTTCTGCATGGAGCTGCTGGGCTTGAGGCTCCCAGGGCAGTGCTGAAGGGGCATTTCTGTGTCCCTGCAGCTCTTGACCATGATGCAGAAAGATGTGGCGACCCCTGCCCATGGCATTGAGGGTGAGGCAGGACACATCTGGGTGCATGGAGACCATGAGGGCTGGAGGAAAAGGGCTATCCCCCAAACCAAGAGGTTTGTGTTCTGGCTGGGACTACCCCTGATGGGACTTGTCACTGGGGAAAGGAAACAATGGCAGGTGCATTGGTCTCTGCTAGCCTCGTTTCCCTCCTATGTGAAATAGGAGCACATTCCAGTGGAAATGTGGCAGTGTACATGCCCAGTGGAGGAAGAACGTGGCCCAAGGCTGCAGAAGGGTGAACAGGCAGGAGTGGTGGGCAGTGAGCTCTGAACAAAGCATCGTGCATGTATTATTCTTGTATCAAAAGCTGTGGGCTATTTACACAGTGGAATACAATGCAGCTATAAAAAAAAGAGGGATCTCTTATCCTATGGAACAGCATCGATGGACCTGGAGAATATTATGCTAAGTGAAATAAGCCAAACTGAGAAAGACAAATATCACATGACCTCACTTATTTCTGGAATTTAATGAACAAAATGAATTGACCAACAAAATAAGACCCAAAGCAGGGAGGCATGGATAGATGACATACCTCGATGTGAGGTTGGGGGACTGAGAGGAGATAAACCAAAGAACTTATGTAGTAATGCGCATACTCCATAGACCTGGGCAAGTGAGGTGGTGAAGACTTGGGGTGGAAGGGGGGCGGGTAGCTAGAGACTGGGGAACAGGGACAAAGAGGGGTAAACAGGAGACATCTGTAATACTATCAACAGTAAAATATACTGTATATATGTTAAAAAAAAAAAAAAAAAGGAAAACAGCATCTGTTCTGGCCATGCACGGTGTGGGTGGGGAAGAGCCCTGTCCCTACTCGACTCCTTGTACCCTCTTCCACTCCCTCCCTGCACTCACTTAGCTCAGAGCTGGCATCTGCCCTACTCTGAAGGCAATGTGGCAGCAGGAGGGGGAGCCCAGCCAAGCCCCAAAGGGCTGGTGGAGGTGCTTCCCCCAGGGAGGAGAGCAAGACAAGGACAGGGACCAACCTGGTGAGGAGGGTACAGGAAGTGCACTCTCTGTGCCCTGGCACAGCCCAGTCTTTGCTTTAAGACTTCGTCTCATCAGAGGCCTCTGAGTGGGTAAAGGAACATGAGGCTTGAATTGTGGGCCACAGGGTCAGTGTATGTGTGGAGTATGGGAACCCCCCATCAGGTTCTGGCTGGGAATCCCTGGTCCCAAAGCTGACACTGAATTTGGCCAGATGCCCCTTGCTCTCTCCCTCTGATTATATGTGAGTGTGTACATGTGCATGAATGTTGGGGGCGGTGTGCGAATATGGATGTGAGGATACATGTAAGTGTGAGAATGCATTTTGAATGTATGACTATGATAGTTTGCATGTATGTGAATTTGAAAATGCTCAGTAAACTCATGAGTGCTTAAGAGTGTGTTTGTATATGTCTGAGTGTATGTGAGAGTGTGTGCATGTGTGTGAGTGTGTGTGAGAGTATGTGCATGTTTGTGAATGCAAATGTGGGTGTGAGTGTGCATAAGTATGTGGATGTACACCAGTATAAGCATGTAAGTGAGCGTGAACATGTATGTAAATTTCTTTGTGAGAAGTGCATGCGTGAGTGTGTGAATGTGGTGATGCACATAAATGTGTGCATGAGTGTGTGAGAGTGTGCACACACGTGACTGTGCATGTATGTGGGAATGTTTGTGCATGTGCGAGTGAGAGTATGTGTGTGTATGAATGTGTGTGTGAGTGTGCACATACATCCATCTTGGCCATTGGTTTCTGGCAGTTTCCATTTCGTCCTCGAATACTATCCTAGCTCCACTTCTTGCTGTGCCAGGTTTTGACATTATATTTTGACTTCCTACGAGGGAAGGTGAGGATGTAGCTCCCTAATGCCCTCCTTGCCCCAGTCTCCTGGAATAGCTCTGTCACTGCTCTAGTCCATATTGTGGTTCCTATCTTATCAATCTCCTGTGACTGTCATAAAAACTTTCCACAAACTTACTGGCTTCAATGACAGAAACATTCCGCTCCTGGTTGGTTCTGGAGGCAGAAGTCAAGGTGTCACAGGGCCACACTCCCTCAGAGGTTCCAGGGGAGAATAATGTCCTTGCCTCTGCCAGCTTGTGTCTACTGCTGGTGTGCCTGGGCTTGTGGCTTCATCTCTCTGGTCTTCAAGGCTCCATCTTCACTCTGCCTGCTGTCTCTGTCTGCTTTTCTCTGTCTGTCTAAGGTATCTGCCTCTCTCTTACAAGGTCATGGACATGTGATTGTGTTAAGGCCCAGCCTGATAATTCAGGACCACCTGCCATCTCTGGACCCTTCATCTCTTCTACAAGCTTCCTTTTTTTTGTTTTTTTAAACAACAAAAATCACATTTGCAGATTCCAGTGATTAGAACCAGGACATATCTCTGAAGGCCACATTTTAGCTGACTGCACCCCATAGACCTTTAAATATCACATTTTCGCATTGTCTGCTCCTGCCATGAGCCCAGAATTGGGTATGTAGACCTGCCTATTTGTGGTGAGGTCTCAGTGTCCCTACTCCCCCCTCCCCACTTTCATCACCTCCACTCTCCCTTCTGCATGGCGGAGTGTCTGCTGTTCACATTCTTAGCAGTGGCTGACCTGGGCCATCAGATTTCCTTTACTCTGGTTCTTTGGGTGCTGCTCACAGCTAGCAGACGGTGGCCAATCCCTGCGTCTCTGAGCTTCATTGTCCTGCACAAAGACATCAGAGAGCACACAGGAGGTGCTGGCAGCTCTGCACAGCTCGGAAAACCAGGCTTTCCTCTTAGACGGCTGGGAAGGACCAGTATCCGAGCAAACATCTGTTGAACATGTGCATCTTTCTGTCTTATAATCTAGTTTGGAAAGTGGTTTGGAAAAAGTATTTCATGTTGTCGCTGAGTTGTTGTAGATGGTAAGCCTTGGTCCTTCCCTCAGGGGTCCTCGGCCTATCCTGAGGTGGCAGAGAAGGGCTGAGGACTCGGAGGAATGAGCCTGTAAGTGGGAGGCTGCACCATCCTGTGCTGTGCAGTGGAGTGGGCAGCCTGACTGGTCAGGGTCTCCCTGACTTTACAGTGAGACTACAGTGTTGTGTGATGGCCTTCTCACTGTCACTGGGGGGACGAGGAGGAGGGGCAGGGGGGCTACCAAGGCCCTGAAGGCTCTGTTCCCCAAAGGCTTCTAGCCTTCTGGTCTTGGTCCTCTCAATGCCTTTGACAAACTGAGCTATTTCTCCTGTTTTATAGCTCAGAGAGTGAGGAGGCTTGGCTAGCAGGAAGAGCTTACCCAAGCCACAGAGTGTGGTAGCAGCCGACCTCTCAGTCCCTTTCCCCAGCTGTCAGAGACTGATCACCTGATGGCAAACAAGGAACTGGGGGTGGGTGGCAGCAGGGGGCTGGGCCGGCTGCAGAAGCTGGAGAAGATGGCTCTGATCACAGGCCAGGCCTAGGGATCTTACCCATACATGGATTTCATGTGCTGGGCCTCTAGTATATCTACACTAATAAAAGAGTAATATGCAAATTGACTGTCACTTCACAATGCCCACCAGCCAATCAGGTGTTGGTATGCAAATTAACCCGCTAAATATGGTGGGTTAATTTGCATATTCAGATGCCGAGCAGCCAGGATTGGGGCAGGAATGTCCGCTACGGCCACTTGCACACACGCTGGCAGCAAGTGGCCTGCATCCCAGGAACAGGCATCCTCAGGAGCCAGGCTGCCACTCCAGCCCTATGCCTGCAGGCACTGAGCAGCCAGGTGCAGGGCGAAAACATCCCCAAAACCCAGGCACACCAAGCCATCACGCATGCAAGGGTGGCCAGGGGCAAGGCAATAACTTCCCCTGCAGTGAGCGAGCAGACAGCAGGGCCCTGCTTGCCCCTAGTCATGGCAGCAAGGGGCAAGCAGGTCCCCACAGAGAGCAGACACCAGGGCCTGCAGTGGAATCAGCAGGCAGGTCCGCAGAGAGCAGAGAACCACAGGGAGCAAGCCTAAGCTATCAGTAAGACATCCCCTGAGGGCTCCCAGATTGGAGAGGGTGCAGGTTGCACTGAGGGGACCCCCCCCATGAGCACAAATTTCATACACCGGGTCTTAGTGTGTGTGTGTGTGTGTGTGTGTGTGTGTGTGTATTTTATCCTCACTCGAGGATATTTTTCCCATTGATTTTTAGAGAGAGTGAAAGACAGAGAGAAACATTGCTGTGAGAGAAACAATTGATTGGTTGTCTCCTGCTCATTGCCCTGACCAGAGACTGGGCCAGGGAGGAGCCTGCAACCAAGGTACATGTCCTTGACTGGAATTGAACCTGGGACCCTTTGGTCAGCAGGCCAAAGCTCTATCCACTGAGCCAAACCAGCTATGGCTGCTTTCACTCTATTTTAGCCACTGAAGTTAGTTGAATATGTTCATGTAAAATCTGAAGCCCTGTGGATTCGGCAAGAGGCCTGTTTGTCCCGGCCCTGGCTCTCTTTGCTGCTACTCCTCTGAAGTAATGGAATCTTGGGAAAAATACTCTTCTAGACCTTTTTCTATGTGTTTGAATGTACCTAGATGTACTACAAGAAAATATATAGAAATGTTTATGTATTTTTTCTTCCTTTAAAAAATATCACATATATATTTAAAACACATTATATAATTGTCATTCTATAATTTGCATTTTTTTTACTCAAAAATACATAATGGGGACCCAGCCATATTGATGTGCTGAGATTGCTCTCTTTTTATAACCCCTTGACCAGCATTATATCACATGGATATCTCACAGAATATTTAATGGCTGCTTTGATTGGCTACTTGGCTTACTGGGTACTTCTCAGGCTTATTCCAAATCAGTCAGCACCACCCTCCTGGTGCCACACCTTTCACTATCAGCTGCACCACTTTGGGGGTTGTGCTTCATTCAGGCTGAGGTACCTGGTTGGAGTTTTCTGGGGATACAAATCTAAGCCCTGGCCACATTTGCTGTCTGCAGAGCCCTCACCACCCTAGCTACGTTGTTCTATGTGTTTATCCTTTAGCCAGCACCTCACTGTCTTGATTGCTACAGCTTATATTGGGCTTCGGTATTGGGCAGAGTGTTGGCCTCCACTTTATGCTTCTTTTTCAAAAATTTCACAGCTAATTCTAGTTTCTTTGCCTTTTTATATAAATGTTAGAATAACCTTGTCTATATCTATGAAAATTCCTGCACAAAATTTGAATCCGATTTCCTTAAAGCTATGGATCCATTGATGGAGGATTGACATATTTACTGTGTTTAGATTTTCAATCCATGGACATAATATATCTCTTCATTTATTTGGGCCTTTAAAAATTACTTTTTCTCAGCATTTCTTAGTTTTCAGGATACAAATCCTGCATATGTTTTCAAGATTTAAAAGGTATATCTAAGTATTTTCTTTTGTTTAAGTGTTGTAAATTATTTACTTTTAAATTTTTTGTTGTTGTTTCTAAGAGTTTATTGCCAGAATATGATTGGCTTATTGTGTTTTGACCTTGTATCTTGTGACCTTACTAAACTCATTTATTATTTTGGGAAGTTTATTTTATAGATTCCTGGGGAATTTTCACATAGACCATCATGTTGTCTGGACAGTGTATTTCTTCCTTCCAATCTGTATGCCTTGCATTTATGTTTCTTGCCTATTGCATTGTCTCAGATATTCACTATATATTGAATAGGAGTAGTAAGAATGTGCCCTTAGGTGGGGGAACATTCAGTCTTTCATAATTACCATGTTAGTTTTAGGTTTCTTGTAGATGATCTATATTGAGTTAAGAAAGTTTCTTTCAATATTAGTTAGCTTAGAGTTTTTATTTTTTTACTCATAAATATGTCTTGAATTTTATTAAATGCTTATTCTGGATCATTTGATATGATCATATTTTTTTTCTTTAGTCTGTTAATATGGTAAGTTACATTGGCTTTTAAATATTGTGCCAGCCTTCATTCCAGAATAAGTTCCATTTGTTTGTAGTGTATTAAACTTTTTATGCATTGCTGGATCACGTTCACCAATATTTGGTTGAGGATTTGTGTATCTGTGTTCTATTATATTATTATATAATAGTTTTCCTTTGAAATATCTTTGTCTAGTTTTAGTACCAGGGTAATGTCAGCTTTTATAAATGAGTTAGAAATGTGTTACTCCCTCTTATATTTTCTAAAAGAGAGTGCATGGAATTGGTGTCATTTCTTCTATAAATATTTGGTAGAATTTTCCAGTAAAACAATCTGGGTCTGGAAATTTCTTTTTTAAACAGTGAGTTAAATGTCTTCCATGGTTACTTTTCGGCTATCTCCCTCATCTTGGGGTGAGTTTGTGGTTTTCGAGGAAAGCATGCATTTCTTCAAAATTGAACTTATGTTCACAGAGTTGTTTGTAGTATTCTTTAGTTGTTTGTGAATTCTTTAGTGATATTTTTTTTTAATTTCTAACATTATTAATTATTATTTTCTTTTTTAAATGTCAGTCTTGATAGAGATTTAGCAATTTTATTGATCTTTGTGAAAAACCAGCTTTTGGGTTACGGTAAGTTATTTCTCTATTATGTGTTTGTATTCAGGTTCATTGATTTTTATTCTGTTTCTTTTTTTAAAATTTATTCCTTCTGCTTCCTGTGGGTTTATTTTGCTCTTGTATTTCAAACTTTTGAATATTTTTTAGTATCTAATTTTCTTTTTTAGTTAATCCTCATGGAAGGATTTTTTTTTTCATTGATTTTTAGAGAGAGTGGGAGGGAGGGAGAGAGAGAGAAACATCAATATGAGAGAGACACATGATTGGTTGCCTCCTGCATGCACCCCATGGAGTGGGGCTGGGAGGTGGGGGCTTGGAATTGAACCTGTGACCCTTTTGTCAAGGCCAACATTCTAATTACTGAGCCAAACTGGCCAGGGCTAGTATCTAATTTTTTTAAATAAACCTTTATTGTTCATATTATTACAAAAGTTCCTCATTTTTTTCCCCTCCACCAGGTTCCTATCCCACTCTCTGCCCTTTCCCTCCCCCATCCCATTGTCCTCATCCATAGGTGCACAGTTTATGTTCAGTCTCTTACCGCACCCTCCACTCCTTTTTTCCCTGAGAATTATCAGTCCACTCCCCTTCCATACCTCTGATTCTATTATATTCAACAGTTAATATTGTTCATCAGGTTTTTTAATTCCCTTGTGTGTTTTTGTTGTTGTTGTTGTTGTTTTTTATTGGCTTCCAAATGGGAGTTTAAGGTCAAAAGGAGTTTCAGGTGTGCCCAGATCCTATTCATCAAAATCTGGGTATGCTCCTTATTTTTTGGTACAAGATTTAGCATATGGAGACCTGGGTGAGTCAAGGTCCTATTTGTTCCTCATTCCAAGCACATGGATTAAGAAATCAGTACTGATAAGAGGATTCTGCCAGTGTCCTCAGGCTCAGCTGATAAGAATTAAAAGAATGTCCATGTGCCTTCTCAGGCGGCTCTCTACATCTCACCCTTTTTTACTAATTAAAATAAAATTTAAACATCAATAATAGGGCTCTAAAATTAAAAACAATTGCAAACAATGTCAATGCAAAAACTAAACCACATACATGTTATTTTCAAAATTTGAATTCAAGAGCAAAACTCTGGCTATTAAATAATAACAACAATGCCAATGCAAAAAAACAAAATGAGAAATCAGAATTATGGACATATTAATATTTTTAGCTACTAAATGAGTCTCTTTTGTTGCTGGTGTAGATTTACTCAGAGTCCTTGGACTTGCTGCACAAGACTTTGCAGAAGACTGGAAGCTAACAGATGCTAGCATGAGCAGGAACATGATTAAAGAAGTAGCTTCCACTTCAGTCTTTAATTTCTTCAGATGACTCCATGTTGGCACCTCAGTCCCTTGCTTCAGTTTTCTTCTCCCACTTTGCTGTCATCTGGGCAACTTTCAGTCCTTTTGGGTGAAGGGACACTGGAGCTTCTCTGAGTCCATTGTGATGATGGACCTAACACTCTGGTACCCGAATTGGCTGCATTGCTTCTTCTTTCCTTTCATTTTGAACCCAGAACACTCTGGGCCTGGCTGCTCTGGGCCTGGCTGCTGATGCTCCAGGCTTGGCTGCTGATGCTCTGGACCTGGCGGCTTTGGGCCTGGATGCTTCGGGCCTGGCTGCTGCTGCTTCGGGCCTGGCTCCTATCTAATTTTGATTTATCTGGGTGTTTGACTGAGTGGTTCCTCCAGGGATTACAATAATCATATCTTGCTTTTCACTGTATACTTAAAATTAACATTTTTACAACTCAATTTGAATCATTTAAGTTTCTTTATAATTTACAAAGTGATCCCGGATAAGTCTGTACCCACCTGGCATCATAAATAGTAATTACACTACTATTGACAATATTCCCATGCTTTACTTTACATCCCCCTAACTATTTTGAAACTGCCGATTTGTACTTCTTAATCCCTTTACTGTTTTTTACCCAGCCTTACCATTTGGTAACTATTAGTTTGTTCTCTGTATCAATGAGCTTGTTTCTGCTTTGTTTGTTCTTTATTTTGTTTTCAGATGAGTGAAATCATATTGTATCTGTCTTTCTCTGTCTGACTTATTTGATTAAGCATAATACCTTCTAGATTCATCCAAGTTGTCACAAATGGTAAGATTTTATTCTTTTTATGACCAAGTAATATTCCATTATATATATCTATATATGTATCATATATTCTTTATCCAGTTGTCTGTTAATGCGCACTTAGGCTGTCTTAGCTATTATAAATAATGCTGCAATGAACATAACAAAACACTTTTTTTAATTAGTGTTTTGGATATCTTTGGATAAATGTCTGAAAATGGGATTAGTAGGTCATATGGGAATTCTATTTACAGATTTTATGTTTTGAGAAACATCCTTACTGTTTTTCATAGTGGTTGTACCAATTTGCAATCCTACCAACAATGCAGAAGAGTTACCTTTTCTTTACATCCTAGCCAAGATTTGTTTGTTGATTTGATGATAACCACTCTGGCTTGTGTAAAGTGATATCTCATTGTGGTTTTGATTTGTTTCTTTCTGATGACTAGCGATATTGAGCATCTTCTCATATGTCTATTAGTCATCTGTATGTCCTATTTGGAGAAATATCTATTCAGGTCCTCTGCTCATTTTTTTTTAATTGGATTGTTTGTCTTTCTGGTGTGAAGTTCTATGAGTTCCTATGTATTTTAGATATTAACCACTCAACGGATATTGTCATTGGCAAAATATCTTCACCCATTCAGTAGGCTGTCATTTTGTTTTGTTAATGGTTTCTTTTGCTATGCAAAAACTTTTTAGTTTGGTGTAGTCCCATTTGTTTATTTTTTTCTAATTTCCCTTGCCTAAGGAAACATCCCCCAGAAAAAAACATTACTAAGACCAATGTCAGAGAGTTAGTGCCCATGTTTTTTTCTAAGAGTTTTATAGTTCCAGGTCTTATATTTTAGTCTTTAATCTATTTTACATTTATTCTTGTATAGGATGTGAGAAGGTGATCTAGTTTCAATTTTTCCCATGTATCTATCCAGTTTTCCCAACACTATTTATTGAAGAGACTATCTATATGTCTTTTTTATGCTACTAACATGCTGCTTTGATTACTAAAGTTTTGTCATATAGTTGATATCAGAACTTTGTTCTTCTTCCTCAAGATTGTTGCAATTATGTGGGGTTGTTGTGGTTTTGTACAAATGTTAGTATTATTTGTCCAAGTTCTGTGAAAACTGGCATTGGTAATTTAAATTCCTTAATGTTTAAAGTATTACACATGTCTCCTTTCCCCCCCACCCCCATTGACCTATCCCCAGCCACTCCCACTCCCTAGCACATGCCCTCACCCCCTACTGTCTGTGTTCATTGGTTATGCTGATATGCATGCATACAGGTCCTTTGGTTGATCTCTTACTCGCCTCCTCCCCTTCCTTCTTTCTGAGATTGGACAGTCTGTCTGTCCAATCTTCTATGTCTCTGGATCTATTTTTGTCCATCAGTTTATGTTGTTCATTATATTCCACAAATGAGTGAGATCATATGATATTTATCTTTCTCCAACTGGCTTATTTTGCTTAGCATAATACTCTCCAGATCCATCCATGCTGTTGCGAATGGTAAAAGTCCCTTCTTTTTTACAGCAGCATAGTATTCCATTTTGTAGGTGGACATATTTTATTTATCCACTCAGCTGCTGATAGGCACTTAGGCTGTTTCCAAATCTTAGCTATTGTAAATTTTGCTGCTATGAACCTAGAGGTGCATACATCTGATTGGTATTTCTGGTTTCTTGAGATATATTCCCAGAAGTGGGATTACTGGGTCAAATGGGAGTTTCATTTTTAGTTTTTTGAGGAAACTCCATACTGTCTTCCAAAGTGGTTCACTAGTCTGCATTGGAGGAGGGTTCCTTTTTCTTCACAACCTCACCAACACTTGTCAATTTATTGATTTGTTAATGAAAGCCATTCTAACAGATGTGAGATGGTACCACATTGTCATTGATTTTGATTATTTGGGTCTTCTCTCTTTGTTTCTTGGTGAACCTGGCTAGAGGTTCATCAATCTTGTTTATCCTTTCAAAGAACCAGCTCTTGGTTTAAGTAATCTTTCATATTGTTTTTGTTTGTTTGTTGTTGTTGTTGTTGTTTTTGGTCTCTGTGTCATTCATTTCCACTCTGATCTTTATTATTTCCTTCCTTCTGCTTACCTTGGGCTTTTCTTGTTGATCTCTTTCTAATTATTTAAGTTATAGGGTTAGACAATTTACTACAGCTTTTCTTATTTGTTTTGTTTTGAGGTAGGCCTGTAATGCTATGAACTCTCAAGACTGCTTTTACTGTGTCCCATAGATTTTGGATTATTGCCTTTTCATTTTCATTTGTTTCCAGGATGCTTTTTATTTCTTCTTTGATCTCTTTGGTAACCTAATTATTGTTTAATAACATGCTATTTAGCCTCCAAGTATTTGTTTTTAATTGTTTTTATTGTTGTTGATTTCTAATTTTATGCCATTGTGATCTGAGAAGATGCTTGATTATTTGCATAATTATTTTTACCTGCAATATTATTTTTATCTTCTTGAATTTAAAGAGACAGCCTGTGTCCTAATATGTGGTCTGTCTTTGAAAATGTCCCATGTGCACTCAAGAAGAATGTATATTCTGTTGTGTTTGGGTGAAATGTTCTCAAGATGTCAATTAGTTCCATCTGATCTAGTGAGTCATTTAGGATTGCTGTTTCTGTTGATTGTTTGTCTAGAAGATTTATCCAGTGATGTCATGGGGTATTAAAGTCCCCTACTATTATTGTATTGCTGTTGATCTCTCCCTTTATATCTTACAGAAGTTCTTCTTTATATTTGTGTGCTCCTGGATTGGATGCATATATTTTTACCAGAATTATATCCTCTTGTTGTATTGATACCTTTAGTATTATGAAGTATCCTTCTTTATCTCTTATTCTGGTCTTTACACTGAGGTTTATTTTGTCAGATAAAGTAATGCCACCTCAGCATTTTTATTTTTTTTTTTTTTTCTGTTTGCCTGCAATTTTTTTTCATCCCTACACTTCCAGTCTGTGTGAGTCCTTTGTTCTGAGGTGGATCTCTTGTAGAGAACATATATATGGGTAGTGTTTTCTTATTCATTCAACCACCTTATGTCTTTTGATTGGGGCATTTAATACAATTTACATTTAAGGTTATTATTGATAGGTACTTGTTTGTTGCTATTTTTATTTTTTATGCTTGTGTTCCTTATTCTCTTTCTATTTCTTCTTTTTTACAACAGTCTCTTTAGCATTTCTTGCATTGCTGACTTGGTTGTAATAAACTTCCCTAGCCATTTTTTTGCCTGCAAAACTACCGCCTCTTCTAGTCTACTCTTTAAACCTTTCATTGTAGGTTGTTGTTTTTTCTGCAGCTATATCATTCTTCATTTCCTCTTGATTCTCACATATGTTGTTGATTTTCTCATCTAGCTGGTTTAGGAACTTTATGACCCTTACTCTGAATTCTTTCTCTGATTTATTGCTTGCCTCCATTTCATTTGGTTCCTTTTCTGGCAATCCCTCCTTTTCTTTCCTTTGGTAGTGGTTTCTTTGTCTCCCCATTTTTCTGTCTCTTTCTGGCCTTGGGCACCCTGCTTAAGTTTTTAAGAGATGATCAGTCCAATGATCTGGAACTCATTAGCCCAGAGGCTGTGTCTGCCTTGAGTCCCACACCTTTACTGTATGTGCTCTGAGTTGTGCCCCCTGCTTCTAAAGATCTGGTCCCTCAGTTGTGTGCTTCAGATGCTCGGGGTTGGCAGGAGCACGTGCTCAGTTCCTCTGGTGTGTGACTCCCTGTGAGGACTCAGAGCCCTCCTGCCCACAAATTGCTGAGCAACCCCGGCACCCTTTGCAGGGTGGAACCCTAGATCCCTCTGGCAGCACACTTATAGCATGGTCCTGTGACCCCTGGCTGGGCATACCAGATTGGTCCAATTTGCCCCAGCAATGCTCTCCTGTGGCTCAGAGTGGGGAGCACACTGGGTTGCTCCAGGTTGCCCTGGCAGCAAGTCTCTGGGCTTGGGGTGGAGCGGGCATGGGCTGCTCTGGGTTGTACAGTCCTTGCTTTCCTGTGGCCCAAAGTGGGGTGCACACTGGGTTTCTCTGGGTCATCCCAGCAGTAGGTCCGAGCGCTCAGAGTGAAGCAGGCACCAAGTGGCTCTGTGTCAGGCTGGTTGCATGGTTCAAGGGCCTGGGGTGGGGATAGAGCACAGGGGCCCCCCTGGCCTGCAATCACTTCAGGTTCCTAGGGCCAGATCCTATGGGCTGGTGAGGAGGCCTGGTCAGGGATGTCATTCTGAGAAGCACCCACTATAGCCATCTGGGAGCCTTCCAGGTGGTACTGTGCCACTCACTGCCAGAGTACATTGGTGGTTCCATGCAGGTTATTGCTAGAAGGTGGTGTTCTCTAGGTGTACTCTGTCCTTACTTATTGAAAATTGTCTCCTCAGCTGTGTCTAAGTTGTTAATTCTAGTGGATGTTCTCTGAGTTAGTTGCTTTTCTGGCCTGGCCCCAAGAGGAGGTACATGACACTTCTGCCTATTCAGCTACCTTTTTCTTTCCCCTTGACATTGATATTTTTATAGGATTTGTATTGAATCTACTTTGGGTAGTATGGACATTTAACTATGTTAATTCTTCTAATCTATGAGCATGGTATATGCTTCCATTTATTTGTATTTTCTTCAATTTTTTTATTTTTCACTTTCTTTTTTTAATGTATTTTTTTAATTGATTAAGGTATTACAAATGTGTCCTTATTTTCCCAATGTTCCCTCATCTCCCCAGTCCTGCCCTCACCCTCACCCTCACCCCCTGTTGTTTGGTACAGGTCTTTTACCTCCTGGTTAAATTTATTCCTAGGCATCTTATTTTTTGATGCAATTGTAAATTGAATTGTTAATTATTTCTCGTAGTTTGTTATTGGTATATAAAAATGCAACTGATATTGATTATTAATTTGGCATCCCGCTACTCTTCTGAATTTAGAGTAGAGTTTCAAGCAGCTCTCTATCTCATCTGGACAACATCTGTGTTGACTTTCACAGCCAGATGTTGTAGGGAGTTTTCTTTCTGGCACTGGTACGGCAGTCTGGGAAGCCCGATGTGTACCTGAGACCCTTCACTCTTCCTGGGGGACTTCTGAAACTGAGCTATTCCTCCCAATTCTCAACTGCCATATGGATGTGGAGCCAGCTTATTTCCCATCTCATTCCCTTCTATCAGTCTTGATGTTTCTTCTTTTTTATATTCTTAATTGTAGAATTTATATTCAGCTAGATATCAAGTGGTTCTCAAGGATGATTGCTCTATAATTTAGTTGTAATTTTGATGTAGTCATGGGAGAAGGCAAGCACAGTATTTATCTTTTTTTATAATTATTAAAGAATATTTTTGCTGAAAATAAAATTCTAGATTGGGCCCTGGCAAGTAGCTCATTTGATTGGAGCATTGTTTCTATACACCAAGGTTGCAAGTTCAAGACCCAGTCAGTGCACATACAGGAAACAACAAATGAATGCATAAATAAGTGGACAACAATGGAACAGCAAGTTGATGTTTCTCTTCCTCTTTCTTCCTCTTGTTCTCTAAAAAAAGTCAATCATTTAAAAATAAATCTGGGTTGGTAGTTCTTTTCTTTGAGTATATTAAAAATATGCTCACTTCTTTTGAAAGCCATGATTTTGATGAGAAATCTGTAGTCATTCGATTCATTTTTCCCCTTAGAAGTAATGCACCATTCTTTTCTTGCTGCTTTAATTATTTTACTTTTGTCTGAAGATTTCAGCAGTTAGTTTGATTACAACAAGTGTGGGAATAGATTTTTTTAATTTAATTTGTTTGAGATTTCCTTTGCTTTTAATTTATAGGTTTGTATCTTTCACCAAATTTGGCAAATTTTTAGCCATTATTTCTTCGTTATTTTTTCATTATTGCACTCTTTTCCTCTCCTGGAACAGCGATGACTTCAATGTTACATCTTTTGGTATTTTCCTATTGGTCTCTAAGGCTCTTACTATTATTAATTTTTTTCTCTCTGCTTTTAAATTGAATAATTTTTATGGATCTATCTTCACATTCACTGACTCCTCTGTTATCTTAATTCTGTCATTGGGCGTATTTAATAATTGTATTTTGTTTTTTGTTTTTTAGTTATCATATTTTTCAGTTCTAAAGTTTTGGTTTGGTTCTTTTTTTTAATATTTTTCTATTTATTGCTACCACTATCATTCCATTAATTGCAAGAGTTTTTGCCCTTTGTGGAGCATTTTTATAATAATTGCTTTAAAATCCTGTCAAATAATTCCAGCATATGTTTCATCTTACTTTTTGTATTTGTTGATTGTATTTTCCCATGGGAGTTGAGATTTTTATGTTTTTTCCCCATAGGCCAAGTAATTTTGAATTGCATCCTGGATATTTTGATACTACGCTATGAGACTTTGGGTCTTCTTTAAATGCTTATTTAAATAGCATGGACAAGATTGACATTTTTATTTTTTTTAGATAATCGCCCCAGTTGAGTTCAAGTTACAAGTTGTAACCTGCCTTCTACAGATTTTGGTTTCAATGTCAGGTTCACTTTCAAAGCCTTTGCATTGCTTTACAGATCAGTCCTTTTCATGCACCCCCAATGGGACCAGGGCATTAGTCTGTCTCATCGTTTCATTCTCACAGTTTATGCATGCACAGCGCGGGGGTGAGCCCAGGAGATTATAAACAAATGTATGACATCAGTTTCCCAAGCTTCACTGTGTCCATTATCTCTCAAGTATTTTCCAGTTCTGAGTCTCCATAATACTCTCTGGCCAGAAATTTGGAGCTCTGTTTATCGTGCTGTTGCATCCTTCCTGCAACTGCATGAAAGGGCACCGAGAAAAAAGCAACAGGGTTTTGCTCCAGCTTCCCAGGATCACTGCTCTTCCAATCGTAGAGTAAGGCTCCCTTCCCTCAGATTTTGAGGTGCCTGTGAGCTGCCATAGACTGGAGTGTGAGAGGATGGAGAAAAGAAAAAAGAAAATAAATAGAAATGGGGTTTCCCCTATTCTCTCTGTGTTAGAACATTCTTTCTTTGTCTGCAATCTAGTGCCTCCTTCTGGAGTTTGAACTGCCTGGTGTCCAGGCTGAGGGATACTGGAAGATAAAAATTAGCAAACTTACTGCTGGTTTGGTGGTACTTCAAATTCAGGTCTTCTTCCCTCTGAGGGTATTCAGGGATGGTGTAGCCAGGTTGGGTCCCTGTGCTCTCTGAGGTTTCTTCGTAGTGTGCAGGGGTAGGTGCATGTGAGGCCCCTTAGAGCCTCAGCCCAGGTCACAGGGGGGCGTTCTTGCAGTGGGACCAGCTTATGCCTTTTGGCCAGGGTGAGCAGCCAAAGCAGGTCTCGACCAGTGTTCGGGGCTTGTGCTTTGTGGGGCCTCCCTGGCTTTTAGCATCTCTCTCTGGCTTTGTACAGAGGAAGGCTTTTCTCTTTCTTTCTTTTTTTTTTTTTTTTTTTTTTCTTTTTTTTTTTTTTCTAGAGTTGGAGCATTAATGCTGTATCTTTCTGCTGGCTGGCCTTTCCCAGATCATTCCTGAGTTAAGTTTTATGTATGAGGACTTTTCAGTCATATCTTGTGTTTATTTGGATTTTGGCTTGAAAGTACATTTTTGAGTGTTCACATCATTCCCCCAGACCAAGGAGGTTTGAGAAACATTAGTTTCAGCCTGCTGTGCTAACAGGCATGTGCTCAGTGCTAGGGACACAGAAAGGAAAGGGTCCTGTCCTGTCCTGTCCTGTTTTGTGGGCACAGTCAGGGGAGGAAGACAAAAGACTGGTTAAAAATGGTATTACAACATCAGTGGGGCCTGCAAGACGGGTGCTATTCTTTTTTATTCTTTTTTGGTTTTCTGTTACATTTACGATTAAAATTTATTTATTTTTTTTAGCATATAAAACATGTGCTCTTTGTAAACCACAACATCCAATGGTGCCGAAAAGTATAAGGAAGAAAACGAAAACCGTGAAAATCTACCACCCTCACCCAGCCACTGCGAGAGACAAAAACCTGGCCTCCAAAGAGTCCTCGTTCAAATTCCCAGGGTCTGTGGACACACTTGTCTCTTGCTTGGCAAGGGGGAATTAAAGTTGCAGGTAGAAGTAAGGTTCTATTCAGCTGAGTTTACCAATGGAGACTACCCTGGATTATCCAGTGCCCCAGATAGAAGAGGAGATCAGAGAGAAGTTTGAAGGTGTTACCCTGCAGGCTTTAGGGATGGAGGAAGGGGCCCAGGCCAGTGTTGCTCAGTAGTTAGAGCCTTGGCCTTTATACCAGAGTTGTGGGGTTGATTCCTAGTCCAGAGCATGTACCTAGGTTGCATATCTGATCCCTGTGCCAAAGTCGGGGCATGTGTGGGAGGGAAGCAGTCGATATGCCTCTGTACCATTGATGTTTCTCTCTTCTCCTCCTCCCTTATTTCACATTATCTAAAAAATCAATAGAAAAAATACCCTCAGTTCTTGCATGATAAAAAATAAAAATAAAAATAAATAAAAAAAAATAAAAAAAAAAAGATGGAAGAAGGGGTTACAAGTCAGGAAATGCAGTGCCTCTAGAAGCAGGAGGAGACGAGGAAACACATGCTCCCCTAAAGCTTCTGGAAGGATCTTAGCCCTGCTAACACTCAGAATTTAGCCCAGTGAGAGCAATATTGGACCTCTGGAACAGTAAAACACTGTGCCTGCACTAACTGGTTACACTAGTCATAAAATCAAAGCGGTCACCCCTGATACATTGGGGACTATTTTTCATCTTTGTAACTACATGTATTGTTTCATTAATGGGACCATACTGTGCACACTATTTTTATTATTTAATTTAGGTTCATTTTTGGGGGGCTTTCTCCTGCCTTCTTCAGTGCTCATTTTATTTTCATTCTGTTTGTAATTATGGAGCATGTGAGGCTGTGAATTTGCTTCTGCTGGCAGCTTTGGTCTCAACATACAAAAGTCTTAATGCATTGAATTCTCATTGTCATTTAAAAAGTGTTTATGCTTTTTATTCCAATAACCTGGCTTATTTAGAGGAAAGTTTAAAATGTTTTAGAGTGGTTGGGTGTTAGGTTGTTCCTTTGGTGTTAATTCCTAGTACAACCCAAAGGTTTTCAGCACGGTTAAATCACCCACACCTCTAATCACCCCAGACTTAGTTTTCTGCAAGGCCTGCTTTGCCCTCCTTCACTCTCACCCCCTCAAACATTTCCTGGCATCTCCAGTTCTCTCCGTGACAGAGAGCCCATCTGTACCCTCTTGTCAGGTATGTCTTCTGGGCATCCATCAACTCCCGCCCAGTCCCCTGGGGCTCTGCAGAGCTTCAGGCGCTTTCCACAGTTGTCAGGTGGAAGGAGAAGAGCAGTCTCCATGGAGACTTGGTAGAGATGTCAGGTCCAGGCCAGACACTGAGTTGTAAATATGACAGACGACCTGGATGCTCTGAGTCTTTGGGAATTTTTGAAATTGCTTTTGCCTTCAGATGTTTGCTCAGCTTTGTAATTGTTAAGGAGACTTTTTGAAGGGAATGAGTGTTCTGTGTCAATAAGGCCAATGAGGTATGAGCCTCTGGTGCCATGGAAACCAGAGTCGGCCAGAGCGAAGCTGAAAGGGGATGGTGTGAAGGTCCCTGGTGGCTCAGAGGAAGTGGGGTTGGGGCCTTGGTGCTGTGTGCCAAGGACAGGAAACATAGGTAGAGGGCCAGTGCAAGCCAACCTGATGGAAGAGGTAGGTGTAAAGGGGAACAGAGGTTTTTGTGGTAAATGGAAGGTCTTCTTGCTTAGAATTGTAAAGAGACCCAGGTGTGATGCTAGGCCGAGAAAAAGAAGCCCTGTAAAGGAAGATGTAGATGGGGTAAAGAACAAGGGACACAAAGAGATTCTGGAGTAAATGTGGGGGTGGGGGAGTGGAGAAATGTGGATTGGAGCTTTTCTTCATCTTAAAGGGGATGAGGGGGTCACATCACCAGCAGTATCAGTTAAAATATGGAGGGTTGGCATGATATCCCCTTGATGCTGGAGCCTAGTTGAAGCCAGGGATCTTGAGGTGCGGGGGGGCGAGAGTTGCTAGCAGACCATCCAGGCTCTAAATGTTGGAGTCTGGGTGTGAGGAGAGCACAGTCAAGAGACAGACATGGAAGGCCAGAGAATGTGGGCAGGGCAGGGTCTGGTGGGGACTCTCCCTCCCCCACATACCTCTTAATAAGCAGTATCTGGTAGGGGTCTGGAGTGTGGTTCTGCTGGTAAGGGGCAGAAGGCTGAGAGTGAGGGGCTTAAGGGACCAGGGAGACAGATCGGGCATTCAGGCTGGGCTGGCAGGAGAGGCCAAGATTAATGTTCCGTTGTGTTTTCAGTTATCAGCTGTCACGTCCACCCATAAATCAGCCCTGCTTGTTTCATTATGAAAACAACCTCCGCCCTAGTGCTCAAATCAGGAGATCTGCTGTCAGCTGCAAGAGGCCTGGAAAGTCTCCCTCCAATGCCGCCTTTTTGTCACTCTCTCCCCTTGTTTCTGTAACAGTGGCAGATGCTGTGTTACTGGGTTTGCAAACTCTGTGACTACATATTTCCACAATGACTTGTCAGTAAACAGGGTCTCTTATAGTCCTTTTATGCTTCTTGATCTGAATTTCCTTCTTATGATATTAAAGACCTTCTGTTTTTTGCAAGTGCATTTTGGGGGGCACTTTAGCTAATCTTTAAAACAGCATGACATTTATTCTTTTAAACTCAAACTGGATTTCATTACAAGAAAAAAACCTGTTTTGGTATCAATATGAGGTGATGGGTGTTAAGTTATTATGGGAATAGTTTTGTAATATGTCAGTCAAGTCAGGATACTGTACACCTTAAACTTCTCGATGCTGCACTTCAATTATCCTATCTAATAGAAGAGTAATATGCAAATTGACCATCACTCCAACACACAAGATGGCTGCCCCATGTGGACACAAGATGGCTGCCACAAGATGGCCGTCAGGGGAGGGCAGTTGTGGGTAAACAGGCTGGATTCTTATTGCTTGTTATTATTACTATCTTTTTTAAAATGTGTGTGTTGTTTTTTTTCAAGAGCTGACTTTGATTTTTCTATTAAGTTTCATAACCATGTTCAGGATGAATTAGACCTGGTCCAGGGTAGCTGTTTGCTGTCCTAAGTAAGACTTTGCTCTGGCCTGAGACTTCCTTGTCTATATGTTTCTCATTCTCTTTCCTCCCCCAACGGTGAGGTATCAACTTGCATAGCAAGGCTAGCAACCTTCTCTGCCAGGTATGATACCCTAGGCAGGAGGGGGCCTCAGTAGGCCTGTGGTACACATGCATATGGTAATCCCTAAACTGGCCCAGAGAGCATCCCTCTCAGATGGGATTTCCTGAATTGGAGGGTCTTACCCCCTTCATGGCAGCCTGTTTCCAAGGCCTGTGGCCTACATATCCTCTCATTCCCATCATAGACCGATAGACTTGTTACAGTTGGAAGGGAAGTTAGGGTGTATCTCAATTAGCTATTTCTAAATGCCTACTGTCTACATTGACTCTTCCCTCCTGTTCAGGGTGGCCCACAACATCAGCAAGAGGAGCTTGTGTACCTGGCTCAGAATGTTCTAGGCAGGTCTTGGATTTTGTCTGCGAGAGTGGTGGTTGCAGAGTGCAAGCTAACCCTGTGAGCTAAGAGCAAGAATTAGGCTTGGGTGTGGAGGTCTCATCCTTCAGGACCTAACAGATGGGATCATCATCCGGGACCATGAAATTGGGCACTGCTCAGTGGACAACCCCCCATCAGTCAGGGACCTGGAGAACCCAGGGTTCATTTGGATATTCCATGGGAAGGGAATGGAATGAAGGCATGTCTTATTAATATGCAAGCAGGATAAGGGAAGCCACAGGGGTGGGTGGGACTTGGGGACAACCCCTGGAAAAGCCTCTCTCTCTGCAGCCTCTGACTTCCTGTTGGCGCCTCCCTTTGCTGAGAGCCAGGGAGAGGCTGCCAGTCCAGCCAGCCTCTGGTGCAGGGCAGGTCAGAGGTGAAGGGGACTGGAAAGCAACCAGCACTGCGTATCATTCGGAAGGGAGAAAGCAGAGGCTACAATCTTCTCTGTGTCTTTTCAAAGCCAGTGTTCCTTTCCAATGCTGAGCCTATTTATTCAGCTCTTGTACATGCCAGGCCTTGTGCTGGGTCCTATCAAATTGTGATGGTGACTCAACCAGCAACCTCCAGGAAGGTGCTAGGGGCCTGGTTATAGAGCAGAAACCAATGGGTTGTGTAGCAGGAGTCTTCCAGGCTGCCTACTCCTGCCCCACTTGCTCAGGAGGCAACAGTGATAGGAAGACAGAAAGTTTCTCAGCATTGATGTTTGCATGCGGACATATTGTTTTTCCTTCTTTAGACCACCTAGTTGGGCCTCAACATTTGGTGTGGAAAAGAGTTATTGTATTAGATGTCCACAAAACCCACAGCTACTCGACTTGATAGAGAAATGAGGGATTTTCAGGCATAATCTTGACATTTCCTGCAGACTCTAGAAGCTTTCCCACTTGGCCCTGGAGCTGGAATGTTGTGCAGAGGCCATGCTGAGGGTTTGGTGGAATCCTGCAGCAATGCTTTGTGTGTGGATGGGGCCAGGGTCTAGGGAAGCCTGCCACTTCCCAAAGCATGTGGTACTGAAAGTGGGGATCTCAAGGTCATCACTCTTGGCTCCACAGCTGCACACCCAAGACCATGCTGAGACTGTGCCTGATAGATTAAACTACCTGGGGCTGCTTGGCACCAGGGGCTCAGCACCAGACATGGGGCCTGCTGAGGCAGCACTCAGGACCCAAATGGAGCATCTAACCACAGGCTCATGTCATCTCTGTTTATGGGATCAAATTGCTAAGGAAAGGTCATCACTTCAAATTAATTGGCTGTTAGCTCTGGCTGCAGGCTACCAGGTCCCAGGCATTAACCTGAGAGCTCAGGATGCACCAAAAACAACAAGACAAAACAAAGACCACCTTGGAAGGCCAATTCCAGAGCATGTCCTGGCCTGGGTCCTATCAGGTCACGAGTGCCTTCTGGTTTACAGCCATGGAACATGGATGTCCCTTGTGCCCTGGGCTGTGGTCCTGCCAGACACCGGTGGTGAAGGAAAGCAGTTTTCCACGTATATCTTAGTCCAGGGACCTGAATCGTTGTAGTTAAAGGGGAAACCACTCTTCACATTGAGATGTTAGTTTTAGCTTCAAGTCTAATTTCTGACATGTAAACAAAACCTGAGTTAGCACACTGGTAAGCCACAAGAATTTTTAAAACATGAAATACCTTACTATTTAGTCAGGGTCACTGACTTCTTTCCCTGTAGATTGTCAAAAATGACAACAGCCAGCATAACACTAGCTGACTGCTGTGAATGAATCAAAATTATACATATTTTTTATCAGATCAGCAATACACACACTCACATACACACAAACAAACACACACACACACACACACAGATATATATATTGGTGTGCTGCAGAATTTTAATAATTAGTTTATTTGTGCCATAAGATGAAAAAGGTTGAAAATCACTGACTTAGGGGAAGGAATACATAGCATCCAGCCTCTTTTGTAAAGATTGGCACTTTTTGAAAAAGCATGAGTCTTATGGGACAAAGCAACACAATGTGTGCCCCTTATTCTGGGAGAGCAGAGGGATGAAGGTTCAGACTGCCTCTCTGCATCCAATCCCTGTAAACAAGGAGGGAGGCTGTGGTGAGCATGTAACTCTGAGTGTGAGTCAGAAGGCCCCTCACCTGTAAGGATGAGGTCTTAGTGCCTGGAACTTCAGGAAGGACAGCCCCGGAGACCCCATAGATGGAGCTCCTGACAACCTCTAGGAAGACAGGGACAGAGGTCAGTGTGGGGCCAATGTGACTCATTTAGACAGGGGAATTAAAGGCAAGCTGTGGGGGACTGGGGATGGAGACTTGGAAGTGGGCACCTTGGAGGACCTGGCCGGAGCCTTAGGAGGCTGAGTGGGCAGGGGACAGGGCTCTGGGTCAGGATGGGGGCCCAGGTTAGCCATGTTGTTGTTCTGTCCCAGGAAGAGAGTGTCACAGTGGGTGGTTGACCCCCGTCTTCCCAACATGGGCTCCTTAATAACAATCCTAGACTATTCCCAGAGGCAGGGCTGTCCCTGGGTGTGCAGAGCCCCTGTTTGTATAAACAATATGATTAATAAAGTGTTACAAGATCCGTGAGACCATGTGGGATATCATGGCACCGGCTTACAAGAATGGGGAAATAAACCCATTTGTTTACCATCCATCGGATCAGTACATGCAAAGGTCCTTCTTAGCGTGCGTGCCCTGTCTTTTCCTGTTCAGGTCCAGGATCAGCTGTTCATGTTCTTTATTGTGACGTGTGCTAATTCTGGCTAATTTTATATTTATATCCCCCCCAATAGGGAAAAGATAGCGATGCAGTTATGGCTCTCTGGAACCCATTTATGTAGAGATGCTGGAGAGCTCCTGCCCTGCATTCCTGAATCTTACATATTTACTGCTGGTTATGGTGTATCTCCTGCCTCAGCTTCATCCATCTGCCAGGAATGGTTGTTTCCGTGATTCTCTCAAAAGCTGTGCCCGTGCTTTCTTGATGAAGACCATGAGATTATGCAGATCTGTATGCAGAAAACTGTGAGCCCACAGTTCATCTCTAGTCATGTTAGGTTGACTGTTTAGAACTATTTGGTGTTAGTGAAGAATCACACACCTTCCAGCTATATTTCTTTGCATTCCTTAGACTGTACTCCCAGGACACAATCTCGACCTGCCTTCACACTACCATGGGCAAGCAGATGAGAGGAGTGGCTGCATTTGTGCTATCTCTCAGCAGACCAGCTGGAGAAATATGACATTTAGCATTGCTTGGAGGCAAAGAGAACAGAGCAATATTTCTGAGAGAAACTTCAGAGCTGAAGGGTACCCTTTGGTGGCCAGGAGCCTTGAGGGTATGGGTGGGGCCACTGCCCTGGGTGCATAGGACAAAGGAGTCCTGCTCTCGTCCGCCCAGCACCCAGTGCTCTAGTCAGGGTGGCACTGCACTTGGAGCATGGGAGAACACGAGCTAACTCACAGGCATACACATGCCCATCAAACTCAAGACCCAACTATGGGCATCAGAGCCCAGGGCTTGAGCTCATTCTGTGTTGGATGAATCACCAAAACCAAGGTGTCACCATAGCTTTGGTGGCTTAGTTCCATGCACGACCACAGAAAAAAATCCCTTCAGCCAGCGGGAGCGGCTTGTTTGCCCAGGTCCATGGAACAACCTCATAGCATGAGTCCTGGAGCCCTAGGGCATCTATTGGGCAGCAGTGCAGTGTGGAGGGTTGGAGAATGTCCAGAAGGCAGCAACAAGGCCCACATGATCTGGTCAGGCCTGACCTCTGCCTGAGTGGGCTGCCTTGGCCACACTGCTTTCTTTGGTGTTTCTGGAATTTTCTGGGCTCCCTTCCTCCTCTGACCTTCGTACTTGTTGTGTCCCCTAGAACTCCTGTTCATTCAGGGCTGACCCTAGACGTGGGCATGCCCTCGAGAAACCCTGTTTATTGTGTTTGTTTTGAGAGGAGACACCCAACACGTGCCCAGAGGGGAACTAGTGCACAGTGAAAAATAAACTGGCCAGAGGGTGCCAAGAGCAGCCTAGGGTGCAGTTTTAATCTTACATGTTTAAACTTTTTAACTTAAAAAAAACTTTAGGCCTAGAGGAAAGTTGTAAGAACAGCATAGAGATTTCCTGTACGTCCCTCACTCAGCTTCTGATGGTGTAAACATCCTGTGTGACTTGGAGCAGGGATTGACACCAGGAGAGTCACCTTAGACTCCAGACTGCATCTAAATTTTGCCCATTTTCCAACTTCTGTCTTTTCTGATTCAGGATCCCATGCCGGCTCTGACATGGCATTTAATTGTTGTGTCTCTTCGGTGTCTTCCAGTCAGAGAGAGATTCTCAGCCTGTCTTTCCAGGCATATTTTTTGTAGAATGGCTTCCATGTATTTGCTCAGGCCAGGTGGGGGCTGTGTTGTGGGGCAGGCGTATAACAGAAGTGGTGTGCGCCCCCCAGCAGGCCATGGTGAGGCTTTTGATGTGGAATTATCCTGCTCTTGGCCATGATCCTCATCACTTTGAGAGCCTCCCCTCATCTTTCTGGGTTCTTCCGTGTAAACCTTCTGTTTTTCCCTTTCATAAATATGTCTTGGGGAGACACTCTCAGATTATGCAATTCTGTTTAAGCAAATTCAGATTAAGCATTCTGTTTCTTGTAATACTTTTGCCCACTGATTTTACATTCCAGGGATGAGCCTTAACTGCTACAATTCTTACTGTGATGTTTATCTTGGCTGTTTTCCCTCTGCATCATTTCTTCTACACTTATCAACTGAAACCCACTTTGAGCTGTTCCTACTGCCCCATTTATTAGAGGCCCAATGCACAAAATTCATGGAAAAATAGGCCTTCCTTCCCCTGGCTGCTGGCACCAGCTTCCTCTGGCACCCAAGACCCGGGGTTCCCAGGCTTCCCTCATAGCCCTGTGACTTTGTCCGTAAGGTCATCTGGATGAGCATATTGCATATTATTAGCATATTATGCTTTTATTATTATAGTTTATGTATTTATACCAGTGAACATTCTGTATATTTATTTAATCTATGGGTTATAATCCTTTATTGTCATTATTTATTATTTTGTTCAAATTATCCCAGATTTGGCAAGCAAGGTTACGTTCAAGTTAAATGCTTTGCTTGAATGTTTATTAAAAGTTTATCTTTTATTGTGGTAAATATATTTTACATAAAATTTACCATCTTAACCATTTCTGAGCGAACAGTTCAGTGGTATTAAATACATTCACACTGTTGTTCAACCATCACCAGCATCCATCTCCAGAACTCTTTTCATCTTGTAAAGCGGACACTCTGTACCTATTAAACACCAACTTCCCCTCCAACTCCCCCAGTCTCTGGGAACCTCCATTATACTTTCTGTCTTTATGAATTTGACTACTCTAGTGACCTCATGTAAGTGGAATTATATAGTATTTCTCCTTTTGTGACTGACTTATTACCCTTAGCATAATGTCCTCAAGGCTCATCCATGTTGTAGCATACTGCAGAATTTTCTTTCTTTTTAAAGCTGAGTGATATTCCATTACAATGATAGACCACATTTTGCTCATCCATTTATTTACTGATAGACACTTGGGTTACTTCCATGCTATTGTGAATAATGCTACTGTGAATATGAGTGTGCAAATATCTCTCTGAGACCCTGCTTTCAGTTCCTTTGGGTATATACCTAGAAATGGAATTGCTGGGTCACATAGGAGTTCTATTTTTAATTTTTGAGAAACCTCCACACTGTTTTCCAGAATGGCAGCTCCGTTTCACATGGGGTGGTAAGGTAAGCTGCCTCAGGGGAGGAGGCATTGCTTCCAATGGAGTCCTAGAGGAGAGAGGGAGCCCATGCTGGTGAGAGCCAGCGTAGAAACAGCCACTCTCAGGGGTAGCCTGGGTGCATGGGGCTGGCAGCCGCCTGGCTTCCAGCCTCGGCACTGTTGGTGAGTGAACTGGGTTGCCATGCATGGATGCCATGCTGTGCCTTGGATGTCTATGGGGGCATTTGGAGTATGGAAGTGTGCTGGACATCTGTCTGATGTCACTTTTCTCATTCTGGGACTCTGGCACTGTCTCCCAGTGTGATACCTGGTGACCCAGTCTCTTGTAAGAAGCCAGATTTGAAGACCCCTGGCAGTGGGGAGGGGAGACCCCGGAATTCCCTGCAGTGTCCAGGGACTATGGGCCCACTGAGCCTACATTTATTCTGTGCTTTCAGTTATTGCTGCCTTGCTGCTTGGGCTCCCTGTCTGGGCTCTGTGGGTTGCCATCCCAGCTCTGGAATTAATAACCATTCCAAGGTCATCGGCCCTGGGGCCCAGCCCCTCGCCCTGGATCAATGCTAGACAAGTGAGGACACAGCAGGGACAGTGTCTGAGGGCTTGTGGAGCAGCCTGGCCCAGGCCCAGAGAACTCGGCCCTTGGTGCTCTCTCTTCCCAAAAATAAACTAGACGAGATCTTTTGTCAGATGGTGTGGCCTGATTTTTGTTTAGGAAATCTGGATAAGAAGGGGCAGCAGAAGGCCTCAGGCCCTGGCACGGCTGCCTGCTGGGCAGAGGACAATCGGCGGTCAGCCTGCCCCGGATACTACAGAGGGCCCCAGAGATCCGAGCAAGAAAAGAAGCCAGTTTTGAAAGAAACCAAAGTAAGGCAGGGCCGCTTAGGCCTGAGCTGCCGAGAGTGGGAACTCAGCGCGGTGAAGCCCAGGGTAAGAGGTGAAAGCCAGGCTCCTTTGCCTGGAAACTTCCAGACCTGAGCCCAGCACATGCTGACATGAAGCACCCTCTCCACTCCTCACCCCCACCCATACTCCCCAAGTCTTAACCTCCCAATACGTCATTCTGCCTTTGGTGAAAAAGGCTTAGGGAGAGGAAGGCTGAGCCGGTGCCGCACGGGGAATCACAGGACTTTCATGGGCATGGCCTGCACTTACCCCATCAGGATGTTTGTTTCTGTCATGCTTCCGAGGGACACATCCACTGGACAGCACACCTTCCCTTCACAGCTGTCAGCATGACCTGGCATCCCCATTTTTAAAAATCTATTTTTATTTATTTCAGAGAGGGAAGAGGAAGAGAGAGATGGAAACATCAATGATGAGAGAGAATATCGATTGACTGCCTCCTGCACACCCCCCTACAACCCAGGCATGTGCCCTTGACTGGAATCAAATCAGGGACCCTTCTGTCCACAGACCAATGCTCTATCTACTGAGCCAAACCATCCAGGGCTCCAATGTCACTTTTCTCACCAGGGGCCCGATGTCACTTCCTGCTGTTGCCTTGATTGCCCTTGCCCTGATCCTATATTAACAGGCCTGGGTTAAGGGTGTTCCAGGTCAAGTTGCTCCTCAGCTCCCTGGGTAGCAATCCTACCCACCTGCCAGGCAACTGGGCCCTGTTGTGCTGGTGTCTCCCCTCTGGCATTCCATACTTTCCTGGGGGAACATCCCACGTGGTGAGCAGGACATGGCCTCCTGGGCACCCGGACCAGGCTTTGTTTCTGGACAGGACACAGTACCCTGTTTCAGATGTGCTGCCTCATGTAGAATTGCAACTCCTGTTTTCCAGCAGCTGCAGAGGCTCAGCCTTAGGATCCCCAGAAAATTCTAGGATGCTGTGGGCACCTGGGGATCCCTTGGCAGGGGCCCTAGCTGATCTCGATTATGTATCCAGTCTCTCCCCAGGAGGGAAGAAATAACATGAGCCTGGAGCAACCGCCCATGGGGCTCTGGAGCGGGGCCCCGTTGGACCCCAGACAGGGGTTTTGGTTGGAAGGCAGGTCCTCATGCTGCTCCTCATTGGCTGGCTGTGCAGCATTCTTACCTCCTGCACTCACTGCTGTCATGGGAGTGGGGATGCCCACTGCAGAAGGAGGGAGCATGGACAGTCCCACCTGCCAGCCCTGGTATGATCCACTATTGGAGTCCCAACCTTTCTCCTGCCTAATTCCTGCCTGCTAAGGTACCCCTCCTTCCTCTTGCCCAGAGATGCTCTCTCCACAGTAGCCGTACCCAGTTCTACCATCCTGGGCCCAGGGACCACCTGGCACTCTGGTGTAGGCAGCTCCAAATCCAGGTGATGTGGACGCACAGTGGCTGTTCTGGCCTGATCTATGCCTTCTCCATTTATATGTCCAAATCCTGTCTCTTAGTAACTCCAAATGGGACTGTATTTGGAGGTGGATCTTCCCAGATGTTAACTTAAAATGAGGTCATATGAGTGAGATACTAATCCAATGTGACTAGTGTCCTTATAAGAAGAGATTAAAACTTGGACAGGTGCCGAAACCAGTTTGGCTCAGTGGTAGAGCGTTGGTCTGCGGACTGAAAGGTCCCAGGTTCGATTCCAGTCAGGGGCATGTACGTAGGTTGCGGGCACATCCCCGGCGGGGGGTGTGCAGGAGGCAGCTGGTCGATGTTTCTCTCTCATCGACGTTTCTAGCTCTCTATCTCTCCCCCTTCCTCTCTGTAAAACATCAATAAAATATATTTTAAAAAAAAAAAATAAAAAACTTGGACATGTAAGAGGGGTGGACCATGTGAGGACACAGAAGGTGACCATTCGGAGCCAAGGAGAGAGGCTTCAGCAGGGACCGACTCTGTCAATGGATCTCGAACTTCCGGCCTCCAGGACTGCAAGGAAATAACTGTGTATTGCTGAAGTCCCCAGTCTGTGGCACACTGTTATGATGACTGAGTGGACTAGGACAGGCCTGGAGAAGGCGCTGGTCCAGCCTCGTGTGGGTGGATGTGTTGGCAGCTTCCTCTCGAAGCATCAAAGTCAGCAGAAGAGGGGTAAAGCTGTGTGGATGCTGAGGGAAGGCGTGGAGTCTCCAGGCCTGTGGGCCTCGCAACAGGACTGGGGACTTTGTCACTAGTTTGAGTCTCCTGGGGCTCTGGGGTGGCTAGGTGACCGTGTCTATGAGACCTGGAGCTTTGTGGGTGCAGGTGACTAAAGAGACCTTGAACCAAGGGCCCTGACACAATGACATTGGTTATGGGGGAATTAGCCCCTTCATAATTGTCCTCAGCACTCCAAATAACACACCTCTAGGGGAAAAGAATACACTGGCATGCCTAGATTAGTGCCCCTGCCACACTAGCCTCCTGACCACATTATACAGGTTCTGTCTGGACAGGCTAGTGTGTGGAGCTCAGACACGCTGGCCTAGCCACATCAGATGATGGGAGGAAGGGCGGGGTGTGCATGGCCTCTGGCAGGCAGGGTGGCCTGCTGGGAATAGAGCACAGAGGTTTTGGGTTCCAGCTGGTGTGTGTGCTCTGCCGGCTGGGCTGCCCCAGGGCTAAGTGCCAGCCCAGGGAAGGGGCTGTCAGTAAGACCTTGAATGAGGAACCTGGACTTTATCCTCTGAGCTCCCCTCTACCTCACACCTCAAGGCCACGGTGTGCTGGCGCCCAGGAGCTCAGAAAGAAAAATTCCATTTTTTGCTATTTTGGCAAATGTGCCTGCAATCAGAGTCATTTTTCTTCTTTAGTGGAGAGCGCCCTGTTATTTATGTGAATGTTAATTTGTGACTGGGGACACGCACCAGCGCAGTCTTTGTGCTGAGCAAGCCCTGGAAAATGTCAGCAGGCACATGTGATAGGAGTGAGTGTGAGTTTTGGTGACAGATGAGCAGGCTCGTGATGCCCTAGGGTCTGGGCCTGACCTGCTGACCCCTGTGTCCTGGCTGAGAGGCTAGCTGTATTTCCTGGAGGGCTTCCCAGGGCTCCGGTGCTCAGGGCTGAGCATAGGACAGTCTGGCCTCAGGCTGAAGAGGCTGAGTCCTGCAAGAGCCACCCGGGTGCTGCCTGACTTAGCCCAGCCCGTACATAACCCACAAGGCACACTTGTGGGAATCTGGTTTATTACATTTTCCTCTCTTTATTCTTCTTTCTTCCCCTAATCCCTTTTCTCCAAATTGTCTGTTTTGATATATTGCTCTTTGCAAAAATCTCAAACATACAGAACACACTAATAGCGCAAAACTCGCCTAAACGTTACCTCTATTACTTCTTTCTTATTGAAGTTATTGGGGTGGCATAGTTTAATAAGATTATACAGGTTTCAGGTGTACAATTCTACAGCACATCATCTGTATATTGTATTGTGTTTACCACCCCAAGTCAAGTCTCCTTCTGTCACTATTTATCCCCCTTTACCATCTTCCACCTCCTTCCCTGCAACCTCCCTCTGGCAATGTGTCCAGGAGTCTTTCTTTTTTTAATTTGCTTAATCCCTTCACCCTTCTTACCCAGCTCCCAAACCTCCCCACCACTCTGCCCCAATAGCCATCATTCTATTCTCTGTGTTTATGAGTCTGGCTCCACTTTGATTATTAGTTTATTTTGTTCATTACATTCTACATATGAGTGAAATTATATGGTCTTTGTCTTTTCTGACTGGTTCATTTAACATAATACTCTCCAGGTGGATAGTCATACTGTCACAAAAGGTAAGATTTCCTTATTTTTTACAACCATATAGTATTCCATTGTGTAAATGTACCACCACTTTTTTATCTACTCATCTACTGATGGGCACTAGGGTTGCTTCCAGATCTTGCTTATTATAAATAACACTGCAATGAACATAGGGGTGCATATATTCTTTAGAATTAGTGTTTCAGGTTTCTTTGGATATATTCCTAGACGTGGGTTTGCTGGGTCAAATGGCAGTTCCATTTGTAATTTTTTGAGATAACTCCATACTGCTTTCCACAGTGGCTGCACCAGTCTGCATTTCCACCAGCATTGTACTAGGGTTCCCTTTTTCCCACATTCTCGCCAGCACTTATTGTTTGTTGATTTATTGGTGGTAGCCATTCTGAAAGGTGTGAGGTAATATCTCATTGTGGTTTTAACTTGCATTGCTCTGATCATTAGTGAGGATGAGTATCTTTTCGTATGTCTATTGGCCATCTGTATGTCCTCTTTGGAGAAGTATCTATTCAGGTCCTTTATCCATTTCTTAATTGGATTGTTTGTTTTTTTTATATTGAGTTTTATAAGTTACTTATATATTTTAGATATTCACTCCTTATTAGATGTATCATTGGCGAATATGTTTCCCCATTCAGTGAATTGTCTTTTCATTTTGTTGTTTCCTTTGCTCTGCAAAAACTTTTTAGTTTGATGAATTCCCATTTTGTTTATTTTTTCTTTGTTTTTCTTGCCCAAGTAGATATATCAGAGAAAAAAAAAATATTGCTATAAGAGTCTGGCTACCATGGCTCAGTGGTTAAGCATCGATCTATGAAACAGGAGGTTATGGTTCCATTCCCAATGAGAGCATATGCCAGGATTGTGGGCTTGATCCCCAATGTGGGCCATGCAGGAGGCAGCCAATCAATTATTCTCTCATCATTGATGCTTCTCTCTCTCTCTCCCTCTCCCTTCCTCTCTGAAATCAATAAAATAAAAAAAAGGAATGTCTGAGCTTTTACTGCATATGTTTTCTTCTAGAATTTTTATGGTTTCAAGTTTAACATTTAAGTCTTTAATCCGTTTTTAGTCTATTCTTATAAATGGTGTAAGAAGGTGCTATAGTTTACGCTGAAACCGGTTTGGCTCAGCAGTAGAGTGTTGGTCTGCGGAATGAAAGGTCCCAGGTTCGATTCCGGTCAAGGGCATGTACATTGGTTGCAGGCACATCCCCAGTGGGGGGGGGGGGCTGTGTGTGCAAGAGGCAGCTGGTCAATGTTTCTCTCTCATCGACGTTTCTAGCTCTCTCTCTCCCTTCCTCTCTGTAAAAATTAATAAAATATATTTTTTAAAAGCATCTAAGCCAGAAAAACTTGAAAATATATATATTTTAAAATAGTAACTAGTTAGTGATAATTTAAAAAAAGGTGCTATAGTGTAATTATTTTACACATAGCTGTCCAATATTCTCAACACCATTCATTGAAGAGACTGTCTTTATCTCATTATATATTTTTGTCTCCTTTGTCAATATTAATTAACTGTAAAGACATTGGTTTGTTTCTGGGCTCTCTACTCTGTTCTGTTGATCTATAAGTCTGTTTTTATGCCAATGCCATGCTGTTTTGATTACTGTGGCCTTGTAGTGTAGTTTGATATCAGGTAGCTTGATTCCTCCAACTTTGTTCTTCTTTCTCAAGATCACTGTTGCTATTCCAGATCTTTTGTGATTTCATAGAAATATTTGGAACATTTGTTCTAATTCTGTGAAATACTCCATTAGTATTTTAATAGGAATTACATTGAATCTATAGATTTCTGTGGGTAGTATTGAAACTTTAACAATATCCATTCTTCCCATTCATGAGCATGGTCTATGCTTCCATTTATTTGTATCTTCAATTTCTTATAATTTTCCAAGTACAGGTGTTTTACATCCTTGGTTAATTTACTCCCAAGTATTTTATTCTTTTTGAAACAATTGTGAATAGGAATGTTTTCTTATTTTCCCTTTGTGGTAGTTTATTATTGGCATATAAAAATGCAACTGATTTCTGGATATTTATTTTCTATCCTGCTACTTTACTGAATTCATTTATCAGTTCTAGTAGTAGCTTTATGGTGGAATCTTTAGGGTTCTCTCTATATAGTATCATATGACCTGAAAATAAAGACAGTTTTACTTATTTAATTCCAATTTGGATGCCTTTTATTTCTTCTTGTCTGATTGCTGTGACTAGAACTTCCAGTACAAAGTTGAATAAGAGTGGTGAAAGTGGATATCCTTGTATTGTTTCTGATCTTATAGATGGGCTTATAGATTTTGCCAATTGAGTATGATGTTGGCTGTTGGCTTGTCTATTGTCTTTATTACATTAAGGTGTGTCCTCTCTATTCCCACATTGTTGATAGTTTTTATCATAAATGGGTATTGGATTTTATCAAATGCTTTTTCTGCTTTATTGATATGAACATGTGGTTTTTATCCTCCATTTTGTTTATGTTGTGTATCATGTTTACCTGTGAATATTGCACCAACCTTCAATGCCCAGAATAAAAATTACTTGATCCTGGTGTGTGATGTTTTTAATATATTGCTGGATCTGGTTTGTAAATATTGTGTTGAGAATTTTAGCATTTATGTTCATCAGGGATATAGGCTACAATTTTCTTTCCTTGTAATGTCTTTATCTGGTTTTGGATTTACGATAATGCTGGTCTTATAAAATGAGCTTGGGAGTCTTCTGTCCTCTTGAATTTTTTGTAATAGTTTGAGAAGGATAGGTGCTTGTTCTTTTTTAATGCTTGGTATAATTTACTTGTGAAGCCATCCGGCCCGGGATTTTTGTTTGTGGGAGTTTTTTAATTATTATTATTGTTTCAATTTTATTACATAATAAATCTATTCAAGTTTCCTGATTCTTCCTGATTCAGTTTTCTAACATCCTAAGTTTCTAGGAATTTATTTATTTATTTTATCCAATTTGTTAGCATATTGTTTTTTGTAGTATTTTCTTGCAATCCTTTGTATTTCTTTAATGTCAGTTGTTACTTCTCTTTCATTTATGATTTCATTTATTTGTATCTTCTCTCTCTTTTTTCTTGACAAATCTGGTTAAAGGTGTTTGTCATCTTTATCGTTTCAAAGAACCAGCTCTTAGTTTTATTGATCTTTTGGGTGTGTTTTTAGACTCTTTTTCATTTATTTCTGCTCTAGTCTTTATTATTTTCTTCCTTCTATTCACCTTGGGCTTTGTTTCTCATTCTTTTTTCTAGTTTCTTTAAGTGTAAAGTTATATTGTTTATTTGATATTTTTCTTATTTCATGAGATAGGCCTGTAATACTATGAAATTCCATTTTAGGACTGCTTTCACTGTATCCCATACATTTTAGTTTGTTTTTTTCTAATTTTCATTTGTTTCAAAGTATCTTGTGATTTCTTTCTGATTTCAGTGTTAATCCATTCATGTTATTTACCCTCCATGTCTTTGTGGTGTCTTTTTTTTCTGTTTTGCTCTTGTTACTGAGTTCTAGTTTCATATCATTAGAGTCGGAGAAGATGCTTGTTATAATTTCAATCTTCTTAAATTTATTGAGACTTGATTGTGGTCTATCCTAGAAAATGTTTTATATGCAATTGAAAGGAATGTATATTTGGTTGCTTTGGGGTAAAATGCTCTGAAGATACCAATTAAATCCGTTTGATCTAGTGTGTCATTTAAAGCCACTATTTCCTTATAAACTTTCTGTCTGGAAGATATATTTACTGATGTCAGTGGGATGTTAATATCCCCTACTGCAACTGTATTACTATCAATCTCTCCCTTTATGTGCCCACAAGGGTTATATTTTCTTGTTGGCTCTCTTCCTTTATCATTATGTAGTGTCCTTTGTCTCCTACAATAGCGTTTGTTTTAAAGTTACTTTTACCTGATATAAAGCATTGCTTCCACCTTTTCTTAAAATTTCCATTTGTATGAAATATTTTTTTGCAGCCCAATCTGAGGTAGATCACTTGTAGACAGCATATCTTTGCATATTGTTTTCTTATCCATTCAGCTACCCTATGTCTTTTGATTGGAATATTTAAGCCATTCACATTTAAAGTGATTGTTGATAGGTACACGTTTACTGCCATTTTATAATTTTAGTGATGTTCCTACTTTTTCCCCCCTTATACTTCTTAAAGCAGTCCTTTAATATTTCTTGTCTGGGAAGCTGCTTATTTCTCCTTCAATTTTTTGAATGATAGCCTTGCTGGGTAAAGTATCTTGTTTGTAGGTCCCTGCTTTTCATCACTTTGAATATTTCATGCCATTCCCTTCTGCCTGAAATGTTTCTGTTGAGAAATGAGCTGACAGTTTTATGGAAGCTCCCACATAGGTAATTAACTGCTCTTCCCTTACTGCTTTTAAGAGTCTCTCTTTGTCTTTAAACTTCTCCATTTTAATTATGTTGTGTCTTTGTGTTAGCCTTTTTGGGTTCATCTTGTTTTGGGATTCTCTGCACTTTTTGGATTTGCGTGTGTATTTCCTTTATCAGGTTAGGGAAGTTTTCGGCCACTATTTCTTCAAATAGTTTCTTGAATCCTTGCCCTCTCTCTCTCTTCTCCTTCTGGTACCCCTATAATGCAGATATTGTTATACTTCAGGTTATCCCAAAGTTCCCTTAAAGTATCCTCATTCTTTATAGTTCTTTTTTCTTTCTGCTGTTCTGTGTGTGTGTGTGTGTGTGTGTGTGTGTGTGTGTGTGTTTTACCTTGTCTTCAAAATCACTGATTCCATCCCCTGCTTCATGCAATGTACTTTAAATTCCTTCCAGTGTATTCTCCTTTTTTGGTTAATCCTCACCTGAGGATATTTTTCACATTGATTTTTCTGAGACTGTGGAAGGAAATAAATGAGGGATGAAAAGAAAGAGAGAGAAGAAAGAAATGTGAGAGACACACATTGATTGAATTGATTGGTTGCCTCCCACATGCACCCCAATCAGGAGCAGGAAGGGAACCTGCAACTCAGATATGTGCCCTTGACCAGGAATCAAACCCTTTGGTGCATGGGCTGACACTCTAACCATGGAACAAAACCAGCCAGGGCCCTTCCAGTGTATTCTTGGTGTCTAATATGGTATTCTTATTTATGACTAGTTTATTGTTATGGTTTTTATCTCCTTTTTCATTTTATTTCACTAAGTTCCTTGAACACCATTATAATCATTACTTTTAATTCTATATCTGATAAATTGATTATCTTCAGTTCCTTTAGCTATTTTCTGGAAATTTCTCCTGTCTTCATCTGGGCCTGTTTCTTTGTCTCCTCATTTTGGCTGCTTCTTTGTGTTTGTTTCTATGTATTAAATAGATTGGCTCTGACTCCTAGTCTTTGTGAGATGGCCTTATGTAGTAGGTGTCCTATGGTACCCATTGGCACAGTCTCCTTGATCACCTGAGCTGAGTGCTCTGGGAATGCCCTTTGTGTGGGTTATGTGGGCCCTCCTGTTGTGAGCCTTGATTTCTATTGGCCTGATCATGCATGGGATCAACCTTCAGGCTGACTGTGAGGCTCAACTCTGACCACAGAATGCTAGCTACTGTGCAGATGCTGACACATGAAGCAGAATTCCCTTCAGCAGGCTTTAGTGCCTGCTGAGATTTCCCTTTGTGTATGCTGTTTGTGAAACTTATTGGACCCTGCTCTGATGTTATCTGAACCTGGCCAGTGGGTGCATTGGCTCTCAGTCTCTTGGGAGGGATTCTAGTGCAGCCCAACGTCAGATACTCTCTGTGTCTGGCCCTTGGCAACTTGTGTGGAGCTACAAATGATCCACCATTTGTGGCTGCCTCTGCTGTGCTTGGGGTGTACCTGGGCAGACCCAAGCTGCACACAAAGGCCAGCTTTAATTATTTCTGGGCCTGGGTACAGGTCAGCAAAAGCCCAAGGCACCTTGGAATCTGTCTCTGCCTGCAAGCTATCGGTGAGGCTCAGTCCCTAAAAGAGCCTCTAACAAAGTTGGGGTGATGGGGCTAGTGGATCTTCTGTGAGGGAGAGGTGCTGTTTAGGCCAGGTGTGTCCCTGCCACAGAGCCACACAACTCAGACTGTCATGGTCTTTCCCCTGTTTGGCAGGGCCTCCAGGGCCTGGAGGTTGGGTCTTTTGGAAACCTGGGGGCATTGTTCTATCAGATCTCCTTTGAGAGGGAAGTGCCAGTCAGGTTCACTAGAAAGTGGGGTAAATGGTCCTGCCCCAAAGCCAAACATCTGAGTCATAGACACATCTTGAGTTTTTCTAGATCTATATGCCCTGGCCTAGTCACCTGACTCCTCATCATGGCATAAGCTCCCAAGGTGATGCAAGAATGTGGGGCAATTGCTTCCCTTGTGCAGCTGCCATATGGAGTGGAGTGTTCCACCCAATAAAAATGGTAACTGCAATATCAGAGAATGACTCAGCATAGGGATCCTCGTGGCTGTCCTACCATCTTCCTCCCCAGATCCACAACCCCAGTCTCTCCTCACGCAATCCTAGTTCACTCCATCCTTCTTTCACCAGAGCCCAGCGTGAGTGACTGTGAATGAAATTTTGTGTGTTGGTCCTTTAAGAGGGTGCCTTTGACCCCAGCGGACTCCATCTCTCCATGGTGGATAGAAACCCTACTGCTTCTCACAAATGGATGTTCTGTGGGCATCTCTTCCCGGCTCTGGACTGGGGAGCCTGGCTTGGGGTTTAGGCCCCACGCTTCTCAGGGGAAACCTCCCACAGCTGAGATATCCGTCCAGAATCTCAGCCTCCACTTGTGGGGGCAGGGCCAGCCCTTTACATCCCCTCACTTTTTCCAGTCTTGATGTGGCTTCTGTAAATCCTTGGTTATAAGACTCCTCTTCAACTAGTCTTCAGTTGTTTATTCAGCATGATTGTTCCTTAATTTGGTTGTAATTCCAGGTGAGGGTAGCTTTCTCCTACTCTGCCTCCATCCTGAAACCCTCTGTTAAAACTGTGTATTACAGATGTTTCTAGATAAGCCACATTTTATGTTACTAATAATGTTACTGATAATAATGACCTAGTTTATTAGGCATGATTCCAAGTGCTTGAACATGTTTAAACCTCACAATAACTATACACTTGCTGTTCTCACCCTCATTCAACTATGAATCTCATAGTGAGAAAATGATTTTCCTTTTGATTCTATTTTAAACTTTCTGACTGAGTCAAGACTGAAAGGAGTCTCAATTTGGTGCTAATAGGTCTTTAATACCTATGTAATTTCTTGTAACAGAGAGGTTAGGAATCAGGCACAGGGTCTTAGCAGACCGAGTATTCAGCTAGAATTTACCAAAACTGCATAAGGCAAAATTGTGATGGTGATGGAGAAGTGCTGGATCTCCTGGGGGCCGGTGTCGGGAGTTACAGGGGTTGGGCAGGACTATATTCCTAAGCCTCCTGTCTGCTGAAAAATCTGAGCTGTCAGCTTAAATTCTTTGTGCCTTAGAGTCTGGAGATGGAGAATTCCGCCATGTGGAATTCTGAGGGAATTTGAAGTCCCCATACCTAGCTAACAACTCAAACCTGGGGCTTCCTCAGGTGCCACCAGGCTCTTAGGAATGAAGTCCAGAGGCTATAGGATGATGTGCAAAGGGAGCTGGATGCAGAGAGTGGGCTGCTGTGGCCCCCAGGAGACCTTGACCTTTATTTTGCAGGAGAAGTGATGGTCTAAGCCAGTGGTTGGCAAACTCATTAGTCAACAGAGCCAAATATCAACAGTACAGCGATTGAAATTTCTTTTGAGAGCCAAATTTTTAAAACTTAAACTTCTTCTAACACCACTTCTTCAAAATAGACTCACCCAGGCCGTGGTATTTTGTGGAAGAGCCACACTCAAGGAGCCAAAGAGCCACATGTGGCTCGCGAGCTGCGGTTTGCCGACCACTAGTCCAGGAAAGTAGCAGGTTTTATGCCTGTAGTTTGCTCTTGTTGATCCTATTGGAATTATAGAAGGCTAACTGATATCTAATTCACAAGTCACCTGTCTAACTCCTCACTTTGGAGGTGAGGAAATTGGGGGCTGCAACGGGAACAGGACTGGCCCAAGACCAGAATTTGAAACCAGATTTTTTGGCTCTTCATCAAAGCTTGTTCCCTTTGAGGTCTCTTTCTCCACCTTGCTCATCAAAGTGGGGTCCAGCTTTCTTTACCACACGGCTGGGCATAGCACTCAGCACTAGGGGCACATGTCCATTGGGGCATCGTGGTTTCAAGCCTCAGAAACTGACTAGACAGCTTCGGGCAAAAGGGGGACTTTTTGAAGCAAAAGACCTGGGAAGCCTGAAACTAGGCCCAAGTAGGGGCAGGGCCTGAGAGGTGTGCTCATGGGGGCCCTATGGTGCTCAGGGGCAACTCTGTCTGTGGTCCCTCAGTTCTGGTCACAGCCTCCTCTCCGGTCTGGAAGGACAAGCTTTGCATACCAGTGGGAGAGGCAGCTCTCCAAGAAAAAGGAAGGGTGTGGATGGCACATGGAAATAACCTATGTCCACCTGAATGAGGCAGAGATCGGAGATAGGAACTCTGCCTTAAGGTGTCCACAGAGAGACCTCTCCAGAAGAGAGTGTTCTGGAGAGCATGGAACAGAAACGAATAGAGATGCAGGGGAGAGAATAGATGCTTTCTAACCCACAAGATTGTTCTCATTTGCTGGCGGCCAGTTTCCCCACTGAAGGTTGATATTCCTTTTAGAAAAGCGGGAAAAGCAACATGCCAAACATCCTCTGTGAGGCCGTGCTGTGAAGGAGCCCTGCTGGTTAGGACAGAAGGCTTCAATCTGAAGACACTTCAGTTCCTACACCTGTGACTTAAGTAGTTGGGTCAGGACCCTCCTTGTAAAACTTCCAGGGTTGCCTTGGTCTCCGCAGGCTGTTGGGAGATGCTTTTAAGGGGCAGACCTGGTTTTGGCAATGGACCCACTAAACCAGCAGTCACCAACCTTTCGGACCTCACAGACCACCAATTGGCGACCACTGTACTAGACCATCATTAGACCAGGCCAGGACAGGCTGATGCCTTTGCCCTGTAGTCCAAAGGAATCTTGTGGATCCTTTTCTAAAAGAAAGAAGGGATGGCTTTCTCTTCTGATCCCAGGCACTTCAGGAGCTTTGGTGCAGACATGGCCAAGTCCAAGAACCTCGCCACACACAACTAGTCCCAAAAATGGCACAGAAATTACACACACAAAAAATCCAGATCACAAAGATACAAATTTCTTAAGCGGGTAGACCCCAAGTTCCTGAGAAACACAACAAGTAAGGCCTAAAGAAGGTGCTGGCCAACAACGCCAAGGCCCTGAGAGCATGTGCTAAGGCTATTCAAGGCCCATGCAGAGCCCAAAGAGGTCAAGCTCAATATCCCAAGGGGTGGCAGCCACAAGCTTGACCAACTTCCCTACATCACTCACTCCAAGCTTGGGAAATGTGCTCATGCCCACATTGCCAAAAATGTGCGGGACCAAGTCCAAGGCCCAGGCTGCACTGCAGCTCCAGGTTTCGGGCTACACCTCAGGCTCAGGCTCCCAAAGGTGCCCAGGCCTCCATGAAGGCTCTAGAGTAGAGGCCTTTATCTGCTGATGTGAGGACAGAAGGACTGGTGTGACCCTGGGCTGCTGTCTGCATGGGGCTGGTGTCCTCCTGTGCTATTTGTACAGATAAACCTGAGGCAGGATCTGTAAAAGAAAAAAGGAAGGGATAGATTGCTCTCAGAGCGAAATAGCTTGAGGAACTGGAATTTTATCAGATGCCAGTATGTTTGGGGGTTCCTGTGGCAAGTGCATGTGTGTGTTTCCAAGCAAGGTCAAGTTTGGAGACAGTGAGCTAATGCAGATGCATGCTGCTGTCTTCTGTCAAAGTCTGAATCTTCTGTTTTTGGATCTGCTTCCTGTTTTCTTTTTATTCTGATTGTTATCACCGCTACCTTGACAGGCACCTCACAGTCTCAGTGCTAGAGGTTGCAGAAATGACAGCTCTGAGTGACAGATCTGGTGCGGGTTATGAACCAGTGGGAGGCTGCCACAAGCTGCAGCCTGTGGCTTCCATGGAAGGAACCATGAGCTCAGCAAACTGGGCACCCACAGATGGGGACAGAACGCTCACTTGCTTTCTTGTGACACCCCCAACTCTGAGTTACTTTAGAATTCAAAGTAACAGAGAATAGCTGTTAAGCCTTTGGATTCTTAAATACATTTTTTAACTTTTTATTTCCACTTCTAGTGACTATTTCGTCCTAAACCAAACAGCAAAAGGACAGGGCACCACAGAAGAGAGGTAATAGGTATCTTATAATTCACCAAGGTCTGAACCTGGTGATTTGGTCTGATAACCAGAGAACTAACTAGCAGGTTCTGAGCCCCTGCAGTGGTATCTGAAGATCAGGAACAGCCTCTCTGTCCTCCCTAAGCCTCTCTGCTTGTGGGGCTGAGCAGACAATCAGAGTCCTCCTCCACGGAGCACCAGGCTGTTCAACATGCTTGACTGAATCCCTTTAGAACAGTGTACTTCAGGGATTTCTTTAATATTTATAGAGTTGGGAGAGGAAACTGGTTCTCATTAATAAAAATTATATGCACAACCAGATACACATGCCCCTGGCAGCAGGAAAATAAGATTCCTAGAAAAAAAATCAGCAAAACATAGCCCACAATCTATGCCTTGTTTTCTTGTCAAAAATTTTCTTCCAGATTTTTTTAGACAGATTATTCCTGGGATGCTTACTAAAATAATTGAAAAGCAGGAAACAAAATGAACCCCACTTTCCTTGTAGAGAGCTCCTCACCACGCACAGTTCTGGTCCTTTTAAAGCTCCTCAGGAGATTACCAAGTTTGCAGAGTAGAAGAGCCTGTCCCTCAGCAAGGACTAACAATTAGGCAGCTACCCGTGAACAAGAAGAGCTCTGAGAGCTCAGGAGTCCAGCAATGCAGCGGAACAGAATACCTGAGAACAACCTCACAAACAGGGAGGAAGAGCAACTCCATTTGGCCAGCATCATCCCAACTTCCAGACGGATGCTGCTTATCATCAAAAGGGAGCTCCTGTCCAAACCAGTTTAGCTCAGTAGACAGAGCATCATCCTGTGGACTGAAAGGTCCCAGGTTTGATTCCAGTCAAGGGCATGTACCTTGGTTGTGGGCACACCCCCAGTGGGAGGTGTGCAGGAGGCAGCTGATCAATGTTTCTCTCTCATCGATGTTTCTGTCTCTCTATCCCTCTCCCTTCCTCACTGTAAAAAATCAATAAAATATATTTTTTTAAAGAAATAAAGAAAAAGAGGGAGCTCCCTGTCCAGAAAGAGTTCTCCTCACTGAGTAAGGAGGAGAGTGGGGTGAGTTATCAGCTTTCCCAGACTTTCGGGGCACCACACAAAGGACCTTCTTCAGTTTCACTCCACTCAGGAATAGGCAAAGCTGAGATGTGTAGAGATGGTTGGGAACAAGGGAATGGGCCACCAGTATCAGACACACCGAGAGTACAACTGTGGTTTCCCATAATCTGCTCTACAGAGGAGCCCAGCAGCTTTCACTGCTAAAGACCCCAATGACCATCACAGCCACCACAATCCTAAAGATTTCATTGCTCAGGTTTTCTCCTCATAGATTTTCATATTCACGGACCCCAGGTGCCTGAATTCCTCTCCCTCCATCCCTTGTCCTCACTTCCTGGCCTCTGTGACTGTGTGAGTACATAATACTAGCTTAGACCCCTGCAGCTGAACCCTACCACTCTGCACGTGCTATGAGCTAGCTTCTCCAGCTGTGCACAGGTGCCACCATCCTGACTCCTGTCATCAGCCTCCATTGCCATGTGCATGCCTGTTGTGAGACCTTACCCTCCTGGGAGTAAGTACACACTGACAGCCACGGCCCTATGACCACTTGTGTACCCACAGTTGGTCCAAGTTCTGACTGCTGACCCTGTTCCTCCTCACCACATCAATATCAGCAACCAGTCCCTGCCACTACACAGCCACCTGCAAGTGTGGTACACCACTAGGTCTGGCCACCACTACTGCTTGCCTAGGAACCTAGCCACTGGATCTGGAGGTACCACTAAAGGCCCAAACAGCCCTTGTAGCCACTGTGGAATTCCTATAGCAACCTACAAGAACCATGGAGTTATTAATAGCATAGGCCCTGAGACAATGAACCATTATGTTTCTCCTCAACCCAGACCCAGAGTGCCACCCCACACATACACTTGGTACCCTACACCACTAGATCCAGGTCACAGCATGCACTCCACTGGCAGGTGAGGGTCTTTTCTTACTGAGGGTAGGAAATGTGCAGACATCTACACAAGACTACCAGGATCATGGAGAATCAGGGGAACATGACACCACTAAAGGAACACAGTAAACTTCCAGAACCACAAAGAAGTGGAAATACATTAATTGCCTGACAATAAATTCAAAATAATTATTCCAATTATGCCAAGAGAGCTACAATTTAACAAAATCAGGAAAAGTATAAAATGCTCAACAGAGATAGAAAATAAAAAAGAACCAAACAAAATTTGGAGCTAAGTACATGGTCAAATTCAGAATATTCGAATATTATAACATAGTGTGTTAACCACTTAACTCTAGTATACAAGTTAAAGACAAAAATATAAAAATAGGTATTGCTGCAATAATATGTTAATGGCTACACAAAATAAAATGATGTGATTGTGCCCTGCCAGTGTGGCTCAGTGGTACCCTAGGAACCAAGAGGTCACTGTTTGATTCCTGGTCAGGGTACATGCCCAGGTTGTGGGCTCGATCCCCAGTGGGGGATATGCAGGAGGCATCTGATCGATGATGTTTTTTTCTCATTGATGTTTCTCTCTATCCTTCTCTCTTCCTCTCTTTCTAAGTCAACAAAAACATATTTTTAAAAAAGATATGATTGTGATATCAAAAACATAAAATGTGTGAGAATAAAAGGAAAGTATTTGTATGAGATCATAGCTAAGTTGTTATCAACATAAAACAAATTGTTGTATCTATAATATATTTTAAGTTAGTCTCAAGTTACCACAAAATAAAAGTCTATAGTAGATACATACAAGATAAAGAGAAGGGGATTTTATTATGCCACTGTAGAAAATCATCAATAGAAAAATAAAGCAACAAAGGAACAATCAAGTAGTCATAGAACAACACAAGTAAGTCCTTACCAATGCAATTGCTTTAAATGTAAATAGATTAAGTTTTCAGTTGAAGGTGTAGAATGACTGAATGAATAAAAACACAAGCTCTAACTATATGCTACATATAAGAGATTCACTGCATATAGGATACAAATTGCCTCAAAGTGAAGAAATGGAAAAAGTATTCCACCTGAATGGGAATCAAAAGAGAATAGGGGTAGCTAAACTTATGTCAGACAAAATTAACTTCAAAATATGTAGCAAGAAACCATCAAGTCATTATGCAATCATAAAGAGGTCAATTAATAAAGAGAATAATAATAATTGTAAATATATATGCACCCAACATCAGAGCACCTAAATACATTAATCAAATACTTAAGAGAGATCTGAAGAGAGAAACAAATAAGAATACAATAACAGTGAGAGACTTCAGTGTCCCACTTTTAACAATAGATAGATCATTCAGACAGATAATCAATAAGGAAACATTGGATTTGAACTGAGCATTAGTCCAAATTACCCTAAAAGAGTATTCCATCCAATAGCAGCAGAATACACATTCTCCTCAAGTATATATGGAAAGTAAAAAATAAAAAATAAAATAGTAGCAAATGTAACAGAATAAAATCACACCAGTTATCATCTTTTACTACAATGGTATGAAATTAGAAATCAATAGCAGAAGGAAAACCAAAAAATTCACAAATCTGTGGAAATTAACATACTCCTGAACAACCTATGAGTCAAAAAAGAAATCAAAAGGTAAATAAAAAATATCTTAAACTAAAATTGAAACAGTACACCAAAACTTATGTGATACTGAAAAAGCAATTCTAACAAGGAAATTCATAGCAATAAATGTCTACAATAAAAAAGAGACGTTTCAAATAAGCAATATATATACAATATATATGTATGTATATATATATATATGTATGTATATATACACATATATGTGTGTGTATGTATGTATATGTACATACATATGCATGTATGTATATGTATGTATATATACATACATATATATGTATGTGTATATATGTATATATAAAGAAGTATATACATACATACATACATACATATATGTATGTATATATATGTATATATATAAAGAAGTATATGTATATATATATATAAAGAAGCTAGAAAAAGAATAGATTATGTGCAGAATTAGAAGATAGAGGGAGTTAACAAAGATCAGAGCAGAAATAAATGAAATAGAAACCAAAAAGACAAAAGATCAATGAAATTAAGAGCTGGTTATTCTTTTTTAATTTAATAAATCTTTATTGTTCAGATTATTACAATTGTCCCTCTTTTCCCCCCATAGCTCCCTTCCACCAAGTTCCTACCCCACTCTCTGCTCCCCCACCCCCACTGTCCTCATCCATAGGTGTACTCTTTTTGTTCAGTCTGTTTCTGCACCCCCACTTCCCTTTTCCCTCTAGAATTGTCAGTCCACTCCCTTTCTATGCCCCTGATTTTTTATATTCACAAGTTAATACTGTTCATCAGATTTTTTATTTCCTTGGTTTTTAGATTCACTTGTTGATAGGTATGTATTTGTTGTTCATATTTTTTATCTTTATCTTTTTCTTCTTCCTTTTCTTAAAGAATACCTTTCAGCATTTCATATAATTCTGTTTTGGCAGTGCTGAATTCCCTTTGCTTTTCCTTATCTGTGAAGCTCTTTATCTGACCTTCAATTCTGAATGATAGCTTTTCTGGGTAGAGTAATCTTGGTTATAGTTTCTTGCTATTCATCACTTTGAATATTTCTTGCCATTCCCATCAGGCCTGCATAGTTTCTGTTGAGAAATCACCTGACAATTGTATGGGTGCTCCCTTATAGGTAACTAACTGTTTTTCTCTTGCTGCTTTTAATATTTTCTCTTTGTCTTTGCTCTTGGAATTTTAATTATGATGTGTCTTGGTGTGGTCCTCTTAGGATTCCTTTTGTTTGGAGTTCTGTGTGCTTCCTGGACTTGTAAGTCTATTTCTTTCACCAGGTGGGGGAAGTTTTCTGTCACTATTTCTTCAAATAGGTTTTCAGTATCTTGCTCTCTCTCTTCTTCTGGGACCCTCATAATTCTGATGTTGGTATGCTTGAAGTTGTCCCAGAGGTTTCTTACACTATCTTCAACTTTTTGGATTCTTTTTGATTTTTTGGAGGAGTATTTTTTGATTTTTGGTATTCCAAATCTTTAACTTGATTCTTGCAATCCTCTAGTCTACTTTTAGGTCTCTGTATAATTTTTTTTTTTTTCAGTCAGTATATGCTTAATTTCTAGTTGATCCTTTTCTATATCCTTGAGGGTCTCATTAAATTTATTAGCCTTTTCTAGGAAATTCTTGAAAAACCTAATAACTGTGGTTTTGAACTCTATATCCAGTCTTTTGCTTTCCTCCTTTTTCCTTCAATTGTGCCTCTTTGTCTCCACATTTTAGCTGCTTCCTTGAGTTGATGGAGTTGCTTTAGTGCTAGGTGTCTTAGCAGGGCCCAGTAGCTCAGCTTCCCCAGTTACCTGAGGTGAACACTCTTGGTGCAGCCCTTTGTGGGCTGTATGTACAGTCTTGTTGTAGTTAAGCCTTGATTGTTGTTGGTATCACAGGGGGGAGTTGACCTCCAAGCTAATTGGCTGTGATGAGCAGCAGTGTTTCTGCTGGGAGGGCTTCTGTGCTCAGCTTGGATGGGAAGGAGTCTCAGGGTGGAGCAGACAAGCCTTGTTTTCCAGTCAGCCCCACTCCAAAAGGGCCCTGTTCTCAGTGCCCTGTGACAATAGCTGCATGCACCTCTGAGAGAAGGCTGCTCTTGAGTTTTGCCCACTTCCAGACAGTCCAGTTTCTCCCCGAGTGAGTCTGGTACCGAAAGACTCACCTGGAGCTGGATTTCAGTGTAGTCGAGAGGTTTTGTTTTTCTCCCAAACAAGAAAGTTAGCCACTGGGAGGGCTTCTGTGCTCAGCTTAGGTGGGGCGGAGTCTCAGGTTGGAACAGACAAGCCTTGGTTTCCTGTTAGCCCCACCCTAAGAGGGTCCTGTGGCAATGGCTGCACGCACTTCTGAGAGAAGGCTGTTCTCGAGTTTCACTTACTGCCAGACAGTTCAGTTTCTCCCTGAATGAGTCTGGTACTAAAAGTCTCACCTGGAGCTGGATTTCAGTGCAGTGGAAGTTTCACTTTCCTCCCAAACGAGAAAGCTAGCCATGCCTTTGCTGCCAGCCCTCTCATGCAGTGACACCAACAACTGCATGCTGCGAGTAAGCCTGGCCTGCACCCTCTTGCAATCTAGGACCCCTCAGAATGTCAGAGAGCAAGTTTTGGCCTGATTCTGCAGGCCAGGCCGAGGGACCCCACTGGTGCACAAATTCATGCACTGGGCCTCTAGTATATATATAAAATATAAAACAGTCAAACTCATAGAAGCAGAGTAGAATGGTGATTGCCAGAGGCTGGGGGAGGGGGACATGGGAAGTAATGGTCAAAGTGTATAAAATTTCAGTTATGCAAGATAGATAAGTTCTGAAAATCCACTGCACAGCATAATGCCCATAGCTAACAACACTCTATCATATGCTTAAAATCAACTGCAAGAATTAATTTTATGTTCTGTTCGTAACATAAAAAAATGGCCCTGGTCAGTATTGCTCAGTGGTTAGAACATTGGCCTTCACAGCAAAAGGTCGAAGGTTTGATTCCTGCTTAAGGGCTTGCAGGTTTGATCCCCCAATCCTGCTTGGGGTGTGTGCATGAGGCAACCAATCTCTCTCTCTCTCTCTCTCGCTCTCGCTCTCGCTCTCACTCTCGTTCTCACTCTCGCTGTCTTTCTCCCTGCCTTCCTTTCACTCTCTAAAAACCAATGGAAAAAATATCCTTGAGTGAAGAATTTTTTAGGGTAATAATAAAGGGGATGAGAGGAAACTTTGAGAGGTAATGGATATGCTTATGGTCTTGATTGTGGTGATGGTTTCACAAGTGTATACTGATTCCCAAACTCATGGAGTTACATACATTAAACATGCGCAGCTTTTCACATGTTGATAATACCTCAGTAAAGTAGTTTTTAAACAGCAAAGCACACCCCAGAATGAGTATTAATTATGTGATCTAAAGGAAATATACTTGCAGGTTGACACAGTGGGGGACCCCATGTGAAACCACTGGTTTATAGATACTGGACCAAAAATATCAAAATGTGGAAGCTGGACGATGGGGCTGTGACCAAGCATGGTCAAGGTGAGGGCAGGGCCATATGGATGTGGCGGTTGGGGGGTTCTGAGCCAGTTATTGGGGGGAGAATCAGAGTTTACCTGATGGCCAAGCTGAGGGCTAGGTCCATTCAGGGGCAGGAAGGCATGTCTATGCACACCATGTAGGAAGGCCAGGCTGTCCCCGAGTCTGGTGTGGCATGTGTGAGCTGGGGCAAGGAAGGCAGGCAGAGAGCCTTGGATGTTGGATTGCAGTGCAGCCTGAATCCTGATGGAGACGAGTCCAGAAAAAAGCACCAGGGTGGTCTTATAAAGAGGCAGCAGTTCAGTTGCTGTAGAGTCTGGGCTGGTGACCGATGTGGATAAAGGGATATACATTGAGGTGCAGGGATACATGGTACCCCCAGCCAAGCAACGGGAAGCCCACTGTGGTTTGAGACTGCATTTTCCAAGGAAAGCTGGAATTCCAGTTTTGAAACATGAAATCTGATCATTTCGAGTATTGGGTTCACAACTTTGAAAACACTGTTTGGGGTAAACTGAGCAGTTCTGTGGACAGAGTCAGTCCTAGCTGACAGTTTTTATCTTTACCTTGGACTTGGGGCTCCTGAGGGTGAGGTGGCACTGGTCCATATTTGGTGCATATTGGTGTCCCCCTGTGGCCACACAGAGGCTCATGGTGTACTTCAGTTCCTGCAGGCTATTTTCAACAGTTTAGGCTAACAAGCCCCAGGTTGGAAGATGGGGATGGGAATGACATAGGTGGAGTCCCTTCCCCAGCCAGGGCTCAGCACGGTCCAGCGGCTCTGGCCTTAGTGACTAGAAGTGAAGACTCTGATTAATGGTGCCCCGAAGGCCCATCCATGACCTTCCCAGCCCAGCCCAGAACCTTGCTCTGTCAGGTGGGAGATTCTGCACTCTGGGACCCTCCTCGCTGCTCCCCCATCTTGTCTGTCTTGCTCTGGAAATCTGAACCATCTCGTCTTTGCCCTGCAGGCTGGCCTGATCCGAATGGAGGAGGAGGAGTTCTTTATCGAGCCCCTGGAGAAGGGGCTGGCAGCGAAGGAGGCTGAGCAGGGTCGGGTGCATGTGATATATCGCCGGCCATCCAACCCCAGGCTCCCTTCTCTCGGGGTGCCTCAGGCCCTGGACACAGGTAAGGCTGCTGCTGGTGGGCAGGCTGTGTGGTAAGCCCTGGATGTCCACCATGAAGGGCCCAGGCACCCCTTCCTCAGGCCTGGTCCCAGGCTCAGGCTGAGCCCTGCGAGGGGGGAGGAAGGGGTACAAGAACAGAGCCCTCTGTTTTGGGTGTATGTGGGCCACCACCTTCAGGTCTGAGCCTCCATAAAGGACAGCAAAAGCTGCCTCAGGTCCTCCTTTTTCTGCCCAAGGGCTTGCCTGGGTCAGGAAGCAAAGGAGGCCCACATCCTGAACCCATGTCTGTGACCCTGTGTCTGCTGCCCCAAGCAGCCTCTGTCCCCCGCCTGTTTGCTGTCCACTTTCCCTGCCAGGGTGGCTGCTCCTCCTGGCTGGTTTCAGAAAAATGTGGGATTGCAAGGAGAGGGAAGTGCACCACGAAGGCCCGGGGCTCTTCCCAGCAGCCTCAGTGCAGATTTACATGGTTTTGTCTTTTTCAACTTAGAACTTTCTGGGCCCAGGAGTGTGGAAGGAGCTGTGGGGCAGGCATGATGACAGCCCCTCCAAGCCCTCCAGAAGGCCAGACTCACTGACCAGCCCAAACCTTTCCAGCATTTTCAGGATCTCAGGTCATGGATTACAGTGAGGCCAGGCCCTAACCAGAGGTCCTAGATCCCTGGCCAGTGGCAGGTGGCAGGTGGCAGCAGGCACAGAGGCCTGGGTCTTGGGTCAGGCACATCGCATGTTAAAGTGAGCCCCGGAGGCCCTGCTGGGCTAGCTCGCCTGAGCTGCGATTTGCAAAGATTCTCCTCACCCCCTAGCAGTCCTGGCTCATTTATCTTAGGTATGTGACTTTCCAGCTTGACAGATAAATTGGGTGCAGCCCAGCAGAGCACCGTTCTAATTCCAAGAAGTGGTGTCAACATATCTTTGCAAAGGAATTGCTCCCTCGGGAAGCCTAGCACTGTCTGGAGCCAATCAATACTCCGGTGGTCTCCGGATCCTGGTGATAAATCGCTCTCTGCTGGGCTGTGAACAGCAGTGCCCGGCTGCCCCACTTCCCCCAGCCTCAGCCCCTCCTGCTTCCTTCCTGCCCTTGAGCTTCTCTGCAAGGAGAGGAATGAAGAAGGACCCTGTAGGGTGTGGCTGGGAGGGATAATGGGGCCCAGGAGGTACCTCAGACCAGGGACCACCAAGACCCTGGCCTTGCTCCTTGACGGCCTTCTGCTCCCGGGCAAGTTTGGGCCTCTGTCTTCCCATCTGTCCCATGGGGCTAGAAAAGCCTGGATCTGAAAGAGCTGAGGGCCTGGAGCTTTGTGCTTTGAACCTGGACTTCTGGGCGGTGGTTCCTGGAGTCTGGCTCATGCTGGGTGAGGGGCTGCCAGGTGCCTTGGGTGAGTTTCCAATCCCACATTCCATGTGGTGCTTGTCGTCCTGAACATGACAGCCCTCCCCCATGATCTGGCTGGCCTTGCATTATAGGCTGTGCTTCTGTTGGTCTTTGGGCATCTTCTGTTGTATCTTTCCCTTTCCCTCTCCCCTATCCACCTACTTTGGTGAGAGCTTGGAATGCAGAACTTAAGAAACTTCAAACTCAAAATAAGCCCAGAAACCACTGGCTTTGAAGATGCTGGCTGGGAAAGGCCAATTGCCCCATTTGCGGGGTGAGGCTGAGCTGGAAGGGGGCAGGGAGAGCCTGTCCCAGGCTGAGCTCTGGGCCTCAGCCCTGGGCTATGGGTGTGGAGGGACTTTGAACTTGGGGAGGGAAAGATCCCTGGGTTCTGTGTTGGGCACATGGTCTCTCTGTCAGGCACACAGTGACTTTTCAGAAAGCCCTGCCATCCCAAGACATGGACTGCAGGTTCAGAAGCCCACAGGCAGTGCCAATGAGGATGGCCCCAGGGGCCAAAAAAAAATTACACCACCCTTGGCCTGGCTTTTGTTTCCCTGCTTTTGACATAGATGTGCACAGAGTCTGTCTTTGCTAAAAGAAGAGCAGCAAGGAGAATGCACCAGCACATGGCCTCTGCCTGGCCTCACCAGGGGGTAGGGCAGAGCAGAGACCCTTACCTGGCTTCTCATGGTGACCTGGTGGGAGTGTGGGCTTGGGGCAGTGATCCTCTTACTGCCAAGAGAATCTAGACATTAAATTTTTTTGTGAACTCTCCAGATTTCCAAATGTTGATTCAAATTTCTGAAAGGCACCCTATGGGCCCTCTGAAAACAGCCTCCATTGGCCACCTGTGCTTGTGAGGTTCAGCAGCAAAGTGTCCTCTGGGTCCCTATAACTGCCTCTGGGCCACTGTGCCCTCCCACTCCACCTTACCCTGAGCCCTGGCTGAAGGAAGAGCAGTCAGGCAGCTCAGTGCCCGTGGCCTTGGCTGACTCCTCCTGGAAGCAGCCAGTGCCAAGCCTCTGCCCACCGTGGCATCCTCCCCGGTAGGCAGAGTGGAATGTCACCTGCCCTGTGGAGTGCCTTCCCTGACACTGCCAAGGAGAGCCTGAAAGAGAGGGAGGGAGGGAGGGAGGGAGAGAGAGAGAGAGAGAGAGAGAGAGAGAGAGAGAGAGAGAGAGAGAGAGAGAGAGAGAGAGAACAGCGTTAGCGCTGCAGTCTTCGCCCAGTGGCCCTCAGTTCTTCCTCCCCAGCTCACCTGCTGCAGGTTTTCCAGGTTTCTGAGATGCTGTCTTGGGAGTGAAGCTTGTGGTAGGTGAGCAAGGCCAGGAACCAGATGACTGGAGCTACTGCTGGTGTCTCCCAGGGGCTTCCTCCTCGAATGTTAGAGCCAAGGCAGGACGGCCTCCTGCAGGCAGTGGGCAGCCTCCAAGAGAAAGGTGCCTGATGGCTAGTGCTACATGACAGCCAGCTGCTCTGGTCTGGCCTGGAGGCAGGGAGGCAGAGGCCAGAGCAGGGGGGAAGACGGGGAGAGTGGAGCCCTGTAAGGACAGACAGATCATCAGGCTTCCGAGATGCAGTGATGTAATGGGTGACGGAGAGGTCCCTGCCAAGGCCTGGTAGGGGTGAGGGGTCAATCATGAGGTAGGTGGGGAGCAGGCCAGGTCAGGGAGGCTCTTGGCCATGAAGCAGTTAATGTCAGTTTGTTGGCCCCTGTAACAAGTTGCCACAAACTTAGTGGCTTTACACAACTCAGGTTTGTTCCTTTAGAGTTCTGGAGGTTGGAAATCCAAAATGGATCTTAAGGGGCTAAGCTTAAGGTAGCAGGGCTGGTTTCTCCTGGAGGCTCAAGGGAGGAATCCCTTCCTCACCTCTCTCAGCTTCTGGTGGCTGCCCGAGTCCCTTGGCTCATGGCCACGTCACTCTGACCTCTGCTTTGTGTTCACATGACTCCTCTTCCTCCCCAGTCCAGCCTCCTTTTGGCTCCTTCTTACGAGGATCCTTATGATTACATTTGCCCTTCTGGGATAATCAGCGTAATTTTCCATCCCAGCATTCTTAACTTACTCACTTTCGCCTTGTAAGATAACACAGGTCCTGGGGATGAGGCTGTGGACATTCTGGGGCCATGAATCAGCCTGCCCCTTATCTAATAGTTGAAGCCTGAGGTCCTGGAGGAGGGGAGAGAGAGAAGCCTTTGGCTGCCTTTGCATGCAGAGCCCCAGGCCTGGCCAGCGTCTCAGAGCAGGGGCGTTTCTCTGTGTCCTTAACCCAGGCATTTCCGAGCCTCGCTGTGGAGCTCTGGGGCCTGGCCTGGCCCATCAGGTGATGGCTGGGGCTCTTGCACCAGATTTGGCCAGTGTCCTGCCCTGCCCAGCCCAGCTGGCAACTGCCAGCTTACTGAGTTTCAGCTAAAGGCCTGGGTGCCTCAGGGTTTGATTCCCTGGGTCCTCTCAGCTCCTCCTCCTCCTCATTTTGCCTGGTGCCTGCAGCCTGGGACCAGAGGAATCCCACAGAGAAGCACTGGTGAAAGCCGAGGCTGCTGGCTGGCTCCGGAGGCGTGTTTCACACTGTGCGCACCCTTGGCAGGGGCCCCAGTGCTCTGTCGCTCTTTGGCGGGCCACCTAGCCAGTGGCTGGAGATGCCAGTGCAGTGACGTGGGCTCATTTGGGAGGCCATTCTCTGAGGTCCAGCGTTATCGGGTCAGACTTGGCATGGCTCTCTCTTCTACAGACAGTTAACTAATGCTCTGTCTTCCCTTCCCTTGGACTTGTGCTGGGAATGTCCCCCAAGGAGCAGTACCCACACGTGTCTTCAGGTTACATGTGGTACTTTGGTGCTTCCAGTGTTTAATGAGCAGGAGCAGTGTGCCTGGTTGCCTTGTTGGGCATGGGCTCCAAGTGCTGCGCCTTAGGGGTCCCCAGCACAACAGACGGAGATGTTTCTGGGTGAGATATGCAACTTACCACATCTGTGGCATTTGTGCTTCACATGTGTCAGCCTGTCAGGACAGGAGCAGCTGGGCCTGCATTATTCATGGGGACCCCATGAACCCTGCCTCCACACCCCAGGCACTCTCCTGCATGCTGTGTCTACATGTTAGACCAGAAGGACAGGTGTCCCACAGCCGGTCCCCGCACAGAGGCCTCCTGGGGATGCACAGGGTCCTGATGGCAGATGAGAAGTGCAGAGTCCCAGCCTCGGAGGGATGGAGCTGCAGAGACAGCTGAAAGGGACAAAGGGCTCTTCTTCAGAAGCAGAAACTGGATTCAGGCCTGAGGCTCAGACACTGCCAATTTGCGCTAGGTAGAGGCCCCATCTCCTCTCCGAATCTTCTGCAGGTCAGCAAACACTTCAGCTAGATCCAAGCCTGGAGCGTTTTCTATGAAAATTTCCAATTTTCCTTGACCCATTTTTCTTTGAAATTAATACCAAGCAGCGCTGTGCACTTGGCCCTGCAGGAACGCTCAGCTGGGTAAAGGTGCCACATTAAGTGGAAATGTTGGTGTCTGCTCCCTTTTTCTCTGGCTCTCAGGCTCTCTCTCTCTCTCTCTCTCTCTCTTTCTCTCTCTCTCTCTCTCTCTCTCTTACACACACACACACACACACACACACACACACACACACACACAAGCATTCACACATTCTGAGTTGGTGTCTCTCTCAGAGCTCTGGACGTGTCCACATTGGCCTGGGCTCAATCCTGGACTGCAGGTTGGCCCTGGGCAAAGCCTCAGGGAATGTGCCTGGATTTGATGAGAGAACCTGGCATTGGGGTCCAGATAGAATGCCTCTCAATAGATGTCCCAGCAGGGAGACGATGCACTTGAAACCAGATCAGGGCTCAGGGGAGAGCTTGCAGGACAGCAGGGATCTGTGGAGTCTGGAGCTGGGACTTGGCGGAGGAGGTGGCCTGGGAGCTGATCCTGTGTAGGGTGGGGGATGGTGTTGATCTGGGCTGGAAGGGACCAGGTGCCTGGTGATGAGCCCCAATAATGGGGGAGTAATACAAATAACAACCTTATGCTGAGATGGGACACAGGCTCAGACTGAGAACCTTTCTTCTCTCATTCATTCATTCCATCATTCATTTATTCAGTACATTCCTACTACGTGTCCATCTTTGCCTTTGGCTGGATTGGGTTGGGGATACAACAGGGAATGAGCCAGATAGAGTCTTTCAGAGCTCACTGGCACCTGGGGGAGACGCATGAGCAGATGCTGCAGAGCGGGCTAAATACATGAACAAAGCAAAGCCTGGGAAAAGGGTGAAGAGAGAAATCAGGTAAAGGGAGAGCTGCTTCCAGTTGGAAATGGCATGAATCTAGCTGGTGGGAAGGCCCAGTCCTGGGAAATGTGCTCCAGATGTAGGGGACAGAGAGGTGGGAGACTCCAGGTCACATGGATTGTTGTGTGAGGCAGGGTCTTGTTCTCCCAGCAGTGGGAGACTCTCAGTGGAAGGAGTAGAAGCAGGGAGGCCATGAAGGACCCTATGGATTCATATGTATTAAGAGATGGAGCTCACAGGACATGGGTGTGAGGGAAGGAATCAGCTCCTGGCTTCTGAAAGGCCTGAGCAGCTGGGAAGATGGTGGATGGCTGTGACGAAGACTGAGGGGAGGATGCTGGTGGAGGCCAGATAGCCTGAGCAAGCACAGAAGCCAGAATTGGGGTCTTTCTTCTGGCTTCAGAAGAAAGTGCCCCTCCCCTGTTCCTTGCTGCCCTGGCTCAGAGAACCTGGTTTCCCAGGAGAGATTGTGTCGGCCACAGCAAGCCCATGTGTCTTCCAGACTCTTGGGATGGAGGGCACAGACTTCAGGCATGGCCTCCCAGGTGAACAGGCTCTGGAGTGCACTGCAGTTCCTCTCGCCCTGAGAGACAGAGGCCCTGCTCTGTGAGTCAGAGTCTCCAGGGACAGAAAGAAGTGCAACGTGATACCCAGGGTCCCTGCAGATGTGCATGTGTCCCAGTCCTCCTTCCCCAATCCACACTGTGGGAAGGGGCCCAAACCTGGTAAAGTGGATGAAAACTTGTGATAGCGTGCATGGTGTGGGTTGTCCACCTCTAGTGCAGTCTTTCTTGGAATTTGGGTTTGGGGACCCCCTGGCAGGAAGCCTTGGGTTCTTCTTCTGGTGTTGACTTTTCAGGCCTTGGCCTGAGCCGGCCCAGACATGAGCTGGAGCCTCATGTCTGAGCAGCTGCAAGAGAGCACTTCCTGAGAGAATAGGAGAGTGGTGGGATCCCAGCACAGGACAAACAGCTCCGGGCCAGAGCCAGATCAGCTTTGCCCTGGAGCTCCCAGAGTCTTCAAATCCCCACCAGTAAGGGTGTTTGCCGGCTGATATTTGGCTGTTCCTGCAGTCTAGCATTGCTGCTTTTTGCTTTAATTTGTGCTTTTTTGATTGCTGAGGAGAATAGATGATCTGCCAGCATTTGATTATTTTATATATCTCCTCTCCCCATTTAAGTCCTTTGCCCATTCATCTCCTGGTGTCTCATATATTGAGATAAGCCCTTTATCTGCTTTAGATATTGACTTTCTGTCACGTTTCATACCCGCCTTTCCCCAGGCTATCGTTCCCCTTTCCTTTTCAGTTTTGTTCATTTTTGTTGCATAAAAGCCAGCCTTTCTATATCCCAGTCTGTGGATGATTCTTTTCCTGCCCCCGGAGCTGTGCAGGGACAGCACGTTTACTGAGGGTCTACACAAGGATGGTACTCTGTCTCCATGCGTCCTTTAATCAGCCTGCAGGGAATGTTGGCTGGGCTGACGAGGCTAGCAGTCTTGGACCCTCCTATAGGCTACAGATCTTTAGAACACATCGGGCCTCCTAAGCATCGAGGTTCTGCTTTGTAGATTCAGAAACTGAGGCCCAGCAAGGGTGTGAGGAAGAGTTTAAGTCACTCAGCACATCAGCTGTGGAGAAAATCTTTTGCTATGGAATTGCCAGCATTGGTGCAGTACCTGGCCACAGCTAGTACTTACTAGTAAATATCCATGAAAAGAAAAAATGAATGCTGCTTACCCAGGAAGCATAGCCAGATGGACCTCCTTCCTGGAGAAGCAATTGTTTCTGGTAGGTGTTGGAGGGCTTACCATCGAAGCCCACTTCTATTATTGCAACAGCTCCTACACTGCTGGCTGCAATTCTTGGGTTTCATGCAGGAGGGACACATGATGTTGCTGGGGTCTTTACAACTGAAGTAGGGGAATAGTCTTGTCCTCTTAGCTCTTATTTTACCAGATCCTTCCCTAGATGTTCACCGATTGCCTACACAGGTTCCTGCATGGGGCCAAGCTCTGTGATCCTGGAAACAATACAGAGATAGCACCCAACCTTGTATAGCTCATGGTAACTATAGGCCCACAAGCACCTGCAGTTAGAATGGTGAAAAATGCTACTAAGCACAGTAACTGGAGGTCGAAGTTAAGATCTGAACTATGGATTGCATTTCATTTGGAGAGAGGATGAGCTGGGAGCAGCAGGAGGGAGAATCCTAAGGGGAATAGACTTGGTCTGTTTGGGGGTCCAGCAGGAGGGTTCCAAGGGGCAGATCGAAGTGGGTGCAGTGGGCTCGTCTTAGGACTGGGCCAGCACCCTGCTGTAAGAGGAGAAGCAGCAGTGTGGCCTGGTTTTCGTGGAGGAGGTGGAGAGACCAGGTGGCCATCTGCAGATTCTTAGCAGAGAAAAATGCTACCTGGGGCTTGGAGCCTTTGAACAACTTCGAGGGCTCTGGGGTGTGTCACAGAGGCTGGTATTCTCAGTACTTAGACAGTTAATGAGCCAGGGCTGGGCTGGGATGGCCAAACTTGTGGGACAAGTGGGCTAAGCAGGTGATTGAGTCATCTTAGCCGAACAGAGTTGGGGCACCAGGCCAGTCTGATCAGGTGATGTCCAACAAGGTGAAGAACCAAGGGCCACCCAAGATCCCAAGACCACAGGCTCAAGCACACAGTGGGCTGTAGGGGGTGGGATTCAGGGGGCTGAGTGACCAAAGTTCAGGACAGGTAGTTTGATTTGAGAATTCCAGGGACAAAGGCAATGATGGCCTGATTGACCTTGCCCACCCAACCCAGACCCACAGTTGTGGGTGGCCACAGGCTGGAAGGTGTGCATAAGCAGGCCTGTGCCCAGTGTCCAGGCTCAGGAGGGACCCCCGATGGGTTAGAGCCCCCAAAGATGGGAGTTTGTATCCGTGTAACCCTGACCAGAGCCTGATGGTCAGGTATCCATGGAGGGCAGTGAGGGGCACATCTCTGCAAGGTGTCTGATGCCAACATCTGTGGGATGCAGGCCAACATGGGTTCAGTGGCAGGAAGGCTTCTGATTTCTCAAGAGAAACTGGAAATTGTTACTTTTAAGTAAAACCTCTTTATTTTCAAATGTTGGTAGCTAATTTCAATTTTTTTCAAAAACCACACATGGGCCACGCAGACCCTGGGTGGCAGTGGAGTGAGAGGGTCACAGGTGGCTCCATGGCCCAGGAGGAACACAATGGCCAGGCAGGCCTCTGGATGTGGCCAGCACTGCCCGGAGTGGAAATGTACTTCAGAGGAATTTTTATTTTCATTTCGGGAATATCACAGAGAGCTTCCCAGCAGCTTCGTTTTTGTGAGGAGAGATCTGTGGTCATCGTGTTTTTCTTGGAAGCTGGTGGGGAAGCGCATCTGCAGAGCATTAGCAGGACGGGGTGAGAGGAGGCTCTTTCCAGAGCTCCACACACAGCCTGGGTGGGGTGGCTTTTTGGGTGGGATTAGCCCCTAGGCCCCTGGAAATGGCCCCCTGCCCACAAACCACTGGGATGGCCCCACCTCATTGGCCAGGCCTGACAGGCTGAGTTGCGCAGAGCCTGTGGCTGTTGCGTCTGGCACCAGGAGCCAGGGCCTTGAGGCTCTGCTTCCCTGGCATGCTCTGCCATGTTCAGAGTCCCTGTGGCTTAGGAAGCAAGTGATCAAATTGTAGGTGCAAGAGGAGCTGGTCAGATGGCTGAGCTCCTTTTTCTCAGTGATCCCTCATGAGCTACTTACATTCTTGGCCTTCATCGTGAGTAGGACAGGATGGGGCACGTCTTGTTCTGAGACATGGGCTGGGAGGGGTACAGGGTCTCACATGCTGAGAAGAGGCCAGCCCTGCAGGACCCCTCTAGGGCCACTTCAGAGAACTTCGTTTGGGCACTTAGTGATAGACTCCAGGGCTCCCATCTCCCTCTCTTGGGGTCCTTGGTGCCTGGAAAGTGTGGGTGCTTCCTAAGGACTAGGTGGCCCAGGAAAAGGCAAGGGAGCTGGGGTCTCTGCATGAGCCTGGCTTTGCTGGTCCCTGCTCTGGCCTCAGTTTCCCCATTTGTAAAAGGTAGAGTGTTGCACTAAAGCCAGACCTCACCTGGTGGCTCCCAGGCTGTGTCCCCACAACCATGCCACACATGTTTTCTTTGAATTGCACCATGTATTCCAAAACTGTGAATTTACAATTAAGAATCCCAAGGTTTCACATTAAAATTTCCATTTTCAGTTTCTCAGAAATATCAGAAGGCCCAGCAGCTCTGGGCCTGTTCCTGCAAGCAGTATTTGGTGGAAGATACCACGCCTCTTTGAGATGGGCATCCACAGGCCCTCTCCTCCCTATTTCTCTGCGGCCACTCACTCACTCTGCTCCTGCTGGCCCCGCTTGGCTATGGAAGGAGACTCTGGGCCAAAAAAGACCTCCAGGAGATAGTTACTAACATTCTCTGCCTCTGTTTCTATCACACGTGTTCACACATGTACACATGCATATGTGTGTACAGAGCAGGCATATTAACATCTTTCTGGAATGAGCTGTGGGATCCTGAGGCATTTCCCCTAGCTGAGCAAAGCTCGGAACAGGCCTTTGATAATTCCTGCCTCTGGGCCTTGGTTCACAGACCTTCTGACACTGGTCTTTATCAGTAGGTCCCAGGACCCTTCCCCTTTGGGAACCTGTTGTCCAAATGAGAGGCCACAAGACCAGACACCTGGGACCTGGATGAGAGGCACTTGGGCTCCCACCTGCAGGGATCTCGGGGCCACAGTGCTCTGGGGAAGAAGACAGTTTCAGAGAGCACTCACCATGATGGGTACAGACCACACTGCAGGGGAGGCTGGGGGACAGTGGGGAGAAAAACTGGTGGACACCTTGCCAAAGCCCAGGTGCAGGGTAGAGGCAGCATCCAGAACCCAGACTTACTGATGGAATAGGAACCAGTTCCCAGATGTGCTGCATCAATGCAAAAGGGCTCAGGGGGCTGGTGCCTGGCAGGTGGGAAATGAGTGTGCTCGTTCATTCCATGGCTGCACTCTGCACCCAGGTCCTGGCAGCCTGGCCCCACAACTACTCCCACAGAACCCTACAGCTGCTGATGACAGGACCGATGGGGCCTGGCCTCTAATGTAATCAGCATTTGTATCAAGTGTGTCTCCAGCAATGGCTGAGGACCAATCCTGGGGGAACATGGTGGTTTTCCTACCTGCTGCCCCTCAAAAGGGGTAAGCTCCAGTGCCAAAGTCTTGGGAGTTGGCCATCCTTTGGGCCTTGCTGATGCATCTTTGAGCCAGGCACTAAGTGGCTCTCATGAAATAAAACAGACATTGTGGGGATCCAGAGGCTGAATGGTGGGAAGGGTCTGACCTCACTGGTGAAGGGACAGATGGAAGATGTGGCTAAGATTGCCATAAATCCAGTCCATTGCCCTGCCCTGTTCCCTCATTCCCTCCCCACCCCCCAGCTTCAGTCCCACTCCCTGACACCCTCTTGGAGGCTTTCACAGGTGTCAGGAGTACTCTAACCTTGGGTCAGACACCCCAAGCTCAATCCAAGCCCTGATTCTGAGCCACTGAGTCTCCTGCTCCCTCCTCGGGCTGTGGTAGTGGCCTGCTTTGCTGCTCTGAGTTGCTGTGGATTCCAAATTCAGGGAGAGAGGGTTGGTATAGAATGGGTACCAACCAGCTGAATTCAAGCTTTAATCCCCTTACAGATAAGCTTCTGTCCTGCTTCAATGATGGCCTTAGTTTTATGATCCCTGAAGGGAAGTGTCTGGCACAGAAACCTGGGGTGTTATGTTCAGCTCCTCCTTCACTCTCTCAAGCTGGTCTGTGGACAAGTCTGGCCCATTCTACCCCTAAGTTACCTAGAGAAGGCATTATCACCATCCTTGTCCCTGACTGTTGCCTGGCTCAGTTGCCATGTACATTCACTGTCCAGTGTCAAGGTCCATTCATTAATTCATTCATTATTTCATTCATTCATCCATTCATCCATCCATCCAAGTGTTTGCAAGGCTTGTGCTGGGTGTTGAGCATGCACATTGTGGTCTCTGCCACTGAGGAATCATGGCTGCAGAGAGGTACAGATAAGAGGATGGATAGTGACACATGCTGTTTAACACCCTAGAGAGGACTGAGGCAGCTGACACTGCCCTGGTCAAGATGAGCTCCAGAAGGCTCATCAGAGTGGGGCTGCCAGGTGCCAAGGCTGAGTGGCCATGGGGGGGGACTCCAGGGACAAGCCCAGAGTGTACTGGCTCCAAGCACACATTCTGAGGTCCTGGCTTCTCCCTCATTCTTGGTGCTTCTGTTTCATCATCAGAAAAATTGAGGTAAGGAATTTCCACCTAGTAGGGTTGTGGGGAGGATTAGGCCTCATCAGACTTATGAAGAGCCCACTGTGGGCCTGGCGTGTGCTAAGTAACACAGTGGTATCCTGAGCACAAGTATGGAAAGCCCACCTTCAGCCACTGCTACTAGGCAGTCAGGCTCCTTCCCACAGGTTGCTGCCCATACCACTCTTCTTCAACAGATGTTCGAGGGTCTACTGTTGGTGCCCAACTCAGACAGTCTCAGGGTGGGGCAGTTGTGGACCAGACTAGTGTGCCCTCCTGCCTTGTCAGGTCCAGTGTGGGGAGCAAGTACAGCATGGGTGATAGGGCCGGAGGTAGCGGGGTAGTAAGGACCTGGGGGAACCTTGGAGATCACCAAGACAGACATCCTGGAAAGAGTGGTACTGGATGGTCCTGAGAGACAGGGGTGCAGAGCCACCTCTCAGAGCCTACCGTGTACTGGGACTTGCATGAGCAGAGTGGAAGATCCGAACTGCTAGCCAGAGGCTTTGTCGGACACCGTGATAGGTTGCTTTTCCACACACTATTGCAGAACAAATTGAGCTAATACCTAAGAGGACTTACAGCTCTGTGAGAAATCAGAACCACTGGTAGCTCTCCCTTAGGGCCTCCTTGGGTGGATGCCAAGGGCCCCTGGGTAGGGGCCATACATTCCTTCCCAGTCCCACCATCTCCACTGACCCCCCAGCCTGAGATCCTTCATTGTTATGCTCTGCTGTCTTTCTTTTAGCTGGAATATATTTTTCTGTGTTCTTGACGCTATCATCAGCTGATACAGGACAGGCAGGCAGAGAGGGCCTTTGAGAGGGAGAATGTGCATGACCTGGTGGCATAGAGTATTCTTAGTGTTTAATTTGCAACCCCTCACTGGCATCACTCATTTGTCTCCTATAAGCATTTAAGTTTCTACCTTTGGCCTTTTTTTTTTTTTTTTTCATATAGTTCATTTAAAATAAGATTTGCCATTTTGACCATTTAAAAATGTATTCACAATGCTGTTGCAACCATCAGTACATTTTAGTCCTGGAACACTTTCATCCTTTCAAACAGAAATTTTGTACCTTTAGCAGTCACTCCCATCCTCCCTCCCCAGCCTCTGGCAGCCGCTAATCTACTTTCTGTCTTCATGGATCTGCCTGTTCTGGATATTTAAAAGAAATGGAATCTTACAGTATGTGGTCTTCTGGATCTGGCTTTACCCCTGATCTTGTAAAGTAATCTTTCTTGCTGGTTGTGCAGGCTCATGGTTCCCCATACAATTCCCCCATGCCCATGCCACCCCATCTTGTCTACTGAGACTCTCTCCTGTGCTCTCACTCTTGGGGCTCTGGCCTTGTGGTGCATGCCTGTGCCACTGACCATTCTTCAGACTCGTGGCAGGGGCCATGGGCTGGCCTCCTGGCCTCCTCTTCTGACTTGTCTATGACGATGGCCACTTCTCTACTGGCTTTAGCCCCCCACCCCCGAAACAGAGATCAAGGGGCTTTCATTCATGTCTTCATCTCACATGCTTAAATGAGGCAGCAACGTGCTTTTGTAAGCCCAGGGTGTAACACAATAGGGAGCAGTGGGGACTGTGCTACAAAACATCCGAAACATTCTCCCACCAAAGGGTCACTCTTCACTCCTGAAATGAGCTCAGTGTTGACTGAGGTGGCACTCGAAGGTCCCCCAGGTGACATGCTAGCCTGGGTGTTGACCAACTCTGGAGGAGCTTTGAACTCAAAATGTGGAATAATGAGAAGTAGCACATGTCTCCACCTTACCCCCACTCCAAAGAGGAAAAAGCAAAATCATGAGAACCACCTACAGAAACTGACCTAGTGCTTATGTGCAGATCTAGAACTGGTGTGGCCATGCATGTCTGTGTGAGCACATGTGTGCATGTGTCCAATGGCAACGGCTGGCCAGCAGAGCCATGAGAAGATGTGTTAGGGGAAAGCAGATGCCATTGTTTATAAGAAAAGTCAGAAAGAGAACAGAGAACCCAACATTGAGATAATGGAGTAAGATGGGAGAGACAAATCCAGCTCTGTGCTATCTCCTGATATACAACCAAAGTGTAAAGACAAGAGAAGGTTGAAAGGAAAAGTGTGGAAACGGAAATACCAGGCAGCCAAAGGCAGCCGCTGTTTGTATCAGTCTCCAACTCAATAGACTCCAGGTCTTGCCAGGGAAAGATGGATCACCGTCTAATGAGAGCAGGTCATTTTCCCAGATGACAGAGCAATTCCAAAGAGTTCCATTCACTCAACAAAGCAGCCTCCATGTGTTTGATGTAAACTTTGTTAGAAATAGAGAAACTGGCAAATATATTATCATTTTGGGAAGATTTCAGCTATTCTTTTTCGATTACCGTTGGATTGAGGAGACAAAAAAATCCAGCAACAAAGGGAAATTCAGAATAACAAAAATAACAGGCTTGATGTAATAGATGTAGAAAAATTTTGTGTTTTACAGTTAGAGTTCCCTCATTCTTCTCAAGCACATGTGACGCTCATGAAAAAAAAATGTATCAATTTCGTGCAAGCTTCACAAAAATTAAAAGAATAGTTGTGATGCAGATCCTATTCCTACACCATCATGCCTTTAAGTTAGAAATTAATAATACCCAAAATAAATATCCCCATTTTTTGGAAATTAAAAAAAAAACACAGTTTTAAGTAATTTATAAAATGAAACCTTAAAAATATTTAAAAGTGAATGGTAATAAAATCACTAAATACCAAAAAATGGGTGGAAATTTATATTAGAAAAGAAAAAGACTGCATAGTAAAGAAATAAATTTCTAGTTTAAGAAGTCAGTCAAAATTCCCCAAAGGATGTAAAAGAAAAAAAAGATAACAAAAAATAAGATCAGAAATCAATGAAACTAAAAACCTCTTGGTTCTGATCACTGTTGCTCTTAAGATTTTCAAGAGAAGTCAGAAATTTGTAATTCCACAAAGAATTTTTGCATGAAAAAACAAACTATGTGGTAAACAATGTGTGTCGGCTGAGTCTGGCCTGTGCTTGTCTTTAACGAGCTATGCCTTCTCCTAACAGCCCAGGAGTGCTCACCTCCCACGTGACTGGGGTGACTGGAGGGGAATGGCTGCTTTGCTCTCGGTGCCACCTCGGGGAGGCGACTTCTCTCTGAGCATCCGCTTGTGTTTCTGTGTGGACATGTGTTTTCATTACTCTGGCGTATGCAGCTAGAATTGCTGGGTCACATGGTAACTTTATGTTTACCCTTTTGAAGAAGTAAAACACTGTCCTGAGCCTGGTGTCCACTACCCCTGGCTGGTTACCATCACAGAACAGTCCCAGGTCTGTGACTGTCTGTGTGCAGCGCGCTGTGAGTACTCACACTCCATCCTCAGGCTCCAGTGCAACAGCCAAGAAGCCTGCTGCTTGTGGTCATGAGCAAGAGCCGGCCTCTTGCTGTGTGTGTGGCGGGATGGGGGAGAGTCCTGCTGGTTTCTGTCTCTCAGCTGAGGATTCCCATGTTCTTAGGCCCCTGCCTTTGGTTTTATCCAGAAAGTGAAGAGGTAGTGGAAGGGAGGTTGAGCTCTGCTTCTTCTGACTAGAGAATCATCTCCACATGACCTCTTTGCTGGAGTGCATCCCTCCTTGACAGAAATACAATTTCTGTGGCTTTTCCAAGGTCTTTGCTCCTGCCCTGGAGGGAACAGTCAGCCAGGACCCGGCTGGCAGAGGCTACCTTGGAGGGCAGAATGAAAGGCCCTCAGGGGCGATTTCTGTGGCTGTTGGCCACAATAGAGTTAGTGGGGCAAGGATGAGTACACTTGTCGCTCAGCAGGGGATCCACTCCCCTTCTTTGTGAGAACACCGCTAACCCAGGGGCCTCCCAGGGGCCCAGCACTCTGCAACAAAGGCAGCCACAAAGCAGGACCAAGAGGCCCTGTTAACTGGTGCTTAAAGTGTGGTGTTCCTGTGGGTTACTGCCCAGAGTCACCTGGGAACTGGCCTGACTTGGAATGGCTCTGAGAAGTCTGAGGTCAAGGTCAGGTCATTCTTTTTTATTTTTCCTTTATAATAGATTGGCTAAGATGTCAGTCATATGCTCTAATTTACCTATTCAAGTGCACAATTCTAGTTTTATAACATAGTCACAGAGTTGGGCAACCATCATCTGAACATTTTCATTGGCCCAAAGAGAAACCTCGTGCTTATGAGCACTGACTTCTCATTCCCCTCAAGAGATTTACTGCTTCCTTTCCAGTTTGATGCCTTTTATTTCCTTCCCATGCCTAATTGCTCTGGCTAGAAATTCCAGTGTTGTGTTGAACAACACTGGCAAAAGCAGGCTTCTTTGTCTTATGCTGATCTTGGAGGAAAAGCTTTCTGTATGAAAAGTTTTTGAGTATGACATGATTGGGGGTTTTCAGAAAAACCTTTTATCATGTTGAGGAAGTTTCCTTCTATTCCTAGTCTATTGGGAGTTTTTATCAAGAGGGTGTTGGATTTTGACCACTGCTTTTCCTCTATCAGTTGAGATGATCACGTGGTTTATTTTCCTTCATTCTGTTAATGTAGTGTATTGTATTGATTGATTTTCAAAGCTTGGCCCATCTGGAATACATCTTACTTGTTCATTGTGTATAGGCTTTTAATCTGCATTTGAATTTGGCTTGCTAGTATATTGTTGAGAATTTTTGTGTTTACATTCATAAGCAGTATTGATCTATAGTTTTCTTAATGTGCCTGTGTCTAGCTTTGGTATCAGGGTAATGTTAGCCTCATAGAATGAGCTGAGAAGTGTCCTCTCTTCTTTACATTTTTTGGAAGAGTTTGAGAAGAATAGATACGTTTGATAGAATTTACTAGTGAAGGCATCTGGTCCTTGGTTTTTCTTTCTTTATTTAGAGATTTTGATTACTGATTTAGTCTCTTTACTTGTTATGGGTCTGTTCAAATGTACTATTAATCCTTGACTAAATATTGGAAATTTGTCAGTTTCCATTTTTTTTTCTCTTCATCCAAATGAGCTAATTTGTTAGCATCCAACTATTCATAGGATTATCATATAGTTCTTTTTTATTTCTGTAAACTCAATCCTAATTTCTCCATTTTTGTTTCTGATTTTAGTAATTTGAGCCTTTTCTTTTTATCTTGGTCAGTCTAGCTCAGTGTTTGTCCATTTTAGTGATCTTATAAAGAACCAACTTTTGGTTTTGTTGACTCTCTCTGTTTTCTTTTCTCTATTTTGTTTATCTGCTCTAAACTCTATTATATCCTTTCTTCTGATAGCTTTGGGTATTATTTCTCTTCTTCTAGATTACAAATATACAAGTTGGGTTGTTGATTTGAGATCTTTCTTCTTTTAATGTAGGGGTTAATAGCTATAATTTTTTCTTTGAGCCCTGCTTCTAGCCTAATATATGGTCTACCTTGGAGAGTATTCCATTGCACGGGAGAAAAATGTACATTCTGTTGTTTTGGGGTGGCGTGTCCTATATATATCTGTTAAATCTAGTTACTTTAGAGTGGAATTCAAGTTCTCTGTTTCCTTATTGATTTCTTGGCTGGTTGATCTGTTATTGAAAGTGGAATATTGAAGTTTCCCACTATTATTTTAGAACTCTATTTCTCCCTTCAATTCTGTATTTGCTTTATATATTTTGGGACTCTTTCATAGGTGCATATATGTTTATAATTGTTATATCTTCTTAATGACCCTTCAATGTATAATATAATGTTCCTCTTTGTTATACTTTTTTTTAGTTAAATTCTCTTTTGTCTTATATTAGTATAACTATTACAGATCTCTTTTGCTTACTCTTTGCACAGAATTTCTTTTTACATCCTTTTAGCTTTCAACCCAGTTGTGTTTGGGGATCTAAGTTGGATCTCTTATAGACAGTATAGAGTTGGATCATGTGTTTTTGAAAAATCCATTCTGCCAATCTCTGCTTTTCAATTTAATCCATTTACATTTAAAGTAATTATTGATAAGAAAGAACTTATTTCTGCCACTTGCTATTTGTTTTCTATGTCATATCTTTTTTTCCTCAATTCCTCCAATACTGCCTTCTTTTGTGTTTGGTTTTTTCCTAATGTATTGTTTTGATTATTTTCTTATCTCTTTATCTGTACATTTTAACTCATTAAGTCTTACCTCTTCTGGTGGTCTTGTCAGGAAAGGGGCACAGGACTAGGAGTTGGACTTTCCTGGCAAAGCTGGATGAACCTCCCAGAGGACAACCTTGATGAGCTCAGCCCATCAGGAGAGGTTCTCGGGGTCGGTAAGAGAGGAGGGAACCCAACTTGGGAAAATTTGATGGAAGGCATTGGCTTGAGTCTTGATTTCACTGATGGGTTTAGCCTCATGGATGAGGTAAACCCAGGCCCTTTGTGGAAGCTGGTGGAGAAAGTCCTTTGGCTGAGAAAAACTGCAGTGTGAGAAGAGAGGAGTGAACTTTCCAGAGCCGAGGACAGGGCCCTGCAGGCGAGTCTGAGCAATGAAGTCACGTCTCTGGGTCAGCCAAGAAAGTGTGCAAACACCTGGAAACCAGAAGGACAGGTAGACACTGCCCTGTCCTTTCTATGCGACCCTGATCTGAGGTGGGTAGGGATGTCTGTGCAGCCACCATGCATAGGGCAGAGGCTGTACCCAGGTGCAGCCAAGTCAGATAGGGAAGGAGAGATAGCTGCATTTGTACCAAATATTTCATTTTTTAAAAAATATATATATTCTATTGATTTTTTACAGAGAGGGATAGAGAGTTAGAAACATCAATGAGAGAGAATCATTGATCAGCTGCCTCTTGCATACCCCCTACTGAGGATGTGCCCGCAACCAAGGTACATGCCCTTGACCAGAATCGAACCTGGGACCTTTCAGTCCACAGGCCGACACCCTATCCACTGAGCAAAACCTGTTTAGGCCAAATATTTCTCTTTTTTGGCTTAAATAGATTTGTGTCTCCATCTCTTATAATTTGAAGTAACCTAACAGATACAGGGTCCTCTACCTTTGTCACTGCTATGGCCCTACAGTAAGTTTTAAAATTTCCTGCACCTGCCTGGCCAGAGTAGCTTGGTTGTTTGATCATCATCCTATGAACCAAAAGGTTGCCAGTTTGATTCTGGATCAAGGGCACATGCCATGGGTTGTGGGTTCAATCCCCAGTCAGGAAGCATATGTAAGGCAACTGATTGCTGTTTCTCTAAGTTCTTTCTCTCTCTCTCTCTCTCTCTCTCTCTCTCTCTCTCTCTCTCTCCCTCTCTCTCTCTCAGCACGTCCTCAGATGAGGATTAAAAAATTAAAAATAAATAAAATGACCTGTCCCAAGAGTTTCACTTCTGGAATGGTGGCATGAGGAACCCCATGGGCCCATTCTCCAACAAAACAGCCATAACTAGCGAAAGTAATTAAGAGAAAACCAACAATAATAATTCAGTCTCCAGAATTTGTCCTAAGGGCATACAGCAAATGAAGAAGCATGATTTATTAAAAAATAAAATCTACTAAATCTTGGCTTTAAAAAAAAGTAAGATCAACAACAGTTTGAGGCACTTAAACCATAACTTGCTCCCCCACCCCCACCCCACTCCTAGCAGTTCAAAGAGAGGTGGTTGTGGCCAAGAAAATGGGGCCTCCCTCTCCAATCCAGGACACAGGATCTCTCTGGGACAGGCTTACTGCCAGCAGGGATCCTCTCCAACTCCAAGGTGCAGAGGGGAAACTCCTGATGGCTGAGAAGTCAGTGGCCCCTTCCTCCACCCAGCCCCCACTCATAGGACAGAGGCTCCACCCCCAGTGCAACCCGTGCAGCAAGGTGAGACTATGGGGGTCCCCATATCACGCTCACTCCAGCCTATTTACAGAAAAGGGGCTCCATGCTAGGAAAGACAAGCCAAAAAGATCAAAGGCCCCTGTCCCTGCCCAGGCCTTACCGCAGTGGCTCAGAGATTTTTTCCTATGGAGAGAAGTAATCCCTAAGAACAGAGAATGATGAAACATTTCCCAAAAGACTGATTTTTTTTGTCAGGATGTGGACAGGTTCAAGCCTGAGCATGCTCTCAAAACCAATAAAGGTTTCGATGGTAAGCATTTACCAAGAGGCTGGTGGCTCTGTGAGAACAAGCTAAAGCTAGGCCAGCTGGTTTATTAGACAGAGCCAGGAAAATAGAGTTAGGAAGTGTCCTCCTCTGGGCAAACAAATCTCAAACTGGCCTCAAAAATTATCGTTGCAGGAATTCAGACTACGTAGCAATTTATGCTCCCTGGCATTGTTAAAAATAACAGAGCTATCAGTTGTGAATTAGTAGAGTTTTAATGGCTGGATGTGATACCAAAGAAGCAGACAGCTAACAGAGCAGGGTGACTGTGCACACGCCCAAGGCTGTGCCCTCTGAAGATGAGTATCAGAGGCTTCATACTGCTGGGGAAATCAGCCTCACGGTAGCGGTTTAGCCAAGATGGCAGTGGCTCAGGCTCTTCCACGTGCATAGCCAAGGACTTGAGTTACCACTGTCCCCTCTCTTTCTCTCAGACAGCATGCAGACTGTCAGAGTATCTGCCGGCTTCACATTCAAAACCCACCAGAACCTGAACAACGTTCACAACTTGCACTGGTTCTGCCTTGGGCCAAGCTCCCTCCTCTGCTTGGATGGCTGCAGTAGCCTCTTCAGGATCTCCCTGCACTTCAATCTAGCCTCGGTGCAGCAGCAGGGATAGCTTACTTGAGACTGAATTCACACGTCATACAATTCACCCTTTAAGTGTGCAATTCAGTGGCTTTTGGAATATTTAAAGTGGCTTTGAAATATCCACCGAGTTGCAACTATGAGCGCCATCAATTTAGAATACTCCATCATACCCAGAAGACCCCACACTCCTTAAGTGTCAACCTCATTCCTCCTTCTCCCATGCCTAGGCAATAGCCAGTTTTCTCCTGTCTGTGCGTTTGCCCATTCTGAGCATGTTGTGTCAATGGAATCTGGCACTGTGTGGTCCTCATTCATGATATCTTTGGTGAAATCATGTCTGTCCTCTGCTCAGTGCCCCACAGTGGACACCACTGCACTAAGCCTAAGAGGCAGCATCCCCACAGCCTGGAGACCCTGCCTGGCCCTTTACCTGCTGCTTGCTGTTTCTTCCTAATCACTCAGGCCTCCTGGCTCTGCCTGGGCCCCTTCTGCTACCTGATGCTCTCTCCTCCTCTGCTCTCTCCAGGACCCCCTTCCCTACCTCATTCACGACTTTGCTCGTGTGTTTCCTTTCAGCAAGATCTTCAAGGGGACGGGGGGGAGGATGGCCCCACGCACAGTAGCAGGTAAAAGCCAGGACTTGGCTCCCAAAAGAAGTGCCAGCTGTTGGCCTGCTGCTTGTTTAGAGAACAGCTGCACTCCCCTTCTGCTGCAGAAGGCGCCTCCCTGCCCCAGAGAAGATGAAACTGCTTGTGTCTTCCAAGCCACTGAGCAGCTTGGTTGTTTCCAGAACCCAAAGCTTCGCCAAGGACTGTCTGTCTATTGTAGGATGTTCAAGGCTTTCATTGGGAAGCAGCTCCAAGTTTTGGTTAAGTAACCATCTTTTGTCATGACAGCAGCCACCTGTGTCAACCCCTTGCAGGATGAGGTGCACTGGGCTCTTGTGTCCTGGTGCATTCAGGTATGAGGCCAAACCAGGGGGCACTCCTGCTCTGAGATGCCTCCTTTCCTTGACATTTTGCAGATCAAACCAGACCCACAGGACAGAGGGAGAGGCCCAGAAGCCCCTTATCAGGTTCCATCTTCTTCGAGTCCATCAGCGGGACATGCATGCAACTCAGATGCTCTAATGGAGTGGCTTGTGATCGTCCATCGCTGGGCCTCACACAGCAGCACCCACACTGCCCTACTCTTGTGAGGCAACACTTCACTGACATAACTGGGTACAGATGTAGGAAGACTTTCTCCAAGGTAACTGATGGATCTCAAGAAGGGAAAGCCTTTTTTGCAAAGCCTTTTGTCAGTGGTCTTTGAAGGACCTTCTGTTGTTCCCACTGACACCTCATCCTTTGTCTCTGTATTTCTTGTTGGGGTCACAGGGCCTAGAAGTTGGTTTTGGTTAGACCCTCTTTTTGTCCCTGAGGGCCAGCTGGACCCATCAGGCATGACGTCCCTCTTCTCTAAGTCCAATGAAATAACTTTTGCTCTTCCTGTGCTCAAAGAGGGGCAGCGTGTATGGTTCCTATGTATGGAGTCCAGGGTGTGGAGGGAGGGATGACTGATGAGTGTCAGAGGCTCCAGACCCACACAGAGAGGCAGCCCCTCCCCGACAAGGGGCTCCACAACAGTGGGCAGAAGGCTGGATAGGATGCAGTCACCGGACAGGTCAACATCTTTCAGCAAGCAGGACTGTGGCAGGGGACTGTGTAGCCGAGCCCTGTTTCAGGGCTAGGGAAGCTCAGACAGGAGGACATCTGGGGCCAAGACTAAGCCAAGTGAACACAGGGGTGCCAGATAGGGGCAACCTATGCCCTGGAGTTAGGGCAGGGCTATTGGAGCAACCCTGGTCAAAGGTTGCCCCTGAGACCCACTAAGAGCTCTGTGTTGTGCTCATGTGGAGGCCTCCCAACAGAGAGGACCAAATTGGGGGGTGTCTATGTAGGATATTATCTTTGGTCTGGGAAGAGGCTCTCTCCTTCCCACCTGCCACCTCACTCCCTTTCCTCTCCCATGAATTCTTTCTCTGGCCCCATCCAGATGCCTGGGGCCAGAGTGGGAACAAGGCCCTCTCCCCATTATCTAGAACTTTTCTGTAGCACCATTTGTCTCCTAGAACCTGAGACAAATGGGACATGTGAGTGTTTTTTTGTTTTTTGTTTTTATCTGTTCCTGAAAATATGTTTTACTGGTTTTAGAGAAAGGGGAAGGGAAAGTGAGAGAGAAACGGCGATGTATGGGAGAAAAATTGATCAGTTGCCTTCCTTACATGCCCCCACTGGGGATGGAACCCACAACCGAGGTATGTGCCTTGACAGAATGGAACCAGCAACCTATTTGTGCATAGAATGATGCTCCAACCAACTGAGCCATACCGGCCAGGCCAGTGTGTGTCTTTAAGCCTCCTCAGCTTACTCTCTTTGGGGGTCCACCTGATTTCTGCTTCATCTGGCCTGTTGAAGTTAGCAGAACTCAGACTTACATGGACAAATGGGCATGTGGTTCCAAAGGTGCAAAGGACGCCATCTGAGCATTTTGTGGTATCCCTGGACAGAGAGTTGGCTTGCTCTTTGGTTATTCCTTCCTCCCATCATCGTAAGCCTTCACTGAAATCCTCCTCTCTGCAAGGTCTATAGATGAATCCAAAACATGATTTTCCTTTGGAAACTTGTGTATTTACAATTCTATAAAATGTATTTTAACAGAAGAAGGTACAAGGTGCTATGAAAGTCACACCTAACGATGTAACAGGGCATCCAGAATTTCTGCATAATAAGGATCAAGCCCTGCAGTGCCTGGGCCTGGGATGGTGATGTCCCTGAGTGCCTGGGATGGTGGGGGGGCAAGGGGGTTACCCTGTATCAGGGAGGTCTTCTGCTAGTCGATAGCATGAGTGGAGTCTGGCTACCCTACACCAGGGTAAGGAGAGTAGGACTTCCACAGAATTTGCGGGAAGTCAGTGGCCAGTCTGGGGAAGAACCTAGAAGCCAGGTCTCTGAGGGTTTTGGCAACAGGAAGGGCTAGACAGTTGTGAATGGGTATTGGTGATCCCACAGCCTTTCCCTCTCCTGACTGCCTGGCTCAAGACTGGAGTTTGGTGAGGGAGGGACTGATTGGCTAGAGGAGGGAGGGCTGTGTGGACATCTATCTTTGGGGTCCTTACAGGAGCCTTAGGCCCAACTTGCCTCAACATACCCCACTACCCTCCCCTCCTCCAGGGGATCACAACCAAGGTACCCCTATAGCAAGGAGCTTCCTGAGTACAGGGTGGCCCAGCTCAGCTTCCGCTCCCTGCATCACATCACAGCTATGACGCTGCTCATCAGCCCTCTGTGCTTGGCACTTGCTGCATTGGGCCCACCTTCCACCCCATGCCATCTCCTCAAAGAAACTGGGGCTGCTGGAGGGATACACTAGGCCAGGCTGTTGCCACATCCTCAGGCTGAGACCTGGCCCCTTCACAGAGTCTGGTATCTAATGGCTCTTTCCCTCCGCTCTCTTCAGAGCTCCTCATCACACCCTGCTTATATCACTCACCACACCCAGAGAGACTTCTACCCACACGTGCCCTGACCAGTACATTTTCATGTTTATAACCTAATACGGGTATTTCTTTTACTAAGGGGGAAAACGAGCATCCTTTCATATATTAGTTGTTTGATTTTTCTTTTCTGAGAACTGTCCATTATACCAGGTGCCCACTTTTCTTCCTGATTCCTGGGTTGTTTCTTGTGATTTGAAGGAGGCTTTGCATATTGACGGCGTCAACCAGCTGTGTAACTGCACAGATGTTGGGAGAGCATCTGGGCAGCGTGTGGGGCTGAGCAGAGACCCCTGAGAGAGAGAAGCCTGGAGCACACTGAGTGGTGGAGTGGATAACCAGCAGCCATTTCTGAGGTCTCATGGGAGTCGGTACACAGTGGGCATGAGCCACAGCCAGGAAAGGTTCAACCATTGTGGGGCTGCAGGCTACGAGGCAGCTCCCCCTTATTCCTGAGAACCTGCCGTTCCACAGGCTCCCCCACAGGTTGGAGGAGGGTGTGGGACACTGGGCAGATGGGTTGTGGCACTGAGGCAGACTGACCCAAGGGCTCACCTTTGGCTCATTCCCTCGGGAAGCACTGGGCTTACATTATTTAAAAATTGCTTTCTGATCTCTAACGATCAGAGACCTCACATACAATCCAGATTTCAGACTTCCTTCCAAAGATAAGGCCCTGCCACATGGGCCTGTCCACCCTCCATGTCACTGCTGCCCACATTAGGCTCCAGCTCTCCCTCGTGGCTCCTAGAACCCAACACACTTCCATACAACTTCTCTTATGGAGCAAACTAAAAAATAAAAGATAAGCCAAGGGGAGCTCGTGTTTCAAGGGAAAATGAGAGAGCATATTTCTTTTTGAAAATGCAGACCATTTTTCTGTGTTCAAGAGTAAACAAGGTGTGTTTAGATCAAAGAAAGAAAGGGGGTCATCGTGAGACAGAGCCTGTCTAACCACACACCATCCCTGCAGGCACTGAATCCGGTGCTTGGCAATGCAGGGAACCCAAGGATCAGGGATACCCCCATGCGGGTCACTTTAGCATAATGCATAGCCTGTGGCTTGGGCCAGCAGCAGCATGTTGTCAGGCAGTATCTGCAGATTGCCAGGATGTGCTGGGAGCCATGGCAACGGCTCTCCCAGGAGGAGGGAGAAGGTCAGTAGCAGAAAGAAGCACCTACCGCATGCCAGGCTGGCACAAATGTGCAATACCCACCTCACAGCCACCTGGGCTTGGCTGCCCCCTTCTCCACCCTTGAGACAACGGTCTGGAAGGAAGCACATGCACCTTCACATGCTGCCCAGGACTTTGTGCCCAGCAAGTGTTCACTGTGGCTGCTTCCACACCTGCAGCCGCTCCCGCCCAGCCTCGGTTTGCTCATAAGCACTGTATGGGTAACAGCGGTGTCCATACATCCCGGGGGCGGTGTAGGCCCCAGTTTACTGATTTATTTCGCCCAGGCCCACACAGGTGTCTCAGGCACCTGAAGAGGCTTAAAAGGGGGCTCTGTCTTTCATGAATTCACTGCAGAGTGTGTGTGTGAATAAGCATGCATGTGTGTATATGAGCATGTGTTTGAGTGGGGGAACGTGTGTGTGTGAGTGTAAGCACGTGTGTACTTGTACATGTATGTTTGTGCATGCACGTCGGAGTGTGTGTAGGGGGGTAACAAATGAGAGCAAATCAGCAAATGTGACGGTGCTATACTGGAGATTGTGCTGTATGGGCTGTGGCAGAGAGTAGGTGCTGGACAATTTGACTAAGGGAAGAACAAAAGAAGTGATGGCTTTGGGAGCCCAGGAAGGAGTCAAACCCTGGCCTGGTGAAGGTCTGGGGGAGGCAGGTGGTCAGGAGGAAGGTTGGACTAAACCTTAAAGGAGGAGCAGAGTTTGCCAGGCAGACAGCAGTGGCCAGGCCGGGCACCCCGAGTAGGGTGTTCCTGCCTCGGGGAGCTGCCTGTGTGAGCATCAGGGGTGGGACGCGTCAGCGGACAAGGTGGGCAGTGAGCAAGGTTGGGGCGTGCAGGCCTTCCCGCCCCGCTTGGCGCTGCAGGAGCTGGAGCAGCAGTCCCCACAGTCCTCAAGGTGCCTCTGAGTGAGTCCTACTGTCTGATCCACAATGCTCATCGCGCTGCGGGCCCGGCGCCTTGCAGGGCCAGGCAGGAGCACTGAAGTCCAAGAGCTGATGAGCAGAGACCTGCCCAGGGTGTATCTGCTTCTAACCAGGAATGAAACCCAGGCCTTTGCCGGGAGAGTATGATGTGAAGCTTCTAGTCTCTGCCCACTGAGCTATCCATCCTGTCCCCTGGAGCCCTCGCAATGTCCAGGGCAGCCAGGGATCTGGGGACCTGGCCCTGCACCATCCTTTCTGCAAGGGCTGCCCTTGGTGGCCAAGGGATCCAGGTGTGGGGTGCATTTCTCACCCCAACCACTCCATCCTGATAGGAAAAGCCCAGTGTGATGTGGCCTCATGGATTAAATTTATAAGAATTCAACATTTGCTCTGATTTTTCATTTCCTCCCTTCTCAAAATGGAGCTGATCCAATTAAACCCCAGCAGCACCATGGTCTGACAGGAGGCAGTCTCTCGGGAGCAGGGGGTTCCCTCACTTCCTCCTCAGTGACTGCAGGCGTGGTCTTCCTAAGGCAGGAAACATCATGGGGAGGGATTGTGAGGCTAATCAGTGCTCCTCGGCCTCCCTCCTCCCTCTCCCCCCAGCTTCTGAAGCCTCTGAGCTCACACCAGAAGATAAGCCATGCCTTCAGGACTGGAGCCTATAGCCATGGCCTCCCAGCACTGCCCCCCATCTGCACCGTGGCTTTACCCCTGGGAGAGGTGGGTCTGAGAGGAGAGGCTCAGCACACACTCCTGTGCCCGACAGGAAGGACGCGGGAGGGTCAGCGTGTTTCTGACACTTGCCAGGTTCCTGGGCCGGCAGGGCTCGGGTAAGAGGCCCTGGGAAGGGATAAGCATGTGGAGCTGTTCTCTGGGCTCATCTAAGGTGCCTGTCCCTCCAGATGCCTCCCCAGAGGCAGTGGGGCATAGGAGAGTCCCATGGGTGTCCCCAGCTGTCAGTCAAAAGACTCCAGTGCCCCAGGGTCACGCCTCTGCCCTTCTGACTTTGTGGCTGGGGGAGAAGCAGGCACTGCTCCTGGGGTGGGCCTGCATGGACAGATGCCGGGCCCCAAGATGGACGGTACCGCTGTAGGTTTAGGCTTGAGCAGAGGAGACATTCAGTCCTTAGTTCTGCCTGAGGGCCTTCCACATCAACTCAGTGGGGATGAATGCCCAGGCGGCTGCTGGGTGCCCAGATCTAGGGCTCCTGTGTGTGTTCAGGGTTGGTGATGGGGATCCCGGCCTAGCATGCAGGTACCCGCTGTGCATGGACATTGGCTGTCATCACCCAGCGGCAGCTTCCCACGTCTCCCACCTCCAAAATGAAATCCTAGGGAGTCCTGCCTTCTGTTGGGACCGTTAGGTGTCTGTGTTTTGTTCTGAAGTTCACAGTAAATATTTGCATCAAACAATCTGCCAGTCTCACATTGTATCCAGCCATCTGGCTGCTGCGTGCTGGGGAGCAGCAGTGAGGAGGTAACTGGGGACCAGCACTCCTTCCCTGCCGATGGCCACAGAGGTGCCTTGGAGGCTGTCTGGCCTCGGTGACCTGCCCTGCATTGGCTAGGAGTTTGACTGGGCCAGACTCACCTGTGCACTCTGCTCTGCCCTCCCCAACCCCAAGGGGCCTGGTTGCTGAAGGCGCTCTTCCTGGGGAAAGGTGGTCTTCAGAAGCCAGCGGAGGAGGGTATAGAGGGTCGAGGAGAGTGGACAGGTGAAGAGGAGACTAGGTCATGTGGCTACTGTCGGAGGGCAGAGCAGCAGGGGACGGTGTTGGGATGCTGTGTAAGGGCTGCAGACTACGGACTCCAAGCCCTGTTGCATGGAGCCCAGGAGGGGCCATGAGACCTCTAGTGCATTGGGCCCAATGTCAGTGGCCTCAACACCTGCTGGGCCACAGCGGCACCACATAGTTCCCAGTACTTCCCAGGGATGTGTCTGGGGTGGGGAGGACATCAGAGCCTGAAGTGCTGGCAAGATAAGCCGGCTTGGGAATCAAGGTAATAATGGCCTTCCAGCTCTTGTCTGAGGTTCAGTACAATCCTTACACACTGGAGCCCTCTCTCCCCCCGCCCCCACTCCACCCCCTCACTGGATGAGCTATGTCTGCCTGCGCTGAAAAAAAAGTAATTCCAATTCTATAATAAAGTTATTAAGGGCTAAATGAAATAAACCTAATGAGCTTCTTTTAATAAAGCTCACCAAAGGGGCCTGTGGTGATGGCCCCCGGGAGGCCGAGTCTGCTTTCTGTTTCCCAGAGCCTAAGAGCCTGCCTGCCTCCAAAAAGGGTGTCTGCCGCGTCCTGATTATGCTTTTACATAAACATATTTTATCTTAATGATCATCTTTAGGGGAATTTGCAGTCACAGAGGGATTGTCTCCTGGTCATTAACAAATGGAGGGATGGCGTTCCTCCAGATCACCTCCCCAGGCTGGGGTTCAGCATGCTCTGCTAGGCTCTGGTGCCCACGACTTAAGTCTCCCTGGAGCGTCTGTTAAACGGATGATACCCCTCGGGCTTGGCCTGCTGCTTTGCAGGGACCTGCAGAGGTTGTGGGAGAGCTTGGCTGGTGCTCTGTCCTCATGGCCTCAGCCTAGTTCCCTAAGCCTCACACTCCCTTCTGCACAGGGAGGTTGTAGGGATTTAAACTGTTGGGTCTGAGCAGGGGGGAGGGGAGAGCTATGTGTGGTCATCCACATGATTGATGGCAGGGCCACAGCAGATCACAGGTCTTGCAGAATGACACACTGGCAGTGAGTAGTTACCGGGGCTTGTAAGGGCAGAAGGTGCACTGGCCTTGGAGTCCAAAGCGTAACCAATACAAAGATCCTAAAAAAGCACTTATGTGATTTCATTTTCATCATCCCAGGCCTCCAGTGTACCTAGAATTTGTTTTTGCTTAAGATGTGAGACAGGATTTGATCATTCCCTTCTCCATCTAAGCAGTTGACCAACACTATTAAAAGAAGAAATCACTTGCCATGGCCAGGGTGGCTCAGTTGGTTGGATAATCACCCTGTGCATCAAAGAGTCATGAGTTCGATTCCCAGTCAGGGCACATACCCAGGTTGGGGGTTCCATCCCCAGTAGATCCCTAATTGGGGCATGTATGAAAGGAAACTGATTGATGTTTCTCTCTTACATGGATGTTTCTCTCTCCCTCTCTCTCTCTCTCTCTCTCTCTCTCTCTCTCTCTCTCTCTCTCTCTCTCTCCCTCCTTCCCTCCCTCCCTTCCTCTAAAATCAATAAAAACATAACCTTGGGTGAATATTACAAATAATAAGAAAAAGCCACTTAATCTCTACCACCCACTTTCTCTCCTCCCCTTTCTCCTGCAGTGAATAACCATTTTGAGGTCCAAGTGTATCCTTTTGTCAGTGTGTATTTTTGCAAAACCAGTGTTGCTTCTTGAGTGTGTACGTTTTTAATTGACATAACCTGTCCCCCATTTTATATCTCATTATGTTTCTTACTTTTTGCACTCCACATTTTGCTTTTAAAGATCCATTCATCTATGTGTGGGTCACCCTTCTAACCTCTTCCTCGCACTGGGTGGCATGCACCCACCGAATTTAGCCTCTCTGCTCCCCTACTGATGACACCCAGGTTACCTCCAGCTCCTTCAACCTATCCAAGCCATGCTGCACCAGCAGCCACTGCTTAGGGGCCTGTGCGAGCATGCCTGTCTGCACACCCCATCAGGAGGAGAGGAAATGGCTCACAAAGCAAAGTCGGTTTGAGGAGGGGACTAGGAGAGCGTATAGACACCCTGTGTCTCTAGGACCTCGATCCAAAAGTGGAAATGCGGGTCTATCACGTGCTCTTGCACATAATTAAATGCTGTCAGCTCACCCCACTGTCCATTCCCACTCCACTTCTACTACTTGCCAAATCACCCGGCTTTGAATTGCTACCTTATCATTTACCAACTTTATTTCCTATTTTGTTATTTGATCAGCTCTTTAAAATTTACATATAAATTAATATCAGAGGATGTTCATATTAAAACAGAGGGCAAGCATACACCAGCAGTGCAAGGAGAGGGCAGCGCTGTCCCCACTGGACAGAGGCTACAGGAGGAGGTGAGCGGAGCTGTGGTGTGCTTCCACTTTTCTGGGAGGAGACAAGCTACTTCTAGGGAAGTCATGAACAAGGTCATGAGTGAGTTTTGGGGAACACATTTCTCTACCATCGGGCATGTAACCTCATGGACCAGGCACTTGACATGCAGCAGGAGGGTGGTCAGAGGGAGTGGGCTGTTCTGTACTCCCTGCTCCTGCACCTACCCTGGCCCATCTCCAGCTCCCAGGGAGAAATGAGAGCTTTTGTGAGTGACATGTGTGTCCTCAGCACAGCACAAGGAGAGAGACTCTCATCAGTACGTGGTCACAAGCCAAGTACTGCTGAGAATCTGGGCCAGGTTCTCCTGGGCATCTGTCCTCAGACCCAGAAGCTGACCCGATGGACGTGGGGGGGGTGGCGGTGATAGTCTGTCTGTGGGGTGACACTGCTGCAGTGCGGTCAGTTGCCCTCCAATCTGGTGCAGGGCTGAAATCCTGGATTCACCTTTCACCCTCCGCCAAGGGATCCTCCTCCACTCCTGTTGGTCTCTTGCTTTCTGCCTCTCTGCTCTTCTACTTTCTTGGTTGCCTCTTTTGTTTTGAAGGAGCACATCCTTTAGTAGCTTCTTCAGAAGCAGTGCTAGACAGGTAAAACTTTTGAGAACTTACATGTCTGGCAATGTCTTTATGCCACTTTCATACTTGACTGAGACTTTGTTTGGATATAGCATTCCAGTTGAGAAGTTTTCCTTGAGAATGTTGAGGTCTTGGCTCTGTTGTTTTGCTGCTTTGGGGAGTCTGAAGCATGCTGACTCTAATCCTTTGTTACCTGGTCAGTAACTGCCTCCCTCCGCCCCATCTTATTCTCTGTGAAAGTATAGAATCGTCTCTGTGTTTTGCAATTTCAAGACGATGTGCCAGGTGTGGGTCTGTTTTTATTGACAGTGTAAGGTACTAGCTGGGCTCTTTCAGTCTGGGAACACTTTCCAATTGGGTGAAACTTTTCTGAATTATTTTATTAACTCCTTTCTATTTTTTTCTTCCTGTCTTTATGGAGCTTCTATTAAATGGATGATACACCTTGGATCTGATCTTCTAATTTTCTTACCTTCTTTCCTGATTGTTCAGGTCTTTGTCTTACTTTTTACTTTCTGGTGTTTTTTGTTTGTTTGTTTATTTGTTTGTTTGTTTTTTCAGTTTTATCATTCCAGTCCTTCCACTGAGTTTACCATTTTTGCTGAAGCCCTTTTAGTTTCCAAGAAGCCTTTTAATTGTCCTCATCCTATTCCTGCTTAATGGATGTAATACTTTCAGAGCTTACTAATGACAGGTTTCCCCACCTTCCTGTGCACTCTATTTCTTCCGTTTTCCTCTTTTGTCTATTTTGCTTTAACTTGCTCTTCATCTGCCAAGCCTGGGGGCTCCCCCCTGAAAGTGGCTAATGCTTGATGGGCTGCTCATGCGTAATGTTGGGCAGCAGAAGAGGTGCCGCTTGTAGGTTGGGGGAACAGTGGACACTGATACTGCCTTTCGGTCTTTGCTTAGTCAGATTCACTAGACAAGACCCTTCCCACTGTCCTGTCTGAGGGGGAAAGGCCTGAGGACCAGCATTGCAGGGTTCAAATGGTGGAAGCAGGCTGGTGACTCAGCCTTCTTTCAGTCCTCCTGTTTGTAGCATTGTACCTATGCTCTCAACTATACCTGGTGCCTGCAGCCCAGAGACTCCCCCTCCCACCTTTTCAAGAGAAAAATGAGCTTCCAGAACAATGCAGTGTTATTATTGTGGCTGTCATAGGGGGTTGACAGGGGAGGCTAGGGGGTTGACAGGGGAGGCGGGGGAGAGAACGGGCGGGGGGGAGGGGGGCAGGGCAGTGGGGGGGAGAGTTGTGGAGAGATAGCTATCAATTACTCCTACTTATGCCAATCTGCCCTTCACTCCTTGCAGAACTTTGTGCTTTTTTGAGGATTCTACTGTGTAGAGTCCTGGCTCTCTTCATGGCCAGGTTGGGGTCCAACTCTCTCAGATATATGAAGTCTATGACCACACGGTCATGTGCTTCCCAACCTCTAACAGTTCTGTCATTTTCTTCTCTTGCTTTCTGTGTCCCTATAGGCTTTTTTTTTTAATCTCTTTATCATACTAAAGGTGTCCTGGGGTACCAAGAGAGAGCTGAATTGGATGTCTGTGTTCAATCTGCCATTTGTACTCAGAAGCGTCTCTTATGCTTACACGTTGTTTTTGGACTTTGCGTTCAGTTCCATTGCCCTGTCTTCCATGGCATGGTGCCACTAGTTTCTAATTAATGTTATTTTGTAATATGTTCTGTTTGCAAGGTAAGTACCTCTTCATCACTGTCCTTTTTTTTCAATAAATCTCTGGCTATTGTATTAAATGTCGCCCTCCTGTTGAATTTTGGAATGATTTTGTTAGATTTCAGCAAGTCTTTGATGAAGATTATGTTAAATGTATAGATTAATTTGGAGGAGAATCCACTTGTGATCCAGCAGAGTGTGTGTGTGTCTCCATGTGTGTGTTTTGGAGTTTTAGCCTGTGCTATGTTATGCTTTGTGTGGTCTTTGTACTTTCATTCTTTTTTGTTTCTTTCTAGATATTTTGTGGGCTTTGTTGCTATAATTGATAAGCCCTGTTTTCCATTCTGTTTCCTAGATGGTTATTGCTATATATGTGGAAGGTATTGTACCAGGAAACATTGGGTGTACGATGAGAAATGTCGATTCCTTGTGGCTTTAATAAAACTCTCTCATAAAACCTGGGTTTGGTTTTTGTTGGGTTTTTTTTTTTTTTTTCTTTTACCACTTTTGCAATTTCTTCTGAGATTTATTCAGGTTTTGTACTTGAGCCAATGATTAGAATTTGTATTTTCTATTTATTTAGTCTAGGCTTGTTAGAAGTCTGTTTTTAATTTTTGTTGTTTAGGGTTTGAGGGCCTTCCTCTTTTTCTCTGATTTTGTCCTGGTGGTGACTGAAGTCACAATTCTTACATTTTCTTTTTGTCCTAAAGTGCAAAAGAACTTGGGGCTTTTTTCCATGTGTACTTGAAAAGGGCACACTTTCTGGTTGTTGGGTTTAGACATTAATTCGTTTTAGTAATTCAAATCCTCTCCAGCCCCACCTCGCCTTTCATCTAATTGATCCGTTGTTTACTGGAATAGATGCATTAAAATGCACATAAAACTCTGGCATGTCTATTTCTCCTTGTATCAGATTGACGCTTTACCAGGTGCATTGTTTGGTACCGTTTACATCTTCTCAATGAATTATTTATCAGCTGGTCTCTTTAATACCTTGGATTATATTTTATCTCATAAATGTTGTTACATCTGGTTTCTTTTTATTGGCAGTTACATATTACCTCTCATTACACCATTTGTGTTAACTCCTCCTTCATTTTCTTTTAGTTATGTCTGTGAGTGATTTTTTAAAAATCTATATTTATTGATTTCAGAGAGGAAAGGAGAGGGAGAGAGAGATAGAAACACTAATGATGAGAGAGCATGTGGATAGGCTGTCTCCTGCATACCCCCCAATGGGGATCAAGCCCACAATGGGTCATGTGCCCCTGACTGGAATCAAACCCAGGACTCTTCAGTTCATAGGCCTCACTCTATCCACTGAGCCAAGCCAGCCAGGGCTTTAGTTATGTCTGTGAGAGACTTACAGCTGGCTTTTGTGCCAGCTTCTGCTCCTCTGCCAGTCACCTCAGGTTAGCTTCTGCTCCCCTACCCAGTGGCCCTGCTCACCTACCTCTCCTTCCAACCCAGCTCTCAGCTCCCAAGGAGACAACCTGACTCTCCCTGCTGGGTCCTGTGTTTCCTCCTATTGCTTCTTTGCCTGGCTCCTCACAGCCCTACAGTTAATAACCTGTGGGTCACTGGGGAAATTGAAGCACATAAGACCCCATCCAAAGGGGGAAAGACAGCCTGGGGAGTGTTGCTCAGTGGTTAAGCATCAACCTATGAACCAGGAAGTCATAGTTCAATTCCTGGTCATGGCACATGTCCGGGTTGCAGGCTCAATCCCTAGTGGGGTATGTGCAGGAGGCAGCTGATCAATGATTCTCTCTCATCACTGATGTTTCTATCCCTCTCTCCCTCTCCCTTCCTCTCTGAAATCAATTTTAAAATATAGTTTTTAAAAAGAAACAGGGACTGTCTCCTGAGACATGAGGAAAGTAGTCCCAGCTGCCTTCCAGGAAGGTCTCTCAAAACAGGGAATGCCAGGAAATTAAATCCCTACGGATACCCACTGGCAAGATAGGGGAGCCTCTGCTCAGGGCAAGTCTTCTCCATCTGCCACGAACGGCTGGAAGGAGGACTGGTGACTTCTCCCCGTGGCTGGGGGCTATGCACAGGGACAGCAGGAGATAGGTCAGCTTGTTGTCTGGGCCTGGGCCTGGGCCTGGGCCAGTAATGAGGGCTGGAGCCAAAAGGCTGGGTGAGCGCATGCTACCTGTTTAGCAGGCTGCCTGTGAGCTGCAGGAGCTCCGGGGAGGAGGGGAGAGTGGATGAGGGCCCTCCCCGGGCCTCCAGGGACCAGGAGGAGCAGGTAGGCTATCAGTATAGGAAGGCAGCTTCGAAGGACGGAGCTGGTGTCAGGGAATCCCGTGGTCTTCCACCCAGGGCAGGAACTCAGCTTGAGGGACAGGCCTCCTCGGATTGGGCTGTGGTTGGGTCTCTGCATGGCTTAGGCTTCAGGATCAATCCCACTATAGGGAAACTGAAGAGGCATCCAAGATTGACAGCTGATGGGTTCCATCAGTGCTCACATGGCCGGACGCTTGGCAGACACTAATCACCTTGGGGCTGCTCCCTATACCCTTCCAGGCTTGCACACCACAGGGCTGGGTGGCAGCGGCAGGGGTAGGGGGTACGTGGGGAGAGTTGTCACTTGCCAGGAGGCCTGAGGGGCCCAGTCTTTCTCTCCTGGTCTGTGCCTTGGCCTCCACTTTGGGGCATCTCTACAGGGGCTGGGCCTTTGGGGATTGGGGTGTTCTAGAACATTCGGTTCAATTTTACCCCCAAAATAATCATGACTAAAATAATAATTATAACATCTAATGAATATTTAGAAAGCATTGTTTTTTGATGGACCTGTAACATAATTAAAAACTGTGCTTGTTTGGCAAAAGCAGCTATAAGGTCTGGCCCAGAGAGCTCTGCCCCAATGGCAGCCCCATTGCACCCCATCCCCTGCTCCCACCCCAGCAGTCACTGACCTGTATGTGACTCCTTGGGTTGGGGGGCCAGGAGGGCAGCAGGCCAGGTGCCCTGGAGACATGGTCCTGTGTGTCCTGTCTCCAGGTGTGATCATTGCCCACAGCCTAGTGTTGCCATGATAACCACCCACCTGTCTCATGATCCCATTTTGTAATTCCCCAGAGAAACTGGTTATTCTAGATTTTGTTTAACAATAAATTTCCCAATTTTCAAATACTGTCAACCAAGTAAGGTATTTTTAAAATACCGCGAGGCCCTAACGAGTGCCTTCCCGGGCTGGTTCTGCCCAGGGACCACCCGTCAGTGACCCCTGGCTCCACAGGGGCAGACAACATCCAGCCTCTTCCTCAAGGGAGCAGCGCATGGATTATTACTATTTCTGTGCTTCCCAAGGTGGTTCTGAAGGTGAGCTGTCCCTGCTTGTTAGAAATGCAAAGAAATAAATGTGTAAAAATAGAATAGCAATTCCTCAAAGCCCCATCAGATTTAAGTCACCGATCTGTCCTCTGGGAGCAGCAAGGATGTTCCTGAATCGTCTCCAAGAAGCCCAGCGAGGCACTGGCTCTGCAAGGGATGCTGCACGCCTGCCTCCCCAGTGCTGCCCTGGCCACATGCATGTGTGTGTGCATGGACCAGTGTGCAGGGGACTGCAGAGCGGGGCGGGGACACAAGAACCCCAGGACAAACAGGAATGCAAGATGCTACTCAGTCCTGACCCGACTGACTCCTCTTCTCTGTTGCTCCACACGCTGCTCCTCCTGTACCTCCTGTCCTGCATCCCACTTTTTCTCAGAGCACCATGGAGTCCACTCTCTCTGCTTGGTCTCTGTGCTGTGACCTAGTTGCAGGTTTGTGCCTCAAAACTAACAGACAGCAGGTATAAAGGAGAAAGCTTCTGGCTAAGTGTCAGCCATGCAGAGGGTTCCATCAGCCCTCCTGTCTATAAAATGGGGACAGTTATGCACCCAAAAAATGCCTGTTGCCTGTACTGCGTGAGTGATGTCTGTGCAGGGCTGAGTGCTGGAGCAGGACCCACCCAGCGGCCATACTGCTCTCAGAAGGCCTGTCACGCACCACTCTGACGTGCGAGGAGTCCTGCCCCGCATGGAGGAGACAGCAGACAAAAGGCTTTGGGGCCAAGTGAGAAGACTTTTCTGGAAGACTCTTAAGGGGGGTGCTATTCAGGGGTACTGAAAGCTGAGCTGGGCTCTCAGCACCACCTTCACTTCAGGGGCTACAGGACCTGGACACCACCCCCTTGGTTTGTGCTGTCACGATGACCTGAGGTCCAAGGTCCCTCCAAAGGCAGGAGTCTCTGAAAACCCTTCCCTCACACTCAGGGAATGCCAAGGAGAAGCAGGACCTGGGGTCAGGGAACAGTCCAGGGCAGACCTGAGCCCAGTGGGAAAGGCGAAGAGAACTGAGCTGGCAGCTATTGCTATTCAGATGCTGAAATAGGCCCTACTCCCCCAGCCCAGGGCCAGGTGTCACACCTGTGGGGGCTGGAGGCAAGACCCTGGCCCAGAAGACTGTGATGGAGCTGTCATGAAAAAGTCTTGTCCTGGTTCCTGCACAACCACCCATCTTTTTGGCTTGGGACCAGCCATAACACTGTCCGCCTGGGGAAGGGTGCTTATGGGAAGTGGTGACCATGGAGTGGGATGGGTGGACCTGGCCCAGAGTGAGGGGCCTTGCTTCCGTGAGGACTGAGCAGGCAGTTCTGAAAGGGAGGCCTGAGAAGACACTATGGGACATACACCACCTGGGCTGGACCTCATTTTCTCCAGGAGTGGCCTTGCCCAGCCAGTGTGGCTCAGTGGTTGAGGTTTAGCCCAGGAACCAGGTGGTCACTAGTTCAATTCTCCATTGGGCACATGCCCGGGTTGTGGGCTCAATCCCTAGTAGGGATTGGCAAAGTTGTTTACACACTAAGACCATACACAGGAGGCAGCTCATCAATGAATCTCTCATCATTGATGTTCCTAGCTCTCTTGTTCTCATCTTCCTCTCTCTGAAATCATTAAAAACATTATTAAAAAAAATAACAAGTGTGGCCACACATTGGAGACCAGTTCTTTGGCACCTAGGCAACCCTTCTCAATTGTTGAGTGTGTGAAGGGTGAAAGAATCTGCTCTGCCACCCTGAACCTACTCCCAGCTGGGCAGCCCAGCTTCCTGGCCTCTCTGTGTGTCCCTGGGTGCCAGCCCAGGGCTCTGCAATGGCCGAGGAATTGATCTGTGTACTGCTGGGTTTGAGCTGACTTGGCACATCATATTGCCATCTCTGAGACTCAGTTTGTGGTTTTGTAAAATGGGACAAGAATGTAAGTTTGCAACAAGGTGATGGCCAAGCTGGTGCTGGGCAGATGCCGAGTTTGTCCTGCTGCTGCTGTGTTGCCGGTGAGCCCGGCCGCAGCTGCGCACTGTGCCCTCTGTCTTTCCAGGGGCCTCCCTTGGCAGCCTGGACAGCCTCAGCCGTACCCTGGGCGTCCTGGAGGAACGGATCAACAGCTCGAGGCGCAGGGCACGCAGACACACCGCCGATGACGACTACAACATCGAGGTCCTGCTGGGTGTGGACGACTCTGTGGTCCAGTTCCATGGGAAGGAGCACGTGCAGAAGTACCTGCTCACACTCATGAACATTGTAAGTGGGGCGGGGGGAGGGAGGTGCAGGTGGGCACCTGTGCTTTCTGTGCTTTCCTAGTGGATCTAGGGATGAGTGATGTGGCTTCAGGGAAACGCTCTGGGTCCACAGGTGAGAAAGTGTAACCTTCCCATCAGCCATGCTGAACCTGAGTTTTCTTATCTGTCATTGGGGCATATTCTGACGTGGCTAGGCTGTTTACACACTGAGGCCATTTCCCCAAATGCCAGTCATTTGGCTCCGTTTTCTTTATTTTTACCACACTGCCCTGGACTGTGTATTTTCCTATAAATGAACTGACTTTTTAAAACTTAAAATTATTTACAAAGGAAACAACCTCACTTTACATAAAGGTAACTAAAACATAAAGCAATAAAGAAGGGATATCAGTGTGTGCCCCCCAAGGGGACAGACTAACACCCATCCAGGCTTCTCCAGGAGTAGGCAGAGGAATGGAAGCTTGAAGAGGGATCCGTTTCTTTCTGCGAAGCTGTGCTGCCACTTGTGCCTTCTGGGCATGATGAGGCACTTGCCCCTTGTCTGCCCAATATGGAGAGATCAAGGTGTCGCCCCCTTGTTTACCCAACAGGAGAGATTAAGGAGTTGCCCCCACATGACAGTCCCCACCCCCACCCCAGGAGGCACGGGGTTGCTGCCTAACTGGCCAACAGAGGGCACAGCCCTGCCTCTTCCCTGTCTGGTATGGGAGAGCCTTCCCCTCATTGCTTGATGCTTGGTCAGGGTCACCATGAGGATGTGAGGCTTCCCTTCTCCAAGTGCAAGCCCTAGGGGCAGCGTTCAGCTCAGCTGAGCCCAGTCGGGAGACCTCGGGTGGGAGGGAGGAGCAGGGTTCATCCTGTGTGTAGGATCTTGGTGGGAAAGACAGATCTGTGGAAGGAGCAGGCACTTGCAGGGGGCTGGAGGTGGGCAGGGAAGCCCAAAGCTGGGGAATTGGAAAGTAGTGGGGCTGTGTATTATGAGCCTTGGTTTTCTCATCTTTAAAGTGGATTAATAATTTGCATTTCAGGATAAAGATTAAATAAGATAATGGGAGGTGAACAGTCCAGTTACTAAATAAAATGTGGTTTTGCTATCATGATGGTAGCAGTACTTAATTCATCAACAGCACATCTAGAATTATCCTTGAGGAGTATGCCAAGGGGTCCCAGATTGCAAGAAGGCACAGGCTAGGCCAAAAGACCCCACCAGTGCAAGATCAGGACCAGGGAGGGACCGCAGGAGTGTTCCAAGGCATATCTGGCACATCTAGCCCAATCCCCTTTGGCTGGACCCCAGCAGCAAACTAACCTACCGGTCAGAGCATCTGCCCTCTAGTGATCAGTGAAAGTCATAGTGACTGGTCGAATGGTCAGACACTTAGCATATTAAGCTTTTACTAGTATTGTATGGGATAGGTTAACTTTTTGTCTGTTGCCTGGGTGGGAAATAGTCTTCCCAGTTTTGTGGTTTGCCATTGTTTTGTTTTGTGTGGGATTGTTTTTTGATAGCTCACATGTTTGTGTGTAGTTGTGTTCTGAGGCCTTGGACTCCCCAGTTTTACATTGGGTGCAGTGTCTGGCACTCCATGCCTCCCTGGAAGTCAATCTTCTGGGACTTCACTCTGGTCGCCCCAGCAGTGACTTCTCTGGCCTATTGTCAGCAGCATCATTCCCCAAACCTCACCCTCACAGACCACCTGGCCATTCCTGTCACACTGGCCAGCCCCAGCAGACCCACACCCAGAAGGTCTCCTGGCACAAAACTTTGGGGCCAAAATGAGAATGTGGTTCTCTTGTTCAAAAAGCAGGAAAAGGTACCATAAAAGGTACCTATTAAATCATTTTTTTCTTTCTCCTATAGTCTCTCTCTCAACTTGTCAAGATTTTAAGGTTTTCTCTTTATTGACTGTAACTAAAGAACAGTTAGAATGTTAAATTACTAGCTTGAATTTTACCACTTATCTTTACATTGTACAAAGTCTGTTTTAAATGCACATATTCAAGTATTTAACTTGTATGGAGAATCATCAGAGTATTTTGTGGTTAATGGCAGAGGGTGCCTCAAGGTGCCCAGAAGTTCAGGCAAAGCACAAGCCAGACTCAGGAAATAGAAGAAAGAAGATAGGAGCCCCAGAGACAAAGCCCATGGAGAAAGTGCCCCCCTAGGCACAGATTCCTGCATGGACCATGGGCAGTTCTGGGCCCCTGGGACCTGACAGCTGCCCTGTCCAAGCTGGCAGGCACCACTGGAGGAACCCATGGCTCTGTGCCCTGCCCAGACAGTCTGGGGACAGTGAACCTGGCAGCTCCCCTTCCCATGGGCCCAGAGCTTCAACCCAGGGCTGATGGCCAAGGCTCTTCACACCTCAGCACCTGGATCGCACCTCCTCTGAGACTTGTGTGGGGGTTGCCTGCCCAGGGTGGGATGGCCACAGCTGTACCCCCGCTTGAGATGCTATTTGGCACATGCACCCACCTTGACCCTTTAGGCAACTACATCCAGGCCCCTGCCAGGGGCAGAGGTCAGCAGTGGTTACAGGGTAGAGAGCAGGTAGTCAAGAACCTGTCCTAGGCATATGAGCCAAGGCTTTCCTGTCCCATCCAACTTGACTTACTTCAAAGTGTAAAAAGAAGAATTTCAAGACTGGCAAGTGCCCAGCATTAAGCCCTGAGGGTAGGGTCCTTCAGAGCACAGACTGGCTGGTTGCCCATAAACCCAGGACCATTGGTCCTGCATTAGACCATGCCAGCCAACTTTGGCACCCCATTCCCTACACTACCTGCCTAGGGCCTATCCTCCAGGGCTCTTTCCCATCCTTGCCCATCCAGACATTCATCTCAAAGCTGCCTCCACTCTCAGCTTCTGCCAAAATGAAGAAAGTTGTGCCTGAGAGTGTGCTGAGCCTCAGCCTCGCCCTCCGACACCCTTGCACTAATTTTTAGCATATACTTGCTGAAAATAAGGTTGCTGGCAAACTCAGGCTGAGGCCTGGTCCCCTTGGTCCAGGGTCCCTTAGCCTGCTGAAGAGGCTAGGATGTCAGGGAAAGGCTGCCAGAGAGCCTCAGATACCTGTTTGATATGTAGTCCATCCAGCCCTGCTGGCTCTCCAGGCCTGGCCCCCACACTTGTGCTGGGCTTCTCGTAGGCTCCCTGCTCCCACATGGCTCTGCACAGCCAGCCTCTGTCTGCTGTCACCCTGCTCCTCTCCTCCAACCTTCCACAGTCTCTTCTGGTCTCCACCAGGCCCAGCCCTAAGAACCAGGAGCTCACCTCTGCCTGGCTCACCTGTGTGCTGGGAGCACTGTCCCATTTCACTGTTCCTCCTTGGAAAAATTTCACTGTTCCTCCTTGGAAGAATGCTCACTGCTGTGTATGGTCTTCCTAGGCTGGGATGCAGCCAGCACTCCTGAACACGCCTACTGCTGACCCATGCTTAGGGAATTACCATTTTTCATACTTGCTCTGCCAGGACCTGAGCTGCCGTCTGCTCCCAAGCTCTCTGCAGTGGTAGCTTCCAAGAAGCCTGGCTGAGATGCAGCCCTGTGCTTGTGGCATCTCTGGTTACCTTGGATGATAAGGCACAGACAGTGGCTCTTCTTCCCCGGCTCAGATGCCTCTGAAGCCAGGAATGGATACATGCTCTGGGGGAAACCAGGGCAATTTTTTTAATTCTTTATTGTTTAAAGTATTACATATGCCTCCTTTTCCCCCCCCCATTGCCCTCTCTTCAGCCACTCCAACCTTCCACTATTTGCCCTCCCCTCTCCTCCCTACACACTGTCTGTGTCCATTGGTTATGCTGATGTGCATGCATACAAATCTATTGGTTGATCTCTTACCCTCATTCCTACCCTCTCATGCCTTCCCTCTAAGGGTGGATGGTCTGTTCAATGATTCTCTGTCTCTGGATCTATTTTTATTCATCAGTTTATCTTGTTCATTATATTGTACAAATAAGTGAGATCGTGTGCTATTTATCTTTCTCTGGCTGGCTTATTTCTCTGAGCATAATATTCTCCAGATCCATCAATGCTGTTGTGAATGGTAAGAGTTCCTTCTTTTTTATAGCAGTGTAGTATTCTATTGTGTAGATTTACCACAGGTTTTTAATTCATTCATCTGTTGATGGGCACTTAGGCTGTTTCCAAATCTTAGCTATGGTGAATTGTGCTGCTATGAACATAGGGGTACATATATCCTTTCTGATTAGTGTTTCTGATTTCTTGGGATCTATTCCTAGAAGTGGGATTACTGGGTCAAATGGGAGTTTCATTTTTAATATTTTGAGTAAACTCCTTACTGTTTTCCACAGTGGCTGCACCAGTCTGCATTCCCACCAGCAGTGCAAGAGGGTTCCTTTTCTCTACATCCTCACCAGCACTTGTCATTTGTTGAACTGTTGATGATAGACATTCTGACAGGTGTGAGATGGTACCGAATTGTTGTTTTGATTTGCATCTCGCAGATGATTAGTGACTTTTAGCATGTTTTCATGTCTCTTGGCCTTCTGTATGTCTACTTTTGAAAAGTACCTATAAAGGACCTTTACACATTTTTTATTGGATTGTTTAGCTTCCTTTTGTTAAGTTGTATGAGACCTGTAAATTTTTTATATTAAACCCTTATCAGAGATAACATTGGCAAATATGTTCTCCCATGCAGTGGGCTCCCTTATTGTTTTGTTGATGGTTTATTTTGCTTTGAAAAAGCTTTTTATTTTTATGTAGTTCCATTTGTTTGTTGTCTCCTTGGTTTCTATTGAGATAGGAGCTATATTGGTAAAGATACTGCTATGACATAGGTCTGATATTTTGCTGCCTACGGATTCTTCTAAGATTTTTATGGTTTCCCATCTTACATTTAAGTCTTTTATCCATTTTGACTTTATTTTTGGGGTGGTCTAGTTTTAATTTTTTTTTTGCAGGTATCCGTCCAATTTTCTCAACACCATTATTAAAGAGACTTGTCTTGACTGCATTGTATGCTCTTGCCTCCTTTGTCAAATATTAATTGAACATAACGGCTTGGGTTGATTTCTGGGATCTCTGTTCTGTTCCATTTATCTATATGCCTGTTCTTGTGCCAGTACCAGGCAGTTTTGAGAAAAGCGGTTTTGTAATATAGCTTGATATCTGGTATCATGATCTCCTGCAATTTTGTTCTCTCTCAGGATTGCTACAGCTATTCAGGGTCTTTTTTTATTCCATACTAGGGGCCCAATGCATGAATTTGTGCACCTTAAAAGGAACTCTGGGCTGCAAGGCTGCAGTAGGTACAGAGGCAGATCTCGGTTTATCCTCTGTGCCCTCACCTGGACCCTCCCGCCATGGCCTCTGGCCCCTGTCTGCTACCAGACCCACTTCCACCACTGCTGCTCCCATACAGTGACCCCGCTCACATCTTCTGATAGCATGGAGCAATTGGGGATGGTGCCAGCAGCAGGTGGGAGCGGGCTGGCACTGTCTGCGGGTATGAGTGGCAGCTGCTGCCCCAGTCATCCCTCAGGAGCAGGCAGAGGTAGAGAAGCCCTCAAGAGCAATCGGGGCCAGCAGTCGCTGCTCTCGCCTAGTGATGGTGCCGAGCAATTGGGACTGATGCTGAGTGCCAGCAGTAGGTGCGAGTGAGTGAGGGCTCTGGTGCCAGCTACGGCTGCAAGCAGGGCCAGCCCCGGCAGCAGGTGTAAGAGGTGGCTGCCAACCCTGATTGCCCCTCAGGAGCAGGGGGAGGTGGAAAAGCCCTCAGGGGCAAACAGAGCCAGTGCCAGTAGCAAGTGCGAGCGCTGGGCAAGTCTGCGGCACACGGAGCAAAGAATTTTCAGTAACTACCAGAGGCTTACCCTGATGACAGCAACTGGCCACCTGCTCCACCATTCCACCTGTCATGTTTTGCGCTCTGTCGCCTGCTGTTGACATCTGCTATGTTCCGTGCATGTCCCCTGGTGGTGAACACAAACTATAGTGTCCAGTTGTTCAGTTGTTTGGTTGTTCTGCCATTTGGTCTATTTGCATATTAACCTTTTATTATATAGGATGAATTTTTTTAAAGAGTTTGTTCTAGGTCTGTGAAATATGCCACTGGTATTTCAATGGGATTGCATTGAATATATAAATTGCTTTGGGGAGTATTGACATTTTAAAAGTCTGATGCTCTACCGACTGAGCTATCCGGGCTCTAGTATTGACATTTTAATGAAGTTGATTCTACCAATCCATGAGCACATTATATTCTTCCATTTGTTTATGTCTTCCTCTATCTCTTTTTTCAACATCCTGTAGTTTTCCAAGTATAGGTCTTTACCTCCTTAGTTAAGTTTATTCCTAGGTATCTTAATTTTTTGTTGCAATGGTAAATGGGATTTTTTTCTTTTTTAGTTTCTCTTTCTGGAGTTTATTATTGATGAATAAAAAAGCCATAGATTTCTGAGTGTTAATTTTATATCCTGCTATTAATACATTGCTAAATTCATTTATTAAGTCTAGTAGTTTTTTTATGGAATCTTTAGGGTTTTCTATGCATCTTGAAAGGAACTCTGGGCTGCAAAGACTCATGTCATCTGTGAATAATAACAGTTTTACTTTTTCGTTTCTAATTTGGATGCCTTTTACTTCTTTTTCTTGTCTGATCACTATGGATAGCTTTTCCAGTAAGTACTATGTCAAACAGGAGTGGTGGAAGTGAGCATCCCTCTCTTGTTTCTGTTCTTAGGGAAAATGGTTTTAGTTTTTGCCCATTGAGTATGATGTTGGCTATAAATGTGCTATATATGGCTTTTACCATGTTGAGGTATAATCCCTCTGTTCCCACTTTGCTGAGAGTTGTCATTAAGAAAGGGTGTTGGATTTTGTCAAATGCTTTTTCTGCATCAATTTATAGTGTTCAATTTTTTATTGTTTTTATTGTAGTTGATTTCTAATTTTATGCCATTGTGATCTGAGAAGATGCTTCATATGATTTCTATCTTCCTGAATTTATATGATTGTGTGATGTTTTTCTCTCAATTAGTTTATGTGATGTATCTTATTTATTAATTTGCAAACATTATACTAGCCTTGCATCCCTGGAGTAAATTCCACTTGGTCATGGTGTATGATCTTTCTAATGTAATGCTGGATCCTATTTGTTAATATTTTGTTGAGGATTTTAGCATCTATGTTCATCAGGGATATTGGCCTGTAATTCTCTTTTTTTGAAGTGCCTTTATCTGGTTTGGGGATTAAGGTAATGCTGGCTTCATAGAAAGAGCTTTGAAGTGTTCCTTCCTTTTATATTTTTTGGAATAGTCTGAGGAGAGTAGGTTTTAATTCTTTTTTGAATGTTTGATAAAACTATCCTGTGAAGCCATCCAGTGCAGAGCTCTGTTTACTAGAAATTTTTTATTACTGCATCAATTTGCTCCATAGTTATTGACCTATTCAGATTTTTTTATTCATCCTGATTGAGTTTTGGAAGATTGTATTTTTCTAGGAATATGTCCTATTTGTTTGAATGGAGTTGTTCATAGTAAATTTTTTACAATCTTTTGTATGTTCATGGTGTCAGTTGTTACTTCACTTCTTTCATTTCTAATTTTGTTTATTTGGGTCCTCTCTCTTTGATTCTTGGTGAGTCTGGCTAGAGGTTCATCAATCTGTTTAACTTTTCAAAGTACCAGCTCTTGATTTTATTAATCTTTTGTACTGTTTTCTTTTTTGGTTTCTATGTTATTTATTTCTGCTCTAATCTTTACTATTTCCTTCTTTCTGCTTTCTCTGGGCTTTTCTTATTGCTTTCCTTCTAATTTTTAAGTTGTAAGGTTAGATAATTTATTACCAGTTTTTCTTGGGGTTTGTTTTTTTAGGTATGGCTATAATGCTATGAACTTCCCTCTCAGGACGGCTTTCACTGTGTCCCATAGATTTGGGATTGTTGTGTTTTTATTGTCATTCGTTTCCAGGATGTTTTTTATTTCTTCTTTGATCTCTTTGGTAACACAATCATTGTTTAATAAGCATGCTATTTAGCCTCCAAGTGTTTGATTTTTTTTATTGTAGTTGATTTCTAATTTTATGCCATTGTGATCTGAGAAGATGCTTCATATGATTTCTATCTCCCTGAATTTGAAGAGACTTTGCCTGTGTCCTAATATGTGGTCTATCTTTGAAAATATCCCATGTGCACTTGAGAAGAATGTACATTCCGTAACTTTGGGGTGAAATGTTCTGAAGATGTCAATTAATTCCATCTGATCTAGTGAGTCATTTAGGAATGCTATTTCTTTGTTGATTTTTTTGTCTAGAAGGTTTATCCAATGATGTCAATGGGGTAATAAAGTCCCCTACTATGATTTATTGCTGTTGATCTCTCCCTTGATATCTTCCAGAAGGTTTTTATGTATTTGGGTGCTCTTGCACTTGATACATATATGTTTACCAGAGTTGTATTGACCCCTTTATAATTATGAAGTGGCCTTCCTTATCTCTTGTTATAGCCTTCACTTTGAGGTCTATTTTGTCAGAAATAAATATTGCAACCCCAGCTTTTTTTTTTTCATTTCCATTTGCCAAAAAAATACATTTTTTTAATCCTTTCACTTTCAGTCTCTTTGAGTTCCTTGTTCTGAGGTGGGTCTCTTGAAGACAGCATATATATGAGTCATGTTTTCTTATCCATTCAGCCACCCTATGTCTTTTGATTGGACCATTTAATCCATTTATGATTAAGGTTTTATTGTTTGTATATTTTTATTCTTTATGCCTGTGTTCCTTCTTCCCTTTATATTTCTTCTTTTTATTACAGTCCCTTTAGCATTTCTTGCATTACTGGCTTGGTAGCAGTAAACCCCTTAGCCTTTTTTTGTCTGTGAAATTCCTGATTTCCCTTCAATTTTGAATGATAATCTTGCTGGACAGAGTATTCTTGGACTCAGTCCCTTGCTTTGCATACCTTTGTATACTTCATTTCATTGCATTCTCTTCTGGCTTGATGTGTTTCTGTTGAGAAATCATTTGATAATCTAATGGGAGATCTTTGGGGGGTCTCAATGGACAGTGAGATTTCAAGCAACACACCCAACCCTCTAGTTTCTCAGGGAAGAGTAGGTAACTCTCTGCCTCTCTCTTGCAGCCTTTAACTTGCTCTCTTTGTCGTTAATGTTTGCCATTGTTATTACAACATGTCTTGTTGTGTATCTTTTGGGTTCATCTTGTTAGGGACTCTGTGCTTGTGTGACTTTTTTCTTCCCCAAGGCAGGAAAGTTTTCTGTCATTATTTCTTCTATTAGGTTTTCTAATCTTTGCTCCTCTTCTTGTCCTTCTGGCACCCCTATTATACAGATATTGCTTTGTTTCATGTTGTCCCAAAGCTCCCTTGAGCTCTCCTCCTGCTTCCTAATTTTTTTTTTCCTCAGTTGCTGTTCAGATTAGGTATGTTTTTCTACCCTGTCTTCTAACTTGCTGATTCAGTCCTCCGCTTCTTCTAGTCTATTGTTGAAACCTCCCATTGTGTTGTGTTTTTTTTATTGTGGCTATATCATTCTTCAATTACTCTTGCTTCTTATATATGTTGGTAACTTTCTCATCCAGATGGTTTAAGAACTGTATGATCTTTACTCTGAATTCTTTCTGTTATATATTGCTTGTCTCTATTTCATTTAGTCCCTTTTCTGGAGATTCTTCATTTTCTTTCCTTTGGGATTTGTTTCTTTGTCTCCCTCTTTCTGGCCCTGGGCTCCCTGCTTGGGATCCAAGGGGTTGAAGCCCCTAGCAGTTCAATGATCCAGGATTCACTAAACAGAATGCTGGCTCTGCCTTGAGTTCCACTTTTATTGTCTTTTCTATGAGTTTTACCCCCTTCTCTCATGGTTCTGGTCCCTCAGTTGTCCACTTCAGTTTCTGAAAGTTGGCATGGGAGACTCTCTGTGAGGGCCTAGAGCCCTCAAGCATTCAATTCACTGTGTAGTTCTGGCACCCAAAGCAGGATGGTGCCCTAGTACCCTCTGGCAGCACACAAGCAGCATAATCCTGTGACCTTTGGCTGGGCACACCAAGTTGCACCAGTAGCTCTGGCCAGTGCCAGGGGGTAGGGTGCATGCTGGGTGATAGCTCTGTCTGTGCTGGAGGCAGATCCCTGTGCCAGCCCAAAGGCCCTCTTGGTGCTGGGGGTGGGAGCCCTCATCAGCTAGAAGTCTATGCCGAGGAGCAGAGCACACACTGGTTTGTGGCTCTGTACTGGGATGGTCAAGAGTGAGTGAGATACCCCTGGCTTGCACTCACAGTGCAGCGTCTTGTAACGTGATATCTTGGATTGCTGGGTTTTGTCTTTGGCAAGGAGGTGCAGTTTGGGATGTCTCTCTGGCTGCACTCACTGCAGCTGTCTGGGAACCATGGTTTGGTACCACTCTGCTCACTGCTTGGGCATGGTGGTGGTTCCACACGGGTTATGGCTACAAGCAGCTCTCTGCAAAGGTCTGGGGCTGATGTCTGAGGTCAATCTGGGTGTTCGTGTAGCTGCACTTCTGGTCTCTGTTACTGCCCTCTACAAGATGGCTTGTGTTCCACGCTAATACTGTGCCATCCTTGGAGTGCCTACAGTGGTAGCAGGGGCTCCCTGTCTAGAAGAGTCCAATCTGCCAGTCCCCAGAACTCCTGTGATGTTGTCTACCTGTCCCTCACTCCCTCCCACACACACTACACATGTCCACACATACCTCTCTCTCCTTTGCTCATTCATACTCTCCCTCTCTGCTATCCTGTCAGCAGCCATGTTTGAATCTTTCTCTGGAGCAATTATTAAAGTAACATTTGCATGTATATATTTTTAAAAGTAAATTCTCTTTGCACCAAGATTTCAAGAAGTATAAACTTTGGGCCCAAATCAGTGACTTATATGTGGCTTTACAGCATTTAACTTGAAGCACTAATTTCAATCCTACTCTTCCCTGAGAAACTAGAGGGTTGGGTGTGTTGCTTGAAATCTCACTGTCCATTGAGACCCCCAAGCTGCCAGGATGAGCTGATAGCAAGCAGTGCTTGTAGAAAGAAGCCCACCCCTGAAGGTGGCCTGTGATTGTCCTTTGATCCTTGGATCTCATACTCTCAGGAGGCCTGCTGCAGGCAGGCTACTGAGGTCAGAGAACAGAGGTGATGTGTCTTCCTCAAAGTGCCACTTCTTTTGGACAGCAAGCATTTTAAAACATCAATGTTATATTAAAGTAAACTTGGACATGTCACTGTTCACATGTATTTTTCAAGACACACTAGAGATTCTAAACAGGGCTGCCAAAACTACAGCCCAAGGGCCAATTCTGGGCCACCACCCGTTTGCATAAATAAACTTTTATTGGCACGTAACCACACCCACTCATTCATGTCTTAGCTCATTCATGTGGTGGTAAATGGAATAGCTGGGACAGGAACAATGTGGCCAATAAAGCTAAAAGTAGTCACTACCTGATGTTAAAGAAATATTTGCTATCAGGCTCTGGAGACATCTACTTGTTTAGTGTCCTCCTTGAGCAGTGTCCCCAGCCCTCCAGAAATTGCATTTTCATCCCATTGCATCAGTGCCCTTGGGTGTCCATGTTAAGAGAGTACTTGGCATAGCTTGAGGACCAGCTTTGAAGTCAGAACCAGCTGAATTCTAATCCTGGCTTTTACCCACCTGGCAAAGTTCCTGCCTTGCCCTAAACTTGGCTTCCGCAATTTTAAACCTCCCAAACACTCTAAGGGTCCATAACGGCTGGCAAGAGGTGATCCCAGGAGACCAGCTTCCTATTTGCCCTCTGCAGCTCCTCCAAGTCCCTGCAGCTGGAGCAGCCCTTTCCTCAAGGCCATTGCAGAGACCTTGCACGTAAGCCAAACTCCACATTCTCCCTGCTCAGACCCCAGCCCAACCCACTTCCACCTTACCTTGCCAACTTAGTGCACCTGTGAGGTCACTTTGAAGATTCTTTACAAAGCCATTGAATGAGCTGATCTTAATATCCATTTTTAAATAATGGAACAGGAGAAGCAGATTTCTGGGCAGGAGAGCTCTCTCTCCCAGCTGTGTTAACCCACGATTTCCCAAGGCATTTCTCCTGCTGAGGGTAGATGCTCCTTAGGCTCACAAAGAACATAGGATCCCAAGAGCATGAGCTCTCAGAGCTGAGGCTATACCCTCAGACTCCTCTGAGCATGGAAACAGTCCTCTGTACAGTATGTTCTTATGTTTGTTGAATGAATGGTTTCTCTCTTTTCCCCCCCTCTTTTCTTTTCTAATTTAATCCAGTAGTTGGCCTGGGTTTACCAAAGTTTTGCCAGGGTTTGCAAACAATCAGAGGCATATGGGTTTCATTTCTCACCAGCTTCCAGGAATGTTGGGGCCATGTGGTGATGGTGGAGAGCAGCCGGGGCAGGGATGGGGGACAGGAATGTTTTCTGCTCGTCCTGGGGAGGGGTGTAACTTGGAAACTGGCCACAGAGCTCCAACCCAGCCAGAGGGAGGCACAATCCCAAGTCCTATTCACGTGTCTCTGGCTCTGGTTCCTGGTAAACAGAAAAACATCTCTGAATCTGGACACTAACCCTTGGTTCCCTTAAGTTGAAGAGAATCAGACAGAGCTCCTGGACAAGGGGACATACTTGAGTTTGGGCCTGGCCATGGCACAGGAGGAGAGGACAGGGAGCAGAAGTTCCATTGCCACACACAGCACCACAGGTCCTGTATCATGGGCCCCAACAAGTTGTGCCAGCACGGTCCCTGCTCCTTCTGCCTGTCCCTGTGTGCCACTATGAGATAGGGCTGGCAGGGCCAGTGTGTGTGGTTGCTGCAATGCTTATAAAAGGACAGCACTCTCAGGTGTTGGTGGGAGCCAGGCAGGAGGCATAGTTAGGGGCCAGTGTAGCCATGAGCAATACGGAGTGGTGGGAATTGGGGTGACTGACTGGAGACACTATGTCTGGAGATCCCTTCCTGTGTCACACTGACTTATGTAGGAATAAGCAGGCCCCATGTTGCTAGCTCCTTTTTCCAGGAGAGGCTGGAAATCCAATTTTTATAGAAAATCTAATTATTTGTTAATGTCAGCAAGTTGAAATCAAGACCTCACACAAGTGAATCAGAACACAACTGTGGGCAAGTCTGGCCAGTCAGTGAGTGGATTGTTCCTTCTGGCTTAGAAGAAATGAGGCCATTGCCTGCCTAGCTGTGTCCTGTGATGGGGCAGTTATGTACCTTCCAGGGCTGTTGTGAGCATGACTCAAGTTAAACACCAGAAAAAAATGCTTACCAAAATGCTGGGCGTATGGAGAGTGTCCCACAAATGTGGGCCATCCCTGCTCACATATTAGTTCATGAGCGCACTCTGAATGCCTGATCTAAATTGGCCCCATTCGGGACTCTGGGAACAGGATTGAACAGTCGTGTCCCTGTGCTCAGAGAGCTTGGAGCATGGGAGGACTGGAGAGCAGGGAAAGGAATGAGTAATTATACCCTAGTTGACACACATACTAATCACAAAAATTATAAGGCACTACGGGGTGACAGGGAAGAGTGCCCCTAACACAGAGGCAGGGGCTAGCTGGGGAAAGAGTTTGGAGTGTGTTGATGTTGCTGCGGGTGGAAGAATGTCACGTGCTAAGGCCCAGTGGCATCACTACATCACTGGGCATGTTTGAGCCCCTTTTGAGTGTAGGGTGCTGGAAGAAAGGCAGGACATGAGGTGGCAAAGCCTTCTATGCCTGGCTAAGGGGCCTGGGATCCACGGCAATAATACTACAAGGGAGTGATAAGGTTGGTTTTGCGACTTAGAAGAGAAACATCTGCCTTCATGAGTTTGGGTTTATGCCTTCTATTATTAGAAATGCCTCTGCCCAGGGCCTGAGGAGCCTGGGTTCGCACATGCTGGCCATGTGCAAGGAGGCACTTGTGTGATGTCTCTATGTTGTCACAGTGGCCCTGCGAAATTCCCTTCCTTGGACAAGATCATGGGGGCCCAGAGAGGGTGGTGGCATGACTCAGGCATGGATTTCTGTCCCTGTGGAGAGGTAGGTCCTCCTCAGGACCTGGCCCAGGTGACATCCTCCCCACACTGGTCCAGCCTGAAGAACAAGCAGCCCTGAATCCCTGCGGAAGCCTCCTCTAAAGTGTGTCCTCACCTTCGCCTCTCTGACCTCCCAACAGCATTTGATGACACTGGCCCACATGCCAGTTTCCTTTCTACCTGGTTCTGTCACTCTCCTGGTTTTCTCCTTGGCTTATCCACCCATGCTGTCTTCCTGGTCTGAGTTTCAGTCACCCGCTCTGTCCCTTGCTCATTCAGCATATGTCTATAGAGCACCTACTACGTGCCAGACTGTCTATAGGTGCTGGAAATGTGCTGAGTGAGCACAGGGTCCTGCCTGCATGGAGTCCATTCCAGTGTTGATAGGGTCAACCATCTCCCCCCATTGATGACAACAAAGATGGAGAAGGTCCTGAGGGGGGTGACAGGGCTGTGCTTGCCTCTGCCTCTACCTCCCTCCACGCTCCCCACCTCCTTGCCCCCTGGGGGAGGCCTCCTGATAAGGAAGCCTCAGAGCAGCCTGTCCTTGGCTTCCCTGGGAGAGCTGTTGGTTGTCAAAGTGGGTGTTAGAGTCCCCGTAGATCAGGAGGGCAAGATGTCCACACTCCTCAGTGACAGCTTGAGGTACCTCTGAAGCTTGTCTCATGCAGACTCCAGCAAGGCGGTGACAGCTGGTCCAGAAAAGCTGGGTCTGTGTCACAGCCTGGGGCTGTAGTCTGGGCTGGTATGGGCTGTCACTCCTCCTGCACTCAGTGCTGAGGTGCAACCCAGAGACCCTGGGGTCCTGCTCCCCTGCTGGGAGGGGGAGAGGGGCTTGCCAGTGTGTATCTTGGAAGGGATAGGGGTTCACACAAGGAGCCCCAAGTTTAATGTGAGGTTCTAGGAGTCCACTTAGCTGATTTGCATGTTCACTACCTGGCCAAAGGCCCAGCACATAGTAGGTGCTGATTGAACATCTTTTGAATGAATAAGTGAGTACATGAATTCTCGTAAAATGATTATGGCCCCAGAGACTGCCGTGAAAAAAATAGTCTCCACCTGCCCATGGGAAAGCAGTCCCAATAGCCTGAGTGTCCTTTTCCTTTCTTTCTTATGCCCAAGGCTTCTCTGCATCACAGAAGCTGGCCGTTTGAAAAGCTGAGTCACTGGGGCGAATGACTAATCGCAGTTGGTTTCCCAAGTTGCCTTCCAAAGCCTTTGTCCTGATTTCCACTCACATTCATATGAGCAAATTTCTCAGTTTTTCTGAGTCACGTTTCCTCACTGGTGAAACAGGTGTCATAATGCTCCCCGGCAGCGTGTCAGAGGCAACAGTTAACGACACAGGGAGGTGCCTGGCACAGGTCTGGCAAGGTCAGAGCTGACGAATGATGTGCTACAGTCATTCCTTTGTGTCTGTGACATTTGCCCAGACAGCCAGCTCTTGGACCGAGACGCATGGCTCTCATGGGGACACACTTGCCTGCCTTAGGACAGCAAGGAGGATAAGGGCTGTGGTAGCCCCGTGGCCAGTGCCTATGCCGGGCAAGGGAGCAGGTGACAGTGGAGGCGAGTCCAAGCTGGTTTTGACAACAGACTTGGTGCCATTCCATGCAGAGCTGTCACACCCTCAGAGGGTCCCTGGAGTGTGGCAGGCTCAGGGATTTGGGACAGGGAGACCTCTGAGGCACCGGGCTGACCAGATGGGGTGAGTGGATGGGGAGCTTTGGGGACCAGCCAGAGCCTTGGCACTGAGGGTGCAGAAAGGCCCCCGTTCACAGGAGCACAGGTGTAGTGGAAGGAGGGGCAGGTAACAATCTAACAAATGAGAAGACTTGAGACTGGCTGGCATGGCAGAGGAATGGCCAGGAGGGAGCAGCATCTGTGTTAGCATAGTGAGTCCCCAACAATGTCCCCACACGCAGCACACAGCAGCCTGGTTCTGACCAGGCCCATGGGGCTCCCCATGGCCTTCCATACCCATAAATGACCTGCAGGAGTCTTTGCCTCCATGAGCTCAGCCCCTCTCCCTTTGGTCTGGGCGCCCTTTGCAGCTGTGTGCTCACCCATCTCCTCTTCCTTGGTCCCCTTGCTCCACACTTCAGATGCCTGTTCCGAGCTGGCCTTGTGGCTGGTCTGGAAGGACCAATCCATGATCTGCTGTGCCCAGTACACGCTTTCACTCCCGAAGGGATGTGCTCACAGCAGAGTTGGGGCAGTGAGCTGGAGAGCTGCAAGGAGGGCTGCACAGAGGCTTCTGAATTATGCTGGGAGTCCTGAATTGAGCCTCCTGTCTGTGTGAGGGCACCGGTGACCATCTGAACTGTCATGGTTTCCTCATTCTTTTCTAGATATGCACCTGCTGGGCAGGGTCTCATCACTTCGGGATCCCTGGGGCCCTGGTGACAGTGGGTGGCTAGACTGAATCATCGCCATTTTTGCTAGGGGTGGAGGTGAGCAGGTCTAGCTTCCGCTCTTTGCCTGGGCTGCTCAGGTGTGCTGGCTGGTCCCAGTTCAGGTCTACTGCCATGCTATCTGTCCACAGCCTCTCCCCATGCCAGGCCAGCCTCCTCCACCCCACCCAGCACCACTGGTAGCTTCTGGGCCTGGGAGCCAGGCTGCTACTGGGTCTATTCACTGACAGGAGCCCATCCCTTTCTCACCTGCATGTAGTGTGCCACATGGGGAGTGGACTCTGCTCTTTTTTTTTTTTTTTTTTTTTTTTTTTTTTTTTTTTTTTTTAATGCCTGTTTCTTGCCAAAGACATATGGCTTTCTTTTTTTTTTTTTTTTTAATATGTTTTATTGATTTTTTACAGAGAGGAAGGGAGAGATATAGAGAGCCAGAAAGGTCAATGAAAGAGAAACATCGACCAGCTGCCTCTTGCACACCCCCTACTGGGGATGTGCCCGCAACTCAGGTACATGCCCTTGACCGGAATCGAACCCGGGACCCCTCAGTCCGCAGACCGACACTCCACCACTGAGCCAAACCGGTTTCGGCAGACTCTGCTCTCGCTGTGTGGTCTTATCTAGGTCCAAGTGGGAAGCAGGGCCCACAGCCCTTGGGGTCTGTTTGACTCTAAATGTGTGCGAGGAGCAGGCCATAACCCTGGTCTAACTTCCTGCCTCTGCTCTACACCTCCTCAGACCTCCTTGGTCAACCAGGATGCTTTCTCTACCCCTATTCCTGTCCCAGAGTACTTCCCATGAGCCATGGCTCCTGCCTTCATGAGGTCATTGCCTGTCTCTCTCTCCTTGGGTGGAAATTGTGGTAGGAAAGCAGAAAAATAAGAATTCCAGGAGGAATGAAAAATCATTGCTTTCAATGACATTGTTGTGTCCTGTTGGGCACAGGTGACAGAGATCATCTCTCAGGGCTGGAGATGATGCCCACGGGCTCTGAGACTGGGGGAGAGAAGGGGGAGGGGGCTGGGAGGGGGAGAATGTCTGTGGTCTCCCTGCAAGGGGCCCTCCCTCCACGCTGGGTCCAGAGCTCTGGTCAGGGAGCCAGGGCAGACAGCTGCCCAGGGTAGAACTCTTCCACAAAGTAGGCAAACTTTCACATTGTCATGCAGAGCCAGTGTTGCCTTATTGCTTATTCCAGAACAGAAACTTGGCTGTGTCTTTCAATAAGCAAAAGGTGCATTACAATGTATTTTCCCCAACAAGGGAGTCTTTGGCCTCTCTCCATGCAGAGAAAGGCTGCTGCTTTGAACGTTTCCCCCAAGGTTTAAAGATTCCTGGATCAATTCCTCAGGCAGGCCTCAAGGACGCGTTCCAGCCTCCCTGCCCCTGCGCTCTGGGCTGAGGAGAACCTAGCACAGAGGCCTCAGGGAAGGCAGGTGGGGGTGGGCACTTGGGCATCCTGGGCTCACTGCTGTCACACATCTTACCCATCTCCTATCAGTCTACATTCTCTGACGTTATCTACTCAGCCATTCACTTAACACTCTTCACTGCCCACCCACTATGTGCTTGGCTCTGCTGGTGATACAGCAGTGAGCAGGGAAGAAAGGTGCCTCCTGTCTCAAATAACAGTCAAGTCTGGGAGCATTAGCGGGTGCTTTAGGGGCTTGCTTTGAGCAGGGACGGTAAATGCTGGGGAAGGAACATGAACAGCCAGAGGGCTCAGCAAGAGCCAGGGCTCTGATGTGGGGAAGAGCTTCCCATGCCAGACGGAGCCAATCTGAGAAGAGGCAGCAGAGGCAGCAGCGTTTGACTTCATTCCAGTGGCAATGGGAGGGCCTTGGGGTGGGGGTATGAGGTTAAACAGGGAAGTAACTGCCCCACTCCTTGGGAATGCATTTATTACTTTGACTTTGTTTCTTTAAATGCTCTTCAGGTATTTCAAGAATTCGGGGGCTGGAGGAGAGGGGAAGGAATTCCAGGACCGAGCCTTTGCGCAAGCAGCAGGAGAGGCAGCCAGGCTTCAAGAAGGCAGAGCTATTGGGACTGAGAGTTGTTGGAACAAGGTAGCTGACATGGATCAGGGAGAAGCCAGCCAGGCCAGCCTAGCAGGGTCCCTCAAGAGCCTGTTCCTAGAGGCACTGGAGAGCCCTTGAGAGTTTCAGGCAGAGGAAGGAGGTAAAATCTGCTCTAAATGGTGACTAAGTGGTGAAGAATGGCCGTGTGTGCAGGACAGGAGGTGAGAAGGCACTCCGGAGCCCTGCCACCTGCGAACCTACTTGGAGGTTAGATGGGGGTACAGGGAGGAGGAAGATGTGAGGAGCTGTTTGGAGACCAACCCATCTGCAGTCTCTCCTTTTGCCTTCTCTATCAGCTCTTTGCTCAGCAGAAATGTTGTGGCTGTGCCCTTGTTAAGGATGTGAGTGTTTTACTGAGGATTTTATACGTTATTCCCAGTGGTTTACATGCCCACGTGGGCACCACAAGCTTCCTGCTTCACAACAGCATCTGAGCAGCATCTTGCGGGGAGAGGGAGGCAGCTGGCCATCTCACAGCCCCCTAGAAAGTTGGCATGGCTCTGGGGGTCAGGGCAGAGCCACGCCTCAGGCCACTGTAGGACAAGAGTGGTGGGCCCTCTACTTAGCACAGCGTGGGAACTGGGAGTCAGCACCAAAGGGGAACCTCTTTGCCAGTTTGAGGTCTCTGTCACACCACACCAATGAGCAGGAACTCTGCCCAGGTCACCATGGGGGTCCCGCCCTCTGGGAGGGGGCTGCTGGGGTCTGACCTCAGGGGCCACAAGGATATCAGGTTGGGGGCCAGCAGCCACTGGGGGTGTCACAGAGTGAGGACAAGGCACAGCCGGCTGGGTCCCCATGTGGAAGAGGCAGAGGCTTCCTATGGCAGAAATCAATGAAAGGAGCCCTGCCATGCAGTCCTACCAGGATGGGCAGGGCTGAGGGGGTCTTGAGACCAGGTGTGGCTGCCAGCCTGACCTGGGTCTGGCCTCGCAAGCTTTCTGCTGGACACTCTGGATGTGCCCTGTCTAGCTCCTCAGCAGCCCAGGAGGCCCAGTTCATCTCCAAGGTCAGAGTCAGGGCACCCTGCTCAGCTGATGGGAACTGGCAACTGATGGGCAGCCCTAATGACAGAGCCTCTCAGGATGGGCCCTCACTCAGCAGCCTGACTGCTTGGGCTCTGGTGACCTTGCCCCCACCCCCAGCTGGATGTGGGTCTCTGCCCCCAGGAGCTTTAAACTGAACAAGGGGGTTCCTGGGGTTCTGGTCACCTCCTGCTCCGAGTCAGGAGTCAGGGTCAGGCATGCCCAGTGTCCAAGAAGGACAAGAGATGAGACTGGCCACCCTAAGGCTCGATGCCAGGGCCAAGAGAATGGGAGGATCCTAGGCCCTGACGGGCAGGGTCTGTCTGGAAACTATAAGGGCCAGCCCTGCATCTTCTCCCTCCCTGTGGGGACCAGCCTCAGCTTCTCCGTCGCTCAGGTGGGTTGACCACCTCTGCCTCTGGCCTCGAAGGGCTGTTGAGAGCATCCTATCTAATAAAGAGGGAATATGCTAATTGACCATCACTCCGTCACAAAGATGGCTGCACACAGCTGAGGCCAAATTCCCATAAGGAGCCTTAACCAGCAATCAGCAGGGACCTGAGGCTACACCCTCCCCTGCCCCCATGGGGCTTATTAGGGGACCTTAGGCTGCATCCCTCATGCTGCAGGGCTTGACAGGGAACCTCAAGGTGTGCTTCCCATCCTGGTGCTGGGCTAGGGGACCTCAGGCCACACTCCCATGCTGGTGGGGCTTGATGGGGAACCTGAGGCTGTGCCCCCCTCCTGATGCTGGGTGGGGGGACCTGAGACTGCACCCCCTCCCCCTGTCTGGAGGGGCTTGACGGGGGACCTCAGGCCATTCCCCCCACCCAGCAGGACTTGACAGGGGATCTCAGGCTGTGTCCCCCACCTGAAAGGACTTTATGGCAGACCTCAAGGCATGCCCTCCACCATGGTCTGGGCTGGGGGACCTCAGGCCATGCCCCCTGCCTAGCAGGGCTTGACAAGGGTGGGACTGGCCAGTCTGGATCTAGCCCAATGAGGGGTTGGGGGGGTGGAACCAGCAGGGTCTGGGTCTTACACGATTTTGAGGTGCATGTGAGTGGGCAGGGAATAGATTCTGAGTCTCATGGTGTGCCCCAGACTCTGACAGGAGGAATATTTTCATATACTAATTTTCTTTCATCTCTGACACTTCTATTATACAGAAAGGGCAAATAGCAATATTAAATTATTTCCTCTAATTAATCTCCTTTTAATGTGCACAAATTTTGTGCACCAGGTCACTAATAAAATGAGGTAGTTTCAGACACTCAGCCTTGGATTCCTTCCAGATAACAAAGCAGGCTTTCTGTCTTCCAGAGGGATTGTGAACATGGGCTCAGAGCCTCATCCTGCACACCAGGGCAGGAGCCCTCACTTTCACCTCAGATTAATTCTGATAAGTGCAGCCAGAGCATGGGCCTCAGAGAGCTGTCAGGGGGATGGGGAGCCCCAAGCCCCTCATTTCCTGGGAGGCTCTGAGCAATAACACCAGGACCTTTCTCCCTCCCCCACTCCATGCAAAACAAAGGTGGACTACCTCGCTTTTTCAGTGAGATGACAGGGCTGAGTGCACCCTGAGTATCACAGGGCTGTGGGGGAGGTGCCCCCCCCCCCAATTCCAATCCACGTTACTCCTATGTCTGTCCCTTCTCTCCACTCATCCCAAATCTAACCCCCCACTCCTACATCTCAAGTGTGGCAATGGGCACTTCAAACTGCTTTCCATAAAGGAGCCAGAGTAATCTTTGTAAAATGCAGTGTCCAGACCCTGGTATTGTCCATTGCTCCTTGGGTAGAGTTGGAAACCTTCTGAATGGCCTCAGGAGCCTTCTCCCACCTTCTCTCCTGGCTCTCTCCCCCTACTATTCCCCTCTGTTAGCAACACTTTCACTCCTTCTGACCCCAGGACATTTGCACATACTGCTCCCTCTGGCAGGAGCACCATCCCTGCTTTGCTAACTCTTTTATTTCTCAGCTCTGAGATAAAATGCCACATCCCTAGAAGGCCCACAAATCTCACTCACAGGGCAGATTCCCCATTAATATGCCTTCTTGTTCCCCACCTTTCCCTTGTAGCCCTCATTAATGTCATCATGCTCTTGGAGCTGGTTTTGTTACTTTCACGTCTTCCTTTCCACCTTCTGACAGAGGGCCATGCTGGCTCACTGCTGAATCCTCCATGGTCACACTGTGCCAGGCATGCAGTAGGGCAAACAGCTCTCTGCCTGCCAAAGACTGTGGAGAAGGGGAGGCCAGGCCATGCATTCTGGACCCCAGTGGATAGGCTCTGAGAGAGACACCAGGCTTAAGTCTGAGACTTCCACTAAGAACCTAGGACAGGCCTGTCATTGGGCTGGGGGGGGGGGGGGGGTTATGTATATGGTAGGGATGGACATTTACACACTAAAGCTCAGACATGGGGGGAAATGCAACTTTCTTTAGTTCTTATGACTGATGCTGTCCTCATCATAGGATAGAAAGAAAAGTGTAACCCGGCCCATGGGAGATGGCTTAGGCTTTTCCCATTTAAAAGCTGTTCGGGGTATGACTCAGATCACAAATTAAGGTTCCACTCTGTGCTTGTCATAGTCAGCTCTGACCACTGTAACAAAATACCAGGGACTGAATGGCTTAACCAGCCCCAGTTACATCATACAGTTTGGAGGCTGGAAGCCAGCTAATTCAGTTCCTGGTGAGAGCTCTCTCCTGGCTTGCAGACATTGCAGAAAGAGAGGAAAAAAAGGAAGAGAGACAGCTTTCTAGCATCTCTTCTTATGGCACTAATCCTGTTAGCGTAGGTAATTAAATATTAATAAAGAAAGGAAGCAAAGGGAATCTGACAGTGTTAAGCCTAATAAACTGGAGAGCTAAGTGGGATACTGACCCTGCTTGCTCCACCAGGAAACTACAGCTTCACAGACTTCTCAGGGGACCTCTATGTCCCAGATTACCAAGGAAGGAAGGAAAAACAGCAGGAGAAATTCCTCTGCTGGACACATGCCCGGTAGAAGTCAAGATGGCACAGGGGGAGGTGCTTCTACTATGAGGCATGTGTGTGGTACCGTAGAAACCAAGATGACGACCATAAAGGCCTATCAGTCTAGCCTGGGAAAGGGATCAAATTGGACAAGGGACGCAGAACCTTGGAAGATCTGGGAAATGGCTTTGTTAGAGGGAAGGCCCAGTGCAAGCCTGCAAAAGCTTGGCAAGTTGATTGGATATTTTTAAAAAGGGACTGGTCCTACCCAGGTCTGAGATGATATAATCAGCCTAATAAAGAATGATTCTCTCTCTCTCTCTCTCTCTCTCTCTCTCTCTCTCTCTCTCTCTCTCTCTCTCTCTCTCTCTCTTTCTCAATACATGTGTGCCCCATTCATTAGCATGTTCTTTCTGCAGAGCACCATGAGGCCCTAGCAGCCGCCTGAGGCCTGTGGCCCCATGGGGGGCTCACAACCGAAAGCAGACTATGCAAGCCCAATGGGGACAGACATGCACTGAACAAACGGCACAAAAGTCTCTGAGCACTGGCCCTATTTATGGGGCTGACGAAGACAAGATTGGACTTTTTCCCTGGCGGGCAGACGGGGATGGGACATTGGGAACCCAGGGGCAGTCATTTGATTTTGCTTCTACAATAAGTCTCCCCACGAAGCCTCAACCTCCTAGACGTGGTTCTCCCGGAGTGCTTTCCCTGCAAACCCATGAAAGAGCCCCATTTTCACTGCCGAAGTCCCATCATAGGTGTCCCCACTCATGGCCTCATTTAATCCTAGTCACCTCCCAAAGGCCTCACTTCCTCACACCATTACATTGGGGGTTGGGGTTTCAACCTATGAGTTCGTCACTTGTCTCTCCTCCCTCTGAGCAGGTGTATGTGCATGGCACGGTTGCCCTGCATCTGCACACATCTGTCCCAGCATGCTCTGCTCTGAGCAGTGGCCTTCCAGGCCTCACACCTCAGGGTTTATCTCTCTCTCCAAGGAGGTCTATCCTCCACTCTTGCAGGCCAGCAGCCTGGGCTCTCTCTGAGGCCTACCTGTGTCCCCCAGCTGTCCTGCTCACTGTCTCTGGATCCCCAAACATATCTGGGAGCTTGGCTGCCCTTGCAGGCTTCTTGCCGCTGAAGTGGCTCATGACTCATTTCTGCTCTCTGAAGCCACCCCAAAATTTGAACCCGTCCCCCAGATTCCAGCAGCAGGCAGGGACAGGGTTCAAGCTCTTCCTCCTATCATTTCAAGTATCAAGGCTGTTTTTATGTCATCCTGGCCTCTCCCTACCCCTGCCCCTTCCTGTCCCTCCAGCTGCAGAGAGACCTCCCTGTGTCACTGCCTTCTATATTTTTACACCACGCCTCTCAGTCTAACTTCAGGAGCCAAATTGGCCAGTTTTGCTGGTGATGGATAAAGCAACTGCTTTAAAGAAGAAAAACCACTTCCTCTCTTAAAAAAAAAAAAAAAGACTTGGCTTTTAGAGCTCTTGTCTTTCTGTGAACTGAAATTCATATCTAGTTTGGCCCTCGAAGCTGGGCAAGGATGTCTGTGTTTCAGGGCTGTGCACTCTGCCCCTGAAGCTCGGGAGTCCTGCCGCGCAGTATGAGCTACCGGCAGTGACAAATACAGCCGTTTTCCATTTTCACCATCATTTCTTCTCTCGGGTGTGGGAATGTAGTCCTCAGAAGCTCTGGGAGGGAGGGACTTTTTACCCCAGTTTTACAGAGGTGATGGCAAAGTGTGGGTGAGTTGGCAGAGCCTCCGGGGCTCCACCTACCGAGCCACCCTCTCCAGACTCATGTGCAGGTGACATATAGTCTCCTGCAGGTCTATCGGCTGTCCTTTCCCTAAAGGAAAGTATTTGATCCACTAGTATTTGATTTTCCTTGTTAACTCTCAGATTTCCCAAAGGGTTTTTCTACTCTTACAGGTAGCAATTGTCATTGTTCAGATAGAGGCTGTAAAAGTTGGGGTTCAGAGCCAGTACAGTGCTGGCCTCAGACGGGGAGCGGCTCTGCCCTCACAGAGCGCCATCAGCAGCCCCTGGGCTTGGCGTCACACAGGGAGGGGTGTTCGGCCAGGTGACAGCCTGAGGGGATCGACTCCTTCAGGGTTCTGAGCACCTGCTGTGTGCTGCTGGGGTCGGGCAGGGGGAATAAAGGTTCCTGTGCCGCTCACAGCTGCGGGGGACACAGAGTTCGAGAAGTCATGGACACGGGGGCTTGCTGAGGGGCAGATCAGACCTGGGGAGGCCCTTCCGGAGCAAGTGACCAGAGGTTGGGCTGCCAGGAGGAGAGGGTTTGCTCGGCCAGCAAGAGGTGGCAGTGAGGGGCTAATTCAGGCAGAATATGGAGAGGGTGGGGTGGGACCAAGGGGAAGGAAGGCTCTGTCAGCTCTGAACCTGGGATAACCCGACCAGCATTTTCAGAAGGCCGTACTCGCTGTGCTGTGGGGAGTGGGGTCCCCTCACCTTTCTTGCGCCATCTGGTGAAGCCCATGGGTGCCTGCTTGGAATAATATTTTTGAGTGCAAAAGATAAAACACGTATTTAAACCAGTGATAAAATACAAAGGAAGCCAATGATATGAGCCATTGGTATCAAAACAGAGCAGGGAAAGTGGTGGTGGGAATCAGGCTCTTCCCCGGATCACGAGAAAAGCGTTGCAAGGATCCATGCACAGGTGATTGCGGTGTGGCTGGGTTTATTGGTGATGCAAACCAAAGGAGTCCCCTTCCTGGTGTTAATGGAAGAAACATTCAAACCTGCGAAGAATTTTTGTAAGTTTATTTGAGCCATACTGCCCACAATTGCTGGGAAACAGACCCTTGACGGATTGAGATAATGCTCAGGAGAATGGCAGTTTTGCACCTTGGTTTATACATACAATCAAAAGAGGAGACGTAAGTGGGTTAAATGAAATTCCTTGGAGAAAACAAAGTGGGAAAACCCCTAGACTTGGATAAAAAGTAAAATTATAGACACATGTTTTTTCATTTAGGTGGGTGCAGGATAGTTAACAGTCAGCGGTTCCCTCAGTGACAATGAGGGAATGGGTGGTCTCTGCAGAGCGGTGCTTGTGCTTTGAAGGTTCTAGAAAGAGGAAAATGACTTTGACATTCCAAGGATACGTTATCATAGATGCAAAAAGGCAATAGAGAGGCTCAGTAAAGGTAAAGACTGACCTTTATCAGGGAAGATGCCAGCCTAGGATGTGACTACACACCATAAACTACTTTTAGTTAATGTTTTAATTTCAGACCATCCTTTGTGGTGACTTTAGGTCTCTGAGTTTGCAAGGCTGCCACGCAGGCCTTCCCTGAGCTAGTCAGGCTAGCATGTGGCCCCATTTCATCCACTGGATTTTCAATATCCCATCCCCCTCTGCTCCAATCTCATCTTCAGCAAGGCAAAGGCCGGTGTTTCTGCTTCATGTTCCTCCGGAGCCTGCACAGTCTTCTATGGGTCCCAAGTGGCCACTAGAACTGCATGGTTGCATGTTCCTGGAGGGAGAGAACGAATGAAAGGGGCAAAGTGTCAGTCGTAAAGAGTGAGAGGAAGGAAGGGAGGGAGAGAGAGAGATTCTTCACCGGAGAGTATATATTCACAGAAGCAGGAGCTTTTTCAAAATAACCAATCAACTTCCCAAGCTTTCTCAGACTTCTGATGGGTCTACCCCCAAGTCAATGAGCCCTTTCCCAGGTTAGACTGACAGTCCTCTGGGTCAGGTTCCTCCCCCTGCCCCTTCTGACTTCTCTTGCAAATGTCCTTATCTCCTTTTGCTTCCCAGACAATCCAGTACTAATACCAGGAGAGGGAAAGGGGGGTGATAATCCTTGGGGGGCAATGCTGGGATCCCCTGCTTCCTGGTGAAGCTGACAGGCTCCGTGTCCCCTGCTGACTGTTCTTAATAGTGGCTGACTTCCCTTGCTCTCTTCCTTCTTATTACTATTTAGCTAACTGTGGCCATAAAGCTCCTTTGTTCTTTAGCAACGCCTTAAATAAGATCAGGGGGTGGTCTACACTGACCCCCTTCCAAATAGTGATGAACACGGAGAACTTCATAACCGGCACCAGCCACTGTGGAGCGATTTCTACTGGTGACAGTCCTGGCACTGTCCACGCCCCTGGAGTTTGCAGCCTGTGGTCACCCTTGAAGGGAAGGCCACATGCAGTTAGAGGCTAGTGCAAATAGAGGGGCTTGTGCCCAAGTTCAGGCTCCAGGTGGAGAATGCCCGTGCTGGCAGGAGGGAGCACTGAGGAGGGGGTGGCCACAACCCAGGTAGGGATGGTGGCTGCAAGGCAGGTGGCACAGAAGGAAGGAAGGTTTGGATTTAAGGTTGAGGTGATGCTGGGGTGTAAACTGGGGGGGGTTCACATGTTCTGGCCTGGGGGCTGGTGGGTGGTGATGTCATTTGCAAAGCCAGGACTTGTCCTTGGGCCTGAGATTCCTGCTGTCGACATCTCCCTGGTTGTCTTTCAGGTCAATGAGATCTACCATGACGAGTCCTTGGGGGCCCACATCAATGTGGTCCTGGTGCGGATCATCCTGCTCAGCTACGGGAAGGTGAGTGAGCACCCAGGCCAGTGCCCCGTGTGCTGGGGGATGGTGGGCCCCCCAGTGAGACACAAGCTTCTCTAAAAGTGTCTATGTCTGCCCAACAAGTCTGCCTCTCCTGGCTGCCCTGGACTTTCTGTAAGACACAAGGAGCTTGCGAGCCATCCCATTGTCACCCCTCATTTTCAGATGTAGGTTTTGTTATTATTCTGGTGTGGTGACTGCCATGGAAAAGATGGTTTATTGCCCACAGATCCCGCCACACAGGGCCACAGAGGGAAACACCTGGGTCGATCCGGAGGTAGATGAGAGAGGAGAAAACATGGGTGATAGCCTTCACTGGTTTGTTTCTGCAGGAAGGAATGGGTGAGGCACGGTAAGTAGGAGCAGGATTGACGTGTGGATCATTTCAGCAGGTTTAGGGCTGTTTCTAGTTGTGTGGTGCCTCACCCTGGGTTGATCGGGGCCAGGGATAGTGGCCCAGAGTGAGACCCTGAGGAGGAGGTGCTTGGCTGGACTCTGGATTGCTTGCTTGGTCTGCAAGTCCCCAGATATCAGGGCATCAGGAACACAGTTAACACACCGTTCATGTTGACGCCTGCCCACATCTTCAACATGTGCCCTCCTCTTCTCATACTGCCCAACAGGGCTGTCCTGCCCTCCCTACCTCCTCTCACGTAAAACTTGGATCTACCTTTCCCAGCAACATGCGTTGGTCTATTCATGTTTTGTGCATTGGAAGAGAGAGCCCGCCCCAGATAGCTGAGATGGAAGATAAGGAGAGATGTGAGGAAAGAATGCCAGTAGTGCCTGCCAGCTGGGACTGAGCAAGAGCCTGCACCAGGCAGCTTAGAAGCACTTTCTATACATTAACCCAAGGCCAGGACAGATGGGGGGGGGGGGGAGCTGTGGTGGTCCCCATTTCACAGAGAGGCACACTGAGGCTCAATGCAGTACAGTGATGTGACGGCGAGTGGCCAAAGGCATTGGACTCCTGGGAAGTTGGGCTTCTGACTCTGGCAACTGAATTCTGGAGTCCCTAGCCAACCTTACTCAGTGTGCTAAAAATCAAACTGTGGTAAGATCAAACCCCTCAGGCGTAGTCATTGGGTAAAGGGTTGTTAACTCCTCCACTTGAAAACAGTCTCTGCCTCAAAAAATAAAATTCCACTGCACACAACTTACAAGGTGTGCAGTATCAAAATGTCAATGAAGGGCTCATTTGGGGCAGTGAAATCCAGAAATAGGGCACTGGAACCCACCCTCCTTACCCTGGGAAGCATGTTTCTCTAAAATGAGGGAAGTAGCCACAGCAAGGGCACCAGCCACAGACACACGGAGAGCATAGAATCTGCCAGAGCATCCATCGAAACAAGGAGATTGGTGAAAACCTACCTGCAGTCATCTCTCATGCCTTATCAGGACCTTTAATGCATTACATTTTAATAAGCATGAAAATTTCAAGTGATATAATGAATTAAGTTTAATTCGTAGTTATATAATTTTCCCTTGCCCTACACTTTCAAGACCCACAGGTTTAGAACCACTGCTGTAGAGCCTAAGACCATCGGGAAACACAGATGTTTACATTATGATTCATTAACAGTAGCAAAATTACAGTTATGAAGTAGCAACGAAAATAATTTTATGGTTGAGGGTCACCACAACATGAGGAACTATATTAAAGGGTCAAGGCATTAGAAAGGTTGAGAACCATTGCCGTACAGAAAGAAGCTGTGCTTTCTTTTTGAGGGATCATGGAACACTTAAAAATTAAAAAAGCATTTATGTCATAAAAAAAAATTCAGCAACTTTTATACAGCAAAAAACTGCCCAGCCTCTGACTCAGTGCCCTAAAGTGAGGAAGAAGAAGGGTGCATAAATGGAAGATCCAACTACTTTGAAAACCAAAACCAGGTCTTAGGAAGAAGAATGAGAGCATTTGGAGAAAGAAGGCGAACAGTGCACTGCAGATCGCAGGCCGCTGCGTAGGTGCTTTCCAAGATGAACAGGAGAGAAGGAATGTGAGGTTAGTTTGAACACATGTGAACAACCCAAACCACAACCTAAAGAAAGCAAAACCAAAGACATCATTCAGAAAAATCAGATATCAATAAATTAGAAACAGAAAGAAGTGATAGAATCAAACACGAAACAAGCCTTGTAAAAGGCAAACCTAGAAACAAAAGAGAGGAAGCCAAGCTAAGCGGGTGTGTTACCATGTAACCTGCACCTGGGTGCTTCTGTGGGCCGAAGAGGAAGCACGGGAGCTGTGGGGACTGGCAGCTCTGGGAGAGCCCCACCTGGCCCTTCTCCCACCTGGTCACTATGAAGCCCAGAGGGACTAGTTGGGGGCGTTGTGCACACCTTCCTTCACCAACTGACTGGCCAGGGGAGCTGTGAGAGGTACTCGGCCTGGTATGCAGGCTGATGGCCGTGCATTCCAGACACACTGTGGTCTCAGGGAAGGGAAGCCTGGGGAGGCCCATGCCTGGCAGTCCCGCCCAGCCTCCATTCTCAGGCAGGGGTCTTTGGAATGTCCTTCTGGACTCTCCCTTGTCCCTAGTGGAGTAGCCATCAACACGTTCCCTCTTCCCCCGGTTCCTCCCTCTCCCCAGATCTGGTCCTTTCTTCCCTTCCAGCCCCAGCCTGGGGCCCTTCCCCAAGGACCCTCCTGTGTCTGAAGAATTCTCAGGCTTTTAGAATGGGCACAGTTCTATCCACTCCCTGTCTCTTTCTAACATTGGAGACAATGGGACACTTGGGAGTAGAAAGGGAAGAAGAAGCATTCATTGGTGTGGGCACCGGTGGCAGATGGTGTTTCCCAGGTGGCTCCCATGTTGATTTAAAAGAGAACCTGGGAATTGGGCAAGGCTCCTTGCTTACCATGCTGGCATCGTGTTGGCTCTTATTCGGCTTGATAAGTGTCTGAGTCCTTCACAGTATTGGTCACTCAACTGAACAAAGCCTCGCTATTTTAACATCTCCCTTCTGGTAATCTCCCTTTGGTCTCTGTGTGAGTCTCTTTTTGTTTGGTTTGGGTTTTTGTTGTTTTTTATATTCCATACACTGTCCTTCCCTGTCTGACTTATCTCACTTAATATAGTATGGTGAGGATGTGGAGAAAAGGAGCCCCTGTGCACTGCTGTAGGACTGTAGACTGGTGCAACCACTGTGGAAAACAGGAGGGAAATTCCTCAAAAAACTAAAAAATAGAATTACTATATGACTCAGCAATCCCACTTCTGCGTATTTATTGGCAGGGGAAGTTGGGGCTGAGGGGAGACAAAAACCACTAATTTGTAAAAATATATGTACCCTTATATGCATTTCTCCTGTGTTCAGAATGGGCAGGTGGGGGGCTATGGCTTAGGAGAGTATGGGCACCGTTGAAGGGAGGACTGTGGAGGGCTGTGCTGGGGCCATGGCCACAGGGATGGAGAAAGGAGGGCAGATTAAAGAGAACTTGAGGGGAAAACCAGGAAAGTGTGGGTGCTAAGTGGATGAAAGTGGAGAAGCTCTGAGTCTCTGCCTTGGGCCACCAGGTAGATGGCGATGCAGACCATGAGAAACAGGGTGTGGGGAAGAAGCCGATGAGTCCAGTGGGGATGGCTTGGGAGAGGCTGACAGAGGGGTCCACAGCCCTGTGTCAGAGGGGAGCGCGGTTTTCGAAGGCATTGGAGCAGTGCAGGGAAGCATGCCAAGTTGGGGGAGTCTGAGAAAGCCCTGGGCACAGAAGGCACCGGCAGAGCAAAGGGCCTGAATGCTCCATAGGAGATGAGAAGGTATCTCTTGATTTTTTAAAAATCTGAAAACTAGTCACTAGGAAGCCCATTAGGGGAGGTTGTGCACAGATGGGAACAGATGGGAACATGACAAACAGCATGTTTAAAGGTAGAAAAAGAATCAAATGTCTCTGAAAGTGTCTGCATAGCTCATTCTTAAGATGTTCACAGGTATTAACACAGGAAATCGAGGGGTTCCATGATCAATTGCTTACGTCTGAAAAAATGTTTGCAAAACAAAGTAAAACAGGTATTCCTGACAGCAAAATTCCTCAGAGACTTCACTATGGAAATGTGCACAGTGAAGCTCCAAGAGCTGGATCAGCACACAGTTTCTCAAACCTATTTCTCAACAGAACCCTTTCTCTCAGTTAATCAGCTTTCTACACAACTTGCTTTGAGAAACGCCGTCCTTGAAGCAGTCACAGTAAAACTGGCAGCAATAAAGAGATACATAACTTTGTTCCTGATGTTCTAGAAATTCTAGACAATGTCAGAATACATGAAACCAACGTTGGAAAAGAGCAGGTAAAATTACAATTATTTGCTGATAAATTATGTGCCTGAAAAACCCAAAAGAATCCAATGTAAAGTTTTTAGAGTTAATAAAGGATTTTCATGGCATGGCCAAATATAACACAATTATACAAAAATTAGTAATTTCTGTCTGAGCCCACAATGCCCTGGTAGAAGGGATAATAGGGAAAGAAAAGTTCCCTTTACCAAAATATAAAATATAAAATACCTAGGATTGACCTAATAAGATAGACACAGGGCCCCTGGGAAGAAAGTTGCACATTGTTGACTGGGAAAAAAATAAAAGTAAAGGAAGAGACATCTGCTGTTCCTTCCGGGAAGACTGGCAACATAGAGATGTGGATTTTTTCCAGGTTAATAATTGGAAATTTGATGAAATAATTCCAAGGTTCATCTAGAAGCAGTCAAGAATGGCTGAGAAAGCCTTGAAAGCCAATCAAATAAAAAGGGATTTACTTCAAAAGCTTTGTAAAGTGAAAATATTTAAAAGCATACTGTGAGGGCTTGCCTGGGGTGGGAATGGCTGCGGGGAGGGGTCAATTGGGAGAATAGGAGACATATGTAAGACTTTAGACAATAAAAATATTTTAAACAATTAAATAAAAGCATACTGTATTTGGATAAGTATTAACAGATCAATTGAATAAAATATATAGCTCTCAAAACATCCCTCATATAAATAACTAAAGGTGTGGTAAATATAAGTAGTACAGTTAAGGTTTATAAATAAATATATCATCAATATAAAGTTCATATATAGTGAATTAAATATGTCATATAAATATAGGCTAAGAAAAACAACAACTATTTAAATCATACAAACCAAGAAAGAAGTATTGGTTATCAATGGCTTCTTAAGCATAAATGGGAATTTTAAAGGGAAGATAGCTATATTTAAGTACTTAAAATATACAACTTCTGTCAAAAAACACAATGGAAAGACAAACTTAAGGAGGAAAAATATTTGCAATTTGGTGAAAATATCTTACTATATGAAAAGCTCTTCTATATTATAGGAAAACAAAGCTGGCAATGGAAATAAACAGGTAGCAGAAGAAAAAAATACAAGTGGCCTTAAAAGGGAAAAATACTTAACTTTACTACTAATCAAGGAAATAAGACAATTGACCATTTGAAAAGTGTTAACTGTGTTAAGATTAAGAAGCTGTTTGGTGAATGAGGCAGTATGCTCTTTGGCCTCAGGATAAATGTGTACACATTTCTAGAAGGAACTGTGATAGCAATATTCATCACTGTCCTCCAAGGTCCTTCATCATTTCATTCATTTCTCTGCCTCTATCCCAAAGCAGTTATCAGAGCTGTGGTTGAGTTTTAGCACCAAATCAGTAGTCACGTTGATTGATGGTAAAGTATAAACAACTGGGCCCTAGTTGGTTTGGCTCAGTAGATAGAGCGTCAGCCTGCGGACTGAAGGGTCCCAGGTTCGATTCCAGTCAAGGGCACATGCTGGGATGGTGGGCTTGATCCCCCAGTGGGAGACATGCAGGAAGCAGCCGATCAATGATTCTCTCTCATCATTGATGTTTCTATCTCTCTCCACCTTCCTTGCTCTCTGAAATCAATAAAAATATATTTTGAGAAAGTAAAAATAAAGTATAAACAATTGGAAATGATCCAAGTTGGTCTATGGTGGAGTCTATGATCCAGATTGGCTCTTACTCGGCTTGAAAAGTTAGGTCAGTACAGTGCATCTGTGGGAGTGTAGGTGGCCTCTTGGTCCCATTTCAAAATATGTTAAAGGGCCCTGGGAAAGGGTTACAGCATATGGCAAATGAGTTTGTTCATGGCTATTGTTGTGTTGTTGTTGTTTTTAAATAAAAAAAAGGATACACATTACAGTGTGATCTTAAGTTTACGTACAAATATATTTATAGAGGGACTGGAATAAAATAAAACAGTAGGCCATTGATTTTTAATTTCTTATTTGTTCTTTATTTACTTTCCATAATTTATCATGGTAAGCATGTTTCTTTTATAACAAAACAGTGTATTTTTAATTATGAAAAATAGTTTACATTAAAAATATATATTTTTTAAATGGTGGAGTTCAAGTAATGCTTTTTAACTGAATGACAGCACCAGAAGAGGGTCTCCAGTGGCAGGCCACTGGCTCTGTCATGGCCAACATTTGTCCTCCTCACTTGAAGGAGGACACAGAAGGGACTTCATGCTTACTCCTGGCACCTCATCTCTGTGGAAGTTTGGGAACAGATGGGGAGGGGTTCTTCTGCCCAGTAGGCACCGTCTCACCTTTCCTGTGTCCCAGCCTGAAGACTCTGGCACCTGCATGCCTGGGAACATTTGATCAATGAGGCCGCATCACCCAGGTGTGCAGGCACATCTCTCACAGCCATGGCTATGGTACTGCGCGGATGTGCTCTTCAAGGGGAAGGGTTGTGCTTTTCGTGGGCCCCATTGGTACCCTGCCCCAAGTTACCTGTAGAGAGTGGGGAGAAGAGGAGTGAGCATGAACGGTTTTGTCACACTACAGCCTACTCCCCTCAGAGTTGGGGACAGTATGGGGACCTGCACAACCACAGGGCTGCCTGGAGCCCACAGCCAGCAGACAGGTGGCCAAGGGCACTTGGAAAATGGGATAGCTTCAGTGAGAGCAGGACCAGATCCGTGAGAACTGACTGGGAAGAAAGGGACTAATGTCCTCCTCACCTCTCTGTCTTCCCTCTGGGAGAGATTTGGAAATCCATGATGGTGAGGAGACTGGAAGGGAAAACGGGTTAGATGCATGCTTCCAGAACTAAATCCAGACAGGGCCCACTGCACCCCAGGCAGATGGCCTCGGGGGAATCAGAACAGAAGATGTACCAGACTGTGGGCATGCCAGCCCCATGTCATCCCTGGTCTCCTCAACCTGGCCAGAAGGGACATCGTGCTGCTGGCCTCTCTGCCAGCCCTGGGGATCCAGCCAGGTGACCGATCTCTTGTAGCAAAGTTCACTCCCTGCTCTGCCCACCTTCCCCTGGAAGCCCATGGCCCATGCCAGGCCCCATGAGGCCGTGGTAGGTCCCTGGGGAAGTCTGACACCCATCAGGCCTCTTTGTCCCAGGGGATTCCAGAATGTTCAGGGCCAGACTGATGCTCTGTTCTCCTTTGCAGAGTCACTGGATTGTGAAAGAGAGGTGAAGTCCTGGGTGTGAGTCAGTTTCCTTAAGGAGACAGGCTGCAGAAGTGTGAACAGAGGATACTAGAGTTAGGAGTCTGCAAAAAGAAAAACCAGCCTTGACTTTTTATTATTAAATTCCATAAAGCCACTCCATCAAATTGGTAGAAATGTTTCTCATTTCTAAATGTACTGCTGTGGGCTGTAACAGTTTGTGTCCACCAGCCACAGACTCCACATTGCACAGCACCCAGGCAAGGCCCTGTGTCTCTGAGAAACCCATGTCCTGGAAAGTAGAAGGAGATGTGTCCCAAGCAGCTGGTCCAGGCCCATCCAGACTGATCTTAAGACCCACCTGCTCCCCAGGAGTAGAGCACAAGGCCTTGTGAAGTCACGAGTACACAGAGTAGGCACCAGGAAGGAAACAGAGCTGGTGAGGGTGACCCGGATGGAGCGGGTCACCCAGGCAGGTGCAGCCCAGCCGGGCTCTGAGGGGCTGGAGGCACAGCAATGGAGGACTGTGAAGATGTTTTCTGTTCAGAGGAGATGCCTCCATCCTGGGAGCATTTAAACTTGGCAAATCCAAGGAGACTGTAGCCAGGACCCCAGTGAGGAGAGGTGCCTGCTCTGCATCCTCCCAAGGCCCATGCTGTGAGGCTGAGACCCAGACTTGGAGCAGAAAGTGACCCAGGTGTTCAGACCATCCTGTAATTCATTCCAGTTCGTACCAGAAACAGACCATCTCCCCCAGGCCTCTCCCCAGCCCAGTCCCCACTCACCCCACCCGCTCTGGCTCCAGTGGGGATACAAGTGGTAGCACTTTTGTCTAAGACATGTTTGTCTTCCAGCTTATGAGAAGCTTATGCATTCTCTCAAGTTTTTCCTAAAACAACGTTTTTCTTCATTTCCTTAAAAAAATAATAAAATTAAAAAAACAGCAGAAGAAGAAAAACATAAGCTTATTTTATACACTATGCCATCAGCCAGGGAGCAGAACAGCCACACTTGAGGGTTGCATAGCAACTGCTTTTCAATTGATTTTTTTTTTTTTTTGAGAAGTCACCAAAGTACTGAACTGTTCTCAGTCTAAATATTTCCTAGGATGATGAGAATCAAAGCAAATGGGACTAGAGGCTTGGGGACAATCCGAGAAGAACAACAGGTTTCCTGCCATGAAAGCCAGGTCAAGACGAACACTTGTAGGAATGTTTCAGCATTGGAGAGGAAAGGCTGGGAAAATTCCAAGTCTCTTGGTGGAAGGCAAGAGAAGAGAGTTCTGGGGGTGAGGATTCAGCATGCCCAGAGCCGCAGTGCCCAAGGGATCAGTGCACTGTCCTCATACTGTGTGTTCTGGCTACCATCCGCCTGCTCTGGACCTCTGCTTCTTTACCTGTGTGAGGGGTAGTATAGGATTTCAGAGCAACCCCAGGATAGCCCCCAGTTCTCCCCAGAGTCTGGGTCCAGCCCCCAACCTGCTGGTGGCCAGCCCCTGGTCGTGCCAGTCCATGGTGAGCTGGACCTGTCAGCGTGCAGAGAAGGATGAGGGCATGTTGCCCTGTACCCTACTCTGGGAGGCCAGCTGTGGCTAAGACTGGGAAGGCTCTTGCTGAGACCCCTGTGCTTGGCTGTCTCTGGCAATAGGCTCCCAGCCCTGGGGAAGGAGGGTTTCTAGAACATGCCCTAGTGACATGGAGTCCCGGCCGAGAAATGAAGAGCTCACCTTCTGGTGTCACTTGATATCTGAGCTCCCCGAGGCTGGAGCTGCAGGGAGAAGACCCCCAGCCTTAGGGGAGCCCATGCTGCCTCGTCAGGGATGCAATGTGAATTCTGCCCATGTTGATCCTTCAGCAGGTTATCTACCACCACTGAGCCTTAGTGTCCCCAGGAAGACAAGCACATACTAGCAACTACAGCAACGAGGAGGAGGCTCATGTGAGTTGCTGTCTGCAGTGCCCCCTTGGGGGAAGGCCCTGTCTGTCACCCCTTAGGTGACTTCATTTCCCAACACAGCAGCTCTATGGGACATCATCCGGCCCACCTGACAGTGAGACTCTGGCACCAAGAGGCACAAGGACCTGCCAGAGTCACCCACTAGCAAGCCACTTGGCTCTGGGAAGGAGGGGTCAGACATGGTTACTCCAAAGGCTGGGGAGAGTGAGCTCCAGGCTGCTTGTGCCTTGTTCCCCTCAAGAGTTCCTGCATGAAGCCGAAACCGGTTTGGCTCAATGGGTAGAGCATCAGTCTGCGTACTGAAGGGTCCCAGGTTCGATTCCAGTCAAGGGCATGTACCTTGGTTGCGAGCACATCCCCGGTAGGGGGTGTGCAGGAGGCAGCTGGTGGATGTTTCTTTCTCATTGATGTTTCTAGCCCTCTATCCCTTTCCCTTCCTGTCTGTAAAAAAATCAATAAAATATATATATTTAAAAAAAAAAAAAAAAAAAACAGTTCCTGCATGCTAGTGCTCTCCACAGAGGGCAGCTTTGCTACCCCCCAAGGGGAATGCTAATGGCATCAGATAGGTAGAGGCTGGAATGCTATTTCACACCCTAGAGTGCAAAGGATAGTCCCCCCAGCAGAGAGGTCCTGGCCCAGCTGCCAGCAATGCAGAGGTGGGGTAGTGTGCTCTGCTTTCCTGAACTCGGTGAGCCGTGCCCCTTAGCAGGCCTGGGCTCTGGGCAAGCTGTCTCATTTCCTGTGTATTTTGGAGAGTAGGGCCAGGGCAGTTAAAAGGCTTTGGCAGACTGAAGCCAACCATCTAGGGCATGAGCCCCCAAAGCTTCAGGCAACCCCTTTGGGTACACTGGGTCCCCCAGGGACTATAGTCACACCTCCATCTTTATCATCATTGTCATGACAGTGACAGGACAAGGAACATTTGTAGGCATTGACGGTTATGGTCAGAAGCCACTATACTCCTGCCTCTGCACGGGTTGTACCCATTTTTCAGACGGGAAGCTCAGGACAGTGAGGTAACTTGTCTAAGAACATGAAGCAGATAAGAGATGAGCAAGTCACATCCCAGGGCTCTCATGCTACCCAGATGAGCCCCACTTGTCACCTGCGGGTGCCCTGGTGAATGCTGAACGGGCTTAGGGACCCTTAGGCAGAGCTGTCCCTGGCCTGGAGCAGGTGGGGGCGGAGACTGCAGGTTTGTCTCCATCTCCTGGACTGAAGGAGGGAAGAGCTGAAATAACTCAGCTCAGTCTGGAGCAAACAATGGAAATGTCGGAGAGCATTTAGGGCGGGTCTTCGTTGACTTTTCCAGTGCGGGACCCCAGAGACTGTCTCCAGCTTCTGAAGTCCCCGCTGCTGGGTGCTAACCAGGCTCAGAGCTGCAGCCCAAGCCAGGGCCTCCGCTGCCAGCCCAGCTGGCCCTGCAATCTTAGGCAGCAGCGCCACCTTGTGACCGCCTCAGGGCTGCCCTGCCTCTCCCGTGCCCACCTCTACCCCTTTCTAGTGGTTGGACTGGGGCTAGTTACTTCAATTGTCTGAGACGTGGTTCCTCATCCTGAAGACAGGAAAACGGCAGCACCTATATATCAGGGCAGTTGTATGGTTTATTAGGGATGTCGAACTCAATCAGAGAAGGGGCCAAAATCTAAAATCCAGCCTAAATCGCGGGCCGAATGGTTTACTGAACAGTCATAAACTGTCACTGTGATGGAAACGCAGCGGAGTGCAGTGATGACAGCGCGGTGCGGGCCACATTGCAAGGCCTGGCGGGATGGATTTGGCCCGCGGGCCTTGTGTTTGACACATGTGGTTTAAATAGATGGTGCATGGAAACTTGGAGCCCGGGAATCAGCTCACAGGGGCCTTGTACAGGACCTCGCAGCCACCACCCAGCCCAGGATGCAGACATCCCATCCACTGGACAGCTGTGCCTTGGCTCCCTCTGGGGGAGGGCTGGTGGTCTGTGAGTTCCATAATGATCCCTAGGCCACCCCCTTGCTGAGCTCACACCTGGTCCCCAGCCCAACACAAATGGGAATGGGCTCAGTCTCACAGAGAAGCTTTCCTAGAGCCCATGTAGGATAGAGAGGAGCAGGCGGCCAGAAGACAGGCCTTTGGGCAGCAAGAAGTGCAGCCGCCACAAGCAGACCCCTCGGCCTCTCCCTGTCATTTCTGAAGGAGAAATAGATGAGTCTCCTATCCTGGCTCAGAGAAGAGCCACTGCTCAGATGCTGTGATACCTGGCAAGGGCATCGAATGGCATGACCTGAGGTAGCCCAGAGAGGGTGCCCATCTGAGGGCTGCATGGGTGCCAGCAGGTCACGGAAGAATAGAAGGTCAGGTGGGGGCACCACAGCCCAAGTGACCCAAGTAGTTTAGACCTCCCTCCTAGGCCCCAGGCCTGCCCGCTGCCCCCTGACTCTCGATACCTCTATGGGGAGCCTTTGAGGCGTGTGAGATCAGGAGGTGGGACAAGTAGTTCAAAGAAAGGGAGGGCCTGGGCTGCAGGAGGCAGGAGCTCCTGGGTTTTGTTTTGGGGCTGCCACCAACGAGGCAAAGTGGCTGGAGCCTTTGGAACCTCTGCTCCACTGACCTAGCTTGAGTCTCAGGAGGCTCTGAGGAGGGGTGGGCAGAGCCCCTGGACTGATCACTCCTGAGCTGCTTCCTGAGAAGTGGGAGGACTCCACAAAATACTTCCAAGCTCCTCCTGAGCGAGCAAGCTGGGCCCAAAAAGACCACCCCATGACTGTGCCCCTTGGCACTGCAGAGCCCACACCTACCCTGCGAGTTTTCGGTTCTCCCCCCATGCCTCCTGCATAGACCCCATTCCGGTCTGTGACTTACTTTACTAGGACCCAGTATAGCTTTTTATAACAGTCTCATCTCCCAGCGCATTTGGCTCTGTGCATGGGGCCTGGGAGCTGTTCTGCCATCTTGTAAGTCACTGTCTTAGATAACACATGAGACTCCTGGCAATGACCAGCCCTTCTCTGGCCTGGGATTATTCTTTCTTCTGTGAAACATCCTGGCTTACCCGCAACAACCTATACCTCACCCACACAAGGAGAGATGTGTGGCTATGCTTGATGGATATATTCATGAGGGAAAAGAAACTTTACAGACAGATGTATTTAAAGAGGGATGAGCCCTAACCAGTTTGGCTCAGTGGATAGAGTGTCAGCCTGTGGACTCAAGGGTCCCAAGTCCAATTCTGGTCAAGGGCATGTACCTTGGTTGCGGGCACATCCCCAGTGGGGAGTGTGCAGGAGGCAGCTGATCGATGTTTCTCTCTCATCGATGTTTCTAGCTCTCTATCCCTCTCCTTTCCTCTCTGTAAAAAAAAAAAAAAAAAAATGTATTTTTTAAATAAAATAAAATAAAATAAAATAAAATAAAATAAAATAAAGAGGGATGAAGCAGCCCTGGTCAAATGGTTCAGTTGGTTAGAGCTTTGTCCCAGGACGCCAAGGGTTTGCTATATGGCCAGCACATATATAAGAAGCAACCAATGAATGCATAAATAAGTGAAACAACAAGCCAATGTCTCTCTCTCTCTCTCTCTCTCTCTCTCTCTCTCTCTCTCTCTCTCTCTCTCTCTCTCTCAAATCAATAAACAAATTCTTTTTTAAAAAGAAGAGGAAAAGTCATGCCCAGGACTCTTATCTTGGCGGGAAGCACTGTGGTGACACGAGTGTGTGGTGAAAGCAGAAGCGGAAATGCCGGAGACAGAACGGGCAGCATGCTGCCTGCAGCAGCCTCCCTTCTGAGTGGCCGTGCTGCCTGTTTCCCAGGGAAGCAGTCTAGGCTTCATGGGTTGGGATCTCCACTCTGCTTTCTAGCTGTGTGACCTGAGGGAAGTTACTTGACCTCTCCCAGCCTCAGCTTCCTCTTCTCAGGCTGACTGTGAAGCCTGAATGGCAATGCCACTGTGCAGAGTGTGGCTAGCCGTGGGCACCACATAAAGGGCATGTGATGCTCTTCTCCGTGGCTCCTAAGGGAATAGGCTCTGTGCCCCTGTTCTTTATGGGGCCCCTTTGCTGTAATCTGCTGTAGATTTCCCCTCTAATGTGTCATTTTCTGTAAATGTCTGCAAACACAGGGTCTCTCCCCTTCTCTGGACTGGCACACCACGTTGGAATTCCTTTTCCTGCTCCATTCCCCTCCCCCTTCCAACCCTGAACGCTTCCCAACTTGTGAGTTCTTCAGGGTGCAGTCCAAATGGCATTTGCCTCCTGTCCAAGGCCTGGTCGAATGCAGGGAGCTCTGTAAATGGGGTGGGCTGAATGGACCTATTTGAGGCCCTGAAAACACATCTCACCTGCAAACTGCACAGTAACTTTGTGTGGAAACTTGCTGGGGAGCCAAGATGGAACCAAGTCCTGAGAAGACTGGGCAGGGGCCGCTCTGCCACCTGGACCAGGCCCCCAATGGATGGGGTCTGTCAACATCAATTTCAACATTGCTCAGACCCCCAGCTAGTCCACAAGACACTAACCCCTCTTCTGTCTCTCCTTCCCTGCAGTCCATGAGCCTTATTGAGATCGGGAACCCTTCTCAAAGCCTGGAGAATGTCTGCCGGTGGGCTTACCTCCAGCAGAAGCCGGACACAGACCACGATGAATACCATGATCACGCTATCTTCCTCACACGGCAAGACTTTGGGCCTTCAGGCATGCAAGGTGAGCTTGCTCCTACAAGAGTTCAGAAAGGAAGGGGGCTGAGTATGAGCCACTGGCCCTACAGGGGTCCTGGAAGCCTTGGCCCAGGCCAGGGAAGGGGGTCAGGGCAGGCGTGCTGTGACCACTTCAGCCCTGGAAGAGCGTGGGTCAGGGCTGATGAGTCCCGGCTCTCAAAAGCCATCAGGGCCTCTGCTATTTCCCCCAGGAAACCTTGTGCCCAGGGCAAACAGTGAAGATCAGAGGTGGTGAAGTGGGCAGTCTAGGGCTGGCATCTGAGACATGTATCAGATAGGATCTCAGGCTGAGTTTCAGAGTTGTTGGTTGCCCCCATTGAAAAAAAATAAAATAAAAACAAATTTGAATAAGATTTCAACCATTAAAATTTTACAGATTTTACTTTAAAATTCAAACTATGTAGAACTGACATCTAAAAGAAGAAATTGACAAGTCTACCATCATAGTCAAAGATTTTACTGTATTTTACTTAGAAATAGAAAAGACAACAGATAGGAAAATTACTAAGGATAGAGAAGATTTGAATTTAAAAAGTGGACCTAGTTGATATATATAGAATACTGCACCAAATTACTTGAGAATACCCAATCTTTATGAGCACACATGAAAACAGACCCAAACAGGCTAGGCTGGGTCATAGGGCAGTCTCAACAAAATGCAAAAGATCAAAATCACACAGAATATATTCCTTGACAAGACTGGAAAAGAAAGATAACTTGAAAATGTATGTATGGCCGAAACCGGTTTGGCTCAGTGGATAGAGCATCGGCCTGCAGACTCAAGGGTCCCAGGTTCAATTCCGGTCAAGGGCATGTACCTTGGTTGCAGGCACATCCCCAGTAGGGGGTGTGCAGGAGGCAGCTGATCGATGGTTCTCTCTCATCTATGTTTCTGTCTCTCTATCCCTCTCTCTTCCTCTCTGTAAAAAATCAATAAAATATACTTTTTTTAAAAAAGAAAGAAAATGTATGTATGTCTGGAAATTAAATAATATACTCATAAATAATTCATGGTTCAAAGAAAAAGTAATAGTAGAAATTAGAATATATTTTTAACTGAATGGTAATGACAATCTGACATGAAAACTTGTGGATGTAACTAACTCAATTATTAGATTTATATTTGTAGCCTTAAGGAATTTATTAGAAGAAAAAGGCTGAAGAAATTAATCATAGAAATAGCTATATCAAGAAATAAAAAAGAATCAAGATAACTCTATAAATACAGAAGGAAGGAAATTATAAAGATAAGAGTTAAAATTAAAAAACAATAGTGCATGCTGGTGGGAATGCAGACTGGTGCAACCACTGTGGAGAACAGTGTGGAGTTTCCTCAAAAAACTGAAAATGGAACTCCCATTTGACCCAGTAATCCCACTCATAGGAATATATCCCAAGAAACTAGAAACACCAATCAGAAAGGATATATGCACCCCTATGTTCATAGCAGCACAATCTACAATAGCCAGAATTTGGAAACAGCCTAGGTGCCCGTCAGCAGATGATTGGATCCAAAAACTATGGTACATCTACACAATGGAATACTATGCTGCCATAAAGAAGAAGGAATTCTCATCATTTGCAGCAACCTGGATGGAATTGGAGAACATCATGCTGAGTGAAATAAGCCAATCAATGAAAGAGAAACACCACATGACCTCACTCATTTGTGGATAATAAAGAGCATTATAAACTGATGAACCAAAAGATAGATATAGAGACAGTAAAGCAACAAGCAGATTGTCAAATTACAGCGGGGAGGGGAGGAGGATCTGGGGGAGATAATAGATCAACCGAAGGACTTGTATACATGCATATAAGTACAACCAATGGACATAAAACTATGGGGAGGGAGGGAGGGGGGCAAAAAAAAATCATTAAAATATGTAAAAATAAAATAAAATAAAAATAAAAATAAAAAACAATAGTGCAATAGAGAAAATAAATAAAACCAAAATTTGCTTCTTTGAAAAACATGAATTAAAATATAAGAACCCTTATCAATACTAATTTTTTAAAAAGAAAAAAATTCAAATTTACTAAAAGGACATCATTATAAATTTTACTTTAAAAAGGTAATGAGATAATGAGAAGGTATTTTGAACAACTTTGTATCAATAAATTTATCAATTTAGATAAAATGTACAAATTACTTGACAAAACAAAATATAAAAAAATAGAAAATATGAATACTCATGTCAATTAAGGATGTTAACTCCTGAATTTGATAGCTTGACCCAAGAATTCTTTGTAAGTTCTAACAAAGAATCATACCAATCATATACAAACTCCCCCACAATGAAAAAATAAGGTACATTTTTCCAATTTCTAGGAGGCCTGCTAAACATTGAAACCAAAATCTAAGGACATTATAAGAACAAAAGTATAGGCCAGTCTCTCTCATGAATCTAGATACAAAATCTCAAACAAAATATTAGCAAATCTAATTTGGTGCTATATTTTTAAAAAGATTTTATGTCACAATAAATTTCAGTGTATGCTAGAAATGTAATGTTGGTTTAACATTTGAAAATCAATCATTGTAATTTATCACATTAACAGAATAAAGGAAAAAAACTTATATCATCATTCAATTGATCCAGAAAAAAGTATTTGACAAAAATAAAGATCCACTTATGATCAAATATCCCATTGAATTAGGACTAGAAGAACTTTCTTAATGTGGTAATGGATATCCTCCCTCCCCCCCCAAAAAAAAAAACAACAACACTATAATAAGTGTCATATACAATGGTGACATGTTGAAAGCATTTCTCCTAGATTGAGAAAGGTCAAGAATGCCTCCTATCACCACTTTTCTTCAGTGTTGTAGTTGAAAGATGAAACAGAAGGGGGCGGCGGGGAAAGACAGGGGAAAGACAGGCTTTATTGAAGGAGAGTACCTCTGCTGGCTGCCTTCCCAAAGGAAGAGAGAGAGGGCCGGGGTGCAGGCACCTTTTAAGGAGAGGGAAGAGAGGGGACCGGGCTTAGGGCACTCAGCACATGCTGATTGGTGGTTTCATGTAAAACGTATGATCAGGGACCTAGGGACTTAGGAATCAGGGGCACAGGGTATTTGGCAGGTGCTGATTGGTGGTTCAATGTACAGGAATGTCCAGCTGCAGGTGGAGTTTACGTCAGTTGGAGAAAGGGATGATCTATCAATAGTGGAGGTCCAGCCGAAGCCGGTTTGGCTCAGTGGTAGAGCGTCGATCTGCAGACTGAAGGGTCCCAGGTTCGATTCTGGTCAAGGGCATATACATTGGTTGCGGGCACATCCCCGGTAGGGGATGTGCAGGAGGCAGCTGGTCGATGTTTCTCTCTCATCGATGTTTCTAGCTCTATTCCTCTCCCTTCCTCTCTGTAAAAAATCAATAAAATATATTTTTTTTTAAAGTGGAGGTCCAAGGCAGTGAAATAAGACAATGAAAAAATAAAAATATCAGTCAGAAAGAAAAAAAAATCACAGACTCTCATTTGAAAATGATAGACTTGTGTGAATAGAAAATCCAAAAGAATATACAAATAAATTATTAAAATTAAGTAATTTTTATATCATGTCACTATACAAAAATCAATTGAATTTCTGTATTCTAACAACAAACAAATAAAAAGTTAGTGCCACTTACAATAGAATAAAAAGCAGCAAATACCTAGGATTATGTCTTAAGAAAAAATGTCCAAGACCTAGACCAGAAAACTATAAGACATGTTGACAGATATTATAAGAGATTAAACCAATAAAGGGGTATACAATGCTTATGGATGGGGAGACTCACTAATGTACAGATACCAATTTCTCCAAGTTGCTCTATAGGTTGATACTGCTTGTTCAATTCCAGCAAGATATCTTGGGGGTATTGAAAAGTTGATTCTTATGTTCATACAGAAATGCAGTGGGCCAAGAATAATTGAAGAAGATGGTCAAAGTACTCAATACTTATAAGAACAAAATAGTTAGAGTATAAGTTTGATGCAAGGATTGACAGACATTTCATTAGAACAGAACACAGGCGAGAGTTGAACTTAGGCACAAACATTTGCTTTATTGCAAAGGTGGCACTGCAAGGTAGAGGAGAATGATGGTCTTTTAACAAATGATGTGGGTCAATTGACTATCCAAATTGGAGGGAAAATTAAGCTGACTTTATACAGTCATCATATTTGTGGATATTTTAGCTCTTACCTAGGAATAAACTAAGGAGGTAAAAGACTTGTACTCAGAAAATTACAGGGCATTAAAGAGAGAGAGAGAGAGAGAGAGAGAGAGAGAGAGAGAGAGAGAGAGAGAGAGAGAGAGAGAGAGGGAAAGACATAAACAAATGGAAGAATATACCTTGTTCATGGATTGGTAGAATTAATATCATTAAAATGTCCATACTACTCAAAGTAATCTATAGATTCAATGCAATCCCCATTAAGCTTTATTACAAAGCCACTGTTCTCAAAACTGCCTTGTACTGGCACAAGAACAGACATATAGACCAATGGAACAGGACAGAGAACCCAGAAATTGACCCAAGCCATCATGCTCAATTAATACTTGACAAAGGAAGCAAGAGCATACAAGAGAATCAAGACAGTCTCTTCAATAAACGGTGTTGGGAAAATGGGACAGATATATGAAAAAAAATGAAACTAGACCACCAACTTACACCATACACAAAAATAAACTCAAAATGGATAAAGAACTTAAATGTAAGATGAGAAACCATAAAAATCTTAGGAGAATCCATAGGCAGCAAAATATCAGACATATGTCATAGCAACATCTTTATCAATACAGCTCCTAGGGCAATAGAAACTAAGAAGAAAATAAACAAATGGGACTACATCAAAATAAAAAGCTTCTGCACAGCAAAAGAAACCATCAACAAAACAACAAGAAAGTCCACTACATGGGAGAACAAGGGCCTAATCTCCAAAATTTATAGGGAACTCATACATCTTAACAAAAAGAAGATAAACAATCCAATCAAAAAATGGGCAAATGACTTAAATAGACACCTTGCAAAAGTTGACATACAGAAGGCCAATGGACATATGAAAACATGCTCTAAGTCGCTAGTCATCTAAGAGATGCAAATCAAAACGACAATGCGGTACCATCTCACACCTGTCAGAATGGCTATCATCAACAAATCAACAAATGGCAAGTGCTGGCGAGGATGTAGAGAAAAAGAAACCCTCGTGCACTGCTAGTGGGAATGCAGACTGGTGCAGCCACTGTGGAGAACAGTATGGAGCTTCCTCAAAAAGTTAAAAATGAAACTCCCATTTGACCCAGTAATCCCACTTCTAGAAATATATTCCAAGAAACCAGAAACACCAATCAGAAAGAATATATGCACTCCTATGTTCATAGCAGCACAATTCACAATAGCTACGATTTGAAAACAACCTAAGTGCCCATCAGTAGATGAGTGGATTAAAAAACTGTGGTATCTACGCAATGGAATACTACACTGCTGTAAAAAAAGAAAGAACTCTTTCCATTCCCAACAGCATGGATGGACCTGGAGAGCATTATGTTAAGCGAAATAAACCAGTTAGAGAAAGATAAATATCACATGATTTCATTCATTTGTGTAATATAATGAACATCATAAACTGATGAACAAAAATAAATACAGGGACAGAGAAGCATTGGACAAACTGTCAAACTACAGTGAGAAGGTGGGGCAGGAGTTTAGAGATCAACCAAAGGACTTGTATGCAAGCATATAAGCATAACCAATGGACACAGACACTAAGGAGGTGAGGGCATGTGCTGGGGGTTGAGGGTAGATGGGGGGAAGTCAATGCAGGGAGAAAAAGAGACATGTTATATTATATGTAATTCTTTAAACAATAAAATAATAATAATAAAAATTTAAAAACCTACTACACAAGCGACCTATGGGGTGTTTCTGTTGCCCAAAGAAACCCTGGCAGTCTCTGGCACCTTTTCCAGCCACAACCATAAAGGTCGCCTGTGAGAGGGAGTGACCTCAGGCTCTGGCAGCACCCCAGTCCTATGCAGACAGCCACCAGGCTGCTGGGTGAGCTGCTCACGTGCTCATGCACCTGGCCACTGGAAGATCACAGTCCCCGCTACAAGCAGACTCTCTCTCTACTTTGCCCTTGGTCATTGACTTTCTGGCTTTGGCCTCCCTTCCCCTGCTGGCAAGAAAGTTATGAATGGAATGTACGAATTCCAGTCTATGTGTATGCTCAAATATAAAATAATAAATAAATAAATAAATAAATAAAGTTAAAAATAAATAAAATACAAATGAATCTCTACATTTTAAAAAAATGGCATCATTAATCCATTGAGGGAAAATATTCATAGTACATATCCTGTATCTAATAATGAACTTATATCTGAAATATATGAACTCTGACAAATCAATAAGACAATGTCAATGATAATAATAATCAAATAACCTAGTGGAACATTGACAAGAGACTTTCTCAGGCTCTTAACAAAACATAAATATATGATTCATAAATATATGAAAAGATGTTGACCAGAATCAAACCCAGGACCTTTCAGTCCGCAGACCGACGCTCTACCACTGAGCCAAACCGGTTTCAGCTGATGCAACTACTTTTGAAAACTGTCCAGCGGTATTGTTTAAAGCTGAACAAAAACCCACCCAGCAGTGACACTCCCAGATGTGCTCCCATCAGAAGTGCACGCATGTGTGCACCGAAAGATGATGCAGGAACATTCAGGGCAGCATTATTTACAATAATTCTTAAACACAGAGTAACTTAAATCTGTCAATGGGGAGCAGATGAAAATATAGTCACATGGTCATCAGAACTACAGCTACATGCCACATTGGAGATGAATCTCATACATGGAAGCTGAGTGAAAAGCTTGACAGAGAAGAATATGTACTTAGGATTCCATTTACTTCAGCTTTGGAAGTGGGCAAAACTGATCTGTGTTATTAGAAGTTAGGGGAGGATGGAGGAGGGGGCGAGTCCCAAGAAGGGGCTTCTGCCGAGTGAGTACAGTTTTATTTCATGACCAGGTAGGTACCCACGTGGGTGTAATCACTTTGCAATAATTATCTAGTTGTATCCTTATTACTTGTGCATTTTTATGGACATATGTTGCACTTCAAAAGAAAGCTTGAGCAATCTATATAGGAACTAGGCCCAGTGCACAAATTCATTCATCAGTGGAATCCTTGGCCTGACCTGCAGGATCAGGCCGAACTGGCTCTCGGACATCCCCTGAGGGTCCCAGATTTTGAGAGGGTGCAGGCCAGGTGAATCCCACTGATGCATGGCTGGGGCCAGGAAGGGATGCAGGAGGTTAGCCAGCCAGGAAGGGTGTGGGAGAGGGCTGTCTGGCTCCTTTTCTTAGTCCCAATCAGCCAGACCCCAGCAGCAAGCTAACCTACTAGTCAGAGCATCTGCTCCCAAGTGGTCAGTGCATGTTATAGCAACTGGTCGACCAGTCAACTGTTTGGTCCCTGGTGGTCAGTGCAAATCATAGCAAGTGGTTGAGCAGCCTTAGCATATCATTAGCATATTACACTTTGACCAGTTGACCAGACACTTGGCATATTAAGCTTTTATTGCATAGGATAATTATTCAGAGGAGTGGACTCATTTCACCCACCTCAACCTCTATGGATAGGCATTTTTATTAGTTTCTGGTTGATCATTCCTGTAATCCTTTTTATAAGCACAAGCATATTTATACTTATTCCTCTCACCACTTTCTTTCCTGAATTATTATATGCACTTCTCTGCTACTCACTCCACTCTCTGTACTGACCACTTGCCCATATTTGCATTACTAGGGAGACTTCTCCAGTGATGCTGGTCGGGCTAAGATTCATTTATTATATGTTAATTAACGATCTCTGACACTAGCTCCCTTTCAACACCACAATGGGACGCAAATGGGAACAGGGAATGTGACTCCAGCCCACTGAGTGCAGATCAAGGGGTTGCTCTCACCCCTTCAAGGTCTGCAGCTGAGTATCGGAGCACTCTGTCAGTCCTGTCATCCAGGCAAGAGCGCTAATGGGCAGCAGAGCTATTCCATGGGAGATGAAACTGTCCCAGAGGAGAGGAAGCTTTTATATTAAGTGACCTCATCCTTCATTTAAAATGTGAAAGAAGCCCTAGCTGGTTTCGCTCAGTGGATAGAGTGTCGACCTGAGGACTGAAGAGTCCCAGGTTTGATTCCAGTCAAAATCAGTTGCAATCTCCCGGCCCTGGTAGGGGACATGCAGGAGGCAACCAATTGATGTGTCTCTCTCACATCATTGTTTCTCTTTGTCTCTCCCTTTCTCTTCCACTCTTTCTAAAAATCAATGGGGAAAATATCGTTGGATGAGGGTGTTTTTTTTTTAAAGTGAAAGGAGCCCAGCTGGTGTTGCTCAGTGGTTGAGCATCAACCTATTAAGAAAGTCACAGTTAGATTCCTGGTCAGGGCACATGCGTGTTGTGGACTTGATCTCCCTCTCCCTTTCTCTCTGAAATCAATAAAAATATATTTTAAAAATAAAATAAAGATGTGAAAGGATCAACAGATTGGAGTGACTAAAGGAAGTGGAGGGTCAGTTTGTCTGAATGACATCTGAGAAGCACACCAAGGATTTACAAGCAGGCTGGTCTTTACAAAGCAAACCTTTTCCTTCTCTTTCCTTCACCCTCCATGGGAAGCCATAAACACCTGTGGCCAGCACCCCACCACCCCCAGAAGAGATTCTATATGTGTGTGTTTGTTTTCATTTGTTTAAAAAAATTATCAACAAAATTAATCCCCCAAAAAAATAAATAATAAATAGGTAATAATAAATAAAAATGTGAAAAGACAGCCAAGGATTACTAGACATTAAAAAAAAAAAATTGGACCACATAGAAAAACAAAATCAGAAAACTGACTCCAGAGGAAACAGATAATTTAGAAAATGAAAAAGAACTTTTTAAAAAGCAATATTCCAAGAATGTTGGGAAAATATGCCTATAAACCCAGAGCAGGTTGCTAAGAAGAATTAGAGAATGAAGAAGAGTTTTTATGAAATTAAAGATGCGATGGATAAAATAGAAAATTCAAAAGCTGAAGTAAAAAGTCAAAGGCATCCAAAAATATTAAAATATGAGAGAAAAGTTAGGAGACATAGACAATGTGGGAGGTACAATATGCATCTAAGATTTCCAGAAAGTGAACAGAAGCTAAGTAAAATAAGAGGGAAGAATATAAAGATAAAGACCCTTTTTCAAATCTTCAGATCATACAGGCTCACATAATGCCAAACAGGGAGAATGAGAAATACTTTCATAGGCACATTCATAGGCAAGGTTTCTATACCAAGGACAGAGGGAAGATCTCCCGAGTTTTGCTCTGGCACGCTGAGTCAGAAACAATCATCTCAGCATCCACAGAACAAAAAATACTGAAGATACAGACTTCCGTGTTCATTCCAAGGGGAAAGATTTCTGTACATGTACAGACACATTTAAAATCGCACTTTCTTCCCTTCTTCTCAACTTTTCTCTTTGGACAAACTGTCCTGGGATCTCCCTGTGGGGGAGGAGGGGAGTGAGACTAGGTCAGGGCTCAGAGCTGGGGCCCTGGCTTTGGGCCTCTCAAACCCCCCCCCCACCCCCCCGCCCAAGTGTCATAGCAGAGGCCCCGTAAGCTCTATAAGCACTTCTGTATCTTGCCCAGGGCCCAAAGGCAGGCCCCATTTTCAGGTTTTGCTGTTTTAGATGGGGTAGAGCATCCTACCCACTCCTCCCTGTCAGAGGTTGTGCAGTTGGTTCTGGAGGCTTCCCTGGGAATTCCGAAAAAATACAGTGACTAGGCTCAACCTGGCAGGGCTCAGTCCTCTCCCCAGGCTTTTTCATCCTCCAGGCCCTCAGCCCTGCCTTGATCCTGTGGGGCTCCACGGGGCCACACAGCTTCGATGGACTGGCAAAATGCACTGTCTACTCCCTGTTGTCTGTGAATTTGTGTCTTTCAAAGCCACTTGACTGGCTGGGGTGTCTGGAGGGTCACTGTGCATCAATGTCAGGGTGGATGTGCCCTGCTACCACCACCCGTCCCACTCTCTGCCCTCCATCTCTGGACACACCTTTCCCTTAGACTCCTTATGGAGGGGGCCCTTTGGTAGGAATGTGGCTCAGAGTCTTCTCAGCCAAAGCTCGGAGCTACAGTTACAGCTGCGGCACTCGGTCTGCTTGGCACATCCCCTCTGTGGCCAGCAGGGCAGGGCGGCCCATGAGCATGCATTGCCTGGCTCTGCCTCTGAGCAGCTTTGAGGACCACCTAGCTGCAGCCCTCTGTGTCTGAAGGAAGTGGGTCTAGCTGGGGTCTTCCAGGTCCCCCAGCAGAGTTGGAAGGTGGGAGGTTATGTGCAAGAGAATAGCAAGTGGGAGGTACCCAGGTGGCAGAACGTTCTCCCAGGAGAGATCTGGGCTTGGGAATCTGAGGGGCAGAACTGAGGCCTGCTGCCCGGGGTGCGAGTCTTCTCAGCTGTGCCAGCCTGACACAGCCACCTCTGCTCATCTGGGGCTGGTGAGGTCACTGGGAACTGGAGCCACCCTTTGTCTCCTCCCAGGCTATGCTCCTGTCACCGGGATGTGCCACCCCGTTCGCAGTTGCACCCTGAACCATGAGGACGGCTTCTCCTCGGCGTTTGTGGTGGCCCACGAGACCGGCCACGTGTAAGTGGCCTCACAGTCCTGGTTGTCTGGGGAAGGTTGGGGCTTGAGGGGCCCTACTTCTCTGAGCCCTGAGAGGCACAGAGCCCTATGAAAAGCACGAGGACATGAAGGCCTGCCCTCCCAGCACTGCACAGGGCAGACCCAAGGTTCCTTTCTGTTGAGGAAACACATCAAAGAAAGGGGCGATGGGTGCTGGGGATCTTCCCTGGATTACCCCACTTTACAGATGAATAACGGAGGCTTTGAGGGAGGCTGGCCTGGAGCAGAGAGCCAGAGGTGGGTGTGCATGCCCCCGGCACCACCTAAATCTCCGGGCTGGGCAGATACTGATGGGAAGCGCCACGGGGCCGCCGGGCCTGTGTGGGGAGTGTGCCGAGAAGGTGCCTGGAGAGCTGGCTCCACTGCAATCTCATGTCACAGCCCCCTGTCTTGGGGACAGGACACTGAAGGGCATGCTGCTGGATGCCATCTCCCCAGAGTGCCCCTGGCTTTCAGATTCTACCTATGGGACCTCGGTGTCACCTGGCTGAGGGCAGACCAAAACAGCAAAGGTCCAGGAGGGCCCAGTGGAGGGAAGTTGGGGGCACACCCAGCGTTTGGGTGGGGGAGAGCTGACAGGTCAGTGCAGCCAGCATGAGGCTCCTTTGGCTCCCCGAACAGGCTAGGCATGGAACACGATGGGCAGGGCAACCGCTGCGGCGACGAGGTGCGTCTGGGCAGCATCATGGCTCCCCTGGTGCAGGCAGCCTTCCACCGCTTCCACTGGTCCCGCTGCAGCCAGCAGGAGCTGAGCCGCTACCTGCAGTGAGTACCCCCCGTGTGCCCCGAAGACAACCTGAACCCCTGGGGTGCGTGTCCCAGGGCTTCTGGGCCCAGTGCAAACCCCTAGACCTTGGGTCCTCCAATCTGAGGTGCAGGGGAGGTGAGAGGGAAAGCACAGGGCAGGTCAGTGTGGGGGGTCCCACTGTTGGGAAGCACCTTTAAAGGATACTTGGGATCTGGGCAAACCAGGTCCTGGGTAGTCACACCAAGAAGCAGAGATGCAGCAGGGAAACTGAGGCAGCTCAGCAGACAGGCCCATCATCACAGCTCCAGAAGGGGCCTCAGCAGCCCCCACAGACTGGATGGCCAGTCCGGCTGAAGGCAGCTTGCAGTGCCCACGTGTCCCCTCACAGCTCCTATGACTGCCTGCGGGATGACCCCTTCGCCCACGACTGGCCGGCGCTGCCCCAGCTTCCCGGGCTGCACTACTCCATGAACGAGCAGTGCCGCTTCGACTTCGGCCTGGGCTACATGATGTGCACCGCGGTGAGTGTCGGAGCCGGCACCCTGGGGGCAGCGTCTCCCTCTGCACCCAGTCACACACAGTGCCCTCCCTGCCTGTCCAGACTTGGGCAGGGTGCATACAGCTGACAAGGGCTACTGACAAGTGACCTGGGGAGCATTGAGGGATGGTGGGGGCCTGGTATGGCCCCTGCGCGGTCGGCAGAATTCAAGAGGGCTCCCCTAGGAAGAAGCAAGGTGTAAAGGTTGAATGGGAGGACAGGGCATTCCAGAAGGCAGAAATCACATGCACAAAGGCCTGGAGGTGCAGGAACATAGCATGCTAAGGAGCAATAGTTGTTCCCCAGGGTTGAGTGCCAAGGCAAAGCCATTAGCGTCAACACAGGTTATCAAAATTGAGTGTATTTGCGGATCGAGGCCCACCAGGTGTGAGACAGTATGGCAAGAGCAGCAGTGTGTATCAGTGCTCATCCCACCTCCACGTAGGAAGTAAGCCAAGTTTTCCACTTTGCAGATGAGGAAACTGAGGCCCCGAGAGGTTAGGTAAACTGCCTAAGGCCACACCGTGAGCAGGTGGTGGATCTGGGTACTGAAGAGGCTGTCTAATCTCTTGCAAGTTGGTCTAAGGAAGGTGGTGGGCAACGGGGAGCTCTGTGAAAGTTTGAAGAGGCGAGTGGTATGGCTAGGTCTGAGTTTCAGCCGTATCCCTCAGAGATGTCCTGGAGGAAGGGCTCTCAGGATAGGAAGCAGAAAGGTCAGGAAAGAAGTAACTGTGAGATCCAGAGGTCAAGGCTGGAGCAAAGACAGGAACAGAGGCGAGGGCTTCGGTAGAAACTCAGGAGGTGGAGTGTTCAGATCGGGGGGGCAGGAGGGGCCTTAGGGCCTTGTAGTGACAGCTCCTGGGCCAGAGAGATGCCCACCCAGCCCTCATGCCAGGGTCACTGGCTCCCCAGTCTGTCCAGGCTCCATGGGTGCTGCAGCCATCAAGGGTTGAAGGCTGGGGAGGCTACTACCCCACAGGGACTTGAATTAGAGGCTGCACACTCGAGATTCTCATGGCCTCAGAATCATATGGAATTCGGGGCACCCACTGGTCACACAGGCCATCACAGGCAGTCAGGCTGTGCCGGTTGCACACTGTCCAAGAGGCCTCTGGGGAATAGGGACCCTGCAGTGAGAAGCACCCTGACCAGTGGCTGGTGTTCTCTTCCAGTTCCGGACCTTTGATCCCTGCAAGCAGCTGTGGTGCAGCCACCCTGACAATCCCTACTTTTGCAAGACCAAGAAGGGCCCCCCACTGGATGGGACCATGTGTGCACCTGGCAAGGTGAGTCTGGGCAGACGGCAGGCCCCGTGACACTCTCAGATCTCCAGGGACAGTCCCTTCAGCATCCTTGGGGTGGGGCTAGGGGCTTTTCCTGTCTCCTTTCTAATAATCCCCACATGACTCACGCTCCAGCCCTTGTGCTTCCCACACACTATTTTCTCAGAGCAAACCTGGTGTCTCAGAGCACCTCTCTGTGCTTCAGCCCTCTTCCTAGAGAGCTCCTTCCTCTGAGGAGCACTTTGGGGATTCCAGCAGCCTCAGTCCCCCCTGCACACTGTGTGACTGGGTCACTTCACCTTGAGGCCAGTACTGGAGTCAGGTGGCTGCTGGGTCCCCAAGCCTAGCTTAGAGGGCCAACTTGTCCCTCGAGATTGCTCAGTAGTCACCCACCATCATCTGCCATCCTCCCAGGCCCACTTCTCACCTCCAGCAAATTGCCAGAAAAAAAACAAAAACAAGCTTTTCTCTCCCAGGACTTTGTCTCCTAAATCCCAGCCTGATTCTCATCGGCTCCGATGAAGCCTCATACCTACTTCTCAGCCAGTCACTTGCAACGATGAGCCTAAGCCTGAAGCTGTGTATACTTACTGCACTGTAAGTATACACAGTGCAGTAAGTATACACAGCTTACTGCACTGTGGACTCCAGTGCAGGTCCCCCAGCCCGGGCCTGAAAAGCCCCAGATAGGTTGGGCCTGAGATTTTCCCAGGTCTTAAATTCTGCTTCATTTTATTTTGTTTGTGGTGGAGCTTCTTAAATCTACAGATTCCCAGGCCCACCCCTGCAGATTGTGGTTTGCAATAAGGATAGGGAATTGATTTTGCTATTTTTTAAGCTATGGTGAAATCTAAGTAACATAAAACATGCTATTTTAACCACTTTAAAGTATACGATTCAGAGGTGATTAGTTACATCACTATGTATAGTTCCAGAACGTTTTCACCACCCCAAAAGAAGACCCCATGAAGTATTGAGTCTCCATTCCCTTCCTCTCTCCAGCCCCTGGCAACCACTGATAGACTCTCAGTCTCTGTGTATTTGCCTATGCTGGAATTTCTTATAACAGTAATCTTATATTATGTGGCCTTTTATATCTGTCATCTTTCACTCAGCATAACATCTCCAAGGTTCCATATTGTGGTCTGTGTTAGTGCTCCATACTTTTTTGTGGCTGAGTAATGTCCCACTGTCTGGATAAACCACATTTTGTGGATCTGTTTGTCCATCAGTGGGCACTGGAGTTGACTCCATCTTTTGATATTTGTGAATGAGCTGCTGTGAACATTCAATGAGCATATTTTGTTTGAAAATCTAGGACTTGGTATTTTTAAGAGGAGCCCAGGTCATTTGGTTGTGCCCCCAGACTTAATGAACTCTTGGAAGTTGGAGGTGGGATATCTTATATAATAAAAGCCTAATATGCTAAGTGTCCAGTCAGCCAGTGGGCCATTCAACCAATCAAAGCATAATATGCTAATGATATGCTAAGATCACTCAACCGCTCACTATGATGTGCACTGACCACCAGAGGCCAGATAGGCGACCCGTTGACCAGTCGCTATGACATGCACTGACCTCCAGGGGGCAGACACTCTGACCAGTAGTGGCCAATTGAAACTGAGTGATACAGGCTGAACATGCCCTGGAGCCCTTCCACTGCCCCTGCTCTGCTGGCCAACCTCCCGCATCCCTTCCCAGCCCTGATCATGCACCAGTGGAGCCCTCAGCCTGGCCTGCACCCTCTTGAAGTCTGGGACCCCTCAGGGGATGCCAGAGAGCTGGTTTCGACCAAATTCTGCAGGCCAAGCTGAGGCATCCCACTGTTGCACGAATTTGTGCACTGGGCCTCTAGTTGGTAATAAATGCCAGGAACCTAATAATATCAGTACTAACCATATAGCCCTCTAACCCCACAGGAGCTTGATGAAGGGAATAGGGCCCTGAAGCATAACTCCAGTGGAAGCCTCAGTACACTCTGAGCTGGAGGATGAGACTAGGTGGACAGAGCAGGAGGCAGGCCCTGCACAGGTGTGCTCACCTGAAGTGTGTGGCTGGTCTTTATCCACAGTCACCTGGCCCCTGGGAGAATGTGGGTCAAAGGATGCTTATACCCCCAACTGATTGGCTCCCTCCTCCTGTGGGATGGTGGGATATGGTGAGGAAGATGGGCAGATATGGCCAAAAAGCCCCATCCTCACAGAAACAACTGACCCAGCCATGGCCCTTCACTCATTTTGGTGGTAGGACCCTTTGTTAATTTAGCCCAGTAAATAAAATTGCCATTTTTGTATTAAAAACAAACAAACACAGAGCTATGCTGATTGAGGGGCCACAGTTGGGGCTCAACTCAGCCTGCATGGTTCACAAGAGCACAGTTTGAAATCTGACCTAAACCAGGGATTCTTGTTGTGTGGGGTGAGGCTGGAGCGGCAAAGGGAGAGAGGAGGAGGGTGGGCACCTCCATGGGCCTATCAGAATCTTCCACCTGTGTGCAGTTATAAGTTCAATACTTTACTTATTATTGCAATGTAATTTTATATTCAGAAGTTAGTAATTTCTGACCTGCCTCTTTCCTTCAAGAAAAGCTACCTGCACAAGAAGAGAGGGCATGGGGAGGAAGCAGGGGTGAAGTTTGGCCAGATGGAGAAATGGCAGATCATCTTAGGCTGTGCTAAACTCAGCTGTTCCTCTTTGTTCCATTCTTCCCTCAAGCTCCTCAGCAAGGGTCACCCAGCACTCAGGCTCTGGTCACAGCCTGGGATGGAATCCTCATTGTCTACACTCCCCAGTGGGCCATCTCAAGCACATTTTCCCTTCTCAGCCTTCACTGTTACAATATACTCCTGCTCATACAGTTCTGGGTGTTCACCATTTCTAAGAAACAGAACACTCTCTGTTCTCTACATAAATTTGATCTGTAGAGAAGCAGCAGTTAAGCCTTTAGTGTCATGGCCCATTCATTGTTTGCCCCGAGTTGCACACTGTGGTGGTTCAGAACCATTTGCTTAGGCAGGGTGAGACTGAAAGGGTCAGGTGCTTAGGAACCAGGGCCATGGGTGTGCAGCTTCCTCATGGGTGGGCAGGTGTGGATGAGAAGGGAGATATGAACATGTTGCCCTTGGACAGGGAAGTGGACAATGCACCTGAGGATTAAGCTGAAGAAGTTGGACATCCCTTAGCTCCATATACACCCATCTATTCATTCATTCATTAGCTCATTCATTCCATGTATCAGGTCTCTTTACTTCCGTGGGACCTATTATCCGTGGGCATCGGCCATGAATGTGAAGAGGCAGTGGTGACATGATAGTGAATTCGGGGATGGGGAGTGGCCTGTCAGGGAGCTCAGGGAGGCTCCCAGTCAGTGACCCCCGCTGAAGCCCAAGGGTGGAGAGAAGTGGGAGCAGCACCCCAGGCAGAGAGCGTGTGATGAGTGGACCGTGCTGAGGAGAGCATGGCAGATGAGAGGAGCATGGTATTTGAAAGTCAGTGTATGAATAGAAAATTTCCAGGTAGAGTTAAGTCAACAGGAGATGATTGTCATTGAAAAGGGAGTTTGTTCCTCACAGATCTCAAAAGGAGGGTCCCACCCCCACCCCCTAACATGCCACAGGGGAGAGGGGGAAGATACCAGAGAGCAGCAGGTGGGTCAGGAGGCAGAGGGACATGGAAACTGTAGTTTCCACAGGAAGAAACAGTGGACACTGAGGCTGGGTAAGCGGGTTTAGGGTTGGCTAATGTGTACGTTTCAGTGGGTGCTGGGGCATAGGAGCTGTCTGTAGTCCTCCGGCACTTGTCTCTGGGTGATAAGGGCAAGTGGTCCAGAGTGCGAGAGCCTGCAGAGGAGGTGGTTAGGGTGGGAGCTCTGGATTAGGTGGTTTGCATATGAAGGCATGTTCTCAGGTTAATAGTTCACTATCTCCAGGAACTAGCCAACCCTGAGAGGGGCAGCCCCTCCAGAGTCAGCAAGGCCCCCGATGTCACAGTATCAGAATCCAGAAAATGAAAGGCATGGTTAACACACGTGGCTCCCAGGAAGGTTGGGCAATGGTGGGAGAGAGGGAAGGACTAACTGACCTAGGTGTTTCCTGTGCCTACTTGGTGTCCTGCGTTGCCCAGCATGCTGGGGACCTGGCTCATATCTGCTCTGTGATGGGCTTGCCCTTCAACCACGAAGCCTATATGCATATACTGCGGAGGCAGGGCCAGGCCAAATACAAAGGGTCCTCCCAGGTGGATATGCCCCGCGGGCCAGGCTGGTGGGCTCACCTTGCCCTCCCTGCCGGAGCCAGGGTCAAGGCAGCAGGAGGAAGGCAGGCCCAGTCTGGTTCTTCTGCCTTGGTGTGTCTCAACAGGAAAGGGTCCTCCCTCTGTGTGCTCTTGTGTCCAGATGAAGCACCCTGGAGAAGCATCAGCCACCCTAGTTTTCACAAACTTCTGAGGACTGTTTCAGAGATACACGCCTGATGCAAAGGCCTCATGATACTCCTGTGCAATGCTCATGTTTCCTGTATAGCTGAGAATTGGCAGGCAGGCATAGTGACAGGGATACCCAGAGTTCAAGCCCTGGGTTCCTCCTTCCTCACCGTGTGACCTGGGGCCATTCTTTCCTGGGAAAAGTCAGCTACTTGCCCTACTTGCTTATCTTCACATCCCAAGCTCCTGGCACATGGTATCCACTAGGGACATGCTGATGGATGGGGAATGGAGACCCAAGGCTTCAGCAGTTCAGAAATGCTACATGCTCCCTTCCTGAAACAGAAAGTCTGCCATTCAGGCTTCCAGACCCACCAGGCAGTATTCCTAGCCTGCTAGGTATGTCAGTGCTGTCCGGAGTACCCAGCCCATGACAAAGCCGGTCAGGTTGTCCCGGGGTTCTGTGATGGGCTCCAGATTCACTCAGGACACGTGAAATTGTGTTTTTAAATATTTAACTACCTCTACTGGATGAAATATTTGTGAGCATTTAAACCTGTTATATAGCCTTTTAATAGCATTAAACTGTTTCTCCCATAATAGCACTGAGCTATCAAAGTAGAAACGCGTTCATTCAGGGTAACTTCCCTCTGCTCAGTACTCATGGTCGTCCAGAAGGAAATAAACCAAAAGTGTAGAGGAGCAGGTTCTGTGTGGTGGGTCATGGTGTTTTCCTTTCTTTCTGTTTTGCTGAGTTGTCATTTTCTGCCTGATGCTCCTGCATTGCTTCTAGGCATTTGGACCATTGAACAATGGGCCTGGGTGGTATCCTGAGCTGTGTGGGGCCCAGGTCCTCATTTACATACAGGCACCAATTTGTCCAGTGAGAACAAGGGGATGACTGTGTGGCTTCTTCCATTGTCTTGGCCCTTGGTTCCCATGGCCACCAGTAACTTAGCGGCCCAACCACAGTCACAGCCTTCAGAGGTACCAGGAGAACTCCCCTCACTTCCTCTGCGTTGGCTTGGGCTATTGTAACAAAAATGCTGGGGTTTGAAACAACACATATCTCCTCACAGTTCTGGAAGCTTAAAGCCTTGCATCAGGGTGCCCACATAGTCCGGTTCAGGTGAGGGCTGCAGGTTGCCTTTGTCTCTCTGTCTTCTCACATTCCGAAAAGAAAAGTCATCTCTCTCATGTCTTATTAAAAAGGCATTAATGCCATTCCTGAGGGCTTCACCCTCATGCATTAATCACCTTCTGAAGGCCCACATTCTAATATCATCCCCATGGGAATCAGTATTCAACATATGCATTATGGGATGATACAAATATTCAGTTCACAGCCTTCCCTTACCTGGGCTCTCTTTCTTGCCTGCCAACTTCACCCTGCTCCCTCAGCTGAGGAGGACACCAGCCAGGATTTCTGTGAGGTCTTCCCTTCCCTTCTGTGGCTGAGTAAGGGGCACGTTGGAGTGAGAGATGAGGTCCCCATGGCTCAGGAAGAACATGTCCCAAACACTGGTGGCCTGCTGTCAAGTCTATCTGACCCCTATCATTTGTGACTATGCTTGGTGGCCATGTGCCCAGATGGAGCCCTTGAGCACTTACCTGGAGCCTGCGGAGGAGAACCCAGAGAATGGCAGCTTCTGCGTGGCCTTCCATGGGCTCAGCCTGTAAGGCAGGCCTGGCAGTGCTACTGTGTCAGGAAGGAAGAGGAGAGATGGCCTCCAGGCAGACATGTGCTAAAAAGTAGGGAGTCAAGGAAGGACTTGCCTGAGAGAGGAGAACCAAGAGGGATGCCTGGGGATGACTTGGGCATGGAGAAGGCAGCACAGCTCTCCTGGAAATCAACTCTGAGACAGATCTACAGGCAGGGACTTTCCTGGGGAGAATGTGAATCAACACCTGCAGGAGAGTGAGACATCGAGCAGCCATATGGTCATAGCATGGGGCTCAGCCAACACCAGGAGCCCTGAGCTGGGCTGGGCTGGCCTTTTAGAATTGTTCCCAAAGTTGATGAATCATTGGCCATGACTATCCCCAGAGAAGGGACATGAACCTGGGCTAGACAGCTCTCTGATGAGGGCATGTCCAGAAGAGTGATGATTCAACCTCCATCCACCAGCGACCAACACTTGGCCACTGGGGGAGAAAGAGCCTTGATCTGTGCAAGATCTTATCACAGCATCCACTTCAGCAAAGGTGGGGGAAGAAGTGGAGCTCAGGATGTCTCCTGAGGAAAGGCACTCAAGAGGGAGGGGGAAAGAAATGGCAGTCTGTTAGTGCATGGCATGGTGGTGGGAGGTGGAGCAAGTCATGCAGAGCCTTTACCTAAAATCAGTGGAGAAAAGCTGCCTCAACTATACCTGAAGTTGTGACTGCTTCTATATTTGCAACAATTTATGTTTACTTTGGGAGTTTGTCTTGTAGATGGGACATTTTAAACACAGACCCAACTTGGATATTTCTTTAGAAAGGCTTTGTAACAAGATGCTGCGCCTGTCTCAAAGCTGTCAAACCTTCATACCTGTTACAAAAAATAAAAAATAAGGGAAACCTGAATGCATGTAAAATATAAAAAGTTTATTCAAAATGTTAATAAAGCTTTAACACACTAGTTTAACTACCATTTTGAAAGTTGTTTTGGAATGCTATAATAAAGAATAAAATTACAGACTTCATATATATATATATATATATATATATATATATATATGTATATCCTCTTTTAACATTTTTTAATTTGTGTATTAAAATTTTCAGATAAAATTTAAGGGAAATTTTTAAAAGGTAAAAAATGGGTAAAGAAGTCAATAGAAATATCTGACTTAACAAATTTAATTATAATAGAAAAAGGTTTCAGATCAAAAGCAGTCATTCATAGGAGGAAGATGAGGTAAATATGGGAGGGAAGTAACAGACTCTTAAAACACTTGACAATCCAGTTATTGAAGAGGAGTAAATCTGATGATCACATTGGAAAAGCGTTTAAATGTCTTAACTGAAATGTTGACATCAGTAGATTAAAAATAGCAGCAGAGTAAGTGGAAGCTCACAGATATGCTCCCAGGACCAAACTGAAACTATAACTAAAATACAAAACAGCCGAAACCAGTGGATATAGCATCGGCCTGTGGACTGAAAGGTCCCAGGTTCGATTCCAGGCAAGGGCATGTAATTTGGTTACGGGCACATCCCCAGTAGGGGGTATGCAGGAGGCAGCTGATCAATGTTTCTCTCTCATTGATGTTTCTGACTCTCTGTCCCTCTCTCTTCCTCTCTGTAAAAAATAAATAAAAAATACAAACAACCACCCTGAATAATTAACTGAAGACTAGCTAGAGAGAACCCTAATAACCAATGACAGAAATTGGAGACTGCATAGAGACTGGTAGGAAGGGCGGAGGCACAAAAGGGCTGGCCAAGCTCCCACAAATAGCAGCTGAAGTTCTAGAGGGATATCTCAGCTCTGGAGGATGAGAGGTTCCCATTGAGAACTCTGGGGTCTAGTTCCTAAGCTAGGCTCCAGAAGAGAGCACCAGAACTGAGAAAGGTGCCCACATAACATCTGACTGTGAAAAGTCTAAGAGACAAGGTTGCTGTCTGCCAAGGAGAGATGGCTAGAAATGCAGTTACCCTCTTCAAGAGCCAATGCACAAAATTTCAAGTGTGGGCACTCACCTTGGGCTCTGGCAAAGGAAGGGCAGAGTAGACTGGAGTTGTGTAAGCATAAGCCAGGGTTGGGGGGATCTTTCTGTGCTGAGTCATTCCCTCACATTGTGGAGGTCATCTTTCTCAGGCAAATCTTTGCTATCCAGGATTTGCCTGGAGGAAAGATAGTTGACCCAACCTATTGGAAAAGCCCTTAACCCACCCTGTGTAGTTTCTAAGGCCCATTAAGAGATTAGAATAGCAGCCTCTAGGCAGAAGCAATTTCCTCACTCTGTTAGAAAACCTCTCACCCCACTTCTGGATGACTGCTTGAGACTATTCCAGGCTAAATCCAATCAGCCTGCAGGCAGAAGTGGGTCTCTGGAGGCTTTGAGTCTTTGCCTGCTCTAATTAGTCGGAAATAGCAGTTTGGGCCTCCATCACAAATACCATCCTGGACTGCTCAGCAAGGAAAAGCCAGCAGGACCCCAAGTACCTACAGATGACATCTGCAGACCATCTCTGTGTGGGAAGTAGTACAGCTCAGAACAGGGACAATCAAGGTGTGAAACTCAAAGTAGACCCAGCCTCTGGGCTAAGAAGTTTCTGACCACTGGACTACTAGGGGATTCAATGTCTTGTACCTCAATCAGGTTTCTCAGGGCTAGAAAAGGACAGTGACCTACACTAGAAAAGCTCCCAGGAGGCTCAGGATAGACACACCAAGGAACAAGATTCTACAATATCAGAGCAAAACCCACTAAGCCCCACTAATAGCAGACCCAAAGCACCTGTATAACAGCTGGCATAACATCATTGAGGTTAAACCTCACTGGCAGCAAATTGGAGGGGAAATCCCTTCCACAAACAGGACATCAACAAGCAAGTTCCAATTACAACAGGAGAGCCTAAACAATGCACACAAGGGACATTTCTAGATCATCCAGCTCAAGCGAACAAAGAGGCTACACCACTGGACCCCTCAAGACACTTTCTACAAAAGGCCATCCCACAAAGACTAATATAATACATAGAAGTATATACAAAGAGACAGCTAAAATGGGGAGATAAAGAAACAACCCCCAAATGAGAGAAAAGAAGGAATCTCCAGGAAAATAACTAAATAAGATGGAAGGAAACAACCTATCAGACTAGAGTTCAAATCAATGGTTATAAGGACATTTAAGGAACTTTATGAAAATTACAATAGCATGAAAAGGGAAATAGAAGCCATGAGTAAGAACCAGAAAGAAATGAAGAATGATGTGTCTGACATCAAGAACACACTGGAATATATTAAAAATAAATTGAATGCAAAAAAGGATCAAATCAGTGATATGGAAAACAAGATAAAAATAAGTAACCAATTAAAGCAGCAAATAGAAAAAATAATTAAAAATCAGGCCCTAGCTGCTTCAGCTCAGTGGATAGAGCATCAGCCTGCAGACTAAAAGATCCCAAATTAAATTCCAGTCAAGGGCATGTACCTTGGTTGCAGGCACATTCCCAGTAGGGGGTGTGCAGGAGGCAGCTGATCAGTGTTTCTAACTCTTTATCCCTCTCCCTTTCTCTCTAAAAAATCAATAAAATATATATTGTTTTAAAAATCAGAAAGATAGCTTAAGGGAACTCTGGGACAACATAAACATAACATCTGCATTACATAAATACCAGAAGGGGAAGAAGGTGAGCAAGTAACCAAGAAACCATTTAAAGAAATAGTGACAGAAAACTTCTTCATCCTGGTTAAGGAAAATGTCACACAAGTACAGGAGGCACAGAGGTCTCAATCAAGAGGAACACAAAGACACCCACACCTAGATACATCATAATTAAAATGGCAAATGCTAAAGACAACAAGAGAATCTTAAAGGCAGCAGGAGAGAAATAAAAAATTACCTACAAAGGAGTTCCCATTAGACTGTCAGCTGACTTCTCAATAAAAATACTTTAGGCCAGAAGGAAGTGGCATGAAGTACTTGAAGTAATGAAAAGCAAGGGCCTAAATCCAAGACTACTATATCCAGCAAAGCTATCTTTAAAATTGAAAGTGAAATAAAAAGCTTTCAAGACAAAAAAAAAAGGTTAAAGGAGTTCATTACCACCAAACCAGCAATGCAAGAAATGTTAAAGGAGCTGCTTTAAGAAGAAAAGGAGAGGAGGTAAACACCAGTACTCACAGCCTCCCATAACCACATCAAAATTACAGCTAAAATACAGAAAACCAACATTCAGACCTGCCTTAAAGCTGGCTGAATGGAAGTCAGAAACAATAGAAGTAAAGAAGAAAGCACATTGAGACTGGTAGAAGGGGCAGAGGTGCAGAATGGGCTGCTAGCACCCACATGTACCATTTTTTTAATAATGAGGGATATAGTCCCTGCAGATGCTGCCAATTTGGAAAAAGGGGTCCCAGCCCCTCACCAGACACCCAACCAGGGTCCCAGAGCTGGAAAAAGAAACCCTCATAACTATGGGCTTTAAAAACCAGGGATGCAAGGCTGATAGAATATTTGTAAATCAATAAATGTGATGCATCGCATAAACAAATTGAAGGATAAAAACTACACGATCATATCAATTGATGCAGAAAAAGCGTTTAACAAAATCCAGCACCCTTTTTTTGATAAAATCTCTCAGTAAAGCAGAATAGAGGTATCATACTTCAACATTATAAAGACCATATATGACAAACCTACAGCCAACATAATATGCAATGGGCTCATCAGTCAGACAAGAAGAAGAGATAAAAGGCATCTAAATTGGAAAGGAGGAAGTAAAATTGTCAATTGCAGATGACATGATTTTATACATAGAAAACCACCAGGAAATTATTAGACTTAAGTGACTTCGGCAAGGTAGCAGAATACAAAATCAACATCCATAAATTTTTATACACCAATAATGAACTCTCAGAAACAGAAACTTAAAAAAAAATCCCATTTACCATTGCAACAACAATAAAAATAGGGTAACTAGAAATAAACTTAACCAAGGAGGTATAAGACCTGTACTTGGAAAACTATAGGACATTGAAAAAAGAAATAGAGGAAGATACAAACAAATGGAAATATATCTCATGAACATGGATTGGAAGAAGGAACATCATTAAAATGTCTACACTACCCAAAGCAATCTACAGATTCAAGGCAATCCCTATTAAAATAGCAATGGCATAATTCACAGAGCTAGAACAAATACTCCAAAAATGTATATGGAACTATAAAAGACCCTGAATAGCTGCAGCAATCTTGAGAGAAAACAAAGTAGGAGGGATCACAATACTGGATAGCAAACTATCAAAAAATATACTACAAACCCATTATAACCAAAACACCCTGGTACTGGCACAAAACAGGCATATAGACCAATGGTTCAGAACAGAGATCCCAGAAATTGAACCACATCATTATGGTCAATTAATATTTGACAAAGGAGGCAAGAACATACAATGCACAATTAATATTCGACAAAGGAGGCAAGAACATACAATGGGGCAGTAATGCACCCATAAATGGTGCTGGGGAAACTGGACAGACACATGCAAAAAGATGAAACTAGACTACCAACTTATACTATATACAAGAATAAACTCAAGGTGGATAAAACTATAAAAATCTTAGAGAAAAACATAAAGTAGTAAAATCTCAGGCATCTCATGTAGCAATATTTTTATGGATACATCTCCTAGGAAAAAGGAAGCTAAGGAGAAAATAAACACATAAATTACATCAAAATAAACTATATCAAAATGAAAAGCTTCTGCCCAGCAAAAGAAACCACCCTCATAATGAAAAGAAAAACCACTGTATGGGAGGACATATTAGTTAATGATACATCTGATAAGAGGTTATTATTCTAAATGTATAAAGTACTCATACAACTCAACTAAGTAAGACAAACAATCCAATTAAAAATGAACAGAAGACCTGAGTAGACATTTCTCCAAAGAGGATATACAAATGGCCAAGAGACACATAAATAAATGCTCAAAGTCAGAAATCATCAGAGAAATGCAAATTAAAACCACAATGAGCTATCACCTCACACCTGTCAGAATGACTGTCATCAAAAAATTAACAAACAAGTGCTGGTGAGGGTGTGGACAAAAGGGAGCACTAGTTCACTGCTGGTGGGAATGCAGATTGGTACAGCCACTATGGAAAACAGTATGGCGTTTCCTCAAAAAGTTAAAAATGGAACTTCCATTTGATCCAGCGATCCCACTTCTGTGAATATATCCTTTAAAAACCCAAACATCAATCAGAAAGAATATATGTACCCCTCTGTTCATAGCAGCATTATTTACAATAGCTAAGATTTGGAAGCAGCCCAAGTGCTTATCAATAGACGAATGGATAAAAAAGCTGTGGGACATTTACACTATGGAATACTATGCAGATTAAAAAAAAAAAGGATCTCTTAGCCTTTGGGACAGCATAGATGGACATGGAAAATATTATGCTAAGTGAAATATCACAAGATGGCACTTATTTGTGAAATCTAATAGTATCCTGCTATTTTACTGAGCTCGTTTATCATTTCTAACAGTTGTTTGGTGAATTCTTTAAGGTTCTCTCTATAATAAAATTATGTCATCTGCAAGTGTTGACAATTTTACTTCTTCCTTTCTAATCTGGATAACTTTAATTTCCTTTTCCTATCTGATTGTTGTGACTAGGACTTCGGTAAAAGTAAACAACCTTGACTTATTCCTGATTTTAAGAAAATGCTTTTAGCTGTTTTCCATTAATTATGACAGTTGCTGTGTTATGTTGAGGTATATACCCTCTATTCTCATTTTGTTGAGAGTTTTTATCATTATGCTGGATTTTGTCACATGCTTCTTCTGTATCTATCAATATTACCTCATGTTTTTTATCCTTCGTTTTGTTTTTGTGGTATAACATGTTAATTGATTTGCAGATATTGAACTAACCTTCAATAGGAATCCTAGGAATAAATCCCACTTGATCATGGTGTATGATCTTTTTCATGAATGGCTGAATTTTGGTTTGCTAATGTTTTGTTGAGGATAGTTGCATCTATATTAATCATGGATATTCGCCTATAATTTTCTTTTTCATAATATATTTGTCTGGTTTTGGAATCAGCATTATGCTGGTCTCATAAAATGAGCTTGGGAGCCTTCCCTCCTCTTGAATTTTTTGGAATAATTTGAGAAGGATAAGTGTTATTTCTTCTTATAATACTTAGTTAAATTTACCTGTGAAGCTATCCGGTCCAGGACACTTACTGATTCGATTTCACTGGCAGTAATTGGTCTGAACCAATTTTCTGTTTCTTCTTGATTTGGTCTTAAAAGATTGTTCCTAGGAATTTATCCATTTCTTCCAGATTGCCCAATTTGCTGGAATAGAATTGTTGAGATATTTTCTCATTATCCTTTGTATTTCTATGGTCAGTTGTCACTTCTCTTTCATTTCTGATTTTCTTTATTTGGGTCTTCTCGTTTTTTTCTTGATGAGCCTAGTTAACATTTTTACCGTTTCAAAGATTGCTTGGTTTCTTTGATCTTTCGCATTTTTCTTAGATTGTATCTTATTTACTTCTGCTCTGATCTTTATTATTTCCATCTTTCTACTCACTTTCAGTTATTGGTAGTATTAGTCCGTTTTTAAATTTTTAATTTTTTGTGATGTATTTTCTTATTCTAATTTAATATTTCATTTTATACTTAATTTAGTATTTTTAATTTTGAAATGTTCTCCTTAAAATGGGCCCCTGAATTGTGTAAGCTTCCTCCCATGGGCAGAGATGGGATAGTGTGATAAGACTCAAGTTCCCTGCTTGCCAGTGTTTCCTAACTATATTCATAAATTTATCACATCAGCATACTGCCTGACCTGCTTCCATATTTTCTTAAAATTGGCTTTTTTTTTAATGTAAACAGTAGATCTTACATGTATCTGGAACCCCTGGCTTGGTGAGCTACTTGCATTTTTTAGTGTTCCCTGTGTGGGCATGCCAGTGGCTTCACCCTAGGGAAGTGGTGTGGGACAGGCTCTGGCTAGCCAAGGCGCTGGGGAAAATAGGAGGGCAGGGCAGGGCAGTAGTGGGGGAAGCTGGGTGGGCCAACATCTCACTAGGTCTCCTGAAGGGCTTAGAGCTTCCAGGAGTGAGTAGGTCTGTCTCCCCATTTGCCTCCAGGGCTAGGCAGTCCTCACGGACACAGCAAGTTGGAGGGAGGGCAGGAGGCCATGGGTCAAGGGGACGACCTGTCTTTCAGCACTGCTTTAAAGGACACTGCATCTGGCTGACGCCTGACATCCTCAAACGAGATGGCAACTGGGGCTCCTGGAGTCCATTCGGCTCCTGCTCACGCACCTGTGGCACAGGCGTTAAGTTCAGGACCCGCCAGTGTGACAACCCACAGTAAGTTGGCCCTGGTGTTTCCCAGCTCTCCTGGGTGGCAGCTGTGGCTCCTGAGGCCCCTTCCTATCCTCAGGGTCCCTATTGCTGCATGCCAGTTCTGGAGAGGGTGCAAGGGCGGCTTCCTGTTCCCTGGGAGGAAGGTGAGACTCGGAGAGGGAAGCCTCATGGCCCTGGTTGCACAGCCTGCTGGGAGCAGAGCCGGCCCTGCAGCCCTGAAAACCTGGTCTCCTGGCCTGCTATCCATCCCCCGCAGGCTCTGCACCCTCCTCCAGACACTGGCTGGCTCTGTCCTTCCTGGCCAAGCGTATCAAGGACATAAGGTGGGACAGAGAACAGGAATCAGGAATAAGAAAGAGGAGGGCGCTCTTGGTTCCCAGATGCCAGGAACCTGAACAGGGAGAGCAACTGTTTGTAGTCAGGCAAGGGGCAGGGCGAGCAACATGCTGCCTGTACCCAGCTACCCAGGAGAGAGAGAACTGGAGAGACTGCCCCCACGCCCACTGGACTCCTGTTGCCAACCATGCTCCCCTTCTTGCTTCCCAAGTTTGGGGCCTGCTGTGCTGTCCTCCCTAGCTCCTCCCTGTCCCTCTCATCCCCCACACACACTCCATCTTTCTGATGCATGCCCCCTCCTCGGCCCACAGCCACTCTTCCTGCCTGTACCCTTAGCCTGGGCCTCCGCTAGGGCAGTGCCCATGGAGAGGGGCACGTGGAGTCAGAATGCCCGAGTCCCAGGCCCCTGCAGCCCTGTGTAAGTCAGGGAGGGTCACTTAGGCCCCTCCCCCAGGCCTCAGGCAGCCTGCCCATGGAGTGATTATGGGTGCACTTACAGTAATGTGAACAGGACCTGGGTGCAGGAAAACTCCCACAGATGTCAGCTCACTGGCCTTCCACCTGCCCATCCGCAGCCCTGGGCTCCCAGGAGACATGTGGCTTTTGTCTTTCTCTCTTTAGGCCAGAGTTTTAAAGATTTTCATTTCCATGAAAATGTTAAAAATCTGGAATTTCACATAAAGAAAACAAATTTCTAGCCTTCAGATTGGGCACCATAGCAATACAGGCTGCCCCCACCCCAGGCCATCTTCACTCACCTCCCCTGCCCACCTGAACCCCTAGATATTGGGTTGGGGTCCTAAGACCCTAAGCCTCGGTCCTAGGATCAACACCCTTCTTTGGACCCTGCCGTGGCCTCACCCAAAATTGTATTATGACTTTCTGTGCATGAACATTTTTCGGGGGAGCAGGTCTCTAGCTTCACATCACCTTCTCAGAGGAATGTGCCCCCAAATTTAAGCCCACCCCGGTCTCTGGTGCCCATCTAGACTGCGGGCTCTGCCTTTGCAGCAGCTTCCCTGCTCTACTCAGCCGGGCTGCTGCATTTCTCTGGTCATGCCCTGAAATGGCCACCAGGGGCTCAGCAGTAATAGCTCTGGGAAGAGGGGTCAAGTCCATGTTGGCCAGGAAGGGACTGGCGTCCTGGGCTGCAGCAGTGGGAGAGCCTGCCCCTCAAGGTCACTTGTGCCTCCTGCTGGCCACCCCAGCTCCTGGGGAGCCTTCTCCTCCCATTTCTGACTACCGCCTGCCCCGAGGCTCTAGGCTTCCATCCTGACTATGAGCAGAGGCAGGAACCAAAGTGCCCTGCCTGACTCCCCTCAGGCACCCTGGGGATGCTTGCCTCAAGATGAGACTGACCAGACAGGAAGTTAGAATTGCAGAGGCCATAGGATTCTGGGTAAGGACTGTGGGAATGCAGCAAGCACTCAGTAAATGTCTCAGCTGCCCCCTTCACGTGCTGATGGAGTAACTTAGACTCCGGGTGCAGTCGAGAGAGCAGGTTCGGCCTGACTTCCCTGCCCTCCATGGGCATCCAGGCCGATTCCTCCTGCCTGATGCTGGGTTCCCGGGTTCCAGCAGACACCCCCTGGCCCGGTTCAGTAGAGAAGAGGTACACATTCTGACCTTTTTCACCCGCACACTCTAGGGATTTACCCCTCGGCTTTGCCCAGACTCCTCGATGGCAGCAGAGGTCAAGGGCAAGTGATGAGAGCAAAGCTGTCAGTACGGCCTGTGAGCCCATTTGGTCCTGAAAGCCATCCGTCCCAGAGAATAGCCACGCCCTGCCCAAGGCCAGCATCCCTGTCAGACCGCATGCAGCTGTGACGGCTGTTCTTTCACGCCGGCCTCACTCACATCTGGGGAGATGCGCGCAGCGGCAGCCCAGAGCATTTCTGAGCTCAGGGCTCCACACAACCTCTATGTCAGCGATGTAAGGCAGGCCTCCCCTTCATTCGTTGTCCAGTGATAACTGCGGGACTTCGTGCTGCCCATTTTAGGGTTACCCTCCCTGTGCTAGTCCCCAGCTCTTCCTATGTCGCTGGGACCACTGTGAAGACGCCCATACAGCTCTAGCTAGACCTGCTTGCAGGACTGAGTTCCCACTGTGTTCGCTGCCCAGACCCTAGTGGTCGTAAAACTGCAAACAATCCAGTCCCTGGTGTTTCGCTTGCTCTTCCCCCTCCCAAACTCTCCAGCTCCCTCTGTTTTGGAGTCCACGTGGATTTCAGTTCCAATCACTGTGCCTCTTGCCTGGGCTGGCCAGGGATTCCAGCAACAGCAGACCCTTCCTGCTTCCCCCACAGCGGCTGCTGCTGCCCTGGCCCCCCTCACCTGCAGCCAGGCCTGCACCCCCTTCTCCTGGTGACACCCTTGTTGGTATTGTCATTGGTCTAGGTCACTGGTCGGCAAACTCATTAGCCAACAGAGCCAAATATCAACAGTACAATGATTGAAATTTCTTTTGAGAGACAAATTTTTTAAACTTAAACTTCTTCTAACGCCACTTCTTCAAAATAGACTCACTCAGGCCGTGGTATTTTGTGGGAGAGCCACCCTCAAGGGGCCAAAGAGCCGCATGTGGCTCACAATCCACAGTTTGCTGACCACAGGTCTATGGTATTATCAATGACCCTGGCGCCAATCTCAGAGTTATCCTTTCTTCCGATCTCCTATCAAACACTGAGGCCCCTTGGTTCTTCTTCCACACACTTTTCTGACCATTATTCCCCCTGGACCCCTGGAGAACACAGCGCCTTGCGAGGGGCCTCTCAGAGGCACCTCCTTTCCCGTCCACTCTGCTGTGCTGCACGCAGTTCCCCTTGGGAGGGGCCTCAGTGCCTTGGAGGGGCCTCACAGAGGCACCTCCTTTCCCTCCACTCTGCTGTGCTGCACGCAGTCCCCCTTCTTGTTGCACGCAGAGCGTGACTTGCTCAAGTCTCAGGTGAGGCCTTGGGTTCTGTCTGGCTCTGCCACGATTGGCATATGGCAGCACTGTCGTCCCCAGCTCCTCCCAGGTTCTGGCCTGCCGCAGCCCATCCTTCACCCTGCAGATGCACTCGCCAGCCAGAGCTGGTGCCTTTTCTGCGGGGCTAGTGCGCTGTGGATCGTTCTCAGGGAAGTGAGGGGATTGCAGAAACAGCCCAATTCGCTGGGGTGGAGAAAGGTGGGGGGAGTGTCCACCGTGTGCCCCACACTGGGAAGAGCCTGGGCAGTGGGCCTCTGCTATTTCAGAACTGCTCTTTGAGTGCCCACCCTGCGGCAGGCGCAGGCACAGACCTCCATGGAGAGGAGACACGGGGCCCGGGGGAGGATTGCCAGCCCTCTGTACCTGATGCTCTGGGGCCTGGGAGGCTGCGGTGCTGCCCTGGTCTTGCCTGGCTTCCTTCTCCAACATCCCCCAATTTGTACAAGTGGAGCGCGAGTGCTGGCGTCTTCCTCTGGCACCGAGCTGCAAGTCCTTTGCTTTCTCCTCCAGCCCTGCCAATGGGGGCCGCCCCTGTGCAGGCCTTGGCTACGATTTCCAGCTCTGCAACTCCCAGGACTGTCCCGACTCACTGGCCGACTTCCGCGAGGAACAGTGCCGGCAGTGGGACCTGTACTTCGAGCATGGTGATGCCCAGCACCACTGGCTGCCCCATGAGCACCGGGACGGTGAGGCTCTGAGTGGAGGCAGAGTGAGGCTCAGGACAGGGCAGGGTGGGTGGACTGGGGCTCACGCGTCCTGTGAGTCTGTGTGAGCAAGGCAGTCAGCCGCAGGGCTGCTGGGGCCCACTCCACGATTGAGGCTGGGGCTTGAGGCAGGACGACAGTCCCAGGGGGGCCAGGACGCTGGGCCTGGGCCAGGATGAGGGGAGAGGACCAGGAGGCTCAGCCAGGGCCAGGCTCTGCTGCCTCCCTCTGCTGGAGGATGCTGTGGGTGTGTTACTAAACCCGCTCAGGGGGCGGAGGTGGGGACGGAACTGAGTGGACCCGGCCAAGGAGCCAGGCTACCTCCAGCCTTCTCATATCTCAGATGACAGTCGGGACTCAGTTGAGTTTCAGAAAAGATAACATGAACTATTTTGTGTGCTCAACAGTATTTATTGGCCCCTAGGAACTGAAAGGCCTGGCAGCTTCAGGCATGATCCAGTTTGTATTCTGCTTGGTTCCCCTCCCTCCTGGTGGGATTTTAAACATGTGGTGTTTGTTCCCTCCAGGCACGGGGCAGGGGCAGGATGCCAGGGTGGGCCTGTCACCATCACCCTGCGTGTGATATACCAGCAGAGCGCCCTGCAGGCAGGGGAGCCAGCACAGACACAGCCCCCCCCCCCCCCGGAGGTGGGCTGCAGCCTGGTGGGCAGGGTGGATAGCCATCAAATAACCCAGCGTTTCAGTGACTTCTGAGAGAAATACTGAGAAGGGAAGATGTCAGGGAACCAAGACTGAATCAAGCGGCATCTTATTTGGGGTTTTAGAGAAGGTTGTCTTCAGTAGAAAAGCTGGCAAACAACCATTTGCCTTCCCCTGGGTGTCGGGGGCCGAGGGGCCTGAGGCTTGGGCTACTCCAGCAGCATCCTGGCTCCTGGGAAAAGCTCTTCCCAAGGAAACTCAAAGGGGGTGCAGTCTCCTGGCCCCTTTCCTTTTCCTGCCCCAGGACAGGTGTGGGAGTGGGGGGGTGAGAAGGAGAGTGTGGGAGGGGAGTAAATCTTAAGAAGACCCTCATGGGAATTTCTCATGAGTGGACTTGGGAAAGAAGGTGGACAGAGCAGCCCCCACTTTCCCCTAACACCCCTCTTCCCTTCCAGCCAAGGAGAGGTGCCACCTCTACTGTGAGTCCAAGGAGACCGGGGAGGTGGTGTCCATGAAGCGCATGGTGCACGACGGAACCCGATGCTCCTACAAGGATGCCTTCAGCCTCTGCGTGCGAGGAGACTGCAGGGTGAGTGCTCTGGTGCCAGCGTGGGAGCTCAGGGTCTCCACTTCAGGCGTTTTGAGGGGACTCATGCAGAGTGTTGGACACGGCCCTTGGAGCAGGGCAGACCCCCGGCGAATGTCGGCCTGCCCCGCCTCTGTGCTGGAGGCTGGAGTCATTGAGTATGCCTCGGAGCACCATGGGGAACTTGAGGCTCCTCCTGAGAGATTCTAATTCCTAGGTTGAGGCTGGGACCCAAAGGCAGGATTTTTATGAGCCTGCCAGTGATTTCAACACACACGGTCCTCGGTGACCCTGCCACCTCCTGGCACTCTGATGGCCATGGGCAGCTCACTCTTGCCCAGGGTGGCCCACCAGGGGTCTCATTGCTTGGTTCTTTGTAGAAATGCCTGCTGTGTTTCCGGTTGTCATTAGGGTGTCTTTGGCTTCCCCCTTAGGCTGACACAGGAAACCACTGGGGTAACCTCAGCATACCATAGTGATCGAGCTCAGACTTGCCTCCTGCCAGATTCCCTGAAACAACTGGGAGACCCTGCAGTTTGTGTTGACAGGACTACGTGTATGTGCCATGCGGACTGACTCTCCTAAGGAGTCTCTGGCAGAGAACCTGGCACAGTGGTCGGCAAACTCATTAGTCAACAGAGACAAATATCAACAGAACAATGACTGAAATTTCTTTTAAGAGCCAAAATTTTTAAACTTAAACTTCTTCTAACGCCACTTCTTCAAAATAGACTCGCCCAGGCCGTGATACTTTGTGGAAGAGCCACACTCAAGGGGACAAAGAGCCGCATTTGGCTCGGGAGCCCCAGTTTGCCGACCACTGACCTGGCAGAATGCAGTCACCCCTGCAGGAAGGAGTGAGGCTGGAAGCACAAGGAGGTGGGGTGTCGGTCAGCCCCTCCCGTCCACTCACGTAGGACCCCGGCCTGAGCTGAAGGAGGCTTCTCTAGGACACGGGACGGGGCGGGGGAGGGGGGGGCAGACATAGGAGGAGGCTGGCTGAGTGTGACCCTTGCAGGGAGCCAGGTCACACAGTCTGCTCGGACAGTAGACCAAATCCTTAGAGATGAAGACAGCAGTGTTTCCTCTGTACCCACGGGGCTTTGATTTATGGAGGTGACAGGGAGAACACAGAGAGGCAAGTGCCATTGAGAGAAGAATTCATTACTTACATTTCCCAAGAGAAGGGCATGCCATGGGGAAGCACCAGGTTTGTTGGGGGCAGAAGCCTAGGCCAGAGCTCTCATTGGGGACCCTGGCGGAAAAAGGAGTGGGGCAGGGGAAACGGGTTAGGATTGGCCAGTTTGAGGAACTCTGGCAGGCTTCATTCAGCTCTACGGCTGGTCTCCAGTTGCCTGCTGCCTGGCCCTGGGACAATTGGGGGCAGGGGAAATGGTGTTCTGATAGGTGAGAGAGAAGGCAGGTTTGCATCTTAAAGGTGTGCTCCCAAGCTAGCCCTTTGCCATCTCTAAGAATGGCTAGTCCTGGGACATCATAAGACACATAAAATTAAAAACATATATATGTGACCGATACAGGCAATAAGCATGGGAAACATTTAGTAGAAGAAGCTTTGAATGGCAGGTTCTAAATGCTTGCAAAAATAGCAGAGAAATCAGAGCATTAATTTACCATCTTAGTGGGAGCAGCCAGCTTCTCTCCTGGCATTGACAATTTAAGAAGAGATTAAGTATTTCATTAACTAATGATGTTTTGAATAGTAACAGCAAGCTGATAATTTTTACATAATTAGAGCAAACAGATACTTACATTTATATATGCTCATATTGCAAAATTTAGAAAGCAGAGGAGGCAGAAAGGAAAGATGGAAAATACAAAAGATATGGGGTAGTAGGAAGATAAACTATGTAACTCCTAACACTACAAGTGAATGTGAGATTCTTATTTTAAAAGAATCTAATTCTAGATAAAAAATAATAATAATAATATCCAATGAATGTTGTCAATTAGGGAATATCAAAACACAATGACTTGGGAAGCTTAAAAGTGAAATGACATTAACTAGAGAATGAAAGCTCGGGCACCTGTAACATACATACACCGCAAGGAATCTAAAGAGAACCAATAATATTAATCTCACAGGGGCATTTGGTTTTGATAAAAGGCGCCATCCACTCCCTTGATAAAGTAATAACATGTGCCCTAGCAGGTTTGGCTCAGTGGATAGAGTGTCGGCCTGCGAACTCAAGGGTCCCAGGCTCGATTCTGGTCAAGGGCATGTACCTTGGTTGTGGGCACAGTGGGGAGTGTGCAGGAAGCAGCTGATCAATGTTTCTAACTCTCTCTCCCTCTCCCTTCCTCTCTGTAAAAAAATCGGTAAAAATATATATTTTTAAAAATAATAATAACATGCTATCAAATATATCACTTAAAAACTGCTATGAAACAAGCTGGCAATATCTGATATGATGGCTCACTGATAGGACTTCCTAACAGATGGGAAGGCAGGAAAGCAGCTCTTCTTAGCTTCCTGCCCCTTGCCATGTGACAGACGCCCACGATCACTACCAGCCGCTCCCACCTTGGCTGGAACCGAAATGGAATCAAGCTGTGAGCCTCCCCTGGTCACAGCAGCCACACAGAGCAAATCGGGGACACGTGGCCATCCCCATCCTGAGTTATCATTAGCCCCATTAACCCTTTAAAATCTAAAGTGAGATTTCAGGCAGGAGAAGAACCTGTGCTTCGCTGGCCTCTTGTACTTGATTAAAGTCATTTCCACCTAGTTCAGTTCAGACCACTGTTCCTCACAAAGGTCTGTAGACACCTGCCTGTGCCTGGATGGTCACACCACCTGAGGTGCGCTGGCCAGCAGCTGCCCAGACAAGAATATACTGAGTCAAACAGTCTTTGCAGGCAAGGCCTTTCGACTGTGATTGTTAGACATCCTGATTTCAGAAACAATTAAAGGTGAAATGAAATGTGTTTTAGAACAAAGGAGAAATTATGATAGGCTATTTTAATATCTCTTAAAGCCGTTCATTCACTCTGGGGATTTTTTGTTCATCATCTGTGATTCACAGAACAAAAGCTCAGAGTAAATTCTCAAACATTATGCTGCTGCATTTTCTCTTGTCCGAACATCCTTCTTCTCATCCACCCAGGTGGGACTTCCACATACTGTCTTCGGTTGTACTCGGGCTGCAAGCCTTTTTGGAGGGAACACGGGAGTCCATGGAGAACTCCTAAGGGCTGCTCTCACCAAAGGCATGCGATCTCTGTGGGTGGCTCCTGTCAGACAGGCTTCAAAGTCAGAGACGGAGCCCTCCTGATGCCAAGTCCTTCACTGGTACTTGTGCACACCTGGTTAGCATCCACCTGCCTCTGCCTTCTAGTTGTTTCTTAGGAAACCTAAGCATTGATCCCCCTCCTATGAGAGGCTGGAGCAGCCCTTCCAGGAAATACACTGCTAACATTCTGCACCCAATCCCAGTGTAAGGGCTTTTCCCTATACCAGCAAGCAATTCTATGACACCAGAGGGGAGTCCTACAGTTCAACTCAGTTCTGATACTGTCCGCCTGAAGATAATGTCAGATCCCACAGGTTAAGGGCTCAGTCTTACAATACTGGCCTCACCCCTTCCGACTGCCACCGAAAGTTCAGTTGTCACCTGTAATTTGACCAACTAGCTATAGATTGGAGATTCCCACAACCCCCTCCTTGGGTTTAATTAATTTGGTAGAGTGCCTCACAGAACTCAGAGAATTGTTTGATCACTTACTTGATCACCGGTTTATTATAAGAAGATAAAACTCAGGAAAAGAAACAGGGGGCCAGGTATGGGGAAGGGGCAGGGAGCTTCCATGCCCTCTCCAGGTGCACCACTCTCCAAACTTCACCTGTTCACCAATCCAGAAACTCTCCAAACCTCACCCGTTGGTGTTGTTGTGGAGTTTGCATTACGTAGGTATTGTTAACCTAAAGATAAAATGCCTTTCAAAGTGAGAGGCAACAAGCATTTATTTGAGATCAAAGCATAACTATTCTGGAATCACTGATTCAGACAGAAACCCAAATAGTGTTCTGACAAAGGCAAGGGGTATTTATGAGAAGGGGAAAGGGAGGAATTACATCCATAGAAGGAAGGCATTTCTATTGATGCCGGTGACATAACATAGTGATGTTAATTCTAAACAACTTTTTAATTTGCAGTCCAGTAGTCCTAATAAAAGCTTTCTTACTGTCTTTGCAAACAGTTCTGCGGGGCACAGGGTTGCTCTAGGCCCAGTTCCAAGGTGATTCTGCCCTGCTTTAGCATTCCAAGGTTTGAGGCATAAGATGTGCAAGGCAGTTCCTGTGGGATAGCAGCTCCAGCTGCATTTTAAAGTGGCTCCTTATTTTTTGTTACATTTTTCCCCTTTTGACGAATATTATTCCTTAAAAACATCACTGATCAATTATCAGAAAGCAGCACTGATACGTTATTAAAAGCAATGGTCCTCCATTTTCAGGAAGTTTTGTTTTCATGCCATTGTCTCCAGGAAGGCTCATTCCCAATATGTCTGTCCCACGTAGAAGGGAAAGTGGTTTTTTTGACCTAAAGGAACACTGGGCCACATTTGAGCAACAAGAGCACCAGAACAGCGGAAGGCTTTCCTTCTATGGACGTAATTCCTCCCTTTCCCCTTCTGCATTGATGTGGGACAACTCATTGTTCAACATGAGAAGGAGGCGGAGCCAGAGTCACTGGTCTTTGCCAAGCAGCTCTCGGTGAAACTGTGCTGCCAGCTCTGCCTCAGTGTGTTTAAGGACCCTGTCATCACCATGTGTGGGCATACATTCTGTCGAAGATGTGCCTTGAAGTCGGAGAAGTGTCCTGTGGACAATGCCAAGCTGATGGTGGTGAACAACATTGCCCTGGCCGAGCAGACCAGGGAGCTCTCCATCCACGGCAAGCATGCTGTCAGGCAGCAGGGGTCAGGAAACCCACTGTCATTGAGGTGGACCCCCGAGGCTGCCCCTTCATTATTAAGCTCAGTGCCTGAAAGGACTACGACATCAACTGTGACTACAGGCCGGTGCGATGTCCAACAACCCTAACTGCCTGCTTCTTCTCAAGATGAATCTGGAGGCCCACCTCAAGGAGTGTGAGCACATCAAGTGTCCCCACTTCAAGTACAGATGCACATTCATTGGGAACCAGAACACATATGAGACCCATCTAAAGACCTGCTGCTTTGAGGGCCTGAAGGAGTTCCTTCAGCAGATGGATGACTACTTCCTTGAGATGCACGTGGCATGGGCCCAGAAGGACCAGGAGACCACCTTCCTGTGCTCCATGCTAGGCAAGCTCTCAGAGAAGATTTACCAGCTGAAGAAGAGCCTGGAGCTCAAGTTCAATGTCCTAGATAAAAACCAGAGCAAGCTGAGCGAGGACCTCATGGAGTTCCAGAGGGATGCATCCATGTTGAACAATGAGTTGTCCCACATCAACGCATGGCTGAATATGGGCATCCTAGGATCCTATGACCCACAGCAGATCTTCAAGTACAAAGGAACCTTTGGTACCACCAGGGCCCCATCTGGTGTCTCTGTGTCTACTCCATGGGGGACCTGCTCTTTAGTGGCTTCTCTGATAAGAACATCAAGATATGGGACAAGTGTACTACCTACAAGTGCCAGAGACACTGGAGGGCCTTGATGGGATTATGCTAGCACTCTGCCTCCAGGAATTCAAGCTCTACAGCGGCTCAGCAGACTACACCATCATTGTGTGAGATATCCAGTACTTGCCAAAGACGAACACAATCTGGGCCCATGACAACCATGTGCACACTGGTCCCCTCACACAACATGCTCTTCAGTGGCTCCCTGAAGGCCATCAAGGTCTGGGACATTATGGGCACTGATCTGAAGTTAAAAAGGAGCTAGAAGGCCTAAACCACTGGGTGTGGTCCCTGGTGGCTGCCCAGAGCTACCTGTACATTGGTCCCTACCAGACAATCAAGATCTGGGATATCCAGACCCTCGACTGCATCCATGTCCTATAGACATCTGGTGGCAGTGTGTACTCTATCGCCATGACGAATCACCACATTGTGTGTGGTGCCTACGAGAACCTCATCCACATGTGAGACATTGAATCCAAGGAGCAGGTGCGGATCCTAACAGGCCATGTTGGCACTTTGCATGCCCTAGTGGTCATCTCAACACCAGACCAGACCAGTCCCCAGTGCATCCTATGATCAGTCTCCCAGGGTCTGGAGTATGGACAACATGGTCTGCACACAGTATAACTGCACTGGCTGTGCCCCGGGGCCGGCTCTTCTCAGGGGCTGTGGACAGCTCTGTGAAGGTTTGGACTTGACAAAATCCAGGCCATGTCTCGGCTTCTTCTGGGCCCATCGTAGGCCTGTCCAAACCAGGCTAGTCTCAGGGTCTTTGCCTGCTCTTTTGGGGATAGGTGGGCAGGCTCACCAGGCCAGGCAGGGTCCTCCTGATCCTGTATCCGGCAAGTCTCTCTCTGTCTGTCTCTGTCATCATTGCTGCCAGGATAGTGCCCAGACCCTCTCTCTGCACTCTAGGTATAATGCTCGCCTGCTCCATCCTCTACCCCTGTACCTGAAGGACACTCTAACCACTGAATGATCCTGGCAGGGCCAATCATTTGTATATTTTAATTTAACTGCATAGAAATGTAAAGTTTCAAGTTACAAAAAGATTTTGGATAACAATTTTTAAATACATATACCATAAAGTAATTATTGAAAAGTTTTACCAAAAAAACCTTTTATTTTATTTACATCTATTTAATTTACTAAATTTAAATAATTACATTTAGATTAGTCAAACATTTTATGAGACATTAGATACATTTAATTATTATTCCAAACTATTTTCCTGTTGACAAACCCTATAACAGAGATAGCATGAATTTATTTTTAGTAAACCCAGATAAAATATAATTTTATATTAAACATTGTTAACTTTAATAACATTGCTATTTTAATTAAACCAACAAATGTAAATCTACTTTGTTATTAAATCTTTTCCCAAAGCACATGATCCTGAAAAGCTTTGTGTTAGTTCCTGTTATATTTAATTTAGATAAGTGGTTAAGTTCTTTAAGCTAATTAAACAGAGCTTTTTATATAAACCAATTTTTATTAATGTCCTCTACATACACATACATACATAGACATAATCAGAGATCTGATTACTTCATTTTAAAAAAGTTTTTAACCATTAGACAGGTATAGTAAAGATGTGATATGCAAATTAACCATCACATGGTCACAAGATGGCTGAGCCCACAGTGGAGGTGGGTTTCCCATAACACAAGATGGTTGCACTCACAGCAGAGGCAGGGCTCCCATAATGCAATCAGGGACCTGAGGCTGCATGGAGCTGGGTGGGGCAGGAGACTTGAGGCTGTGCAACCCCCCTCGCCCCCCAGTGGAACTTGACTGGGGACCTCAGGCCACACCCCCTGTCCCGGCACCAAGCCAGGGGATCTCAGGCCATGCTCCCCCTCCAGCGGGCCTTGATGGGGGACCTCAGGCCACGCCACCTGCCTGGTGGGGCTTGACAGGTGACCTCAAGGCATGCTCACTGCCCTGGTGCCAACACGGGGTTCCTGAGGCCATGCCCCCATCCGACAGGGCTTGATGGGAACCCCAAGGTGCACCCCATACCCTAGGGCCAGGCAGTGGGACCTCATCCCGCAACCCCCACTTCGGTGCCAGCCCAGGGAACCTGAGGCTGCGTCCCTGCCTGGTGTGCGCTGGGGTTTAATGGGAGACCTGAGGCTGAGCCCCCAGCTGGAAGGGCAAGACGGGGGACCTGAAGCTGCACCCCCACCCAGCAGGGCTTGACAGGGATGGGGCCAGCCGGGTCTGGATCTCACCCAATAGGGTGGGCCGGCCGGAGCCGGGTCTCACACAATTTTGATTCACGCGTGAGTGGGCGGGGACTTAACTCTGGGTCAAGGAGAAAGATTTTCATATACATTTTACTAATTTTATTTCACCCCTGACACTTCCATTATAGAAAAAGGGCAAATAGCAATATTAAAATATTTCCTCTAATTAATTTTCTTTTAATGTGCACGAATTTTGTGCATCAGACCACTAATTTATATATATGCCTAAGCAGCCATTACAACCAAATAACCTGAATGACTGAAACCACTGGTCAACCAGTCAACCAGTCGCTATGACGTGCACCAACCACCATGGGGTAGATGCTCAATGCAGAAGCTGCTTCCTGGTGGTCAGCGCACTCCCACAACTTCCCGCGGCCAGCCAACTGCCCCTGGTCCCTCCCCCTGGCCAGCCAGCCAATCTTGGCCCCTGGTGCTAAACCATTCCTAGATGATCTGCTTCTGGGTAGGAGTTTCATACATAGTAGAGCAGCTCCCTCGCTGCAATCTATTGAAAGTCAGCCCTTGACACAGGGCTTGTCTCAGTTCCATCCTCTCCCTTCCCCAGGGGCTGCCTGCCCACTGCGGTGATGGCGCAGTGGCGAGGGAAGGAGGGGGGGAGGCAAAGAACCGCGTGGTGGCAGGGCACCAACAGCAGCAGCAGCATCCAGCGTCTGTCCCTTCCATGTCCAGCCTGGCAACTGTCGCCTCCTCTCCCAACCCCACTGGGCCCATGGGTGGCAGCACATGTGGCCCCTTTCTCAGGGAGTCCAAGGTCCCACTCCCTCCTCGGGGCCAGCAGCCAACCTCCTGTGGTCCCTCCCCATTCCCCTCTCCCAGGCCAGCCAGCCCTGATCAATCTGGCCCTAATTGCTGGCCAGTCCTAGAGACCCACCCATGCACAAATTCATGCACTGGGCCTCTAGTTAATTTATAATAGTTGGAATAAGTTGTTAATTTAAGTGGCTAAAGCTTTAAGATTTGATAAACAGTTTTTAAGGAATGGGGCTGCTTAGCAAAGGAGCCCATACAGCTACTTATGGGATTTTTTTATTGTTGACAGTATTACAGATGTCTCCCATTTTCCTACCTTTTACCACCCTCCACCCAGCCCCTGCCCCAACCCAAGCCTTCCCCATACTATTGTCTGTGTCCATGGATTATGTATTTCTATATATATATAAAACCCTAATATAGAACTAACAGTGAAACAACTGAACAACTGGTTGCTATGACATGCACTGACCACTAGGGGTCGGGCATGGGACAAAAAGATTTGCCATGTGGGACATAGCAGGCATCAGCAGCAGGCAGCAGAGCATGGAACATGGTGGGCATCAGCCACATTGGGATGGTGGAGCAGGTGAGGGAGGATACCAGTCACTGTCATTGGAGCGAACCTCCAAAGATCTGAGGAAGAAGACCTCCAAGGCAGTATCCATGGAGTGGCAGCTCTAGCTCCATTTTAAAATAGCTCCATTTATTATATTTTTAAAATATGGTTGATTATATCATTGGCCATTTGGTGATTGGTTCAATCTCCAGCCCCTCCCTGCACATCAGGAGCGGGACTGAAACTTCCATCCCCCATCACATGATTGGTTCTCTGGGTAGCGGGCTTCCCATCCTCAAATGAGCCAAAAACCACCTCATTAACGTAACAAAAGGCACCTTTGAAGCTCTCAGCACAAAGAATTCCTAGCAGTTTAGCTTTGTGCCAGAAATGGCTAAAGACCAAATATGTGTTTATTATAAATCACAATGTCACAACTGCCCTGGCCTGGACAGGGCTTTTCTCCCATCCTCCTCCTCTCCATTGTCCCCCTCAGCATCACTTCCATCCCTCACTGAGGTCATACTCTGGGCCAGACAGCATATGACTGTTTACAAGGACCACCTCTTCTCTCTCTGACAATATCCCTGACAGGGTGGGCTGCTCTGACTCCGTGCCACCAATGTGGAAACGAACTCAGAGTTCCTCTAAGACTGCATGGCCATGAAGTGGCAGATCTAATGCTTTCAGCTCAGACTTCTATGACTTAAAAGATCCATTTCCCCCCAGTTTATCCTGTTCCCTTTCTTTGTTAAATTTCCCCCCACATAAATCATTAAAATAAAAATAAACATGTTCATTTTATTGATTTGTTTTCACCCTGCTGACTTCCAAAATTAATTCAAAAAGGCTTATGATCATATAAATCAATAAAACCAAAACTTGTTCACTTCTATTCACAGATACAAAAATGATGCATGAACCACTGCTCTGTAGCCCTTTTATGGGTTAGAGTCCCTGTCCTCAAAGGTCCTTTTTGAGATAAAAGTCAGAAATGGAAGACCAGAGTGGGAGAAAGAGGTGAAGGTAGGGAGAATTGGCTCCGAGCTTCCTGGCAACCAGGACAAAGAGGAAAGCAGGCAATGCTACGGCACACTCTAGGTGGCTGTCCCTGCTAAGCTGGGAAAGCTGTGGATGTGGATATCGGTATGAAAATGGTGTCAGGCCATGAGCATGCTCCCTTTCTAGCTTCTGTGGTCCTGGGACTGGTGTGCTGCCAGGGCTTTAGAGAGAAAAGAACCTGAATTTATTACTGCCTCTACCAGGAGCCCCTGAGAAAAGGAAGGTCCCCAGTAAGTGTGAAATAATTTTTGCCACTGAATATTTTGTTGAGAGTATTTGTTGAGAGAGTTACCAGATGAGGTCTGGCCTGGAGCGGGTCTGCCTCAGGCCTGCTGGAAGTGTATGAGTTCTTGACTTCATGTGGGAAAGATTTCACAACAAGAGTCCAGGTGTTTTTTTTGTTTTGTTTTGTTTTGTTTTTATTATTATTATTAAATTATTATCTGTGTACATATCTTACCATACCCCCTCTCCCATACATATCCTCCCTCCCCAGAGTTTTGTTTCCATTGGTTGTACTTATATACATGTATACAAGTCCTTCGGTTGATCTATTATCTCCCCCAGATCTCCCTACCTTCCCCGCTATAATTTGACAGTCTGCTTGTTGCTTTACTGTCTCTATATCTTTTGGTTCATCAGTTTATAATGTTCTTTATTATCCATAAATGAATGAGGTCATGTGGTGTTTCTCTTTCATTGACTGGCTTATTTCACTCAGCATGATGTTCTCCAATTCCAAGCAGGTTGCTGCAAATGATGAGAATTCCTTCTTTTTTATGGCAGCATAGTATTCCATTGTGTAGATGTACCATAGTTTTTGGATCCAATCATCTGCTGACGGGCACCTAGGCTGTTTCCAAATTCTAGCTATTGTATTATAGATTGTGCTGCTATGAACATAGGGGTGCATATATCCTTTCTGATTGGTGTTTCTAGTTTCTTGTGATATATTCCTAGGAGTGGGATTACTGGGTCAAATGGGAGTTCCATTTTCAGTTTTTTGAGGAAACTCCACACTGTTCTCCACAGTGGTTGCACCAGTCTGCATTCCCACCAGCAGTGCACGAGGGTTCCTTTTTCTCCGCAACCTCGCCAAAAGTAGGTTTATTAAAACTGGGGGCAATGAAACAAAGGCTTAAGATAGGAGAAGCAATAGGAGAAAGTCAGTGAAAAGGGAGGCCTTGGAAATAGATTCAGGGGATAAGCCTGGGATGAGCTGCTGCTGCTGCCCACAGCTACCCTGGTTGCAAGTCCCAGGAGGTCCCTTAGAGTTTAGGAGAAAAGGAACAGAGGTACAAGATGTGGATGTACTCTGATTCCTTTATCTTGAGACTTCTTATCTTCCTTTACAGTTGGCTGTAATCCTAGTGGAGGGTCTTAACAGAATATTCATTAGCTTTTCAGATGTGTCCTTCTAGGTTTTGATTCATCACAATGTGTGCATAGAGGGATCAGGGTTATCTGGTTAGTTTTAAAGACCAGAATTGAAAAGGGACAGGACTAAGGCTGTTCTGTCCAAGGATTGTCTAGAATGTGTAAACCACTATTCCTAAGTGTCTTTGATTAGGGAAGATAAAACCTTGTGATTCATTAGCTGGCTATAAATTGCTCAAATCATTTGGCCTTAATTATTTTGTCTCAATTTCCCTTATTCCACTTGCCATGGAATTTCCCTAGCTTCTTACTCTCCTACCAACTTTTGTCACCTCCTGTCTAGACACCTGAAGATAGACTAAGGAGAGCATTGTGTTCCTGAAGATAGACTAAGGAGAGCATTGTGTTCCTGTGGGCAATGTGAAGGCTGGGGCACCCAAGCCTAGGTTATGGTGGGCACCCTGGAGAGGCTGCTGGAGGGGCCTTGCTGCATGGCCCTGGGCGAGGGACAGAGACCGGGTCTGAGTTACAGCCCTCAGGACAGGAATGTTCATTTCGAGGCCAGCTTGCCCAACTAGGAGTCTCAGGATGTGGCCCTGTGTAGGCTGTGCTGAGCCCTCTGAAGCCATACTGTCTAGATGAGTGAATGCGTGAGGGACGTGACTTCCTCAGGTATGCACGTGGGGTCTGTCTTTCTCCAAAGCCCTGTCTCCTTCCCCTGCATGGAAACTACTAAAAAGGGATGCCCAGGGACAGGCACTAATGCCCTGGGGGCACAGTCAAGCCAGCACCCACGTGGGAAGGGTCTTGGTGTTCACTGCAACCCCCTTCCCCTTCACAGAAGGTGGGCTGTGATGGCGTGATTGGCTCCAACAAGCAAGAAGACAAGTGTGGTGTGTGCGGAGGGGACAACAGCCACTGCAAAGTAGTCAAAGGCGTGTTCACTCGCACACCTAAGAAGCTGGGTGAGTGAGCCCCCCCCTGGCCCTGGGGCCTGACTGTCTACAGCAGTGTTTTTCAACCTTTTTTGGGCAAAGGCACACTTGTTTCATGAAAAAAATCACGAGGCACACCACCATTAGAAAATGTTAAAAAATTTAACTCTGTGCCTATATTGACTATATATAAAGTAATTCTCTTGAATAGGAATCAAATAAACACAAAGAAAGTATTTTATAATTACTTTATTATGAAATATTAAGTAGACAAAATAGTGAAAAATTATAAAATCCTTGTCTTGTTTGCACCTACGGCACACCAGGAACAGCGGTTGAAAAACGCTGGTCTACAGCACTGGATGCTTGTGCTTGGGGCTCTGTCTGGGTTCATGGCTCTTCAGAAAGGGTGAGGTGGTGGGAGAACCTGAATCAGGCAGTTTGAGCCAGGCCCCAGGGTGGGTGGGGTACAGGGAGAGTAGGGCCCAGGCGAAGGTTCAGGGCAGAAGATGCCAGAATATGGGTACACAGGGTGGGTCTCAGATGTCTATTTGAGGGCAGGGGCTTGCTGAGGCCACCCCTCCCCTGCCTTTTAGGGCTGTGGGCCAGCTGGGGTACCTTGCTCCCTGTCCCTTCACTGCCTTTCTAGGTGGGAAGTCAAGACCCATGAAACACTTGGGCCTCTATAGCTGTCATTGAGGGCAAGGCCCTCCATGCCTTGTCAGCACCCCAGTGACTCCTCTCCTCTCATTTGTCTTTGTCTCCTCGAATCCCAACAAGGTTACGTGAAGATGTTTGAGATCCCCGCAGGAGCCAGACACCTGCTCATCCAGGAGGCGGACACTACCAGCCATCACCTGGGTGAGTCCCACAGCCCAGGAAGGCGGCCATTCTACAGCTGGCTCTACCGGGTATGGGCAGCACCCCTGGGGTGGGAGGCCCAATTGGAGGGACTCCGGTTCCTGGCTCAGCCCATGCTGTGGACCTTTTCCGGATTCACCTTTTGGTGGAAGAGCCGTGCGTTTGGATCAGAGGGCTCCGGGCAGCAGCTGTGGTGGGATATGTGCCCCACACCACCCACCCAAGCCCACAAGAATGACTCCCCACCTATGGCTAACGGGAACTGCCCTTCACCCACTGGGAGGCAGGCAAGTCTGCAAGCAGGAGAGTCCTGAGTAGCCTCCCCACACACCTGACCAGAGCGCCTGCCTGGAAGGTGGCCTCAGGCAGTGTATTTGCATATTTTCCATTCGTGAACTTCTACATTCCTGAGATTCTGTCTAGTGTGGACATCTCTGACTGCTCTTGAAATGTGGAATGTTCCAGCAGCTCTGGATGCCCCTTCCCACGTGGCAACCCCCTGCCAGAGGGACTGCTCACTGAAGCTGCCTGGGGCCCATCCTCACCCACTCCCAAAAAAGGCTTCTGGGCCCAACCTCCTGGGTAGTCACAGGGCCCAGAAGTGATGCAGGGGGCTGCCGGGAGATCCTGATCAAGTCCCTTCCCCCAGTTTGGGGCCCACCTTCTTCCGGTCCTGCGGGGCTCAGATTGGTTCAGGACCTCACCATCTGGCATCCCTGCTGAGACGTGACAGAGCACATTTTCCTTTAATTGTCATTTTTCTTCTGTTGTTACTTTAAGAAGAAACTTTATATTGCTACCCAAAATGCAAAACTAGTACCACTTGCCTTAAACAGAAGGGCACTTGCCTTAAAAGTCAGTGCCCCCCGGAAAAAAAAAAAAAACAAAGACTCCAGGTCCCAGGTCCCCTGTCTCTGCAGGAGAGGAGAGAGAGCTGGTGACACGTGAGGACCCATGACACCTACTGAGGTTCACTGTGTGCTGTAGACAGAGAGTTACAGGAGGCTCTGTGCCCTGTCCACTCCCCAGGGCCCCCTCCACACCATGGGACGCGTGAGGCTTCCTGACCAGTGGGGTCCTCAGCTCCAGGCACTCTGTGCAATGGCCTGAGCCGCCCCCAGTAGGAGCAAGCCTCTTCGGGAGGTATGGGGAACTGGTGCGGCCCCAGGCCGGGCCCCTGTTACAGATGGGCTGGGGAGACCCTGATTTTCAGCTGGACATATGCTCACCCCATGGCAGGAAGCTGCCCCAGCATTGTGCCCTCGTGTCCAGCAGAGGGGGGTTGAGGCGGCAGGCAGGGGCCCTGAGTGCCTGCTGGGTGTTCCAAATAGACTGCAGAGAGGAAGCCTTGATAGCTGTTTCTACTTCTGGGCAGAACCCCTGCTCCTCCAAAATCTGTGGGGGCAGGTCTGAGAAAAGACCCTGGGGCCCTAACCAGTTTGGCTCTGTGGATAGAGTGTCGGCCTGTGGACTGAAAGGTCCCGAGTTCGATTCCGGTCAAGGGCATGTACCGTGGTTGTGGGCACATCCCCAGTAGGAGGTGTGCAGGAGGCAGCTGATCAATGTTTCTCTCTCTTATCAATGTTTCTAACTCTCTATCCCTCTCCCTTCCTCTCTGTAAAAAATCAATAAAATATATTTTTTAAAAAGACCGTGGGCCTGGCAGAAAGGCACAAGTTCTAGCCAAGTGGCAAAGGAGGAGCCCGGCTCTCAGGTGATTTGGACTGTCTGGCAAGGGCACTCCCTGCACCTGCCCAAACCAGTGTGCGCCCCCGCCCTCCGTCCCCCCTCTCCCCTCCCCCGCCGCCATCCTGGCCTCCCTCCAGAGTGCCTGGATCTTGCCCCTGGTAATCATGGTGGGCGCTCCCTTTTGCTGTTTTCAGCCGTCAAGAACTTAGAGACAGGCAAGTTCATTTTAAACGAGGAGAACGACATAGACCCCAATTCCAAATCCTTCATCGCCATGGGCGTGGAGTGGGAGTACCGGGATGAAGATGGCCGGGAGACGCTGCAGACCATGGGCCCCCTTCATGGCACCATCGCCGTGCTGGTAAGTCCCCAGGCCGGGGGCAAGTGGCCACTGAGGAAGGATGGAGCCTCCTGCATCCTTCAGGCCATGCTTGGAACAGCCTCTCTGGCCCGTCCATCCTGTGTCAGAGAGGGGGACAGGCAGTTGGGGTTCTGGGCCCTCCATCGCTCCCAGTGACCTCAGGCACTCTCCCTTACAAGGGTTCTGGTTTCCCTGCTGAGTGACACTGGTAGCACCTTTCATCATGCTCCCTCATGTCTGCCATCCAATCCCAGTTGTATCGCACCCTGGAGTAACGGACAGGGTTCAGGATGCTAGACCACCAGCCCACTGGGCTTGTCCCTGAGCAGGCCTGGACCCCAGGTCTTCGAGTTCATGAGCACGGACTGCTCCTGGTTAGGGGTGTACCGAGGGGGACTTGATTTTCTAATCACTTTTTTAAAATCAATTTTAATTACATAATATATTTTATCTGTTAAAAAAAATCAAACCGCTAGAGATAAAACTAAGGTGAGTTCACTGTGGTGGGGGGACCTCACCCCTGGGCATGCGCTCCGATTGATTCCCCTGCAGGGACAGGTAGGCCTCGGGGCCTGCAGGTTCTGCATTGGTAAATTCACCTACTTGCAAAAACGTATCTGTAATCCCCAAATAAAAACTCAGTGTGCTTTCCACAGACAAACGCAGAGCAGTGGCATGCATGCTCCAGCTGAGGGGGAGCCAGGGACCCTCTGCTGCTTGTCTTAGCTCCTACTATAAACCAGTGTCCTTTTCACAGGTATTTAGTGCCATATTTCTCACACGTTTGTGCTTTAATGGGATGGTTTCACTGTTTAAAATGCCCCCAGACATAGTGCTGAAGGCTCCGGGCGGTTGGTTCCCCACGGTGAGCAGGTGTGGGGTGCCCCATGGAGCCCGTGCAGAGTTGGGGAGCTCCTTGCAGGCTGTGTTACAGGGCCTGGCCTGGAGTCAGATGGCAGGGAACTAGCACCATGTATTAAGTAATGGTCCTTACACAGAAAACGTGTAAAAGATAAGGTTACATGTTGACAGTAGATGAGAATGCCATGGCCGGAATCTCGCAGGACCCTAACACCCTGTGAGCAGTGGGTCAGTGTTGGGGACTTTGTAGAACATGATGACCTACAGCGAATACCCAGACTGGGCTGTACGTTGCCTTGACTGACACTTCTGAACTGGCTTCGAGGAGGCGGAGGTGGGGCAGACGCATTCACGGCCGTGTGGGGGCACAGGTCATCCCGCAGGGAGACACCCGGGTCTCGCTGACGTACAAGTACATGATCCATGAGGACTCGCTCAACGTGGATGACAACCAGGTCCTGGAGGATGACTCCGTGGGCTATGAGTGGGCCCTGAAGAAGTGGTCCCTGTGCTCCAAGCCCTGCGGTGGAGGTGAGAGGCTCCTCAGGGTGGGAAGGGGCTTCTAGGGGAGGGGCTTCTGGAGTCCCCAGGGCCCTGCTGACTGCCCGGCCAAAGGCACATGCCAGGCATGAGAAGACGGCCCCCAGGAAGGTTGAGGCAGTGATCTGTGTCTGGGTGACAAGGGCATAGCCCTGCCTGGGAGGGAGCAGAGTGTGAGCAGGAGGGAGGTGTTCAGAGCAGCAGGCCTAAAGCAGCCAGAGGGCATGTGTGGGGTCTGGTCGATGCCAACATGAACCTAAATCAGTGCAGAAGGCAGGAGCTGGCCTGGCGGGAATTGCAGTGAGAGTTGGTTGGATGGGTTACCATGGCATCACGAGGCAGGGCACAGGGAAGATGTAGGCTGGCTGGAAATGGGTGGGTTCATTCAGAAAAGCCTCCCAGACCTTCCCAGGCAGCGCTGGGTGCAGAGGGGTCCCTCCTGCCCACACCTCAAGAAACTCACAGGTGGGCGGGACATGCAGGCATACAGGAAGCTCTGATTTGCCCAGAGTGGTCCCTGCTTCTGCGGGGTGAACAAGATCAGAGGCAGAGATGACAGCTCAGCCTGCAGGAGCAGGAGCCAGGACAGATCTCCCGCAGATGCCAAAAGGGGTTCGCTGATCACCCACTCCCTGGCACTGGCAGACAAAGGCTTCTCTCTCCAGTGCTTGCACCTGGTATTGGTGTCCCCAACTCCTGTTGAGCCTCCCCAACCCCTGTACATTTCCTCTGCATGTCCTGCTGATTCTTGCTTCTACATATCTCTTGGACCCACCTGCTATTCCCATCTTCCCCTGGCACCCCTTCGCTCCCTCCCTGGCCCTGTGTGTTCACTCGCCCCCAGAGTGACCTAGTAAAGAGGCAGATCAGACCATATCCCTCCTGGTGTCGTAACCTTCAGCAGCTCCCTCTGCTCTGAGAATACAAACAATTCTCCTCATGGCCCCCAAGGTCCAGGCAGCTTACTAACCTCTCCACTGCTCACCCTGGCTTTAGGTGCTTCTCCTGGGCATGCCATGCTCCTGCCTCAGGCCCTTTGCACAGGCTGTCTCCTCCCCTGGGGGCCCCTCCCCTGCCTTCCCCCTCTCCTTCCTGTGATGCATCCAGATGCCCAGACTGAATCAGGCTGCCCCACCATATTCCCCCATGTCTCGCTCACTAAGCTGCGGTGCTGTGGCAGCTGGCCATGGCACTGTGACCTGGTCTCTATAATTCTTAGTGGGGAGGGCTGTCCTATGCATTGTAGGATGCTGAGTAACACTCCCCAAGTTGTAACAACTAAGTGTTCCAGACATTTCCAGATGTCCTCATGTGCAAAGTCATCCCCATTTGGGAACTGCTGCCCTAGACTGGTGGGAGGAGACTCACAGGACATGTTCCCACGGTTAGCCAACTCCTGGGTCACGCCAGGTCCTCGGTGCATGTTAGTGTAAGGTGGAGCAGATGGCTAAGCAACAGGAGAGGAGATGAATCCTTCCCTCTGTCCCAGGATAGCCACGGGGCAGGGAGCAGGTGGTCGCTCTCCCTGCCTCTCACCCTCACTTCCCTAGGGTGCTGGGAGGACACAGGCTAGACACCGCCAAGGCCTGGCACACTATCCCACCAGAAAGTTGGGAAGAACGGCCGAAGCTGCAGGTGAATCTGCCCCTTTGCACCCCGTAGAGGGGCCACACTGCCCCAGTGAGCCTCCTCGAGCTCTCATCTTCAGGGTCCCAGTTCACCAAGTATGGCTGCCGCCGGAGGCTGGACCTCAAGATGGTGCACCGCAGCTTCTGCGACGCCTTCCCAAAGCCCAAAGCCATCCGCCGGGCCTGCAACCCGCAGGAGTGCTCCCAGCCCGAGTGAGTGCCTGGGGCTGCCCGGCTGCCTGGCTCCAGCCTCTGGGGCCCACTAGAGGGAGGAGAGGGCAGACCCCCTCCCGGGGCCGCAGTGGAGGGAGGTCTGGGATCTGTGTCCACGGGGGCGGGGGTGGTCTGGGCCTCATATTCCCTGAGATGGGTGATTGGTTCGTTGTCACTCACCATGTTTTTGTGGAGTCTAAGAGGCTGTGTGCATCTGAGGGACAGCAAGTGGTAATTGCTCAGGTGAGGGAAACTGAGGCTCGGGGTATAGGGCTAGCTTCTGATCCTGTGGAAGATGTTTCCAAGGCAGCCCGTTATTTGCAGGACCTTGGGCAAGGGTGCAGCAAGCTTATGGGGCACCTTTGTGAGACGAGGGAAGGCCGTGCCTGAGAGAGCAGGAGGCCCTCCCTCTATCCACCGTGGTCACAGGGGACTGACCATGTGCCTCTCTGCCCTGGCAGATGGATCATGGGCGAATGGGAGCCGTGCAGTCAGAGCTGTGGGCGGACAGGCACGCAGGTCCGCTCCGTGCGCTGCGTTCAGACCCTGCACAACAACACCACTCGCACCGTGCACACCAAGCACTGCAACGACGCACGACCTGAGAGCCGCAGGGCCTGCAACCGCGAGCTCTGTCCTGGACGGTGGCGGGCCGGACCCTGGTCCCAGGTAAGTAGGCCCCCTGGCCCTGTCCTATGTTCTCAATCCCCAAACCGAGCTTGGGCAGGACTGAGGTGGCTGGGACATCCCACCTTTGCTGGACTCAGTTCATGCCCTGGGCCCCCTCCCAGAGGTCTCAGGGCACCAGTGGTGCCAGGTAATCAGTGCTCTGTTCAGAAACCCAGTGGAAAGTGTCCTCAGGGCAGCCTGGGCTCCAGGTTCTTTTCTCTGAAGGTGGCTGTGTGGTCTAGAAGGTCAGCTAAGCTGGCAGGAGGGGACACGAACCAATGAGGGCTTAGACTTGGGCTGGAAGGAGTGATAAGTCTTGGGGACTGAGGGAGATAGCTGAGCTGACGTAAGCACTGACATCTAGCTCTCAGCCAAGACCAGCCTCAGGGTCCATAATTCACTGGGAGGATCGCAGGGCTCAGAGGTCGGTGCACTCGTGGTTATGGGTTATCACAAGGAATGCTCAGAGCACAGTTAGGGAAGGGAAAAAGGCCATGGCCAAAGCCAGAGGAAACCGGCACCTGCTTCCAGGTGTTCCTTCCAGTGGATTCAGCATGGATGCACCTAATTCTCCCAGCAGTGGGTGCAGCAACACACACCAAGTGCTGCCAATCAGGCAGCCCAGCCAAGCCTGGGTGCCCAGGGTTTTCACTGGGGAGTAGTCACGTAGGCAACGGACTAAGGGTCAAAAACTGACAGGGTCCTTCAGGCCTGGGCTATCCGTGGCCACCCGCACCCAAGGATATCAGTTACCGAAGCTCTAGACCCCAGCAGGAAAGTGGGTGCTCAGCAGAAATCACATTGCTGGTGCAGAGCAACCCAAGCATGAAGAACACTCACCAGACAGAGCATTCCATGGACTTGGCTCCCTGGAGTTGCCCACGGGCCAGTCCTGCAAATGGCCTTTCTCGGGACTGTGAAGGGTTTAAGCAACCATGTCTGCCGAGTCAACCCTTTCTCACACACAGGGCAAGGACTTGAGAATTATCCTTGCTCACGGCTGGGCCAGCTGTGAGCCGAGCCAGGAGTCTGGGTGTGACTGCTCCTGCCAGCCCCTCCCCATGGAGAAGGCAGAGGGGGACAGGGGCTGGAAGGGCCATTGAGGGTGCTGGTAGTATAGAGCCTGGGGGAACATGGAGGGGTTAAAGGTCAGGGGGATGGTCATCTGCCAAAGCCTCTGGGACTCAGCACTTTCCCAGTGATCCCCCGTGCATAGCAGGTTTTTCTGGGTCTTGGGTAGCCCATAGCCAGAGCACTCAGAAATGCCGGGCCCTGCATAGTCGCTCTCTCTAACTCACAATCACTCTGAGACATAGGTGTATGTGTCTCCTCTTAAGAGCCCAACAAGACAAGACTGAGGCAGCCACCGAGGCTGGGGTGAGGCCGGGCCAGCCTGCAGTCCACACTCTCCCCGTGCCCCTCACCACTTCATACGAGTTATGGGATCACATGCGTGAGGGACCTACAGCATGGGAGGTGGCCCCTGACTGGTGACTCTCCTCCTGCAGTGCTCTGTGACCTGTGGCAATGGCACCCAGGAGCGGCCGGTTCTCTGCCGCACCGCGGACGACCACTTTGGGATCTGCCGGGAGGAGCAACCTGAGAGAGCAAGGATCTGTAGGCTGGACCCCTGCCCCGGTAAGCCCTCTGCTGCCCTGCTGCCTGGGCCCCAGTGTGCAAGCCCCAAGGCCAGGCGTTGGTCCAGGCAAATGATCATCCCACAATTGGCCTGGACTCAGCGTCCTTGGCCTTGAAATAGAAGTGGAGGCCTCCCAGGCAAGGGCTGGGCCCTTCCCATGGTGGGCAATATAAGGAACAGATCATCTTCAGGCAGGCCAGGCCCTGATGAAGGATGGGATGGACTCAGCTGGCCCCTGCCTCCCTGACACTCCCTGTTGGTCTGGGAACTAGAACCAGACTCAAAGCGACCACACAACAGGGCTCATACAAGACACATGCCCTGTACCTTGCACAGACAACAGCCAGAATACCAGCTACTTAGACACCTTGGCAAATGCTAGACCTGTGACCTCTTTTGGTCCCTGAAACAGCTCAAGATGTGGACCCCGCACAAGTTCTGTCTACAGAGAAGGGAGCTCAGGGGGGTCAGGTGTGCCCACCCCAGCTGGGAGCAGGGGTGGTAGATCCCAGTTCACTGGGTTCCTGCATTCCTGGAGCAGGCAGTCTGTGCTCCGCTGGGGAGCAGGCCTGGGTGTGGAGGACCAGTACACAGGTCAGGAGGCCAGCAGCACCTGTGTGGTAGCTACTCTATAGCTGAGACCAGGATGCATTGGTGCAGGGGAGAGAGACACAGGCCCATCTGTCATAAGGGAGAGCCTGGAAGGCCCTCATTGCCCTTCCCAAGGACACCAGGGTCTATGGAGCAGGGGGCAGGGGAGGCCTGGCTGGTGCCCCAGCGGCCGCAGCCCCTTTCTCTTCCCTCTAGGAAACATCTCCGACCCCTCTAAGAAGAGCTATGTGGTTCAGTGGCTGTCCCGACCGGACCCCGACTCGCAGGTCCAGAAGACTTCGTCAAGTAACCGGCCCGTTTATAACTCTGCCTCTGCCCTCCAGTGCATGCCCTGCGCCTTGTGGAGCTTGCCGTGGGCTCCCCTCCTCTCTTTCTATGGAAAACTCCCCTGACTCTTGCTGAGTGCTCTCAGTTGAATCTGTTTTCTCCTGGGCCTCTGTGCTCGACCATCTCCTTCGGAGCTGCTGGCCAGCTGGCCGGGAGGGCCAGCCTTCCAGAGGCAAGGCCCCGACACTGGCCTCTTGTGGGGGGTCCGGGACCTGGTTGGTGATGGCTTGTAAAGGGTCAAAGATCTGTCATGGTGCTGGTAGGGCCAGCAGCCAAAGTGAGAATGTGACCACTTGGTGACCGCCCCGCAGGGCCACATCCCTCCAAGCTGGAGCTGTAGGTTGGAAGTCAAGGGGAAACCTGCCCATCCCCTTTCAAATGCACCCACCACCCGGAGACTGGGGCTCTCGAGGCCTGCAGTTTGTGCTGCCATGCTGGGCAGCCCGGCCCTAAGGGTCCAGCGTTTTATTGGGGGCTTCCCGGCTGCCTCTTCTGCTGCTGCTGTTGCTGCTGCTGCTGCTGACCCTGTGCTGAGTGTGTCCTCCTGACTCATGTGACTGTGGCCTGTTTCCTGTGGCCTTTGCGTCCAACTCACACAGCCCTTGCCCCCACGCCCTGTCTCCGCAGGCAGGTTCAGGTCAAACGGAGGAGGCCTGGTATGTGTCCCTCCAGTGGGACAAAGGGACACACTGCCACTCCCATTCTTTGTCCATCAGCTCCAATGGCCTTTCCTTGTCATGCACACATGGCCCCATCCACAGGGGGGAGAGCGTGAGAGAGTGAGAGACTGATGCGGATGCGGCCACCTGCCAGTGTGAACAACTACAGAATTACCTCAATTTTTATTGCTTTTTTGCTTAGACAAAACTATGTAGAAAATGCCTTAAAGTTGAAAGGTAACAGAATTGGCTGCTAACTCCAGCTTCAGAGTGGGATGTGATCCAGGTGGGAGGCAGAACCAGGGGGGGGAATGGTCTAAGTTATCCACCTTTGGCCAAGAGTAAGTTTTCTCAATCAGGTGGCCTGGCTCCCTGCGCCCCTTGGCCTGTGCAGGGACCCGCGCACTCTCCGGCCACCTGTGTAGGAAGGACCCCCACTGGCCAGTGGCGCTGACTGTTGCTGGAGCCCTTGTGGGCGCTCCCACAGCTCTGCCTTACACCAGAGGGCAACATTCTGGCCCTTCCAGTGACCCGTGTAGCGCTCCCGCCGTCACTCCCACCGCACACCCCAGCGCTGTCCACCCGTGAATATGATAGCATCCCCACCAACACCAGCCTCCTGGCACTGATTACTGTTATGTAAATACTCGGTGTGTACTAATTCTCACGACTGTTAACTTCCAACTTTGACTAGGCCACGCGAGTGACACGAGTGACTCTGGGAAGGTGCCGTACACTCCTGGGCATTGTTCTCTCTGTCTACATGCACTTTGGTTTATCAGGGATATTTTACTAGTGTTTTGTATGTATTTATGGCATATTATATAGGTTCCATTGTCGTTGCTTTCCAGTGTTGTTGTTTTTTTAATGAGACCATGTGAGTGTGTGCCAAAGTGACTGTGAAAACAACCTTTTATTCTTACTAACGCTGGAAGGACTTCCTGTCATGCAGCCCACAAATAAACTCAATAAAAGTTCAGTGAAACCGAGTGCTTGGGTTCGGCACACTGTTGGCTGGCTCCTTCTCGTCCTCTCTATGGCTGATGGCACATGGAGCTGCGGGTGCCCTTCTGTCCATTAGTTCCTTGGTTTCTGATTCAATGCACTTTACTGGCCTTTCTCTTGCCAAAGGAGATGCTTAAGGTCGCTCTGCTGTGGAGACACGCCCCACCCCTCCTGTGAAGACACACCATTGTGACTTTGAGTTCTGAGTCACTCATGCTAAACAAGCACCTCCAGGGACACCTATGTTCTCCTCCTGTTTGGTGCTCTTGCAGTCCCCTCCTCAGAGGAGATCTGAGCCATGCAGTGGAAATGTGAGGTCAGGAACCAAGACTGTGCTGGTCCACCATCAGGCCACCACCCTGGCCCCAGGCAACTCTCAGCTCTCTGTTCAGGAAAGGAGAATCTGAGTCAGGAGAAGGGCAAGGCAGTGGTGGCTCTAGACGTCTGGCCTATAATAGTCACAACTGTGTGTGCTCAGTCACGCCTGCCCTTAGAAGCCACGGGGCCTGTGCATTCATTCAGCTTGCTAAAAGGACGGTAGGGTCTCACGGGGACCTCGCATCTGGAGCCCGAGTGCTGCCCTGCCAGTGGGTAGGTATCTCTCTTCTCCATTTCCTAGGAAGGGTCCCAGGCAGGGAGGAGGAAAACAATGAGAAAGTTTGACATGAGGTTACCATAAGTCATGGACATGGGCTTCGGGGCACAGTGCCAAGCCCCAGGTGTCAGTTTGCAGGGTAGGGGATCCTGGTAGTTGTGGCTGAGTCCTGGCTGCCCAGGGCTCTGGCCATGGAAAGGAATTCCAGCTCAAGAGAGACAAGGAGACCAAGGCAATTCTGTCTAACAGAACTGCGTTCACTTAGTCTCCTTTCTGGACAAATCGGGAGAAACCCCCAGAGTGCTGTGCGCTTGGGGACAGCCAAGGTGATGGAGATGTGGGCAGACGGGGGATGCCTGCCACTTCTTTAACTTGTCACACAATCTTTTGAAAGGTGAAACGGTGCAGAGAAAAGAAAGCTCTCTCCACCCCAGGCTTTTCCGGCGTGGGGTGGACAAAGGTGACTCAGGTTCCTGTAAATGTGGCCTGAGTCCAAGCAGCAGCGGGTCCCCGTCCTCATGGTCCCACATGGCCACCTCGGGAGAAAGTGGGACTCACACAGGTCTCAGCGTCTCTCACGCTTGCTCATTTCTTTCCAACTCAGGCCACACAGCAACGCCCTCTCCTGGCCCCTGAGCCTTTGCCTTCACTCATAACAGGGTTGGTGAGTCTCTCCCTGGAATTTGAGGAAAATTGGACTTATAAATTGACTTAAGAAGACATAAAACTTCTCTTTGTACCTTATTTGCCACAATAGTTTGACATGAAGAGTAGTGTGAAATTTTCTTCTAAAATAAAATGTAAGTCAAAAAAGGAGTTAACTTAAAGGAGGAAAGTACTAAGCAAATAATCACACAGGTTATTAACGCAGATACAGCCAAGACTGTGGGAACGGCACACAGGCTTCAACTGGTGACAATGGGTTCCTCTCACCAGCTTGTTCGCTGGAAGGCAGTAGGTCTTGCTGGGAATAGCTGAGGATGGAGGGTTGGGAAACTGAAGTTGTCAGCCCGGGCCAGTCAGTGCCTCGGTGCATGTCTCTCCGCCTTGGGTGGTATAATTTCTTCTTCATCTCAGCACTCAGAAATGCTTCTTAAAAACCCACAACCATTCATATCCTTTTAAGGGTGATAGGTAATGATTCTTTTTAAATTAATCGAGGCTGATATTAGCAGAGCCAAGCTTTTGGCCAGTAGCCTTCTCAATTACTTATACATTCACTGAATTTTAATTTTTAAAAACTTAAAGCACTGCAGCCCAGTATTCAAAGGAAATCAGACCCAGAAGACTATATGTAAGCCAGGGAGCAGGGAGGCACCCTGGGAGGAGCCTGTTTGTGTCAGGGAAATGGACGGCTCATCCCAATGTGTCCATTCACTCAGCAGCAGTTGCCGAGTGCTTTCTGTGTCAAGCTCTGACCCGGGCACTGAGGACACTACCAAGTACCTGAGCAGAAGTCAGCAAACTTTTACTCTAAACGGCCAGATAACACTGGGGGATATGTGGTCTCCCCCACAACTACTCAACTCTGCCTTGGAAGTGAGAAAGCAGCTGTAGATAATAAAGGAACGGCATGCCTGTACCAGTAAAACCTCATTTGCCAAACCAATTAGAGGGACTGGCTTGGCCCAAGGATGTAGTTAGCCCACCCCTGGCTTAGACTGATGTGATGCCTGCTTCTCAGGATTCCAGCCTAGTGGGAGGCAGGAGAGGGAAGATGCTTAATACCAACCTTGCTAGGAGTGAATAAAAGGCTCTGGTGACAGGAGAGTGCATGCTGTGTGGCAGAAGTGGCCCCACTCCCAGCAGCACTGCCAGGCCAGGCTCCCTGCTCACCCTGTGCCTCTGCCCCTCCCCAGGCCCCAGCTGACCAGTGGGTCTCCCTGAGGTCTGTGACCAGTGCTTTTGACACAGCTCACCTGCCAAAAAGGGGCAGTGGCCAGGGAAGGGGAAGGGAGAGAGAGGGACTCTGACCCCCTCGCACCCCATGGGTTTCAACAAGACTACTCTAATTTCATCTGTCGCATATTTTGGACATCGGTGTACGATTCCATCTATCAGTTTTAAAACCCTGAAAATAACATCTCTGGGTCTTCTAATTTGATTTCTGGAATCAGCCCTCGGCCCTCAACCACCTGTCTGTCTTTCTCCCTTCACATTGTGAGCCTGTTACTCAATCTCAAGGTGAGGAAGACCAGGGCTGTTCCTGACCAGCCGATCTGTGTTTATCCCTTCGCATTGTGGGTCCTGAAGCCAGCCATGCTTCCTCCCTGGTTTGGCCACTTAGGTGCTCAGAACCCAAACTGGTCCCACCTCTGGTTGGTCGGTGCCTCTATGTGTTCTTGCCTGTAACGTTGCTATTGTAAAATGCATAAATGTCCTGTTCTGGACTTCCTCCGTTATTCACATTTATATTGCTTACATTTGTACCTTTACTGGTTCTTTCATTCACTCTTCTAGGCTCTGGGGATAGAGAGGGCATTCAACTATAGCTTGGGCCTCTGCCATTTGGTGCTTACAGGATAATGAACAAGTCACACATTAGTCGCTTTACCTGACAATTAAATGTGAGCTCACCAACTGGGATGAAGTGCTGGGAAGGGGAGATTCGTGGCATGAGGGGACCGCACACCGGTGGGGTTTAACCTCCTAAGGGAGGTAGGCGATGTCTGTCTGAGGAAGATGTGTTTCATCTGAGCCTAGAGGAGAAGAGAGCAGCTGGAGGCGAGAGGCTCAGCATGTGCAAAGGCTCTGTGGCCAGTAGGAGCCCCACAGAGCAGCAGGTCCAAGGCCTGAGGGAAACCAGAGAGGGTTGGGGACAGCTCTTCACTCGGAAAACAAAGGGCAAAGCAGGGGCTTCACTCAGGACAATGACAGGGTCACATTTCCAGTTGAAAACCATTCTGATTGTAGACAAGTAGGCAGAAAGGTGGCTCTTACCACAGTGTGCCAGTGTGTGGAGGTGAGAGGGAGGGGAGTGTGCACATATCCGAGAGGGTGTAGGAGGAGATGCTGATGGACTTGGAAATGGCTGGATGGAGTGTGCACCTGAAAGGCATTCTCGGAGGCAGATGGTACCAGCAGAGGCTGTGGGCTTGGGCTGCATGTGTGAATTCTCAGACAGCTTAGGGACTGTTGGGGTTATGGGGTGTCTAGTAGGAAGTTGTGACCATGAATCTAAACCTTGGGGAGTTTGGGGTTGGTGCCCAACTAAGTGGTCACCAGCCTATTGGAAAAATTACAGGTTTGAGCAGTTGCCACGCAACAGGTGAATATCAGAACCAGGGGTCCTGAGTAGAGGGGCCTGCCTGGCTGCTGTGGCAGAAAGTTTTGATGGGCAGGCAGAGCTGCAGATGGAGGCGTAATCTGTATGTTGGTGAATCCATATATGTGGTTCCCATCCCATGGCTGCCCTTCCTCCCCTCTTCCCTTCCTCTCAGTAGGAGCTGAGGTCAACTGAGGAAAGTGAGGAAAGGGAGGTCACAGCACAGGTTTGTGTGGGAAAGGCTGGGAGCCTCTCTGTGGAAAGCAGAGTGTCTGAGCAGAGAAACAAGTAGGCAGAGTGGGGCCCATTGAGGTTAGTCATCAAGAATTTATAAGATCAAATGCCCCCTGTGATAGTACTCATTCCTTCATATTGAATGAATTTTGTAAATCATCTCAATATGTGTGTTGCATGTGAAATGCGGTGGTGCGGGAAATGGAATTTGAAAAGAACAGAGTGAAGGGGAGTGAAAACAAGAGGAGTTGGATGGGTTGGCTCAATCTAGCTGCAGACAGAGGTGGAGCTAGGCTAGGGAGAAGGCAGCTGCGTGGGGAAAGAGAGACAATGTGGCCTCCAAGGAAAGAGTCAGGCTCCCCATGCAAGCTGCACCGAGGGTGACCAGTGTCCTGGCAGGAAGGACAGGAAAGGATGTGCTGGGCAGAAGGATTTGCCTATGTGAAGGCATCAAGTTATGGAGCCGTTGGCTTGAGAAATAGCTGGAAGCTCAGTGCAACAGGGCAATGGGGTGGTGGGGCAGGACACAAAGCTCTCAGGTAAGTTGAAACAAATGGAAGAAAACCCGTATTTTAAATTTCTCTTTAGGCACTTTTCAGAAACAATGATTGTCTGGGGAGTTTGCTGAGGATTGGAACAAATGTGAGGAGTGTGGTGAGGCCATAGCCAAGGCTCTGGGTTTGCTCTATCAGGTTTTAGGAATTGGTTCTTTGGGGTTTGATTTTGATATAGTTACTGATTATAGATTATTGTAGAGTCAATCATTACCACAGGGATGTCACTTGTAAAGATATGGCAAAGTCCCACTCTTTAAAATGAGCTGGAATCACTCCCTCATGTCCGCTTTCTCCCTAAACCCCCCCCCCCCCCCCCCCAAGAACAGACAGGTCTCATTTCTGCCTTGAACTCTGAGGGATAGTGAAAAATCTAGACTCAGCTGGGGCCTGCATGGAGGAGGGACCATTGCTCACAGCGTGGCTGCACTCCAGGGCAGGCCTGGCACTCCTCTGACATGGAAACCACACAGACTTTCCGTGTGAGCTCGCTTGCCTGTGCACTGTCTCTGGGCTCTTTCAAATGCCTCCTGCAGCAAGCTGCCCCCTAAAGGGACACAACATTTCCCTTATCTCGTCCTTCGGTTATTTGTCCCGCTTTTCTCTTTCAGAGGGCCGCTGCCAAGGCGACAAGTCAATGTTCTGCAGGATGGAAGTCCTGTCTCGCTATTGCTCCATCCCAGGCTACAACAAGCTGTGCTGCAAGTCCTGTAACCTGCATGACAACCTCACTGACGTGGATGACAGGGCAAGGCCACCGCCCGGGAAGCATAATGACATTGAGGAGCTCATGCCCACCCTCCCAATCCCCACTCTAGTCATGGAGGTGCAGCCTGCGCCAGGCCCGCCCCTGGAGGTGCCTCTCAATGCCTCCAGCACCAATGCTACTAAGGAGCACCCGGAAACCAATGCGGTTGACGTGCCCTACAAAATCAATGGCCTGAACAATGAAGTGCAGCCACCCAACCTAATCCCTCGACGGCCAAGCCCATCTGAGAGAACCAGAAACCAACGGATCCAAGAGCTTATGGATGAGATGAGGAAGAAAGAGATCCTCGGATAGTTCTAATAAAGTGAAAGGTAGCATCAATAGCATTTTTTTTCCTTGCTTATAGAGATATTCCATGGGATGCCATCCTGTGTCATGGTGATTAAATCAAAATTCCCGAGTCCCAAAAGTTTTGAGGGAACAGAGGGAGAATCACATGAAAATGGATATGTGTGTATTATACAGATGGTTGTGAGCATGTGGCCAACAAGGAGAACACATGGGTGTCCCAGCCCCAGAATGTTCTGAACCCTGAACTGGGCTTGGGTCTGGGGTAGAGAGCAATGTCAGTGAGGGAGGGCAAGAGGACTAGCTTGGAGAAAGAAGACATTTGCCTCAAGTTTCTGAGCAGTAACCAGTGGTGACAACACAGGCATTTCCTTCTAATCCCCAGGCTTGGACACGAGCCCCGTGGGGACTCTTAGGAAACAATGATTTAGTCACTAACTTCCCAGTCACTAAGCTGAGGCCATGGACTCCGGTGCCTCCAATGCCAGGCAGGTGGTGAGGACAAGTGTGGTGGCTCCAACATTACTGCCTCTGTGAGAACTGGCCTGCTGCCAGAGAACATGCTTTTTCACTAGAAGTCTAGATTCCGTGTGAAAATTCTGTCTTTAAAGATCAGTCCAAAATACTCGGAGGAGGCCAGGAGTCTGTTAAGGTGCAGGGCCGCCAGGCTGCAGCCTCTGGTCTCAGACATGACCTGACACAGCCTGGCCAATCAAGGACTTAGGGAAGCCATCTGACGCATTTGGTGCTCACCAGCTGTGCTGTCTCGGCCATGTCTGACTGTGACGCTGGCCATTTCTTCCTGGGAAAGTCCCTGGAATCCTATAACTTTGGCTTGAGGATTGATCTAAACAGGGGGTCATGTTTTCTGCAAGATGAGAATTCAGTGGAGTGAACTCTCAGGTCTCTCTCCTCTCCATGAACCCTGACCTTCCTTGTCCCCTCTGGCCAGCCTGGCCTTGGCCCTGCAGCTCCCCAAAGGGGCTCTCTCCTTCCACAAGTGCATCGGAAGACTGACAGGCATGTGGTGTGCTGGGAAGTCCAGTGAGTGGTCAAGGCTGACTCTCCCAGAGGGGCAGGAGTGCTGCCACCAGGATGGTCATGCCTCAGGGACCCACAATGGACTTTTTAGGCTTGGGTATGCTTGTGGGGGATAGGCCTGCCCTATTGGAGCCTTCCAGCCCCCAGCCCTGCCCCCACTGTCATCCCTTAAAAGTTTCAATAGGGAACTGCCAGATATGTCCTCTGATGAGAGGCATTGGGTAGGAGGTGGGGAGAGCCCTCTTTTGCTCTTTCCAAACAGTAACAGTTTCTATTTCAGCAGAATGGTGCTTTGTGAGCAAGATGTGAATGAGAGAGAAATAAGAAGGGAGTGGGTGGAGATGGATGGGAGAATAATGGCTAATTTTTACCTCTCCCTGCATTGATATTAACATGCAGCTTCAATTTCCCAAAATTGTAAGACCTGGGGAGCATATTAGCTCCTTAGCTGGGCCTCCCTTAACATTATTGGGCTTTTCGTACCCACAGAGTTCCAGAGCCTTTTTATTCTTGCCAGTCAGATCTTAGAGAACTCTTTCTTGTTTAAGTCCCCATTATATGGGCAAAAATACTGAGGCTCAGGAAAGTACCATGCCAGCAATTTTATACTGAGTTTTGCAGTCTGTGTGTGTGAATCTGTACGTGTGAGTGTGTGTGTGTGTGTGTGTGTGTGTGTGTGTGTGTGTAGCCTAAGGGACAAAGAAAGGGTATAGGACATAGTGAGGACCATTCTAGGATAATGCTTAACTGTCCAACTGGATGATGACCAGCCTTCCTGTCCCCTGGTATAGCCGCCCTCTCTTTCTGCCACCATGCCCCACGCATGCTCAGACACTGTGCAATGTCTAAAGAAGCTTGCTGACTCCTAAGAACTAAACTGGAGAAACGTTTTGAACATCTCTCATAGTATCACTTCTTCTTTAGTAAGGTGTGGTATACAGTACTTTCACAATCCTGTCATTATAATTAGGAAATGGGTCCCTCTGTGGTATTAGTTACGACCTGAAAGACTGGGCAGTTTGTGCTTGGGTCTGTCTTGGAATGTAAAGGAAGTTTGGGATGACTAACCCTGGCCTGGGATCCTCAGAATCAGAACGATCCACTCCCAGATCCTAGCAAAGTGGGGTTGCATATCTTGGGGCCAGAAATCTTTGGAGAGAGGCCCTCGGTGGGACATTGCCAGGGGTACCTGTCTTTGGCTAGTGGGAGAGAGATGTGCTCTGGAAGCTGTAGGCCAGCAAGGCCGTGTCCTCACATGCCATACTCAGTGCTTTGGACCATATATCCAGAGTGCTCCAGACGTAAGCAGTCCTCAGAGGTCTCTCCCCAAGGAATGCAGTGTTCATGCAGCTCTGAGAGACTGAAAGTCGCTGAGCTTGGGACAGTTGGAGAGCAGGCTGAGCAACAGTGCTGAGCTTCCAGGGTCAGCCCTGTGTTCAAAGCTCCTGCCTTGTGTGTAGGGAAGGCCATGCAGCTATTCTAGCTGAGTTTCATAACACCATGTATGACTCAGGTGTCCTCTGTCCACAGTTAAAAAAAAAAAAAAAAAAGCTGAGGGACTCGAGGATCACTTTATGTTCACAGGGAGAATTGTGCTAGCATTTTGGCACCTGGCTCTTGATATATTGCTTTTGGAAAACCCATGGAATTTCACATATAAGCATTTCATTTGTATTTTAAATTGGTTTGTCTTTTTGCTTGTTTGTCCCTTGGTTTGGAGTGTATAAATGGTGCTCAATAGTCAATGTCTATCAGGTGACTGTGTACTCCTGTGTGACAGGCAGCCAGCACACACAAAATCATCATGGTGCTGAACTCCAACCACATTTATCTTACTGATCACAGCAAACAATACATCTCTCTTCTGTATAGTAAAATTTGGTTCCTTGATTTTGTAACTTATTAAAGTCACAATGTCTGTGTTTTTGCACATCGTGCTTGTGTTGTTTCTTACCTCAATGGCACTTGTCCACATGCCCAGCTTGGACTTGAGCAGACAGAAGGATGTGCTGCCCTCAAAAAGCCAAGAGGTGAGGAGACCAGTACAGGGTGAGAGGCAGCCAGAGGAACTTATCCCTCGCCCAGCTGCCCATGGAGTTAGCTTGCCAGGTGTCTGGAGTAAGCCCACAGCTCCAAAGGAAACCTTTAGTTCAGAGAGACGAAGACGCTCCAAACACCTCCTCTTCTCCGATTCTATCTCTGCTGTAGTTAGGGCTTCCTGGAAAAATACCCCAGGTTGTGTTAAACTTGAATTTCAGAGAATAACAAATAATATTTAGTGTATGTTCCATTTTTATACTAAAAACGTTTGTTGTTTCTCTGAAATTCAAATTTAACTGAGAATCCTGTGTTTTAATTTGGTAACCCTGCTTATAAAAGACAAGTTCATTTGCTCTGGCCCTCTTTGATACAGGTGTTGGGGAAAAGGAACACTGAAGAGTGTAAAATTCCCCAGCCAGGAAGGAGGCCAACAACATGTACCAAGAAATCATACTAGTTTGGAAGGGGCCTGCAGGTGGCTTTGGGATGCACAAGATTTCTCCTCTTGTTCACTGTAATCTGTTTGGACTCTGTTTTCATAGTAGAGTTGTCCTTTAGAACAGAGAACAGGCAGTGTGTGTTTAGAGTAGGGGAGGAAGGTCACTTGACGAAGCAGAACTGGCTGAGATGAAATGTTTGAAAAGGTTATTCATAACCAGATAGCTCAGAGAGGTTCTTTTAGAAAACAGGTCTGGATTACACAGGAAGCAGTAAGGAAAACCCAATCTGTGCTTTCTGAAGATGTGGACAGATGGCGAAGAGGAGCTAATTGCAGAGGTTCTGGCCACAACCTCTCCTCTGTGCACTGTGTAAGTCTCTGTCTCACAGGCACAGACTAGCCAAGCCATGGTCACACCCTGCCGTAGAGGCCACGTGGCCAGTAACTTACCCTCTATATCTCATGGTTCCACAGAGTTGTATCTTCAGTCTTGTGATATTACTCATAATCCATACGCCCATGATTTTATACCCCAACATTTGTATGCACACCCCAAATTATACATGTCCTGGACCAGTGGTTGGCAGACTATGGGTCGCATGCCACATGCGGCTCTTTGGTCCCTTGAGTGTGGCTCTTCCACAAAATACCAAGGCCTGGACGAGTCTATTTTGAAGAAGTGGCATTAGAAGAAGTTTAAGTTTAAAAAATTTGGCTCTCAAAAGAAATTTCAATCATTGTACTGTTGATATTTGGCTTTGTTGATTAATGAGTTTGCCAACCACTGCCCTAGAGCAAAGGAAACTATGGAGAAAAGTAAACAAATGAGACTATATCAAAATCAAAAGCATATGCACAGCAAAATGAAACCATCAACAAAATGAAAAGTCAGCCCACTGCATGGGAGAACATATTTACCAATTATTCATCTGATAAGGGGTTAATTTTCTAAGTACTATATAGGGAACTCATGCAACTTAACAAAAGGGAGACTAACAATTCAATTAAAATATGGGCAAATGACCTAAATAGACACTCTCCAAAGTGGATATATTAAAAAGAGACATATGAAAAAGTGCTCAAAGTCACTAATCATCCAAGACATGCAAATTAAAACTACAATGAGGTATCACCTCACACTTGTCAGAGTGGCTATCATCAACAAATGACAAGTGTTGGCGAAGATGTGGAGGAAAGGGATCCTAATACACTGCTTGCAGTAATGCAGACTGCTGCAGCCTGTGGAAAATTTTTTCCTCAAAAAATTCATTTTTTCCTAAAAAAATTAAAAATGGAATTTCAATTTGACCCAGTAATCCCACTCCTGGGAATATATTCTAAGAATCCTAAAAAAAACAATCAGAAAGAATATATGCACCCCTATTTTCACAGTAGTACAATTTGCAATAACTAAGATTTGGAAACAGACCAAATGCCCATCAGCAGATGAGCGGATTAAAAAGCTGTGGTACATTTACACAATGGGATACTATGCAGCTATGGAAAAGAAAAAAGAAAAGAAAAAACTCTTACCATTTACAACACCGTCGATGGGCCTGGAGAATATTAAGCTAAGCAAAATAAGCCAATCAGAGAAAGATAAGTATCACATGATCTCACTCATAAGTGGAATCTACTGAACAAAATAAACTGATGTACAAAATAGATCCAGAGGCAAAAAAGCATGGAACAGACTATCGAATTTCAGAGGGAAGGCAGGGATGGTGGGTGGGAAACAATCAACCAAAGAACTTGTATGCATATATGCCTAACCCATGGAAAAGAGATTAGGGTGGTGAAAACCTAGAGTAGTGAACGTGCTAGAAGAGGTCGTTTCCTTGCCCCACACCCAGAGGTAATCACCATCCCAACTTTTGTGTTGAAGTGGAAACTCGTCTCCAAAGATGATTCCCCAATGAACCATGTCCCCAGGTAGTCACTCAACCCTTATACCATCTCCCTTTGAATCTGGGCCAAATCTGTGAATCATTATTGACCAATGGAATACAAGAATTAATGCTGTATGACTTCCAAAACTGAGTTATAAAATTTGCAACTTGTCCATAAGTCTCTTAGAATGCTTGCTCTTGAGTCACTGTCAGCCACCCTTCTATGGAGAAGCCCAAATAAGCTCTTAGTCAGCTATCATCAACTGCCAGAGATCTTGGAAATCAGTCCCAGCTGCCATTTGACTGTAAATGCATTAGAGACACCAAGAATTGCTCAGCTGAGCCCAAACATGGAACCAAGACAGATACCAATCAATTGTTTCAAGCCACAAAATTTTGAAGTGAGTTGTTATTAGATAGTCTAGCTAGGATAGTAGAAAGATAACTAGAATACCTCTCATTTAATCACTTGCTGTTTTTAATTTCTTCATATTTATAAATCATTAAGTATAAATTTTGAAAAAATAGTATCATACTATGCGTAGCTTCCTATACCTTTTAAAACTCATTAGTATGTTTTAAAATTCATGTTTTGCATGTAGCTTTGATTCATTCATTTTTATTACATTCAACTGTGTTAATATTCCAAAATTTATCCATTCTCTTATTAATGGACATTCTGACTACTTTCAAATATTTGCTATTATGGTCAGTGCTAAGAATACTTGTATACATGTCTCTTTGGGCTCATATGCAAATATTTATCTAGCATATATAAATAGAACTTTTGTTTTATGACATGCACATGGACCACCTTACAAGATGTCAATGATTTAAATCAATTTATACTCCCACTATTAGAGTATGAATGTGTTATTCTATACATTCCAAAACTCATTGTTGTCAACCATCTTAATTTTTTGTCATATGTACTTATAAAATCATGCCTATATGTATTTTTAAGTACTAATGAAGTTAAGCATTTTTTAATTTTTGGAAATATGTATTTCTTCTGTGAAATAAGCAGTCATGTATTCAGAACACTTTTCTTCTACTAGGTTGTCTTGTTTCAAATTTTCCAGATGATTATTTTAATGTGATCAAATATGTAAAATATTAATATAACTTACTTGTTTCCTGTTTAAAAAATTCTTTCCTACTTTTAGGTCATAAAGTTCTTTCTTACATATTCTTCCAAGGTCATAGTTTTGCCTTTTATGTGTTATGGTGAGGATAGGCATCTTTTTTTTTTTTCTTTCTTTCATGAGAATCATTTGTCTTTTTGAGCCATTACTGAATAGTTCATTCTTTTTTCATATTTGTTGTCATGAATACTAAAATTTTCCCATTTTCTTCAGCAGGTTTTTTGTAAATACCTTTTTACTAAGTTAAGGAACTTCCTTTCTATTGCTTAAGCTTTAACATGATTGAGTGCTGAGAATTTTGGCTGCTTTTTCTGCATTTGATGAGCATACAGATTTCTCTCCTTTAATCTGTTAAGGAGGTGCATAGTATCTGTAAGTTTTTAAATGTTAAATAAACCATGTATTCTCATTTTTTAAAACCCTACATTTATCATGACCTATTAAACCATGCTAATGCTATTTGGGACTTTTACACTTCTGTTCATGGGTGATAATGATGAGTAATTTTCCTTTATGTTTCTATGTCTGATTTAGGTAATGAGTTTATTAGAATCGTTGTGCTGATATATCATCTCCTCTGAAAGCCTTTGTATAAGACTTACATGTTCTGTTATTGAAAGTTTGATAGACCTCACCTTAAAAATAACTGGGCCTAACATTTGTGAGATTTAATTCAGTTTTGTTCTTGTTTTTGCTGATTTTAAGGCTATCAAAACTTGAGGAATGTTAGGATTTAAAAGTCTGTGTCCCCACAAAACCTGTATGTTGAAATCCAGGCAATGACATTAGAAAACAGAACCTTTGGGAGGTGATTATCAAGAGGGTGGAGCCCTCATGAATGTGATTAGTGTCCATTTAAGAGGTCCCACATTATCCCATCCACCATATGAGAACAAAAGGCATTGGCTTTAAAGCTGGTAGAGTGTCTCCACCAGAACACAAACATGCTAGTTCCTTGATCTTGGACTTAGCAGCCTTCAACAGTGAGAATAAAATTGTTTATAAACCACCCAATCTGTGATACTTAGTTCCAGCAGTTCAAACAGATTAAGACAGGGAAGTTATATTTTCCTAGAAATTTTCTCAGTAATTAGAGAATTTAAATAATGGTTGTGGGGAAAGGTGCAGGTGGGGCATTTAATGACTCAGAAAAGTTTGTTCCTCACAAGTCTAAAACAATGGTGTCCAATAGTCCCAGGAGGCAAAAAGTGAATTCAATGGTTTCTGCTTTGCTCACACTCTACCTCCAACAGCACTTTTTCCGTGTGAGTTTTTTTAAACAAATGGATATTTCAGTCTTTGAGTGCTTCCTGTTCCTGACAAACTGGGCAAAACTAGATGACTTTGGCTTCTGTCAAGTTCAATAATTTTAGTCTGTTGTGACATAACTGCTCAAATTATTTACATTTCAGAAATGCTTAAGTAGACTAACTTATTGAAGGATAGAATAGTCCATTTTTGTAGAAAGAAGCACCTGACCTTAGAACCTGATTTTTTCTAGTGACCTGCAGAGCATAGGGAGTGAGTGCTATGTGATGGGGGTGAAAGTAACCTTGTTCACTTTAATTTGAGGGAGGATAACCTGAGTCCCAGTGGCTGATGATCAGAGAGCTCAGGAAACAGGCACAGCCTGGGGGGACAAGAGTTGTAAATTAACTTGCAAAAGCAGTAGCTGTCTTATTAACCCTTTTCAACTTAATACAGCAAAGGTAATCAGTTTATGAGAAAAACAAGTGAAATGTTATGCACTTTGTGATTTAAAATAAAGTCACTTTAGAAAAATCACTTTGTAAATTTTCTTTTCAAGTGGATAACTTAGAAAGCAGAGGAGAAACAACCTAAAAGTTGTAACAAGCGGCAAGTACAGAATTTGCTTTTAAATAAAAAATAAATAAAAAAAACAAAGTTTTACAGTGAAATAGATACACCTGCTTCCATTTCTCCTCCAAAACCGTCTTCTTACCAGATGTACCCGTTAATAATGCGGATTTGTAATAAAAGAAAACACAATAATTTCAAGAGAAACAAACATCAAAAGTGCTTTATTCAAAGTAATGTCAATTGCTAGCATCTTTCAGGTAATTTGTGGATACCTTCCCAATAGAACATTTCTTGTTTTGAGGCAAACCATTCAGACACCCAATTTTCCACTTCTTTGTACATTTTGAAGTGCTGCTCAGAAAGTCAGAAAGTGTGTATGCCATCAATTGGAACAAGTGGTAATCTGAAGGAGCAGGGTCTGGTGAATAATTTCCAGGCAAGATCTTTTAAAGTGTCTTTAACTGGTTTTGAAGTGTGTGGTGGTGCGTTATCATGAAGCAAAATTACTTTGCCGTGTCTGCTGGCACATTTTGGTCATTTCACGATCAAAGCATCATTCAAATAAATTATTTATTGTTGGTAGTGATCAGTATTAACGGTTTCACCTGGTTTTAGCTCATAATACACTATACCTTCCTGATCTCACCAAATGCAGAGCATTGTCTTCTATCTGAAGCAATTTGGCCTTGTAGTCGATGTTGATGGTTGACCTGGATCAACCCATGATTTTGTGCATTTGGGATTCTAAAAATAAATCCACTTTCCATCCCCAGTCACAATTCGATGCAAAAAAAGACTTTCTTTCATGCCACTGAAGCAACATTTTACTGATGACTTTTCTGTTTCCCATTTGTCTTTTGTCCAGTTGATTTGGCACCCATTTTCCTTCCTTTAAAATCTTTCCTATTGCTAGTAAGTGATCGGAAATTGTTTGCTGTGCAACATTTAATCTTTCTGCAAGTTGTTTTTTAGTTTGGCATGCATCTTCATCCAATAATGCTTGTAATTGTTGGTCTTCAAACTTTTTCAGTTGACCTGGAAGTTCTTGGTATTTCACATAGAAATAATTACTTTTAAAGTGTTTAAACCAGTGTTCACAAGTATCTTGAGATAGAGCCTATTCACCATAAGCTTCCCGAAGTATACGATAATTTTCAGTAGCACTTTTCTTCAAAATAAAGTAATGAATTAAAACTTCCTGCAAATGCTTTTTTGGCATTAAATTTGACATTTTTAAATGGAAAAATGTCTATGATGTTAACACCTTCAGAAAACTTAACATATGAAGTTTTGAAGCTTGCTGTTAATACAACAGCATACATATCAAACTACATATATAACAACATATGTGTAACTCCATCTATTAAAAAAAATCTGCATTATTAACCAGTATACCTGGTAGTACAACTTACTTATATAACACTTTCATATAATTTCCAATAAAAAATCCCAAATTAATCTGAAATTTATATTTTCTGGCTGCATTTTTATATATGTCAACATGTTTCCCAATGATGCTTGTGAAAGTGGTGGCTGTTATCACCAAAAGAAAAAGAAATAGTGACCCTTTGATGTTACAAATCCTCTTTTTCATAGTCAATAATAAATTAGGAACATATGAAAAAATATTTTTATAGATGCTTTCTTAATATTCCTATGGTTATCCTGCATTATGAAATCTCTGATATTTGATGAGGTCTAAATTCTGAAGTTTAAGTACTTTTTACCACTTTCTCTCCAGTGTGAACTCTGATATTCAGAATGAAATGAACTTCAATTGGAAGATTTTCCACAGGCCTATAGTTTTTCTCCAGTGTGAGTTCTCTGATGATTAGTAAGGGATGAGCTCTAAAAGCTTTTCCACATTCCTTACATTTATAAGGCTTTTCTCCTGTATGAATTCTCATATGTGTCATAAATGATGAACTTTGTCTGAAAGCTTTTCTACACACTTTACAATCAAATGGTTTCTCTCCAGTATGAATTCTCTAGTGCTGAATTAGGGCTGAGCTTTGGTTGAAGGCCTTTTCACAGTCATTACATTTATAAGGTTTCTCTCCAGTGTGAATTTTTCGATGAGTATTAACTGCTGAGTGGGAACTGAAGGCTTTTCCACATTCTTTACAATTATATGGTTTCTCTCCAGTATGGGTTCTATTATGTATATTAAGCCGTGAAACTCAGGAGAAACTTTTTCCACATTGATTACATTTGTAGGGCTTTTCTCCAGTATGAATTCTATGATGTTGTATAAGAGCTGAGCTTTGGCTGAAGGCTTTCACACATTCTTTACATGAATAAGGTTTTTCACCTGTGTGAATTCTCTGATGTATAATAAGAGCTGAGTGGTAACTGAACACTTTACCACACTCATAACAATTAAAGGGTTTCTCTCCAGTATGAATTCTATGGTGTCTACTTAGCTGTGATATGGAAGTAAAGGATTTCCCACACTGACTACATTCATATGGTTTCTCTCCAGTATGAATTCTATGATGTTGAATAAGTGATGAGCACTGGCTAAAGGCTCTCTCACATTCATTACACTTATAGGGTTTTTCTCCAGTATGAATTCGCTGGTGATTGTTAAGGGATGAACTACCTTTAAATGTTTTTCCATATTACATTTACATGGTTTCTCTCCAGTATGCATTCTCTGATGTCCAATGAGAGATGTAGTGAAGCTGAATGCTTTTCACAGAGACTACATATGTAAAGTTTCTCTCCAGTATGAACTCTTACATGCTGAGTTAGAGATGAACTTTGGCTGAAAGCTTTCCTACATTCCTTACATTTATAGAGCTTCTCTCCAGTGTGGATTCTCTGATGTATACTCAGAGAAGAACTATGGTGGAAGATTTTTCCACACGTTACATTTGTAACATTTTCGTACTGTATTGACTCCCAGTTGTTTAAATAGAACTGAATAATGCTGTAAATGGGATTTCCTTCCTCTGGAAACAGTGATGATTTTAGACTAAGATTTTTCTGAAGTTAACTACCTATCAAGCTCCTCTCTTTTGTGTAGGTTTTTTTTATGGTAACTGAGACATTCTTAAAAGGTTTGTTCTTTTTGCCCTGCGTTTCTCTAGCTTCTTTTCAGTTATGTAGGTTTTCCCCAACTTGAAGTCAAAAGTATCATCACCTATGAGTTTATTCATTACTTCCTGGTATTCTTCTTTGGAAACTGTGGTTTCAAACAAGCTCTCCCATCCTAAAATAAACAAAACATGTAAATATCCCTTGCATTGGGAATAAATAAAAGTAATAAAAAATATACAAGGATCACTAACAAATATAAGCTTTGAACCTTAGGAAAGGAAGAGCAAGAGAAAGAGACAGTATAAAAATATGCCTGGGTAGGAAGGGTCTGAAGAAACCAATATGTATGTGGGCTGAGGAACTCAGGGAAAGTATTTTCCATGAGGAAGGAGCCAGGACTGATCCATCAACAACTCATTCAAGCTGAAACCTTGGCAGCAGCTGAGGGGAATAGCAACTGCCACTCTCAAAGCCCACCTATTGGGGTTGTGGGCTGAGCCTGGCCAAGCTCTCCATGTTCTCTTTGGAGAGAGCACCAAGATGCTCCCCCCAGCAGATTCCGCATCACATGACAAGGTCCTTACCCAGAGAGATCGGGATGTTGAAGTTCTCCATCATCACCTCCCGGTACAAGGTTCTCTGTGTGGAGTCCAGGCACAGCCACTCATCCCGGCTGAAGGACACGGCCACATCCCTGAATGTCACAGACTGTTGTAATGGCAAACCCATTTCTGCTCACCCAGGGCCATCCCCACAAGACGATGACTGAGCAGCAATCCTGTCACCTCTCGGGGTCCTGAGCATTTCAAGCCAAATACATCTTGACCACCCCTTAATTATTGAGCACATACTGGTATTTATAACATACCTACTGTGAATGAACCCTGTGCTCTCAGAAACTGAAGCACAGCAACCAAACATAACTTGAAGTCATTAAACAAAACCAGAATGATTGAAACACAGAGCTTCAGACATGGAAATAAATAATTTTCAAGACCAAACTCTCATTGTACAGATGAGTATCAGAGTCAGGTTTTAGGAGGCTCCAGCACACTCACTCCAGAGGAGAAGGTGTGGCTGGACTGTCACCACTGGGGCTACCTCTATGCCCTGGGGAGGGAAAGCTCTGAAAATGCCTCAAGCATGGCTTTGTCAGGAGAGGGCCCCAGGCTGGTAGGCTGCATTAACCTTTCAGTAAGAGCCCGGTGAGAAGGCTGCAGTTGGAACCCTCCCTGTCCACCACAGAGGCTTCTGTCCACCTCTCTCCAGCGTCACTGGACCACTCACCTTTTTTAAATTAGTGGCCCCTTTTCTTATTAAAAATCTTTTTTAAAGGCAACTTAGATCAATTGGTGAGAGAGAAAAAAAAAGAAATGTTAATCTAACTTTCTACCACCAGAAACAAGTTTTGTTAACTTCATCTTGTGTATCCTTTCAGATTTTTTACATGCTAATATAGCTTTAAATTTAAACAAAAATGATATTTTATACAGATAACTATCTCTCTCAACCTGTTTTATTTGCTGTCCATCACTTCACTTTACAGATCAATCCGTTCACATAACTAATCTACTGTTGAACATTTACTTTATTCCCACTTAGTAACTCAAAAAATGCTGGCGTGAGCATCCCTGAGCATCACCAGAAAAGTATGCAAAGCTTATTTCCTTAGGACATATTTCTAAAGGTATAATGTTAGTTCACAATCTGCCTTCTCTTTACCATCCTCCAAAGTCCAAGAAGGAAGTCACAGGCCAGGAATATTCTGACCTGTAAGGACAAACACAAATTACGAAGAAGAGGCTGTTGGAAACCCAGAGAGTAGCCTGCTCCCGGCCCTGTTTACTTCCTGAATTTCATTCTCAGTCCTTCCCAATTGTAAGTCAACCTTTTTAATGGCTAAATAAGCCTCACCACTCAGGAAAGGTTCCTTAAGGACATAGTAACCATCTCTTTGAATGTGCCAAGCTCTGTTTCCTGAGAGATGGGCTAACTTTTCACCTGACAAATGTGCCAAAGTCAAAACTGGGTTGAATCCACTCATCTAAGGAACTTTCTATCTCTGCAATCTCTTTAGTGGATTATCTGTGATGCATAATGATACATCCTCCCTTCCTCCAACTGATGGACAGAGAATGACGTAAACTCCACCTGCAGCCGGACATTCCTGAGCACCTAACCAGGCACCTTATATGGACTGTACATTGAACCACCAATCAGCACCTGCCAAATACCATAAGCCCCCCGATTCCTAAGTCCCTAGGTCCCTAATCATGTGACTTACATGAAACCACCAATCAGCATGTGCAGAGTGCCCTAAGCCCTGTCCCTTCTCTTTTCTCCCCTTAAAAGGTGCCTGCATCCAGACTCTTCCTCTTACCCCTCTGGAAGCAGCCGGCAGTGGTCCTCTCCTCCAATAAAGCCTGTGCCCTGGCATCCCGGTCTCCGGCCCCTGTTTCATCTTTCACACACCACATTCTTACACCTACTGAACAAGAGGACTTAACATTTAGTCAACAAGAGTGCTTTCTTTCTCTTCTACTTTTGTAGAGAGGTTTTCTAGGTTGGAAAGAGATTATGTTTTTAATTCTATTTCCCTAAGTGTCATGATGGTCAAAGAAGGGAAGAAATCACCGTGGACCAGATGCTTCCCTCCTCAGGGAAGGCTTGCTCACTTCCTCAAACCTGCCAGAGTCATGTGGATGGGGGTGGGGTAGGGGGTAGTTTAGGCCACAGGCTAACTTGTCAAGCTCAGGGAAGGCCTGCCTGGCAGTCTTGCAAACTTAAAGACCTAAAGTAACCACAAAGGATGGTCTGAAATTAAACTTTAACTAAAAGCAGTTATGGCGGATAGTCATGCCCTAGGCTGATATTTTCCCTGACAAGGTCAATTTTTACCTAAACTGAGCCTATTGTCTTTTTGCATCTATAATAGCATATCCTTGAAATGTCTGAGTAACTTGTAACTTCCCTTTTTCCGGACCCCTTAGGGCACAACCTAATGCGCCTTGGCAGCAGGACAGATACCACAAATTCCTTCCTTGTTATTGTTATCACCTTAATTGTTGACTGTAGGCTATCCTGCACCCACCTAAGTATGTGTCTATTATTTTACTCTTATCCAAACCCCCTCTTTGCTTTCTCCTGTCTCTCTAATCTATCACCAATGGATTTCATGTAACCCACCTAGGTCCCCTCCATTGACTGCAATGTATAAAAATAGATGAAGAAACCGCCATTCTCTGCAGCATTATCCCAAACTGTTGGGATACTGCTTCTCCGCTGATAGATCCTCCCTTCCCCCAACTGGTGGGCATCTGCCACTGGAACATCCCCAAGACATTGAACCACCAATCAGTGCGTGCCAAGTACCCTGGGGCCCACTCCTTCCAGTTCCTCCTCTCAAAAAGCATCTTCACCACTGCAAGTGCTGCTGCTCTCCCAGTCTGTGAGTCAGCCCAACTGGGTCCCTCCTTCTTCTCCTCCTTCTCCTCTGGTCCTGTTTTTCTACCCTCCTCTGTAATGAATCCCACTGGTTAGTGCGGAATAAACCTCCTTCTCTAACATGCCTTGGTCTCCAACTCCTGTTTCCTGTGCTTCGAACCTTACACCGGAAATTGTCAACTCAAACTCACAAAAAAATCTTTACAGGTTTGGTTAAAATAAACCCACAATGGTTCTTCAAAGGTTTGAATGTTTTTACGTTAACAGTTATGACCTCTTTCACTTTCACCATCTAAATGAGCTCAGTATTGCTTGTCAGTCCAAAATCGCCCACTACTCGAGTATGTATGTATCCCTGACCATACCTGCTGATGCACAGGTCTTCTTTATCAGATCTTCCTAGAAAACCACCTGGACCCTTACCATATACTGCTAGAGTTGACTGGAAAGGCAAATGCCGTGTCTTTTCTCTGTGAATCCCTGGTGCTGTGAGGAATTATTTGACTCTTCCATGTCTTCTCCCTCCATAGAGCAAAACACCCCGCGTCCCTCACGAAACTCTGAGTGTGACAGTGGCATGGGACTGAGGGCCCATTCAGTTCCTAGCCAACAAGTAACTGTTAAGTGCAGAACTCACAATGCGACTGGCCCTGAGACAAGGAAAACACCTGCCTTCCAGAATTCCTCACCTGCCAGGCCCTCTGATCCCTCTGTGGGCTTACTGCCTGGGGAAGCTCAACAATGAACGAAGCAGTTTCTTGAACCTCTGAACCCAAAAGGTGTTCAGGAACCTTCCTCACCTGATCCTGGGCTGGTAGCAACACTGGGGCCATTTCTCCTTGCCCACTGCCCCTCTTGGAGAAGGCACCTGAAATAAAAGAAAAGAAGCTGTGACATCTCTCCATCCTGTCAGCACTCACACCCTCATTAGGCCAGACCAGGTTACAAACTCCACACTGAGCGTCCTGCAGAGGGAACCGGGCACAGCCCAGGCAAACACAAGTTCGAAGGGCCCTCAGCTTGGTCACCAAACCAGGAGTAGGCAGCAAGCATACCTCCCGTCACTGGGCCTGCTACGGTTCAGCCAGTGATTTATGGATAAAGATGAATCAAATTAGGGGATTAGAACGATCTGAAGTACATTAACAGAGTAAAGGGCAGTCACACTAAGCTCACAGTTAATGGAAAATGACAATTATTTCACATATCTGCACTTAGATATTTTGATCTATCGATATAATAATTATAATTATGAAAATAAAAAGAGGGCCTGACCAAAAGTAACCAAACAGGATAGTCTGAATATTAGCTTAACTGGGCAGATCATGGTGAGCAGTCATGTCCCAGAACTATAGCTTCCTTCCTAAAAGGTTAACTTATATTAAGGGAGCCCTATCTATTGTTCTTGCATATCTAGCAGAAACTGTTTTTGGCATGTCAGCAATTTTTGCTTCCAGACTCTTCAAAAGGACCCACTAGTCGAAGAGTACAACACTGAAACTCCCTGTTACCCTGTTACCCACATAACATCTCTCTTCCATGTAACTGTTAAATGTTAACTATCCTGTATCCACTATGTAAAAGCAGTATGTATCACTTCTTTTCTTATTTTTTTTTATATTTTTATTTGAGAAAGAGAGAGGAGTTAGAGAGAAACATGGATGAGAGAGAAATGTCCATAGGTTGCCTCCTGCACGCCCCCTAGTGGGGTTCCAGCAGGAAACCCTGGCATGTGCCCCAATGGGGAATAGAACCAGTGACCTCTCCGCGCCTGGGTGGATGCTCAACCACTGAGCACACTAGCTGGGATGCATCTCTCCATTTCACTTTTACCCAAGCCTTCCTAGAGATTTCCCCACTTGCTTTCTCCCACCTCAATCTAGTACCTTCCTCACATTTGCCTTTGATTCTAAATATATAAAAAGAGCCCTAAGACTGCCATTCTCCAGAGCATTTTCCCCAATCCACTGAGATCTTGCTTCCAGGCATGTGCTTCGAATCTTGGCTCAAATAAATTCTTAAGGCTTTGACATTTCTTTCGATAACTATATTAACTCTTCAAATGTCAATTGAAGAACTAGCTAAGCACAAATTCCTCTTTCCCCTCCCTTTGAGAAGCTGTGCTACCTTTATGAAGAAGAGTTATCATAGCTCCTTACGTGTAAAGGAACCACTGCGAGTGCCGCCCCCACCCCGAAAAATATAAGACAGAAGGAATAGTGTCACTGGCTAGAAATGAGCGTTTAAAAATATAATTAAAGGAAGTAATTTAACAAGAGAACAAAATTACTTTAAGCAAAAATAATAATTTAACTAAATCACTCTAGAAAAACAATGCCAAGGATTGCAAAACGGATAAATACAAAATAAAAGGTAACTCTGGGAGAGTGGCAGAACAACAAAGGCTACCGGGTGGGGGAGACCACCACCGGGTTCACGAACCCTGAAACAAGACAGCCTTCTGCACCCCCTCCACTGGGGCCATTTCTCCAGGAGCCCGGCCCAGGCTGAGGGCCCGGGTGGGCGGCCGCAGCTCCGAGCTCCGGCCTCCGGGGGCCGCTCCAGGCACGCCCCCTCCCCGGCGCCGCGACGGCTCCGATGCCCGGGGCGGCACTCGCGCTCCCGGCCGCGGAGGAGGTGCACGCTGCGCCTGTCCCATCCGCAGGCAGTGCCACGCCCACTGCGCGACTGCGTCCGGAGAGCCCTGGCCCGCCCTCTCCTCGCAGAGCTTTTACTCTGGAACTCCATATCCCAGGCGCCACCGCGGCAGGTGCCGCTACAGTAGCCGAGGAGGACCATACCGAGAGGTTGGGAACGCTCCTTGCTAGGAGCCAGAGAAGGTTGAACCTGTCTTTCAGCATCAGCTCTAACCACTTATCTATCCTCTTGTGCACACTTTTTATTCGAAATTATAATGGCAGTGATAATAAAAGGGAAAAGTGGTCGTGTATTTTAAAGTGTGGGAAGTTAGGCGCTCCCTAATGGTTTATTCTTGGTTGGTAAGAGAAGTGTTACAATCTGTTACAAATTTTTGTCTAAATTGTGTCCAAGTTTTGTAACCCATAAAAGGTATATTTTAACTGTCATTCATATGTTTAGGTAAAAGCAAAAACAAAAACCCAGTAATTCCTTTCCATGACATTCATTCTTTTTTAAATGGTTCATTGTAATCATAAAGCTTGTCTTCCATCTTTGATTATAGTCCCCTTCCTCCAACTGTATCCTCTGTGACTGGCACAGAACATACTGAATAATATGTTCTCAATACTGTTGAATAAAGGGCACTAGAAGATAGAAAATAAAGAGATTAACTAACTAGGCCAGAAAAATAATATGAAAAAGAAATCTGGGATCACAATGTTGCAGTGAGACATCATTTCAGAGTAAAAATAATTAACTTGGACACATGAGTTATTTTGTATTGATAAAAGATACACATTACTAACATTAAATAAATGCAAATCAAAATCACAATGGGATATCAGTTCACACCTATTACTGTGTTTGCTGTAAAACAAATCAATGCAATACAGAAACAAGTGTTGGTGAAGACCTGTGCCTTGCTGGTGGGAATGTAAAATGATGAAAACTTGTGCCTTGCTGGTGGGAATGTAAAACAATGCAACCCATCGCTTCCAGGCCTTTTGACTACGATTAAGTGTAAAATGAGGCAGCCACTGTGGAAAATAGCATGGTGGTTTCTCAAAAAATTAAAAATATAATTACTGTGTGACTGAGCAATTCCACTTCTGGGTATATTCCCAGAAGAATTGAAAGCAGATATTTAAACATAGTAGCATTATTCACAATAGCCCAAATGTGGAAATAACCCAAGTGTCAATGAAGAGATGAATGGATAAACAAAATATGGTCTGTACATACAATGAGTTATTATTTAGCCATAAAATAATAAAAAAGGAAGTTCTGAAACATGCTACAGATATGGATGAATCTTGAAGACATGCTAAGTAAAATAAGCAGACTCAAAACAGACAAATATTATATAATTCCACTTATTTGAGGTATCTAAATTAGTCAGATTTATAAACAAAAAGTAGAATAATGGTTACCAGGAACTCAGGGAAGAGGGAAATTATTTTTTTGTTTAATGGGTACAAAGTTGCAGTTTGAAATCATAAAAAAGTCCTGAACCAGTCTGGCCCAGTGGATAGAGCATCAGCCTCTGGACTGAAGGATCCTGGGTTCAGTTCTGATCAAGGGCACATGCCCAGGTTGCGGGCTGGATCCCCAGTGGGGGGCATGCAGGAGGCAGCAAAACAATGATTCTCTCTCATCATTTATGTTTCTCTCTCTCTCCTTCTCCCTTCCTTTATGAAATAAATTTTAAAAATATTTTTTTAAAAAGAGAAATAATGGAAAAGTTCTTGAGATGGATGGTGGTTGCATAATATCCATATACTTAATGTAACTGAGTTGTTCAATTAAAATGATTAAAATGGTAAATTTTATGTCATATGAATTTTATCACAATAAAATAACAAAACAAAATAAAGATATAAAATATTGCAAACCATTATTGACACAAAAAAGTAGCACTGAGATATAGAAAGTAAAATGAGGTAACAGACGAAATACATGATCACCTCCCTTTTTCTCTTAATATTCCTTAAAATAACAATAACACATACATATATAATTTTCTAAGAAGTAAAATGAAAATATCTAGAAGAACATAATCAAAACACCAGAAATTGAGAGGGAAAAATATTGGGAGGCATACAGTAGAGTGCCCTAAGATCCAAAATCCATCTAATATAAAGATTCTGAAGAAGAAAACAAAGAAGATGAAGAGGAGAAAAGAATTGCAAATGGATTCCTAACCGGTTTGGCTCAGTGTCTGCCTTCGGACTGAAGGATTCCAGGTTCTATTCCGGTCAAGGGCAAGTACCTTGGTTGCGGGCACATCCCCAGTAGGGGGAGTGCAGGAGGCAGCTGATCGATGTTTCTAACTCTATCCCTCTCCCTTCCTCTCTGTGGGAAAAAAAAAAAAAAAAAAAAAAAAAAAAAAAAAAAAAAAAAAAAAAAAAAAAAAATTCAATAAAATATATATATTTTTTTTTAAAGAATTGATATTGAGATCTGGATAGAGATACTGCAGAAAACATATTCCAGCTGAAGAAGATCTAGGTTTTCAGATTAAATGGAATACAAAGTGTGGAGCATAACTGGGGGTGGGAAAGGTCTACAGAAAAAATCCCTTTTCCCAGTGATTTGGGAGAAAAAGACCAGTGGTTCCCTGGGGACTGAGTGAAGTTCTGACTTCCTAACAAAGCAAGCAGGTTTATGCTTCTTCGTATATTATGCTTAATAACATCTGATTCTCTTTGCTCTCTTCCTTTGTTAATATCTAGCTACCTATACTAACAACTGGAATCTACAGTTGTTAAAAGCACAGGTAACAACCTGGACTTATAACTGGTATTTGAGTGAAGGTGGAGGAGTCTTGTAAGACTGAGTGCTTAACTCACTATGGGGTCTGATGCATCTCCAGGTAGGTAGCATCAGAATTGAATTATAGGACATCCATCTGGTGTCAGAGAATTACTTGGTGTGGGGAAAGAACTCAAATACTGGAAATGGAATAAAAATCATTAGGGTTTTAATCAGATTTAACAAATTCTTCACTATACTTAGATCAAGAACCTGTTCTCATAAATTACATTCAAACATTTTTAAAGTCTTATTTTAATATCTGTCTTTATATATGTAGAATCAATTTTGTGTGTGACATGAAGGACCCAGTTTCTTTCTTTTTCATTACTGTTGCCCAATTTTCCTAAATCATTTATTTCTAGTTTATCTTTTTCTCTATGATTTGCAATGTCAGTTTTTCCACATACATGGGAATATATGTGGATTTCCTTATGTGAATTTTCCACATATATGTAACATTTTAAGGACTCTCTATTCCACGTAGCTCACCTATTGATCCATTATCATTCCTTAATTATTGTAGCTTTGTTATATATTGATAGATCACCTTGATTTATCCTCAAAGAGGCAGTTGATTATCCTTAGCCCTTGCATAAGTTTTAGAATCCATTTGTTGAAGTCAATATAAATCCTTTTGTGATATTGTTTGATGTTACATTGAATCTGTACATCAATTTGAGGAATACTGGGATCTTTACATTATTGAGTCTTCCTATCCATAAACATTTCCTATCACCCAATTTATTTAGTTTTTTATGGTTGTTGTTTTTTTAATAAAGTGTCATAATAGCCTCATTAAAGATTTTGTTCAGCTTTGGTTAGATCATTTCTAGTTATTCTCTATATTTTTGTATTTATTATAAACTAGAGGCCTGGTGCATGAAAATTCATGCACTGGAGGTGGGGGGGGGGGCGTCCCTCAGCCTGGCCTGTCCCCTCTCACAGTCCAGGAGCCCTCGGGGCCGCCGGCTACCTGGCGATCAGGGGAAAGTGGCACCCCCATCACATTTCTGCTGCTGCCACTGCTGAAAGTGCAAGCCTCGGCCAGCCCTGGTTATCTAAGCCTCAGGCAGCCCTAGGTGGCTGGGCAGCTACCATCCAAGGTTTGCCTGTGCCTCAGGCCGGTCCTGGGCAGCTGAGGGGCTGGGAGGACTGGGGGACTCTGGAGGCAGGCATGTGGAGTACCTGTCACCCCAGCTACCACCTGCTGCCAGGGTTGGGGAGACTGGGCACCCCTAACTTGTGGCTGTGGGCAATGCCATCTTTGAGGGCATGACAGTCAATTAGCATACTCCCTCCTTCTTGGCTCTGGGTGCAGCCATCTTTGAGGGCAGGGCAGTCAGTTAATGTATTCCCTCCTTATTGGCTGTGGGTGCCGACATCTTTGCAATGGCATAAGGATCAATTAGCATATTCCCTCTTTATTAGAAAGGATAGTATTATTAGCATAGGTAGCTAAATATTAACAAAGTAAGAGAGCAAAGAGAATCAGACATTGTTAAGCATAATAAACAGGAGCATAAGCCTGCTTGCTTTACTAAGAAGTTACAGCTTCACACACTACCCAGGGTATCCTCCTCCCTTAGGACCTAGTCCCCTGAAGCAGGCATATTGGGGGAGGAATAAAAACAAAAAGGGGAAATTCCTCTGCTGAGTACATGTCCAATAGAAGTCAAAATGGCACAGGAGAGGTTCTTCCACTTTAAGGCATGAACAATAGAAGCCAAAATGTGACCATACAGCCTGGTTAGCCTGGGGAAAGGATAAGATTGGATAAGGGACACAAAAGCTCAGAAGATCCAGAAGGTAGATTGGTTAAGGGATGGACCTATCAGAAGCATGTGAAAGATTGAGAAATTGACTGGTTCATTTGAAAAGGTACCTGGTCCTTCTCAAGCCTGAAGTCATATATTCAACTTTAAATCTCTCTCTCTCTCTCTCTCTCTCTCTCTCTCTCTCTCTCTCTCTCTCTCTCTCTCTTTCAGTAACGTATGTTCACCCTATTTGTTTATGCAATCTCTCTACACCAGCCATGTGGCCCTAACAGCTGCCTGGGGCCCACAGCAGAGAGTGCGGGCCTAGGCACATTGCCAGCCAGGACACAGTGGGGGCAGACTGTGCTAGCCAAATGGCAAAAAATCTCTGAAAAATGGCCCTGACTCTGGGCCTGATGAAGAAAAGATTGGATTTCTTTCATGGCAGGGATAGAAATGGGACACTGGGAACCTGGGGGCAGCCTTCTATTTCCATCCAAATAAATCTTCCCGTTAAACCACATCCTCCCATACACGGATCTCTCAGAATGCTTTCCTTCTGACTCTGAAAGAACCCCATTTCCATCGGCAAGAGTGTCTCTTTTAAAGTTACATATTTCAACTATTTGTGCCTAATGTGTAGAAATGCGAATGATTTTTTAAATGCTTTTATACAAGTGTCACAGTTAATTTGTATGTGTGGACAAAAAAAGGGAAGCCATATTCTAAACCTGACAAGCTCAGGGTGACTTTACAAATTTAGAGACTAAAGCAACCACATAGGCCTCAGTCAGCTGGAGCATCATCCCATGCACCAAAAAGGTTGTAGGCTAATTCCTGGTCAGAGCATATACCTAGGTTGCAGGTTCAATCCTGAGTGGAGGCATGTACAAGAGGCAACTGATCCGTGTTTCTATCTCACATAGATGTTTCTCTCTCTTTTTCTCTCCCTTCTTTTCCCTCTAAAAAATCAGGGGAAAACTCAGGCAAGGATTATAAATAAATGATAGATAGATAGATGATAGATAGATAGATAGATAGATAGATAGATAGATAGATAGATAGATAAGGTGGTCTGAAATTCAAACTTTCTAACTAAAGGCAGCTCAAGGCAGGTAGTCATGTCCTAGGGTGGTAGTGTTCCTTAATAAAAGTCTATCTTCACCTTAACTAAACCTATCTATTATCTCTTTTTGCATCTTTGATAACACACCTGATAACATACCTTTGGAATATCAAAGTAATTTCTTTTTTTTTCTGAATCCCTCAAAGCACAACTAACACCAGAGCAAAGACAAAAAAATCCCCTCATTGATATTATTATCATGTTAGTTGTTGACTGTTAACTATTCTATACCCACAAATGTAAAAGAAGTATGTACCAGTTTTATTTTTAGAGATTTCTCCACTCTGTTTTCTCCTGCCTCCTTAATCTCTCACCAGTGAATTTCATGTAACCCCCTTACACTCCTCCTTGGATTGTAATGTATAAAATAAGGTTCACAACTGCCATTCTCTGGAGCATTTTCTCAGTCCATTGAGATTTTGCTTCCTGGCAACTGTTATAAGTTTAGTTCAAATAAACTCATAAGAATTCTTCCAGTTTGAACATTTATGTTGCCATGTTAATTTGACCTGTCATAGGATATCCAGACATTTGATCAAATACTATTTTGAGTGTACCTCTGAGGGTGTTTCTGGAAGAGATTAACATCTTCATGGATTGCCCGAGTAAAGCAGATTTTCCTCCCTAATGTGAGTGGGCCTCATCCAATCAATAGAAGGCCTAAATAAAACAGAGTGATAGCCTGTCAGTCAATTCCCAGACTTAAGCCAGTTTACAGACACAGAATCCCTTGAATAAAGGAGAGGCTAAGTCCCCCGAAGAGGACCCCAATACACTACCAAAAATTCATGCTGTTCATCTTTCCCAGGCTATAGTGTTTTACCTGGGTAATTATGCATTGAAGAAAAACTATCAGTCATTTTGGGAACTACTGTACGCTGACTCTGAACTAATACTAATTCCAGAATACTCAAAATATCATTGTGGTCCATTGTCAGGAGGCCAACGAATTTTTAGCTCAGGTCTACCTCACAATGGGTCCAGTAGGTCTCAGATGCTGGACTGTATGCCAGGAGGCCAAAGGAGACCTCAACACAATTGGGTAGTATAGGCATTATAATGATATTACAATAATTCTTCCAATACATGAATGGGATATATGCTTCCATTTGTTTGTATCTTCCTCTTTTCATTTTTTCAATGTCCTATGGTTTTCTAAGAGCAGGTCTTTTACCTCCTTAGTTAAGTTTAACTAAAATAAGATAACTCAGGATCAGGGGGAGGTGGAGAAGCTCTCAGGGGGGATTGGGGTTGGCAGCTGCTGCTCATAACCCCTAACAGCATCAAGTTATCCGGAGCCAGGCACCAGCAGTGGATACAAACGCTAGTCTGGACCGCAGCACACACGAGCAAAGAATTTTCGGTAACCACCATGACAGTAACCGCCCCAATGACAGCGACCAGTGCCCTGCCTTGGTCTGTTGCCCCGGCTCACCTGTTCCACCATCCCACCCTGGCTGATGCCCACCATGTTCCATGTGTGCCCCCTGCTAAGTCAGTACAAGTTATAGCAACCAGTTGTTCAGTTGTTCAGTTGTTCTGCCATTCAGTCTATTTGCATATTAGCCTTTTATTATATCCTATCTAATAAAGAGGGAATATGCTAATTGACCCTCGTGCTGTGGCAAAGATGGCAACACCCATAGCCAATAAGGAGGGACTATGCTAATTGATTGCCGCGCCCTCAAAGATGGTGGCACCCAGTCCCCTCAGCCCTGCTGAGGCAGCAGGTGCGCAGCAAGGTTGAGGCCACCCTCAAGCAAGCCTGGCCACTCTACGCACCTGCCTCCAGAGTCCCCCAATCTCCTCAACCCCTCAGCCTCCCAGGGCCAGCCCAAGGCACAGGCAAACCTCGGATGTCAGCTGCCCAGCTGCCCAGCTGTCCTCCCAAGACTCAGGTAATCAGGGCCAGCCAAGGCTTGCCCTGCCAGCAATGGCGGCAGCAGAGTTGTGATGGAGGCATTGCCTTCCCCCGATCGCCAGGTCACCTCCCATCCCTGAGGACTCCCGAACTGTGAGAGGAGGCAGGCTGGGCTGAGGGACCCCCCCACTCCAGTGCATGAGTTTTCATGCACCGGGCCTCTAGTAGGATAATAAAACCCTAACGTGCAAATCAACCAAACTGCAGAATGACTGGTTGCTATTCACACTTTACTGGGAGTTTTTATCAAGAGTGCTGGATTTTTGTTGAATGTTTTTTCAGTATCTATTGATACAATTATGTGATTTTTATTCTTCATTTTGTTTATCACATTTATTGATTTGTGAATACTATACCACCCTTGCATCCCTAGAATAAATCCCACATGGTGATGGCGTATGAACTTTTTAATATATTGCTGGATCTGATTTGCTAATATTTTGTTGAGGATTTTAGCATCTGCGTTCATCAGAGATAATGGCCTGTAATTTTCTTTCTCTGTAGTGCCTTTATCTGGTTTTGGAATTAGGATAATGCTGGCTTCATAAAAAGAGCTTAGAAGTGTTTTTTCTCTCGAATTTTTTTAAATAGTTTGAGACGGTTTTAGTTCTTCTTTGAGTTTTGGTAAAATTCACCTGTAAATCCATCTAGTTCAGGACTTTTGTTTGCTAGAAGTTTTTAAATTATGCTTCAGTTTCATGAGTTGTTATTGGCCTACTCAGGTTTTCTGATTCTTCCTGATTGAGTTCTGGAAGATTGTATGTTTCGATGAATTTGTCCATTTCACCCAGGTTGTCCAGTTTGTTCATAGTATTTGCTTAAAATCCTTTGTATTTCTGTGGTGTCCATTATTATATTACTTCTTTCATTTTTAATTTTGTTTGCTCTCTTTGTTTCTTGATGAATCTGGCTAGGGGTTCACCAGTCTTGTTTATTTTTTCAAAGAACAGCTCTTGGAAATGTTAATATTTTGTACTTTTTTTGTTTGTTTGTTTGTTTGTTTTTTGTTTTTTTGGGGTTTTTTTTTAGTCTCTAAGTCATTTATTTCCACTCTGATGTCTATTATTTCCTTCCTTCTACTTTCTCTGGGCTTTTCTTACTATTTTCTTTTTAATTCATTTAGTTATAGGGTTTTAGATAGTTTATTAGCCCTTTTTCTTGTGTCTTGAGGTAGGCCTGTAGTGCTATGAACTTCCCTCTCAGGAAAACTTTTGCTGTGTCCCATAGATTTGGGGTGGTTGTGTGTTCATTTGCATTTGTTTCTAAGAAGTTTTTAATTTCTTGCTTGATCTCATTGGTAACCCATTTGTTTTTAATAACATGCTATCTAGTCTCCATGTATTTGAGTGTTTTTGAGTTTTTTCATTGTACTTGATTTCTAACTTCATGTCATTGTGGTCTGAGAAGATGCTTGTTATATCAATCTTCTTCAATTTTATGTAAATTTGTTTTGTGCCCTAACATGTGGTCTATCTTTGAGACTATTCCAAGTGCACTTGAGAATATAGATAACTTTTTTAAAATACATTTTATTGATTTTTTTACAGAGAGGAAGGGAGGAAAATAGAGAGTTAGAAACATCGAGAGAGAATCGTTGATCAGCTGCCTCTTGCACACCCCCTACTGGGGATGTGCCTGCAACAAAGGAATATGCCCTTGACCAGAATCGATCCCAGGACCTTTCAGTCCACAGGCAGACGCTCTATCCACTGAGCCAAACCGGTTTTGGCAATAGATAACTTTTATTTAACATTTCTAAAGGCTAGGAACTCCCATAAATACTTTCTATTATTTAATTTATTAATTATATTCTCTAGTTCATATCACAAATTGTAATTAGGCAATTGTTAGTTAATTTGTTTTTCATTTCTGTCCCATCATTTGACTGGAAGTTATATAAAGATAGCATCTGTTTCATTTATTATAAATATTCATTTATTATACTGAGTAGTGATTCTGGATCATTGTAGTAACTGAATAATTGCTACAATGTTATTTTCAAATAATAAAGTTATTTTCAAGTAAATAAATATGAGTGAATTGAAATTTAATCTCAAAACTAAAATGGAGTTATTAAAACACTTATGTTTTGTTATTAGTATAATTGTTTTAAAATGTGTGATATATGTTTTTAGATATTTGAAATTAATTATTGAATATTGTCTCAGAGTGTTTTTGAGTGTTTTCAATAGCTTCTATATGTTTTATTTTGGAGGAAAAGATTCTTTTGTAGAGAGTAGTAGGTAATGTCAAAGCTAAAATTGGTGAGATCTCCCTTTAGAAGAACTTCTACCAATAACTAATGTTGATTAAAGTTATTGTAATTATTTTGGAGGAAAAGAAATACCACATTCTGAAGGCATTGTAGAGGTAAGTGCCAACATCAGGAACATGAAAGCTCAAGACTCAAGGGGGTCAAATATATATAGAGAGAAAATGATTTGACTTTGTTGGTGGACACACAATGCAATCGGAAGATTATACATATATCACAGAAATGTACACTTGAAACCTACATAATCTTATTAACCAATGTCACCTCAATAAATTTAATAGGAAAAAAGGAACATGGAGAGTGGAGGGGTGGTGATTCCCACCACATCCCTATTTAACTCTCTTATGTGGCCTGTGATAAAGTCAGGTGGGCCTTGAAGAATAACAGTGGATTCTTGTGGGCTTATCCAGGTGGTGGCTCCAACTGCAGCCTCTATACCAGGTTTGGTTTCATTGCTTGAGCAAACTAACCCATCCCCTGGCACCTCATATGCAGCTACTGATAATGGTAAATGCCATTTACTCCATCCCTGTCAATAAAACCCACCAGAAGCAGTTTGCTTTCAGGTGGCAAGCCCAGAATACACCTTCAATCTTCTAGCTCCGGCTTAAAGCCCTAAATCATCATTTAATTTGGAGGGACCTTGATTACTTTTTCCTCCCACAAGATATCACACTGCTCCATTACATGGATGCTATTCAGAGCTAGGGAGCAAGAAGTAACAACTGCTCTAGACTTATTGGTGAGATACTTGTGTGTCACTGAATAGAAAATAAATCTGACAAAAATTCAGGGAATTTCTCCTTTCTAGAAGTTCAGTGATATGGGAAATATATATACATATATATATATTTCTAAAAAATGTATACACACACTTTGAATAGTTACAATGGCAGTGTTTATTAAACTACATTTCCTTTTTAAAATTGAGCTATCAGCTGTTAAAGTATGTATACATTTTTGGGAGCTACCATGTATATATCCCTTCTATGGTGAGAATAAATTGTTGCATCTGGCCTTTCCTACAACAACAACAACAACAAAATGTACAATGTATAGTGGGCCTGTGGCCCATTTACCAAGTGGCCAGAAATGCTGCTGGCTTTGAGTGCAGCCCAGAACAAGAGAAGGCTGTTCCACTACCTGGGCCAGGGGAGTAGATCCAAGAGTACTTGAAGTGCCAGCTGCAGATAGAGATGCTGATTTTAAAGAAAATAAATACTTGAAGTGCCTCGTCATTGAATATAACATTTTCTGTAGGCTTTGGTAGATTACTTGATCAGATTAAAGAAGATCCCTAGATTGAATGGACATTCAATGTCAACAAATGTTTTTCTGCATCCATTTAGATAATCGTGTCTCTTCCTTTAATCTGTTAATGCAGTGAATTAAATTACATTCATAAATCTTCTAAGTCATTCATCTGCTAAAGTGCATTTCTGGGACAAATCAGGCTTGATCATAATGTTTTTATGTAATTCATTTTGAAAATGTTTTACTATAATTTTTGGATCTATGCTTTTTAGTTTGGCTGTAAATTTTATTTCTTCTTCTTGGTATGGATTTAGCCTCATAAAATGCTTACTAAATGTATTATTTTTTTCTATCCTGAAGTTTTTTGTGAAAAAAATATATATATGTTCTGCCAAAACAGGTTTGGCTCAGTGGATAGAGCGTCGGCCTGCAGACTGAAAGGTCCCAGGTTTGGTTCCGGTCAAGGGCATGTACCTTGGTTGTGGGCACATCCCCAGTAGGGGTTGTGCAAGAGGCAGCTGATTGTTGTTTCTATCTCATCAATGTTTCTAACTCTCTATTCCTCTCTCTTCCTCTCTGTAAAAACTCAATAAAATATATTTTTTAAACTGCTACAACACATACTTCTGTATTGTGGATTAATTCCATCTTATGTGGGAGATTTCATGGTTTTTGTAAGATTTTGACCACCACCTTAAAATTTTATACTCCATATAGAAGGGTCTTAAAGCAGATGAACCCAGACAGCTGAGAGCAGTACAACTGGAGAAAATAGGACGTCCCTGTCACCCCTTCAACTCTCACAATCTCTCCCTTAGCTGAGTGTAGCCACCTGCTCTTACACAGGACACTCCTATGCGGTCTTCATAACTCTGTGGCATCAATCCTTCATCGCAGTCTCTTTTTCCAAGGTGCTTTCACCTTTATTAATAGGTGACATTATCTCTCTCTCTTTCTTTCTCTTGGGTGTGTATTTATGTATCTAATGATTTACCACATTTTTTAATTATGCCATTATTTTTTAATAGGAAATGGTTTTTATTAGTGTTCTGGTACCAAACATGCTATGGTTTGAGTGATCTGTTCAAATATAATACTAGTCTTCCCATAATGCCAGTTATTTTGTTGTGGTTGTTAATCCTCACCCAAAGATATTTTTCCATTGATTATTAGAAAGAGTAAAAGGATGCCGAAACCAGTTTGGCTCAGTGGATAGAGCATCAGCCTGCAGACTGAAGGGCCCCAACCAAGTTTGATTCTGGTCAAGGGTATGTACCTTGGTTGCATGCACATCCCCAGTAGGGGGTGTTCAAGAGGCAGCTGATAGATATTTCTCTCACATTGATGTTTCTAACTCTCTATTTCTCTCTCTTCCTCTGTAAAAAATCAATAAAATATATTAATTTTAAAAAAGAGTAAAAGGAGAGGGAGAGAAACACAAAGAGAAACATTGATGTGAGAGAAATTGATTGGTTGCTTTCTGCACCGGTTGCTTTGGGCACCAAGCCTGTAACCAAAGTTTGTGCCTTTGACCGGAATTGAACCTGGGATCCTTCAGTCCTCCAGCTGGTGCTTTAACCACTAAGCTAAACTGACTAGGGCTACCCCAGGTAATTTTTGTTGGCATTTTTACTCAACACAAAAATTTTCAGGGATAAATATACAATAGTCCAGCAGAAACACCTGTATTCATTCATTGATTAATTTGTGCCACTTATCTGTACATAAAGTCTTCAATTGCTGTCCCCTCTGCCTGGTAAATATTAACATTACTTTATCACACTTTCAGCCATGTCTCTGTCCAAATATCACCTACCACATAGGTCTTCTATATACCCAACTGGTATCCATGTGCAAAAGTATGAATTTGGACCCCACCACACATCATATATGAAAATTAACTTAACATATATGAAAATTAACTTAACTTAACTTAATATATTAAAATTAACTTAAATGTGAAAGCTAAAACTGTGAGAATTTTACAATAAAACCTATATATAAATGTTCATGATCTCAAATTTGGTAATAGATTCTTAGAAATGACAACAAAAACACACACAAAATATCAGAAAATATATAATTTTGATTTTATCAAAATTGAAAAACCTTTGTGCACCAAAGGGCATTTTTAAAAGAGTGAAAGAGAACATACTAAATGGGACAAAATATTTTCAAATTATATATATAATAAGAACATAGTACCCAGAATATGTAAAGAGCTCTTACAATTCAACCATAGACAAAAGCCCAATTTACAGTTTCAAAGTACTTGAGTAGTCATTTCTTTGAAGAAGATATACAAATGGGGAAAAGCACTTGAAAAAGATGCTCAACATCACTAGTTATTAGGGAAATTTAAATGAAAACCACACTAAGATCCCACTTTACACACAATAGGAAGGAGATAATTTTTTTAAAATGGGAAGTAAGTGTTGGTGAGGATGTGAAGAAACTGGAACTCTTGTGCATTGCTAGCAGGACTGTAAAATGGTTCAAATATTGTAGAAAAGTTTTACAGTCCCTTAAAAAGTTAAATATAGAATTATCCGGTGATTTAACAAATCTACTCCTAGGTATATACCCAAGAAAATGGAAAACATATTGTACTAGTCATGGTTCTCAGAGAAATAGGATAGAAGGAGAAGGAGAAGAAGAAGGAGAAGGAGAAAAAAGAGAGGAGGAAGAAGAGGAGGAAGAGGAGGAGGAAGAGGAGGAGGAGGAGGAGAAAGAGGAGAAGGAGGAGGAGGAGAAGGAGGAGGAGGAGGAAGAAACAGAGAGAGATTTTAATGAATTGGCTCACACAATTATGGAGACTGGCAAGTCTAAAATCTACAAGGTGGGCCAGTAGGCTGGATATCCAGGGAGAGTAGATGTTGCAGTTTAAGTGTGAAGGTCATTTGCTGGCAGAATTCTCTCTTTCTCAGATAAGGTGAGTCTTTCTATTCAGTTGAGTGAATAAGGCTCACCCACATTATGGAGAACAATTTGTTTTATTCAATTTTAATATTAATCTTATTCAAAAACATCTTCACAGTAATATCCAGAATAATGTTAAACAAATATCTGGCACCGTGGTATAGACAAGTTGATGTTATCCATATGTATCTTTTTAAATCATACTTAATTTCCAAATAAAGACAATAACAAGGTCACACATCACCTAACATGATTCAGCTATCCTGCACACAGTTTAAAAGGTGTTTACCTCTTCCCCAGAGGAGGTAAAGTCCTTCTGTGAGGTTGACCCTTCTCTTTGATTTCAACTTAAATACAAGGATGTAAAGTAAAAATACTTGAACACCTTCTATTGCATGATCAGGGTATAAAAGATAAAAGAAAATAACAATATAAACAAACATGCTCATAACAAAGAAATAAAATCATGATCATTTCAGTCCTCATTTCTGTAACTGGTCATATGGGCATAGTATAGCTGATATTTATAAACACCTCCTCCACCACCCATTCTGTATTCCCTCTGTCCTCAGCAAGCACCTCACCTGATCATGGTTTTTAACCATCATTCCTAAAGGATCTGGGTTATGAGTAGTTCTTTCTGGGTTATGTTGGTGTAGTTTTTCTAATAGGGCATTCACAGTGTTGGGAACCACCACCCCTGTATAGTTCCAAAATATTTTATTCATCCCAAAAGGAAACACTCTACCCATTAAGCAGTTATTTCCCATTACATTTCTTCCCAGCCCCCAGTAACTACAAATCTATTGTCTGTCCCCATGGATTTACCTGTTTGGGAAATTTCATATAAATAGAATTTTATGTATGTCACTTTTATGTTGTTTTTTACTCAGAATAATGTTTTTGAAGTTTACCCACATTTTAACATGTGTTAGTAGTTCATCCCTTTTACAACTAAATAATATTCCACTGCATGTATATATCAAAATTTTTAATTCAGTTATTCATTAATGGATATATTTTTTTAACTTTTGTCTATTGTGAATAGTGCTGCTGTGAACACTTGTGTATAAGTATTTTCTTTGAGTGTCTGTTTTCTATATTCTTGGGTATATATCTGTGAGTGGAAGTGCTGGGTCTTATGATAATTTTATATTTATTTTAGTTTTCAGTGTAAAGACTCTAACCTCCTTGGCTAAATTTATTTCTAGGTATTTTATTCTTTTGGATACCATTGTAGAAGGTGTTTTTTGTTTTGGTTTGGTTTTTTGGTTTTGTTTTTTTTTTGATTGATTGATTTTAGAGATTAAAGAAGAGAGAGGGAGAGAGAGTTGTTGTTCCACTATTTATACATTCATTGGTTGATTCTTGTATGTGCCCTGACCAGGGATTGAACCCACAACCTTGGCATATCTAGATAATGCTCTACCAACTGAGCTAGCTTGCCAGGGCTACTCAGAATTGTTTTTTAATTCCTTTTTTAGATTGTTCATTGTTAGTGTATAGAAACACAACTGGTTTTTTGTGTATTGATTTTTATCTTGAATATTTGATAAATTAACCTGTTAGCCAGGTGTTTTTGTTTTGTTTTGTTTTTTTGTACATTCTTTAAGATTTATTATATAAGATCATGTCTTCTGTGAATAGAGATGGTTTTACTTTTCTCTTTCCAATTTCCATGTCTAGTTCTTTTTGTTGCCTAATTGCTCTGGCTAGAACTTCCTGTACAATTTCTAATAGCAGTTGTAAATGCAGGTATACATATATTACTTTTGATTTTATTAGGAGAAATTTCATTTTCACCATTGAGTATGATGTTAGGTGAATATTTTAGTTTCTTTGAGTAAATACCCAGAAGTGGGATTGCTGGGTCATAAGGTAGTCCTATTTATAATTTTCTGAGGAACCTCCACCCTGTTTTCCATAGTGGCTGCACCAGTTTGCAGTCCCACCAACAGTACTCAGGGGTTTCCCTTTCTCCACATCCTCACCAGCATTGTTTGTTGATTTATTTATTTTGTCTGTTTCTTTGTTTTGGTTTTTTGTTTGTTTGTGTGTTGATTTATTGATAGCATTCTGACAGGTGTCAGGTGATACTTCATTGTAGTTTTAATTTGCATTTCTCTGATGATTAGTGATATTGAGCATCTTTTCATATGTATATATTGGCCATTTGCATATCCTCCTTAGAGAAACATCTAGTCAAGTGCTCTGCCTATTTTAATTAGATTATTTACTATTTTGGTATGAAGTTGTAAGAGTTTCTTATATATTTTGAATATTTATCCCTTGTCTGATGCATCACTGATGAATATCTTCTCCCATTGAGAAGATATCTTCTCATTTTGTTGATAGTTTTCTTTACTGTGCAAAACCATCTTAGTTTATTTTTTGTTTCATTTGCCCAAGGAGACAAGTCCAAAAAAATACTACTACAAACAATGTCAGAGAGTTTACTGTCTATGGTTTTCCCCAGAGCTTTATGGTTTCAGGTTTTACATAAAGCTGGATTGTAAAATGTGATGTATCTCATTAGTTGATTTGCAGATATTGAACTAGACATGCAAATTGGAAAGAAAAAAGTAAAACCATCTCTATTCATAGAAGACGTGATCCCATATAATAAATCTTTAAAAATGTACAAATTTAATCCATTTTTTGTTTATTCTTGTGTTCAGTGTAAGAAAATATTCCTAAGTAGGAATTCTGATAAACAGGACAGGCAGCCTCCACACCTCCCCTTTTCTCAGAATGTCCTCCTTAAAACTTTCCCACCATGTCTTTCGTGCTCCCCAACAAACTGTGTAATAAAAATCATGTGGCTATTAAATTGGGGGCTAGTCTAAAAATATATATGTATTTAAATATATATATTTAACATCCTGTTCTGGGATTAGAACTGTGGGAAGCACACAGCAGGCACCAGTCCTAGGCTTCTAATTGAATTGAATCTTGGCCATTGAAATAGCTAGAGCCGAAATCATGGGCTCAGCAGTAAAGGTCATTGAGGGTTATGGGTTTGTTTGTTTGTTTTTACCTCAGGTTGTCTGAGCAGTCCCATGCCCCCAGTGCTGTGTGGCCTTGGAGGAGTAGCCACACCTCTCTGGCTCAGTTGTCTCATCTGCATGATCATTTGCTACTGCGTGGGGCTGAATTAATTGTGATAAATTTCGGGCCTTGGCCCCTGTGCCACCCACTTTCCATCCTCCCTCCACCTCTTTGGCCACCCCTCCCAACTCCCTCTCTTTGTTCAAACTCCTGGCTGAGATGTAGGGAAGCCTGGGGCTTCATCCTCACCCTCTGTCCACACCCTCTGTCCAGGTGCGCTTATTCATCCCAAGACTTTAAATCCCACACACTCACTGCTGCTACTTCCGCTTTCTCTCCCTCCTTGGCCTCTTCCCTCAGTTCCAGGCTCATAACTCCAACCATAGACTTAACACAGCCCTTCAGATCTCCAGTAAGATTCTAGGCTTTCCTGTGTCCAAAACAAAACTCTTGGTTTCTGCTCTCCATGGTTCTGCCCTGTCCGGGCCTGGTCCCCACATTCTCAGAGATGCTGCCCTTTCTGCCAGGTGCTGAACTACGGTGCCTTCTCCTCCCTCACCTCATAGCTACTTCTTTCTTCCCATGCCGGGAATCCACCTACTTCTCTTCATTTTACTCCCAGCACACTGGTCAGACCCTCTCAATCTCTTCTTGCGCCATTGTGAAGGATTCTGCCCCTGCTTGCTCCATCTTCACTCAGGAGCCACAGGGATGCTCTGATCCTGTGAGTTGGGAACGTGCTTTGTGGCTCTGCCTGAAAAGTCCTGACCAGAGAAGAGCTATAAAGAACTGTGCAAGCCCAGCTGCTGACCCATATACCCCAAACATCAGGCTTGTACAGTTAAATGCCCCATCCTTCCAACTTTTAAAATATGTAAAGCCACACCTGATCTGGGCCTCCGGGAGAGGGGCCAGGACAGCACTGGAAACAGATATGTATGTGTTGGGGGAAGAGAGAAGGGTGGCATGGCTTTGGCTTTCTCCCACTGCCAGCTTTGACCAAATTCCTGTGGCCGCCCTAATCTGAACTGTCTAATGAGCCCGAGCCAGCTCAGGGCCCGCAGGACGAGCCTGTTAATCTCTGGGGCTGAGAGCTCACCACCTGGCTCCAGGATGCTCTGCAATCGGCCTCAGAGAGCCAAATCTGGGACCTCAGACAGAGGTGATGGTACTAGTATCCTTTCACCTTTGGCCCTCGATGATGAGATAGGGAAACTCAAGTTCACATGGTGCGCAGTGCTGCTCAGAGCCAGGAAGGCTTTATGAGTGACAGAATAACTCCCCACAGCTCCCTGGTCAGCTGCAGAAGGTGGAGTGTGAGCGGCAGGGCAAGCTGGCCTGTCCCTTTCTCCCATCAGAGGCTTGCAGGCGGGAGGCTTCACACTAATCCAGGTGCAGATCCTCTGCTGACTCCCCCCAGCCATGTGACCTTGTGCAGATCACTTAATTTTTTTAGGTCTCTATTTTCTCATCTGCAAAAGGGGGCTGATGGTAAAACAAGTCTCTTCTTTGCAAGGTTGTTGAGGGTACGTTAAGCAGAGTCCCAGCTGATATAAAAGGTTGGCTTGGACCCAGCTGGTGTGGGTCAGTGATTGAGCATCAACCCATGAACCAGATTCCAGGTCAGAGCACACGTCTGGGTTGTGGGCTCCACTCCTGGTAGGGGGTGTGCAGGTAGCAGCCACTCAATGATTCTCTCTATTCATTGATGTTTCTATATCTCTCTCCCTCTCCCTTCCTCTCTGTGAAATCAATAGAAACATAATTTTAAAATGTTAAAGGTTGGCTTGCTGGTGGTTCCTTCCTGCCCAGCCCTGTTCTCCCTCACTCTGTGCAGGTCCGCTCAGCTCACAGCCTGTGCTTCTTTCTTCTATCCTGGGTTTACTACAGGGTTTTGCAAGGAGAGAGTTGGGGAGTACCTTAGGCAGCTGGAGTCAAAAGACTGGTGGCCAGGAAAGAAAGGCAGAAAGAGACAGAAAAAGGATGAGACAGTGAGAGACAAGGAAACAGAGGGGGGGGGGGGGAATTGGCACAGAGAGACAGAAAGGGAAAAGAAAAGGGGAGAGACAGCAAGGTGGAGACAGAAATAGAGAAGCAAAGAGACCAAGAGACAGAGGACAGAGTGTGTGTGTGTCAGACACAGCCTGAGAGAAAGACAGTCAGAGAGAGTCAGATGGACAACACACATCCAAAACCAGGAAAGAAACTGCCCGGGGAGTAGGAGAGGGAGGGAAAGAAGATGGGGAGAGATCCAGTTCTTCACACATCCCTGCTCAGGACCGGTCTCCACCCTCAGAGCAGCCTCTCACCCCTTCCCCACAATCCTTAAATCCTCTCTCTCTCTCTCTCTCTCTCTCTCTCTCTCTCTCTCTCTCTCTCTCTCTCTCTCTCTCTCTCTCTCTCTTCCTCCCTCCCTCCCTCCCTCCCTCCCTCTCAGCTTCCCTCCCTCCCTCCCTCCCTCTCTCCTCTCCTTCTCCCCATGTCTGTCACAGCTTCGTCCTGACCTGGCAGATGCTGGCACAGGTGAGTATGAGTGGCCAAGGAAAGGGTTTGCATGCTGGAGATAATGGTCCAGCAGGGGGCCGTGTGATAAGGTTCAGAGGGTGTTGAGAGCAGCGGGGCGGGATGGGGGGGGAGGGAAGGACGAGGGGGGAGGGGGCGGGAAAGCTAGGACAGTGCCGGGTTGATACCCCACCTCTTCTCTGATAGGCTCGGCCAACTTTCATCGCGCGCCTCCCTCCCCCTAGCTCCCGGGCTCCCTTATCCCCAGTTGTCCCCGGCCAGGCAGGCACTGGGAGCATTCTTCCTTTCCGTTCTCCCCGTCCGTCCATCCGGGCTCCTCCGGCAGCCGGGAGCGATGGCCGGGCCCCGGGGCGCCCCGGCGCAGCCGCCGCGGGCGCTGTTGCGGGCCCTCCTGGCGCTGGCGCTGGCGCTGGCGGGCGGCGCGGCGGCGGCGGGCTCGGTGCGCCTGGCGGGCGGCCTCACGCTGGGCGGCCTGTTCCCGGTGCACGCGCGCGGCGCGGCGGGCAGGGCGTGCGGGCCGCTGAAGAAGGAGCAGGGCGTCCACCGGCTGGAGGCCATGCTGTACGCGCTGGACCGCATCAACGCCGACCCCGCGCTGCTGCCGGGCGTGCAGCTGGGGGCGCGGCTGCTGGACACCTGCTCCCGGGACACGTACGCGCTGGAGCAGGCGCTGAGCTTCCTGCAGGCGCTGATCCGCGGCCGCGGAGATGGCGAGGCGGCCGTGCGCTGCCCCGGCGGCGCCCCGCCGCTGCGCGCCGCGCCCCCCGAGCGCGTGGTGGCCGTCGTGGGCGCCTCGGCCAGCTCCGTCTCCATCATGGTGGCCAACGTGCTGCGCCTGTTCGCGGTGAGGGCCGCCGGCCGCGCGGGGCGTCCCACCCTCCGCCCAGGCCTCTCCCTTGGGGTGGCGCAGGTGCAGGCTCCTTGCAGGAGTCACTCCAGCTCACCAAGGAAGCCTATGGGCCCCCGGACCCCGCCCGCGCCTGGTGCCCGCGCTGCAGCCTCCCCTGTCTGCTCGGGCGCCGCCCGCACACAGCCCGCTGTGGGAACAAGGAAAGCAGCCCCCCTAGCTGGCCGCAGGGCGCCCTGGACTTTAGACCCCACTTGGCCGCTTGTGTCCTAGTTTGGGGCACACGCCGCGCAACCGTGCAAGGAGGTCCTGACCCTGGGCCCCGGAGGAGAGCTCTGGGTGACAAGGAGCAAGGCTTCCCCGGATTTAGGGCCCTCCTAAAATCCCTGGCTGCTCTGGGGGTGGGTAGGTCTGTAAGGACCTGTACCTCCATCCTCTTTTCTGATCATCACTTCAATTCCATTTCAAAATGCCTGTCTCTGAAGGTCTCTGAAGGGGCCTCTGAGAGGCGCCAGAGGAGTCTGCAGTGCCCTGGTCTGTAGGAGAGGCTGGGGCAGGCCCTGCCCTGCCTCATCTCTTGCTAACTGCCTTCCGTAGGAGGCAGCACCTTGCTTGCAGTCTGAGGGGCAGTGACTGGGGGAGCCATAAGAATCAGGGATTGGGGGGCCTTTGCCTTAGAGTTGGTTATTTCTGTACACTCACTTGGGGTGGGGCCTCTGGGACAGTTTTATTGGGGTTCCCTGAGGGGGTTATCTCTAACCTTTTATCTTTCTGAGAAGAGAGAAAGGCTTTGCTTCCTTCTGGATAGGCAGGGACCTCTGTTTCTTGAGTTTCTCTGATGCTCCATGGCACTAGGGAGGTTTTCTCGGGGCCCCTTCCATCATCGGCACCCACTTACTCCCTCCCACCCCAGTCTCTGCTGGATGGCAGTGTTGGTGCAGAGCATACAGATGCACCTACGTGGCACCAAGAGAGGTTTTGTGTGTGTGTGTGTGTGTGTGTGTGTGTGTGTGTGTGTGTTGGGGTAGGAGTGTCTTTGTCTCAGCAGTCCATGTCTGTTCACATCTGTGGACTCCATCTCCTTCCCTGCCTGCAGCCCTGGTTTCTGTCTGTCTCCTTCTATGTCGGGTGCAGCATAACTCAAGGGCCTTCAGGGTCCGAGTGAGGACTGTAGCTGAGTGAGCCGGGCCCTGAGAGCCGGGGCCCAATGCTGCCAGCTGAGCCCAGAACTGAGGTGGCGCTGAAACCCAGATTTTGGACACTAGCCCCGAATCAAACATCCCTCAGCAGCTCTCTTGTCTGTTCTGACCCCTCCTGGGGCTGCCCCCACCCACACAGACCACCCCTTTGTGTGAAGTAGGAAAACTTGTCTCTCTGGGACTGATGAGGATGTCCTTCCCCAGGGCAGACGCAGCCTGTGCCTAGAGACAAGATTGGCTGCAGGCTGGGGCTTGGGGGAGCCCACCGCTGCTTTGCTCAGACACCCCCTGCACAACTGGAGGTGGTGGCCCTGCCCACGCCCCTAGGCCCTCACACCTCTCCCATTTCACCTGACCTAGTCACAAGACGCAGGTCTTTCCCCACACCTTCTGCCACTCCCCGTGGTTCTCAGCTCCCTACCCCAAACCTTCTGTGCCCCCGCCTGCATCCTGAGTCCCCGTTGTCCTCCCTTCATGGGGTCACTGAACCGCTAGCCACAGCCTGGGTGTGCTTCCCCCTCCAGATTCCCCAGATCAGCTATGCCTCCACGGCCCCTGAGCTCAGCGACTCCACACGCTACGACTTCTTCTCCCGGGTGGTGCCCCCCGATTCCTACCAGGCCCAGGCCATGGTGGACATCGTGCGGGCATTCGGATGGAACTACGTATCCACGCTGGCCTCTGAGGGCAACTATGGCGAGAGCGGAGTGGAGGCCTTTGTGCAGATCTCCCGAGAGGCGGGTGAGTTGGGACAGGGGGATCAGAGGCACCAAAGAACCTACAGAGGGGAGAACCAGGGGCTGTGAAATAGGGGCACTGGTGCCACAGTGGGGAGCCTGGATGTGTCTTCTATCAGCGCCCCTTTCCTTTGGAGGACTCGGTCCTGCCTCGTGGCCTGGCAGGTGGGGCCCAGGCTAAGCTTCACCCTGCAGACCCCTGGCCCAGAATGATAACACTGCACAGTCATGAACTCCGGCAGCCCCAGTGGGTGGTGGGATGGATGAACGCTGACTTTGGCATCCTGGACACTCAGGAGGAGTCTGTATTGCCCAGTCCATCAAGATTCCCAGAGAACCAAAGCCAGGAGAATTCAACAAGGTTATCAGACGACTCATGGAGACGCCCAACGCTCGGGGCATCATCATCTTTGCCAACGAGGATGACATCAGGTGGGATGGACGAAACCTCTGTCACTGTTCTTTGGATGCCTCCTTGAAAGGCCTGCCTTGTCTTCTCACTCATCCCCACTGCACACCCTCCCTTCCTTCCTTTCCTTCCTTCTTACACCCCTATCCTTTCCACCACCACCACCACACACACACACACACACACACACACACACACTTTTCCTGCTGCATTGTCTGCCTGGTCTGCTCTGAGTGGAGATGCTCTAAGACCAGCCAAGAAAACACACAAGAACGCATGCCTGTTTGTATAATTCATAGTGGGGAGACCTGTGGGCAGATCTAAGAGCAGAAAATGAGCAAAAGGACGGAGCCCTGGGGCAGAGCCAGCGGGAGGCTCTGTAAGAGAAGGGAGGCCCTGCTTCCAGGCAGTGTGAAGTGGGTCATGGTGCATGGAGCAAGAGGGCAAGCCCAGGCCAGGGCCTGGCTGGACCCCTCACCACCTCAGAAGCCCAGGACAAGTGTTCTAAACATCCTATGCTCCATTTTCCCTGACCAATGGCGGTCTGATGAGTGATGTGGAATGGGATAGATGGAGAGAGAAGAAGGAGAATTGACTAGGAGTAAGTTGAAGGAAGATCTCGGGACTTTATTCACCCTTAGCCCTGTCTGTACCAGGAGGGTCCTCGAGGCAGCACGCCAGGCCAACCTGACTGGCCACTTCTTGTGGGTTGGCTCTGACAGCTGGGGGGCCAAGATCTCACCCGTCCTGAACCTGGAGGACGTGGCCGTGGGGGCCATCACCATCCTGCCCAAGAGAGCTTCCATTGATGGTGAGTGTAGGGATGACCTGCTCCTCTTGGTCCCCCGTCCCCATCCCATCCTTTCCCACCCTCCCTCTTGGGGCCCATTGGTAAAACTATACTGTGATCCAGGTCCCTTCTAAGATTCCCAAGTTCAATGATTCTGAGATTCTGTCAGTAAATCCCTCCGAGCAGTGTTTGAATGATCTGGCTAATGAGGAAAAGCACACCCACCACATGGGGTAAAAAAAAAAAAAAAAAAAAAAAAAAAAAAAAAAAATTGTTTTTAGTTTGTGTTTTTTGTTTTGTTTATTTTTTAATTCAACACCTGTATTCCTCTTTTTGTCGAAGGCATTATGATTTTAGGGTGAGGGTAGGAGGGAGAGAAACCAAGGAGATGGGACTTACTGTCCTGCTGCTCAAAGTAATGAGGCCACCCCTTCTTTTTCCCTCCCCACTATCCCATCTGTGAACATCTGGAAGAGTCCAGCAGGGATGTCCTCTTTACAACAGGATTGCTTCTTTTTCCCAAAGGCTGAATGAACTGCAGATAGCTTGAGGAGGGACTTCAGGGCTATTTATAAAGTGTGGATCCTCAGCACCGAGCCCTGCCTCCCACACTAATTCCTCTTGGGGGTATACACCCTCCCTCTCAACCTTCCCCCAGGTCCCTTTCAGACTGCATTCACTTGTAAGTGGCAAACTAGACTGAGAGTAGTCTCCCCAATGAAAGCATTTCATCACAAGACTTCAGGTTTGGGGCAGTGAGACCAGGAGCTCTGTCCTCCCTCCTGTTTCACCGCCCGCGGTGGTTGCTGAGTCTTCATGCTTGTGGCATCATATTACAAAGTGGCTGCTGAAGCTCCGCCCACTGCATGAAGCATCTTCACCAGGAAAGAATGTGCAGCATTCATGCCGTGAGGCTCAGGCTTACATCAGGATGCAAACTTTACCCTGGAGTCCCAGATGTCTTTGAACTCATGGGCCAGAGTTGGTTCAATGGCCATTTCTAGCTGCAAAGTGAGCAGTTGGTGGAGGGACACAGGAGGACTGTGGCTGGCTATGATTACCAGCCTTCCCTCCCTCTCAGGATTTGACCAGTACTTCATGACACGCTCCCTGGAGAACAACCGCCGGAACATCTGGTTTGCAGAGTTCTGGGAGGAGAATTTTAACTGCAAACTGACCAGCCCGGGTACCCAGTCAGACAAAGCCGCCCGCAAATGCACAGGTGAGAGCTGCAAAGGGTGGCGAGAGAGGTGATGGGAAAGGTGGCGGGGGGGAGGCCCAGGTTAGGTGTCTGGGGGCCAGGCACATTTCCTCTGGGCATCCCTAGGACAGGTGAGGAACGCATCGGCCGGGACTCCACCTATGAACAGGAGGGGAAGGTGCAGTTTGTGATCGACGCCGTGTACGCCATTGCCCATGCCCTGCACAGCATGCACCAGGCGCTCTGTCCTGGGCATACAGGCCTGTGCCAGGCAATGGAGCCCACCGATGGGCGGACACTGCTGCAGTATATCCGGGCAGTCCGCTTCAATGGTGAGTGGATGCCAGAACTCCTACGTGAGAGAGGAAAAGTACGCTGAGATGGATTTCTCTCTGGGACCCGGATGAGTGGGGCGCAAAGAGATGGGAGAGGCAGCATCGTATTGGGAGCACCTGCACCTGGGAGCTGGGGACCTGAGCCACGTTCTGAGCCACCCCTTTTAACACTCCTCCTTTCTCAGGCTTCGGCACTCCCTCTCCCCACTTGAAAAATGCAGGCGTTGGGGGATTTCCCTGTGACTCCTTCTGCCTGAAACCCTCAGCAGGTCACACACAACTCTCCCCTCCACTGCACCGAGCTTGAAGGCATCTATCTGGTGGCTCAGGGCACAGAGCATACAGTGAAGAGGCACTTCCTATGACACCAACATGCTGCTCACTGTGAGTCTCGAGCTTCCAAATGCTGCCCCAGTGAGCTCCTGCTCTGCCCCAGCACCGGGCACCTGTCTGACGTGTCTCCTTGTGCCAGCAGAGGGCCTGGCGCATGGTCGGGGCGCTGAAAAGTCCAGGTGGATTTGGCTGTGCTTATGGATTGTGGGGAAAGATACAATTCTTTATATATATATATATATATATATATATATATATATATATATATATATTATTGATTTTGTACAGAGAGGAAGGGAGAGAGATAGAAAGCTAGAAACATCAATGAGAGAGAGTCATCGATCAGCTGCCTCTTGCACACCCCCTACTGGGGATATGCCCGCAACCAAGGTACATGCCCTTGACCGGAATCAAACCCGGGTCCCTTCAGTCCCCAAGCCGATGCTCTATCCATTGAGCCAAACCGGTCTCAGCAAAGATACAATTCTTGTACAACAACTGTCCTTTAGAAAATCAAAACTCTTCGTCCACCAAATATTGAGCGCCTTCTCTTTGCCACACTCTCTGCTAACTAGCACAGCTGAATTTCACTCCAGACCAACTTTACAAGCTGGCAGAACAAGTTTCTAAAAGAAATCAAACTGACCAAACTATCGTAGTACAAATTTCATGTCAACACGCAGACCTTTATTCGAGTCTGAACTTTTCCTTTCACCTGAACAGTTAAGATTTCCATTTCCTTTTATAATTGTGGTACCATACATAGAGCTTCATATAGTATCAATATATTACCACCTTAATCACTCGTAAGTGTACAGTGTATTCACGTACACTGTTATGCAACAAATCTCCAAAACTCTTTTCATTTTGCACAGCTGAAACTGTTATCTCATTAAACAACTTCCCAGTTCCCCCTCCCATGGCAACCACCATTCTACTTTCTGTCTCTTTTCTTTTTTTTTCTTCTTTTTTTTAAATATATTTTATTGATTTTTGTACAGAGAGGAAGGGAGAGAGATAGAGAGTTAGAAACATCGATGAGAGAGAGTCATCGATCAGCTGCCTCTTGCACATCCCCTACTGGGGATATGCCCGCAACCAAGGCACATGCCCTTGACCGGAATCGAACCTGGGACCCTTCAGTCCCCAAGCCGACACTCTATCCATTGAGCCAAACCGATCTTGGCAGCTTTCTGTCTCTTTTCATTTGACTGTTCTGAGTACCTCATATGGGCGGGGTCCTGCAGGATGTGTCTTTTTGTGACTGGCTTATTTCACTTAGCGCAATGTCCTCAAGGTTCATTCATGTTGTACATGTGTCTGAATGTCCTTCCTTTGTTAAGGTTGGCTGATAATCCACCATATGGATAAACACTTTTCGTTTATCCATTCAGCCCCCAATGACACGTGGTCGCGTCCACCTTTGGGCTGTTGTGAATGATGCTGCTATGAACATGAGTGTTCAAGCATCTCTTCCAGTTCCTGTGTTTAGCTCCTTTGTGCTTATGCCTAGAAGTGGAATTGCTGGGTCACGTGGTAATTCCTCCAAACTGTCTGAGATCCACAGTACTATTTTCCATCTTACTGCTCAAGGTTCCTACCAGCAACGCATAAGGTTCCAGCTTCTCTGTGTCCTGGCCGCTCCTTGGTATTTTGTGATGTTTGGGCAGGAGGTGGTCTCTCACTGTGGTTTTGATTGGCATTTCCCTGCCGTTGAGCACCTTTGTGTGTGCTTGTTGAGCGCTTCCTGTATCCTGGCCGGGCCTTGGGCCTCTCCCGGAGGCTGGCTGGGATGGGCTGGAGAGCCACTGAGGATGGATGCCATGCTCTCCCTCCAGGCAGCGCAGGAACCCCCGTGATGTTCAATGAGAACGGGGATGCGCCGGGGAGATACGACATCTTCCAGTACCAGGCGTCCAACGGCAGCGCGGGCAGCGGCGGCTACCAGACGGTGGGCCAGTGGGCGGAGACGCTCCGGCTGGACGTGAGTGGCCGGGAGCAAGAGGTGTGGGGGACACGGGAGCTGGGGTGTGAGTGGCACGGGAGCTGGGGGTATGGGTGGCACGGGAGCTGGGGTGTGGGAGGCGGGCCGGCCAGCCCCCGCGGCCGCGGAGGACGCCCACCTGTGTCCCCCGTTGCAGGTGGGCGCCCTGCAGTGGTCAGGGGACCCCTGGGAGGTGCCGGCCTCTCAGTGCAGCCTCCCCTGCCAGCCCGGGGAGCGGAAGAAGATGGTGAAGGGCGTGCCCTGCTGCTGGCACTGCGAGGCCTGCGACGGGTACCGCTTCCAGGCTGACGAGTTCACCTGCGAGGTGTGCCCCGGGCACCTGCGGCCCCTGCGCAACCGCACAGGCTGCCGCCCCACGCCCGTGGTGCGCCTCTCCTGGGCCTCGCCCTGGGCCGCCGTGCCGCTGCTGCTGGCCGTGCTGGGCATCACGGCCACCACCGCCGTCGTGGCCACCTTCGTGAGACACAACGACACGCCCATCGTGCGCGCCTCGGGCCGCGAGCTCAGCTACGTGCTGCTCAGCGGCATCTTCCTGGTCTACGCCATCACCTTCCTCATGGTGGCCGAGCCTGGGGCGGCCGTGTGCGCCGCGCGCAGGCTCTTCCTCGGCCTGGGCACCACCCTCAGCTACTCGGCCCTCTTCACCAAGACCAACCGCATCTATCGCATCTTCGAGCGGGGGAAGCGCTCCGTCACGCCCCCGCCCTTCATCAGCCCCACCTCGCAGCTGGTCATCACGTTCGGCCTCACCTCCGTGCAGGTGGGTCCCGGGCTCCAGAGGGGAAGGCGCTGACCCTCCTCAGAGACTCGCTCTTCCATTTTGAAAAAGCATGTAGCCTTGGGAGAGAGGGCCCTGCCTTCCTCTTATGAGGACAAGAGGTTAAGAGCAGCCATCTGCATAACACCTGCATAACTTACCTCAAAGTCATGTCTCCTGTCATTGAGGAAACTGAAGCTCCATCTCCTCGTTGTTAGGACCTGTGTCTTACTCCGATAACCTCCCAGCTGCCCAGCATCAACTCCTGACATGCTTACAATTCTCCATTAAGGGCTTCTTCAATTTAGGCTGCATTGTGCATTCACACGTTATTTCGCTACATCCTGTTCAGTAGTTCTCTGGATCTGGAGAAGGAAGGGGCTCCTCAGGAACTAGGTTTGCCATGCTGCTATGTAGGGACGAGCTAGTGTTTCCCATGTACAGAGTGAAGGGGATACTGCCTACTGGGTGGTTGTGAGGAGAGAACATCTCTGCTCGGCCTGGCCCTTAACCAGTGGCACATACACCGTGCCCGCTCCAAGCTGGCATCGTGTTCTTCAAACAGATTATGATGATTCCCATTCTATAGATAGAGAAGACACTTAAGATCAAAGTTCCACAGATTCTGTCTGCAGTTACTGCATCTTGCAGGACTCGGAAAATGACATTGGTAATGGCTGGAATACAGGAAGAGTATGTCTGGGAGCCCCTTACCAGACCAGCCCTGACATTGTTAGCACATACCTCCACTGCAGCCCCTTTTCTCTCCTGGGCCATGTCACAGGCCTGAGTATTCCCTTCCTGGAAGCCCTCTTCTCCCCATAGTGGTTCTCTCAGACCCAAGCATCCCCTCCCAGTATCTCAGGAGCCTCCAGACTTCAGTTGGTGGCCTGTCTTAGTGTGCCCTGGTATGATGTTGTCTTCTGTAGGTGGTGGGAGTGATAGCATGGCTAGGGGCCCAGCCCCCACACAGCGTGATCGACTATGAGGAGCAGCGGACGGTGGACCCAGAGCAAGCCAGAGGGGTGCTCAAGTGCGACATGTCAGATCTGTCTCTCATCGGCTGCCTGGGCTACAGCCTCCTACTCATGGTCACATGCACAGTGTACGCCATCAAGGCTCGCGGAGTGCCTGAGACCTTCAACGAGGCCAAGCCCATCGGCTTCACCATGTACACCACCTGCATCATCTGGCTGGCTTTTGTGCCTATCTTCTTTGGCACTGCCCAGTCCGCGGAAAAGGTAATTTGGGGTCTCCTATTGGTTTCACTGTCTCATGTGTTTTCTGCCTTCTGCCACCAAAGGAAGGGCTCAGTTGTCGCAACAGCTGGGTTACACATAGGAATGGTTGCTTGGTTGGTTGATTTATTCCTGTACTTAAATACGTGTTCATTTGCTTATCTTTCCAGTGGCTCTCTGCTTGTTCATTCAGCCATTCATTCAGCCACACTTCTAATCATTGATTAACCTTTCATTCAATTATTACTTTATATACTTTCTATTTACTGATCCATTGATCTATTGATCCATTTGTTTGATCATTATTCACTCATCCATTCATTTGTAGAGTAGAACATTTGTTTATTCGTCTATATGTTTGCTCACCTTTACCTTTATCCCCCAATCTCAGTTTGTTCATTCATTTGTACATTTGAAAACATGTCCATTCATTCATTAATATCTTCTAGACCTTTTTAGGCATATGGACCATTTCCCCAGGTGTCACTCTCTGTGAATAAAACTGTCTTCCCTCAGACACTGGTCCCCTTAGTGCCATGTCACTCACCCTCCATCCTGCCCACACTGGAGCCACACTGTGACTATCCCTTCTTTATGCCCGGGGCCTTTGCTAATGCAGCTGTCCTTTTCTAAGGGTTCATTCCACGGCTATGTGGAGGTGGGGGTAAGAGAAAACAGGGCTGAGTCCCACCTGGTCCCTTTTTTCCATGGCTCAGATCTACATTCAAACCACCACACTGACTGTGTCCCTGAGCCTGAGCGCATCCGTGTCCCTCGGCATGCTCTATGTACCCAAAACCTACGTCATCTTGTTCCACCCGGAGCAGAACGTACAGAAGCGGAAGCGGAGCCTCAAAGCAACCTCCACAGTGACAGCCCCACCCAAGGGTGAGGACACAGAGGTCCCCAAGTAGTGAGAGGCCTTCTTTTCTTTCCCTTGCTTCACAGTGGGAACTGTGAGGAGTCCAGGCATGCAGAGAATCAGAGAAGAGGTCCATGGAAGCCATGCCTAGCAGGACCGACCTTGAGGCTGGCCTCCAGAAAAACCTGCCCACAAGCCCATTTTATCCCTTTTTTTCTGTGCATGTTGGCATATTTCCTCACTGCAGACTAAACCCTCTACCCATGGTGGGAAATGGCCATGGTAAAGCTTCTATTTCTAGAGAGGGACTCAACTTACACTCTCTGGTTTGAAGTTGAGAGGTCACAATGACTTCCTGGGCTTGGCCGTTGTGAGTGATATTTCCACTCCTTCTTCAATCACTAGGACATAGGGATTGGGCCCTGTGTGAGAATGTGCAGGCCCCAGAGTGAAATACTGGGCTGGAGTTGGGAAGGAACAGTTTCCACAAAAGCAGATCTGTGGGTCTGTATACTAGACTGAGCAACCTGGGCTTGGCACAGAGGGATGGAGCCTTGGGTGAGATCCCTGTGAGAGAGGGTGGGTCTGCAGAGAGTGGGTGGGGGGTGAGCAGAGAGACCAGGTGCACCCCACAAAGTTACTTGTGTGAGGGCATTTTCCTTGGACTCTTGTCCCCTGGGGTCTGAGGGATGTCACACTCAGAGTAGAGTTTTTTTTCCTTTTCCATCTGTACTCCCTTCAATGACATCTAATAGATGCACTTGTGTGGTGTGAGTGTTGTGAGAATAAACTAACAAGAGTGGCATTTGCCCTCCTCTGATGCCTGTCAGGGATTGTTTTCAGGAATTCCAGGGTAGAACCAGTGACGAAGAGTTGTGTAAAGATTAATTCCAAGTGGATAATGTAGGATAAAATGCCTGTTTTCCAATACTACTAGGAAGTCCCCTTTGAAAAGCAAGCATAGGCATGGGGAGGAAGATGCTTGCACTACAGATGCATGGGTGTTTATTTCTCAGTAATTTTTTCTAGGAAAAGCTTGGTTTAAGTGATGGAATTTTATTTCCTTGGGGTAGAATTTAAATTTAAAACTGACTCTTTTGTTAGTGTGAATTCTCTAGTATCTAATGTCTGGAAATGATTTGAAGATCAACCACACTTCATACAACATAGAGACTATTTCCTATATTTTTTCTGGTGCATATACATTTTGACTAGGTGTTTCTGCATTCTTTAAATTAATAGGGTGTCTCCTCAGAGTAACATACAGAACATACAGATTCTCCTTCTTCACACCTGTTGCATTCCCAGGGTTTGTTTCTCTGCATTGTTAATTATGAGAAATAATGAATGCTTTCCCAAATTCATTATTTCATAGGGCTTCTTCCCTGTGTGGGTTTTCTTTTGAGTGATGAATTGTGTTTTCTTGCTAAAGGTTCCCATAGTAGTGCCTTTATAGGTTTTTTATCTTACATGACCTTGTAGAGAGTTAATGAGCTCTGATCTCCAAACGAAGGCCTTCCTGCATGTACCGTTTTCTTGGTGTTCCTCCCAGTCTGAATTCTCTAGTGTTCTATAAGTCTTGGTTTCTAGTTGAACATTTTTCCACATTTGTTACATTTTTGTGGTCCCCATTCTGAACTCTATAACTCAAAAGTTCAGATGACTTTATTAAAAGCTTTTCTACATTTGAAGGAATTCTCCCTATATGACCTACGATGTGAGATTTCTGACGTAGAGGCCTAGCTTCCTGCTGAAAACTTCCACACACTCCCCACAGTCATTACCACCTGCCTCTGACATGAATTCCCTGATGCACCGTGTCTTCTTTATGCAACCTTCTCACATTAATCCTCTGTCCATGATTCCACAGCATGAGCCATTCTGTGTGCAGTGGACATCCTCTGATTCCTAAAGGCATTATCATATTTAGTAAACATATGTGGTCCCTTTCTGAATTCTCCATTGTGTTCAACGGCTTGACTTCCAGAAAAGGGCTTTCTCACATTCCATGTCTACATAAGTTCTCTCCCTTTGATCATTTCTTTGATGCTCAGAGGAGTTCACAGTTCCCTGAAGGTTTTCTCCTATTTACATTGTCTGGTGTCCAATCAATCAATTGGAACTCCTAAATAAAAATTTTTCAAATCTGTAGAATTTTTAAGCATTCTACCTGCATGGTTTCTTTTATGTTGAATAAAAGCTAAGCTATACTTGTAGGCTCTCTCACATTCATTGTCTTTAACGATTCCTTCCTAGTATGAATTTATGTTCCAGTGGAAATAGGATCTGGATTGAAGACTTTTCCACACTATAATCACAGTATTTCTCTCCAATTATGAGTTCTTTAAGAGAGAATAAGATTCCACTTTATCACCCACTTGTAAGGCAATGTTTTTGTGACTTCTATCAGAGGGACTTTTTAATACCAATTATATTCTTATGCCTTTTCATTAGAGTGAAATGATGATGTTTATTACATTTATTACATTCTGGGTTCTTTAGAAATTTCCCCCAAATTTGTTACATTCGTTGCCTCTCTCTTTATTCAATGATTCTCCTTAAATAAATGTAAATTTCCCCAAAAATTTGACTTGGTATTTCTGTTGCTTTTTTTAAATGTAGTTTTCAATTGTAAGACTCCTTCTAAAATGGAAAAAGTGCACAATTTAAGCAAATCTTTCCACCATAGTTTTATAGAATGAAACCTCATCAGGAATATTCTGTTATAGTGACATCTTTGTTTCCAAATATGAAAAATTTCCAAGTGTAACTATTTCCCATCTCGGGCTTTGAGAGGCAAACTCTGCTTCAGTATAGACAGACAGAGCAGAGTACTGACAGCGATGACAAATAGGGTGGGGCATTTCAGAGATGACTTTTCAACCTGTGGCATAAAGGGGAGGAACTAAAATGGGATAAAGCTCTGAAAGGGAAGAGAGTGAGTGGATGACTGGATGGAAAAGGAAGACAAGAGTGTAGAGAGACAGATTTGTCAAGGGACTGGATCTGGACATTTTGAGCTTCATTGCTTCATTTATGGACCACTATGGCAGAAAACTAACTGGTTATTTTTTTTCCTGTATCTTTCCCCTCTCATCCTACACACCAATATCAAAATCATCATTGCAGGGCGCCAACTCCCCACATTTAGAGGAACATTGCTATGGGCCCTCCCCTGTCCCAGCACCTGCATCTGGCTGTGATTTATTCTCATATTTACCTGAAAACTCAAAAACAAATAGCAGGAAGGGTACATCTGTCTAGAGTATTATGGGCCCACATGCTGCTCCCTGGTATAATCTGGCAAATTAAGTATCATTAGGTTATTTTACCAGAGCTATTGAATATCAAACTGACTCACAATACCAATTTCTGAATTCTTTTTCCCATTCTGATTAGCAGACAGGAAAATGTTCCAGGATCCAGAGATTTTGTCTTGCCCCTGTGTCATTCAGTTGTCACATTATGAAATTGTACAATGCTGAGGTTAAGACTTCTTAAGTCAATTCCTGCTCTGCCACTTGCTATATGGGTGACCTTGGGCAAGATAATTAGCCTCTCACAGTTACTGACAGCCAGTCTCCTTAATAATCCCCATAGAGATGCCCAAATCATTGATGCCATTTACCTACAACTGATCCTCCCAGTCCTACCAATCACTGCCACGCAGATCCATTCATTCAGCTGAATCTCAGCTGACCAATCCCAAGACATCATCTCAGATCCATGGGCTCCCTATTTACTGACTCTCCTCCCCATGGACTCCTCATTCATTTTTCTAACAAGTATTATTGGAAGTTTCCTCTGTAGTGAATACCTGGGATACATCATTCTACACAATAGACAAGAATTGTTTCCTTCATGGGACTTACATCCTAGTGGTGGATACAAACAATCTATACTAATAAAAGCCTATGTGGTCTTCATGCCCTCATGTGCAACGTCATCACAAGATGGTCGCCACAAGATGGCCATCATAAGATGGCCACCACAAGATGGCCGTGGGCACAGCGGAGGCAGGGCCCAGCTGCTGCTCCATGTGGTGAGGCCTGGGGGTCCAGTGGCTCTGCAGGGTGCAGAGGAGGCCAGTCCTGGCATCTCCACTGCCTCGTGCAGAGGAAGCAGATCCCAGCAGAGGAGGCAGGTCACAGCAGGGAAGGGCAGTTGTGGGTGATCAGGCTGGCAGAGGAGGGCAGTTGGGGTGACCGGGCCTGTAGGGGAGGGCTGTTGTGTGCAACCAGGCCTGTAGGGGAGGGCAGTTGGGTACAACCAGGCCTGCAGGGGAAGGCAGGGGAGGGCGACTGTTCTCCTGTAAATGATTACTCCAGACCCTCACAATTTGATTGGTCCAAAAAAGCACTGTCCTGATTGGCCAAAACAGAGCAGCTCTAATTGGTTGGGGAAGATGCTAATGAGGATATAGCTCATTTTACCAACTGGATAGGTAAAATCTCAATCCTATTGGGTGAAATGGGATTCCAGGAACTCCTTTATAAGAGTTGGCTCAGCCAACAGGAATACAATGCAGATAAATAGCTTAGTACCAGAGGCAAGTAGTATAGTGCAGGCTTCTCCCTGAGTGTGGCTTGCATGAGAGGCCCCTTTTAGCAACAGCTGCCAGTCTGTTTATAAATTTGAGCCCAGTTAGCCAGTAGGAGCCCTTTTCAACAGGTACATTTATTTTCCGGGTCAACAAAACCTTTCTTAAACCTTCAAGAAAGGATGGTAAAAACAGCCTCATATAAATTATGAGGATTAAGTGACTCTCCATACACAGGGTGCTTACAACAGTGCCTGGCACAAGGTATGCCCTCAATGAGGATGTAGCTGGAACACTATGGTTTCTGGGGTCAGATAGGTTTGGATGGCCATGTGTGGACCTAGGTACAGATTGGTCATAACAATATAAAAACACTTGAAAGTACAAATCTGACATATTTTAGTTATATCTGATTAGGTAAACAGGCAGCACAGGTGCAAGTTGTACATCTTAGGACACTGTGTACTTTTCTCATTTTCAGAAAGACACACTGAAAAATGCTTTTTATGGCAACAATTTTTAAGAATAGTGATGTGTGGTGTACAGGGTAACACACAAAACAGGGAGAATATGTCTGCATGACCAAATCCTGGAACTTGTAGAGAATGACCATTTGCACAACTGAGAAGTCCTTGAGTGATGGGGAAAATCAAGCTTTGTATTTCTTTTCCCTTCACAAATTGGTATAAAAGTATTAAAAGCAAAAATATTACTGAAAATATATTTAGCAGAAGTTGAGATTAGCCAAGAAGCTGGGAACCCTCCCACTGCAGATGAGAGAATTTTGTTTGCATATTGTCCTGCTGGCTAATCCATTACTGTAAGGAAAGGATGCACAATGTGCAAAGGAAAAAAGAACGAGGCAGCTGGAGGCTGCCTGTTTTTAAATTCATGTTTAAGGGAATTGTCCTCTTAACCTAAGGCATGCATACAGTTTGGGGCTATTTTATCGAAGACTCTGGGGTTCAGGCACAGTAACCTGTGGAACCAAGCCTGCTGCAAGGTCAGGGTGCTATTTAAAAGCAGTTGCTGAATATGGAAGAAGGCAACATCTTAGGGAGATGCCACTGTCAAAGTTAGGCAAACTCAGGTGGACAGGAGAACCTAAGTGCAAAATCAATCAGCTGGAGATGAGTTAAGACCTAACAATAGAGAAGAATTAAAGGAATTTAAAAGGGGAAACTTGAAGTAATTTTTTTTTTCTCCTTGAGAGCAGGCAGTTTCAGTGGCTGTTCATGGGAATTCATAGACATTGAAGAATGTAACGAAGTCTTGATGTTACTCCTCTACTGAAATGGTTCCCCAGGCCGAATGCACTTTGCACTTCCAATGGGTTTGCCCACTTGACAACTCCAAAGTACATGAGGAGGGTACTGTAAGAGGTGGACTGAGGTCCATTTCTCTGGCTCATATCTTAGCTACAGTCTAGGTGAGGGGGTGGGGAGATTGGCTCACATATAAAGTCTAGCACTTCCTCTGCCACATGCACATTAGTCATCTGGAAATGGCATAGTCGTGGGTGTGCTGGGAAGTCTTCTGAACTATGTAGGCCAGAAGTAGTGAGGGATGGGCTGGATGTACTGAGGACTGCACCTCACCGGCCCTGACTCAGTAACACTGAAGGGTGGGTCCCAGTGGTCCCCACCTTTGTCCATGGGTGTCTATGTGACTAGTCAGCAAGGCTAGGAAAGTGAGATACAGAATGAACTGTTCCTAGGAATCGCTAATGTGTAGGGAGCAACCTGGCTTAGGGTAATGTCCCTCTCAAAAATTGCTAAAATCTTCAGTTGGTAGAGAAGGTAACTGAGGAACTCTACCTCAAAGTTCTTGAAAATGCATTTCTAGGGTGAGCCAAAAAGTGATGCTTGGGTAGGTCAGACTGCCCTGGCAGAGTGCCATGCTACTTAGGATTCAAAAAGTACAGAAGAGGCAGCAGGGCAAATGCTGACCCCCTTAGTTGAGGTCACACAGTAATATGTCAATCATATGGCAGAATATAATAAAGCCACAGCTGAAGGCCTGGTCAAACAGCATTTCCATAAATACATTCAGTTGGCCAGGCATATCTAATAGACCATTTATAAAAAATGTTTGCCACCCCAAACAGGAAAAAGTGAATAGGCAGTTTTCAGAGGTCCAATTTCATCCAGACCCAAGCATGACAGGAGCTGGGTTCAGGGAAAGCTGACTGCAATATCAAGTGAAAAGCCTTCTGATGGCACTGGTTCTGGTGTAAGAACTGCTGGATCTGTCACAGGATGAATGAGGCTCTTAAGTGGCAGTTGGTCTTGGCCCCAGCTGAACTGCAATCACATACTGAGTGGTGGTAGCTCTCAAAACAAACAAATTCAGCTTAGAAAACTATTTCTCCATGATTCAAGGTAAGGGATGAGAGTTAGGATGAGGAAAACCATATGAGTAATGAAGGCAAGTATCTGTAGTGATGAGCACAGTTTATCTGGTTTATTGTGGAATTGAGGCGTCACCAGCCACGTGAGGCTGTAGGAAAACATGCCCTGGGCATGGATAGTCCCAAATAACCTTTTGAAATGCTGCTTTACCTGCAGCATAATAGTGAGGTGAGTCACTGTTTTTCCTAACAGGAGATGCCTACAATTGGCCTTTATGAAATGAAAGCTGTATTTTGAGAACTTGAGCTTTAAGGCTGCAGGAAGTTTCAATTCTGTTTAATCTAGAGTCCAGATTCCACCATGACACATAATACTCTCTAACTTGGAGCAGAGTAGTAGCATTCATAGGGGGCAGCAGACTGCCCAACTTGGGGAACACTTCTGCAGACCAGGAACCTGCCCCCTTCTTCCCAGAACAATAGTTTCCTTGCTCTTTCACCTTTATGATGTAGAGTGCTCCAACCTGCAGTGGTGTGGGCTCCTCATTCTTTGTGGTGGGGAAGGGACAGAGCTACCAGAAGCTGTGTGTGTGTGAAGACACACAGATGTTATCTTATCTCTGATTTCTACTGACAGCACTGAAGGATTGAAGATGAGTGATCTGTACCTGCAGGACTAGAGTGTCACTCAAACATTTGGGTGTAGACACTGCTCCTGCCAGAGAATGTCATGGTGCCACTGACCACTTTTTGAGCAATGTATTACTCAACATGTTGCTCACTGCTGCCAGAATTGGACAACCTTTAGGTAGTGGAATACCCAGAAGAGAAGTGGCCACTTTCAAATGCAAAAGCAAAAAAAATAAAGCTCACTGCTTTCCCTATGAACACAGACTCTATCCCTTCAGAAAAATGTACAAAGGCAGGGCAAGGACCAGAATGCAGTTCAATATTCTGGTTGTAACAAACTCTAATGCAGGGGCCACTGAGGACTGTTCAGCTGAAGAGAGTGGGTCAGAGCCTTTTGAGAATTGGTTGTGGGGCTCCAACTTTTCTTGTAGGTTGCACATCAGGAAATGACAAGTCACAGAAGTAGAGGTAAACTAAAATACCACCAGGTGGCTGGGATTGTCACACCTGGTTAAGCATGCCCCCGCCTGCTGTGTTTAGAGTAACTGCAGTACAAACAATTGGAGAATGTTTACAGAATCTAAGCCCATATTTTAGATATCACCCCAGGATCAGAGTCAAACTAAGACCCAGAGGAACTGGGTAACTCAAGAATCTTTATTAATCTCTGAAACCCCAGGCAAAAGTTCTAAGTTCTGAAAGTTGAATCATGCACTGTGTGTGAGGTATACTCCCCAAGAACATATGGGTTGGTAATAAGTGGCATGATGTTACTAGTTAGGGGTTGCTAAATCAAAAGAGGGACATACCATTTAAATGAACTGTCCAAGAAAGAGAAGACAGACAGTGGACACACAGACCAAGGAGATCAAATGATGGTTTGAAGCAGGAAGTGGAAAGCAGTTTAAGTAAGTCCTGGGCTGATGCATGAGTAGTAAATACATTTTCTTTACTCTAGGGGTCTCTTATATAAGAGAATCAAGTAGAGGGAAATGCTAGCAAACTATTTTCTTACCTTTTTGTTCCTTATTTTTTAAACTTAATTTTTACAATTTTATAATATATTTTAATAATTAAAATGTAAATTTGATCAACAAATTTTTATATTATTAATAAAGTTCCATTTTGCTTCTAACATTTGGTAATTCAGACTAATTACACAGTATCGCTATTCTGTTGGGGCAGTTCTTGAACCATGAGGAGTGTTTGACATTCTAAAACTATCAAAAACCATGTAAAGCATGACTCTCAGTAAATAAAATGACTATCTTAATATAAGCTTTCATAGTTATTCTCTGGAATGGATTCTCTTTTTTTTTTTTTAATATATTTTATTTATTTTTTATTTTATTTTTTATTTTTTATTTTTTTACAGAGAGGAAGGAAGAGAGATAGAGAGCTAAAAACATCAATGAGTGAGAAACATCGACCAGCTGCCTCCTGCACACCCCCCACTGGGAATGTGCCCGCAACCAATGCACATGCCCTTGACCAGAATCGAACCTGGGACCCTTCAGTCCGCAGACCGACGCTCTACCACTGAGCCAAATCGGCTTTGACTGGAATGGATTCTCTTAAATTCAATTATTCATATACTCAGGCTCAAAGCCCTTCCTTATAAACTGCAATCATATCACTTTTCTCCAAAATGATGTTTCTGATGCTGAATGAGGTTTGCAGTCTGGTTGAACGCTTTCCCACATTTATTACATTTATAGGGTTTCTCTCCTGTGTGAATCCTCTGATGTTGAGTAAGGTGTGTACTTCGGATAAAGGCTTTCCCACAGATTTTACATTTGTAAGGTTTTTCCCTAGTATGAATTCTCTTATGTTGAGTAAGAGCTGAATGGTCACTGAAGGCTTTCTCACATATATTACATGTATATGGTTTTTCCCCAGTATGAATTCTCTGATGTTGAGCAAGGGCAGATTGGTCCCTAAAGGCTTTCTCACACAAACCACATCTGTAAGGTTTTTCTCCAGTATGAATTTTCCGATGTCGAGCAAAGGATGAATTATCTCTGAAAGCTTTCCCACATTCGTTACACTTATAAGGTTTCTCTCCAGTATGAATTCTCTGATGTTCAGTAAGGGAAGAGTTCACCCTGAAGGCCTTTCCACATTCATTACATTCAAAGGGCTTCTCTCCAGTGTGAATTCTCTGATGCTGAAGAAAACTTGTACTCTGGTTAAAGGCTTTCCCACATTCATTGCATTTATAGGGTTTCTCTCCACTATGAATATTCTGATGTTTGGTAAGATGTGCCCTGCACACAAAGGCTTTGTCACATATATTACATTTAAAAGGTTTCTCTCCTGTATGTATTCTATGATGGTGGGCTAGGTGTATGTTTCGGATAAAAGCTTTTCCACATAAGTTGCATTCAAAAGGTTTCTCTCCAGTGTGAATTTTCTGATGATAAGTAAGTGAGGAGCTCACTGAGAAGGCCTTGCCACATTCCTTACATTCATACGGTTTCTCACCAGTGTGAATTCTTTGGTGATGGATAAGGTGTGTACTCTGGTGAAAGGCTTTCCCACATTCTCTACATTTATACCGTTTCTCTTTAATGAGAGTTTTTGGTTTTGAGTTAAGTTTTTCAGTATGAATTTTCTGATGTTTATTAAGCGTTGAACTCTTAGTGAAAATTTTCCCACAGTCACTACACTCAAAGGCTTTTTTGCTAGATTGAAATCCCTCACTTTGAACAAGAGATGAATTCATAATGCAGTGCTTCCCAGATCCATCACATTCCTGGTCACTACCCATAGATGAGATTTTCTGGGGAGTAAGTACCATTTTCTGCAACTTTATCTCCTGGACTCCATGCTGCCATTCCAATAGGCTATCATATTTCCAATGACTATTGCTAGTGAATCTTTCCTTTATCATCCAATAATCCAATTCTTCTTCAGGAATATCTGCCTTGAAAGTAGATTTCTTATTCACAGGAATAGTGATCCAGTCTGAAAGTCAAAAATAAAAATGTTTGTTTTATCCTAATGAAACGTCTAGTTGGGGTATGATGATGAGACTGTTTATAATGCTAATAAAAAAGGTTGCAGTTTTGAAGATTTCCTGAAGAAAGGAAAGAGGAGGCGAGGTGAACAGAGGACAAGCAGAAAGGGGTTGATCTAATGCATAATGCATTAAGCAGGAGACCTTGGGAGCTTGAGTTCTAAAATCAGGCCTGGGTTTGGACCTTGAGTATAACAGTTATTTTATTTGTGATTACAGAGAAGTTACCAGACTTTCTGAGCCACAAAAAAAACAGTACAGATCACACTATGCCAACAGATAAGAATAAATGTACCTTGTTTATTTTACTGATATGGTCTTTAAATTAATCCAGATGTAACCTTAAGAAACCAATGAAACTAGATGCAACACTAAGCAGGAAAAAATCAACTCTAGAGTAATTACTAAAATCAATATTTAATGTTTTATATACTCATTTTAGCATTCAGATGGATAATAAAAATGCTCTGATTAAGGCTGTATGAAGGACTTCCTACTACTGGTGAGGAAGCAATGTCTTCAAACTGATATGAATAATGTAACATCTATTTGAAAACCAGGAACAAATCTGCAAATCTGCCATAATATACCCACTACATCTCTAAACATAAGGTCCTAAATCTAGGGAAGGGGGAATACTAGTCACTAGAATGGAAATCTGCTACTGGGATAGGAGCCATGGTCTCATGAATTATATGACAAATTCCTCTCCAAATACAAACTTCACAATTAACAACTGTCTCACTTGCTTTCATTCATGGGTTCCTTGGTATTTATAAGTAGAGTTATGAATGGCATATTAGTTTTGCATATGTATTTATGACTATCTGCCTTCATGTTAAGTTTATTTAAAACTCTCTGTTAAGATATGCAATAATGAAAGACTAGCTACTAAACACACATGATGCAGATTACTGGAAAGTGCTATTAAGAACAAGCTTCCCTCATTACTTCTCCCCCACTCCCCCACTCAATCCAGAAAATCTACAAAGAGCTATAATAAATAAATAAAGAAAGAAATACATAAACTCTTTGAAACTTATCTGAAAAATAAAGTTAAATAGATGCACTTTATGGTTAAATCCACTGAGCTCAGAATAATGTATCCTTTCTCAAAATAAAGAATGGTCAAAGTTAAACACCAATATTGCCAAATTTCAAAATCTTTTTTTTTCTTTTTTTTTTTTTGTTAAGGTATTATATATGTACATATCTTACCATTGGCCCCACCCACCAACTCCCATATGTGCCCTCACCCCCCAGTGTTTTTCGTCTATTGGTTATGCTTATATGCATGCATACAAGTCCTTCGGTTGATCTCTTATCTCCCCCATCTCTCCCTAACCTTCCCTCTGTAATTTGATAGTCTGATGCTTTATTGTTTCTATATCTATCTTTTTGTTCATCAGTTTATAATGTTCTTTATAAAATCTTTTTTTTAAATATATTTTTACTGATTTCAGAAAGGAAGAGGAGAAGGAGAGACAGAAACATCAATGATGAGTGGGAATCATTGACTGGCTGCCTCCTGAACGCCTCCTACTGGGGATCGAGCCTGCAACCCAGGCATGTGCCTTTGGCCGGGAATCAAACCTGGGACCCTTCATTCCACAGGCCAGTCCTCTATCCACTGAGCCAAACCAGCTAGGGTCAAATTTCAAAATTTTAAGAAGTGACTTTCACCTCCAGGTCTGATAGAGCAACCTGGGACAGACCAATATTCCTTAGAAAACTATTAAACAATCTGAAGTGAAAATTAAAAAATTATGTCTAAAGGCATAATATGTCACTTGAGGCCAACTTGACAGTCTAATTTAGGGGAGAGAAGGGAAATACAGAGATGTGATCCCAAAACTTAGTGGTTTTTAATCTCACCGAATGTGTTGAATTCTTATGCTTCTCAGGGCAAGAGACTAAAGTTAAACAGAGATTCAGAATTTTCTACTGTCTTACAGTACTGTGAAACCAAAAATTGGAGTTCAGGAACTTCAAAGGAAGGGAGGAAAGGCACAGTTAACATCGGAGGCTCTCATTTGGGACTGAAACATTTGCATTGCAGGGATACCAGAAGGAAAAAAAGAAATGGAAAATTTATTTAAAGAAACAATAGCTGAAGACTTTCCCAATGTGGGAAAGGAAATGTATATCCAGAAAGTACAAAGTTCCAAACATGATGAACTCAAAAAGACAAACACCAAAGCATAGTATAATTACAATTGCAAAAGTTAGAGACAATTTTGAAGGAAGCAAAAGGAAAGCATCAAGTTACATACAAAGAAAACATCATAAGGCTGAGAGCTGATTTATCAGCAACAACTTTATAGGCCAGAAGTGGCAGGACATCTGTAAGTGCTGAAAGAAAGGAACCTACAAACTAGAATACTATTTCCAGCAAGATTATCATTCAGAATTGAAGGACAGATAGAGTTTCCCGGACAAGCAAAAACTAAAGTTCATCATCATGAAACCAGCTTTATAGGAAATGTTAAAGAGTCTTTTTAAGCAGAAAAGGAAAGGCCATAACCAGAAATAAGAAAATAAGAGAAAGGATAAAAATCTCACAGTAAAGCCAAATATTTAATATTATAAATACAGTGAATCAGATATTTATAAGATTATTGTTCTAACTTATAAGCTACAGAGTCTTAGCTATGTGTCAGATATTTAAAAAGCTACTATGACAGTCAAAAGAAAAAGTATCAAACTCAACTCAAACCTCAAAACCACAATAAGTATTTAGGAGATATACCATACAAAAAAAAAAAACCCTAATACATGGCATCAATAATATAAAGCAAGAAGGCAGTTAAACTATAATCCTCAGAGAATATATTTGAACTTAAATGCCTATCAGTTTAGAACAGACTGCCATAATGATGTACATAAACCTCATGGTAGCCACAAACCAAAAAACTACAAAAGATATACAAAGAATAAAGAGAAAAAAGCCCACTAAAAAAAACCAGCAAACCACAAAGGAAGAGATCAAGAGAAAAGGAAAGAAACAGGAAAATAATAAAAACAATCAAAAACAATTAACAAAATGACAATAAGTACATATTTATCAATAATTTCTTTAAATGACAGTGAATTAATTGCTCGTATAAAAAGACATAGGGTGAGCGCTGGTCAGTTTGGCTCAGTGGGTAGAGGTTCAGCCCATGAACTGAAGGGTCGCAAGTTCGATTCCCAGTCAAGAGAGCATATCTCAACTGCAGGCTCAATCCCCAGCCCTGGTGGGGCACCTGTGGGAGGCAACCAATCGATGTGTCTCTCCCGTGTCAATGTTTCTCTCTCTTTCTCTTTCTCTTTCTCCTTCCAAACTCCCCTCCACTCTCTAAAAATACCAATGGAAAAAATATCCTTGGGTAAGGATTTTTTAAAAAGACAAAGAGAGGCATAAAAAAATAAATAAATAAATAAATAAAACTCATCTATATGCTGTGTACAAGAGATTCACTTAAAATCAAGACACCCAGTCAGTGTTGCTCAGTGGTTGAGAATTGACCTATGAACCAGGAAGTCACCATTTGCTTCCCAGTCAGGACACATGCCCCGGTTGTGGACTCAATCCCTGGTGGGGGACATGCAGAAAGCAGCCAATCAATGATCCGCTCTCATCATTGATGGCTCTAATTCTTTTTACCTCTCCCTTCCTCTCTGAAATCAATAAAAATGTTTTTTAAAAAGATCAAAAGTGCAGAAACCAGTTTGGCTTAGTGGATAGAGCATAGGCCTGCGGACTGAAAGGTCCCAGGTTTGATTCCGGTCAAGGGCATGTAGGGGGTGTACAAGAGGCAGCTGATCAATGATTCTCTCTTATCAATGTTTCTAACTCTCTGTCCCTCTCTCTTCTTCTCTGTGAAAAATCAATAAAATATATATATATTTTAAATAATAATAAATAAATAAGATCAAAAGACACACACAGAATGAAAGTGAAAGGATGGAAAAAGACATTCCATGCAAATAGAAATAAAATAAAAACTGGTTTAGCAAGGCTCATATCAAACAAAATAGATTTTATTTGTTTTGGGGGTTTTTTTTTAATATATTTTATTGATTTTACACAGAGAGGAATTGAGAGGGATAGTTAGAAACGTCGATGAGAGAGAAACATCGACCAGCTGCCTCTTGCACACCCCCCACTGGGAATGTGCCCGCAACCAAGTTACATGCCCTTGACCAGAATCGAACCCAGGACCTTTCAGTTCGCAGGCTGACGCTCTATCCACTGAGCCAAACCGGTTTCGGCAAACAAAAGACTTTAAAACACAATATTTTTTAAAAGACAAAGAAGGATATGACATAATTATGAAGGGGTCAATCCAAGAAGAGGCTACAATAATCATAAGCACCTACGTATCCAACATGTGAGCACTGAAGTATAAAAAGCAATTATTAATGAATATAAAAGGAGAAAACCATAGTAATATAATAAAAATAGGGGATTTTTTTCTTTTTAAAAAATATTTAACAAGTAATACTTTTTAAATTTAAATTCCTTATTGTTTAAAATATTACATAAGTCTCCTTTTCCCCCATTGATCTCTCCCCAGCCACCCCCACACCCCAGCACATGCCTTCCCCCTCCTCCCCCAGTCTGTGTCCATTGGTTAGACTCATATGCATGCATACAAGTCCTTTGGACAGTCTATTCGATGCTTTTATGACTCTGGTTCTGTTTTTGTTTATCAGTTTATATTGTTCATTATATTCCACAAATAAATGAGATCATGTGGTATTTATCTTTCTCTGACTGGCTTATTTTGCTTAGCATAATGCTCTTCAGTTCCATCCATGCTATCCCAAATAGTGAGAATTCCTTCTTTTTTACCGCAGCGTAGTATTCCATTGTGTAGATGTACCACAGTTTTCTAATCCACTCATTTGTTGATGGGCACTTGGGCTATTTCCAAATCTTAGCTATTTTAAATTGTGCTGCTATAGACATAGGGGTGCATATATCCTTTCTGATTGATATTTCTGATTTCTTGGGATACAGTCCTAGAAGTGGGATTACTGGGTCAAAATGGAGTACCATTTTTAATTTTTTTAGGAAATGCCATACTATTTTCCACAATGGCTGCACTAGTCTGCATTCCCACCATCAGTGTAAGAGGGTTTCTTTTTCTCCACATCCTCTCCAGCACTACTTATTTTATTTTTTTTATTAATCCTCACCCAAGGATATTTTTCCATTGCTTTTTTAGAGAGAGTGGCAGTGAGAGGGCTAGACAGAGAGAGAGAAACAGTAATGTGAGAGACACATCAGTTGGTTGCCTCCACACACACCCCAACCACAGTCAGAGATCGAGCCTGCAACTGAGGTACATGCCCTTGACTGGACTCGAACCCAGGACCCTTTAGTCCACAGGCGCTCTATCCACTGAGTCAAACTGACTAGGGCAAAAGTAGGATATTTTAATATGCTACTGACATCAATGGGTAGATCAATCATCTAGACAAAAAATTAATAAAGAAATAATGGCCTTAAATGTTATGTAAGATCAGATTCACCTAACATAGTATATTCCAGAGTATTTCATCCAAAAACTGCAAAATACATATTGTTTTCAAGTACACATAGAACATTCTCCAGAACAGATCACATATCACAAAACAAGCTTCAATAAATTCAAGAAGATTGAAATCATATCAAGCATCTTTTCTGACCACAGTAGCATGAAAACTAGAAATCAACAACTACGGGAAAGGGGGGAGAGAAAGGGAGAGGGGGAAAAAAAGAAAACCCCAAAAAAAAATACACAAATATTATGTAGAGATTAAACAATTTGCCACTCAACAACCAATGGATCAAAAAGGAATCAAACTGTAAGTAAAAACCTATCTTGAAACAAATGAAAATACAACTATTTAAAATATATGGGAGGCAGCAAAAGCACTCTAAAGAGGGAAATTCATAGCTATACAGGCTATGAACTTAAGAAACAGAAAAAATCCCAAGTAAACAATCTACCTGTACACCTAAAGGAACTAAAAAAAGAGCAAACAAAACCTAAAGAAAACAAAAGGAAGGAAGTAGTTAAGATCAAAATGGAAATAAAAATAGAAATAAAACAATGGAAAAGATAAATAAAACTAAGGACTGGTTCTTCGAAAAGATAAAGTAAAAAAACCTTTAGCTAAACTCATCAAGGACCAAAAAAGATGCCAAATCATAAATGAAAAAGAAGTTACATCTGACACCACAGAAATACAAAGAATTATTAAAGAATATTATGAAGGGGTCAATCCAAGAAGAGGATATATTGGGTCGGCAACTAAGTAATTGCTGGTTTCACACATATATGGCTTCAGTTGAATTTTTAGGTTTGCAGACGTAGTACAAATGTAAAACACATTTTGTTGTTTGATAGTTGGCTATTCAGCTGTTAATCAGTAAAAAAAGTTTTTTGATCTGTTTTGTAGTTTTCGTTTGGCGTTCGTTGAAAAATGGAAAATCAAAAGGAACATTTTCGTCATATTTTGCTTTTTTACTTCCTCAAAGGGAAAAACGCATCGCAAGCTCATAAAAAGTTATGTGCTGTTTATGGTGACGAAGCCTTAAAAGAACGGCAGTGTCAAAATTGGTTTGCCAAATTTCGTTCTGGTGATTTTTCACTCAAAGATGAAAAACGCTCTGGTCGTCCAGTTGAAGTTGATGACGCCCTAATCAAAGCAATAATCAATTCGGACTGTCACAGTACAACACGTGAGATTGCAGAGAAGCTTCATGTATCACATACATGCATTGAAAATCACTTAAAACAACTTGGCTATGTTCAAAAACTCGATACATGGGTTCCTCACGAACTGAAAGAATCAGAGTTAACACAACGCATTAGCAGCTGCGATTTGCTAAAGAAACGTGATGAAAATGGTCCATTTTTAAAACGACTGATAACTGGCGATGAAAAATGGGTTGTTTACAACAATATCAAGTGGAAAAGATCGTGGAGCAGGCCAGGTGAACCAACTCAAACAACATCAAAAGCTGATATTCATCAAAAGAAGGTTTTGTTATCAGTTTGGTGGGATTACAAAGGAATTGTCTACTTTGAACTCTTACCACCCAACCAAACGATCAATTCTGATGTCTACATTGAACAACTAACGAAATTAAACAATGCAGTTGAAGAAAAGTGGCCCGAATTGACAAATCGAAAAGGTGTTGTATTCCATCATGACAATGCAAGGCCACACACATTTTTGGTCACTCGGCAAAAATTAATGGAGCTTGGTTGGGATGTTTTGCCACATCCACCATATAGTCCTGACCTTGCACCATCTGATTACTTTTTGTTTCGATCTTTACAAAACTCCTTGAATGGTAAAAATTTCAATAATGATGATGATGTCAAATCGTACCTGATTCAGTTTTTTGCTAATAAAAACCAGAAGTTTTTTGAACGTGGGATTATGATGCTGCCTGAAAGATGGCAAGAGGTCATTGATCAAAATGGGCAATACATTACAGAATAAAGTTATTTAGTTCCATGAAAAAATTGTCTTTGATTTTCTTTTAAAAATCCGCAATTACTTAGCTGCCGACCCAATAATAATCATAAGTACCTACGCACCCAACATAGGAGTACTGAACTATACAAAGCAATTACATGTCAATAAGTTCAGTAACCTGGAAGAAATGTTATGGTAAATTTCTGTAAGTATCTAACTTTCCAAGACTGAGCCAGGCAGAAATACATATCTAAACAGACATATTACTATCATTGAAACTGAAATGATAATCAAAAAATTCCCAACAGCTGAAACAGGTTTGGCTCAGTGGATAGAGCGTCAGCCTGAGGACTGAAAGGTTCCAGGTTCGATTCTGGTCAAGGGCATGTATTTTGGTTGCGAGCACATCCCCAGTAGGGGGTGTGAAAGAGGCAGCTGGTAGGTGATTCTCTCTCATCGATGTTTGTAAATCTCTATCCCCCTCTCTTCCTCTGTAAAAAATCAATAAAATATATTTTTTTTAAATCCCAACAAATAAAAGTCCAGAGCCAGGCAGCTTCACAGTTGAATTCTACATAACATTCAAAGATGAAATAGTATCTACTCAAAACTATTTCAAAAAATTAAATAGGAATAAATGCTTCTAAACATTTCCAAGATACCAAAATCAGACAATGACATTACAAAAAAATAGGAAATTAAAGGCCAATATCCTTAAGGAATATAGATGCAAAAATTCTCAACAGAATGTTAGCAAACTGGATTCAACAATATATTAAAAAAATTATGTACCATAACCAAATGGGTTTCATCCCAGAGATGCAATGGTTCAACATCCATAAATCAATCAATGTGATATATCATATTAACAAAATAAAGGATAAAAACCATTTGAACATCTGAATAGGTGTAGAAAAGCATTTGACAAAATTCAAAATCCATTTATGATTAAAAACTCTTTAAAAAGTAGATATAAAAAAATTAAATCAAAATGATAAAGGCTACATATGACAAACCCAAAGCTAGCATCACACTCAATTGCGAAAAGTTAAAAGTTTTTTCTCTAAGATCAGGAACAAGACAAGGATCCCCACTTTCATCACTATTCAGTATAGTATATAACTCTACACATCCACAAGTAACACACTCAAGGACCAGACTCAGTGACCACCAAAGCCCCACTGAAGCAAGTCCTGCTCCATAAGGGTGTGTCCTGCATAGCAGCAGCTCTTCCACTTTAGTTGCAGCTAGTCCTTCAGCCAATTGGTCTGGAGGTCAATTCCTCCCAGTGACACCAATAGCAATGAAGGCTCGACTACAATAAGACTGTGCACACAGCCCACATGGGGGTGCATCTACAGTAGAAGGCCCAGCTCAGGTGACTGGGGAGGCTGAGCCATTGGGTTCTACAGAACACCTACTACACAAGGGAGACATAGAAGTTCTACCTAATACATAGAAACAAACACAGGGAAGCAGCCAAAATGCTGAAACAAAGAAATATGTCACAAATAAAAAAAAATGGAAGCAAGCAAACGACTGCATACAGAGTTCAAAACAATGGTTATATATCGGTCTAGTAATAATTAATGTCGTTTTTAAACATTCGTTTAAAATCTTGCTTGGCGTTGACTTGTATTGACATAACCTTCAAACACGTGGTATCTACAGAACATGTGAAGTGCAATTAACAAGTTTTGCTTGAAAAAGTTTGTGTTTGGTTTGGTTTTTGTTGCAAAACTAGGGCTAAGAAGATGGCGGATGAAGAGCATATTCGGCACTGCATGCTTTACGAGTTCCAATTAGGAAGAAAAGCAAGTGAGGCTGCAAAAAACATCTGTAGTGCTCTTGGTCAAGATGCAGTTAGCGCCAGAAAATGCCAGCGTTGGTTTGAGAAATTTCGCGAGGGAAATTTTTCGTTAGATGACAAGAGTGGTCGAGGCCGTGTGTCCAATTTTGATCAAGAAGCTCTTCAAGCTCTTTTGGTGCAAAATCCTCAAATTACCCAACAAGAGCTTGCGACAACTTTAAATTGTTCACAAAAAACAATTTCCAATCAATTGCGTGCACTTGGCAAAGTCCAAAAGTTTGGAAAATGGGTTCCTCATGAGTTGACCGACAACAACCGTAATCAAAGAGTCACAATTTGCAGTTCGCTCCTCTCTCGTCAAAACCGTTTGCCGTTTTTAGAGGAAATTGTTACCGGAGATGAACAATGGGTGCTGTATGTTAATTTGAAAAGGCGGCCTCAATGGTTGGACAAAAATGAGGCTCCGCAGCCCACGCCAAAACCTGACTTGCATGCGAAAAAAGTGATGTTGTGTGTTTGGTGGAATTTTAAAGGAATTCTTCATTATGAACTTTTACCATCTAACCAAACCATTACAAGTGCAGTGTATAGTGCCCAATTGGAAAGGTTAGCCCAAGCTTTAAGAGAAAAAGAACCCGCGCTGATTAATCGGAAGGGCGTAATTCTTCACCACGATAACGCATGACCTCATACTGCAAGAATCACTGCTGAAAAACTGCGCCAGTTGGAATGGGAAGTTCTCCCTCAACCTGCATATTCTCCTGATATTGCCCCTTCCGATTACCATTTGTTTCGTTCTTTGCAAAACTTTCTTCTTGGAAAAAAATTTAATAATGAAGAATGCCTCAAAAATGCATTGACCGAATTTTTGGCATCAAAATCACAAGAATTTTACAACAGAGGGATTAAAATGCTTCCTGAGCGTTGGGCACAAGTAGTAGAAAACAACGGCAACTATATTGTTGATTAAATTTTGTTGTATTGTTTAAATAAATTTGATTTAAAAAAGTATTAGAAAACGACATTAATTATTACTAGACCTAATAATTACTTAAGGATCTTAATGAGCTTCAAGGGAGTTAATGAGAGCTTCAAGGGACCTAGTGAGATGAGAACCTTAGTGAGAATTTCAAAGACATGAAAAAGGACCAATCAGAAATTAAGCCTACAATAACTGAAATACAGAATTTACTAGGATTCAACAGTAGAATATAGGATTCTGAGAATCAAATGAACACCTTGGAATATGAAGAAGCAAAAAACACCCAATCAGAATAGCAAAAAGAAAAACGAATAAAAAAAATATGAAGATAGTGTAAGGAGCCTCTGGGGCAACTTCAAGTAAGTGTACAATATTCACATTATGAGGATACCAGAAAAAGAAGAGAGCAAGATATTGAAAACCTATTTGAAGAAATCATGACAGAAAACTCCCCCTCTCTGGTGAACGAAATAGACTTATAAGTCCAGGAAGTACAAAGAGTCCCAAACAAGAGGAACCCAAAAAGACCCACACCAAGATACATCATAATTCAAATGCCAAGAGTTACAGACAAAGAGAGAATCTTAAAGCAGCAAGAGAAAAGCAGTTAATTACCTATAAGGGAGCACCCATACAACTGTCAGCTGATTTCTTAACAGAAACTTTGCAGGTCAGAAGGGAGTGGCAAGAAATATTCAAGGTGATGAATAACAAGAACTAAAACCAAGATTCTTCGCCGGGACCAGTTTGGCTCAATGGATAGAGTGTCGGCTTGGGGACTGAGAGGTCCTGGATTCGATTCAGGTCAAGGGCATGTACCTTGGTTGTAAGCACATCCCCAGTAGGAGGTGTGCAGGAGGCATTTTGGCAAGAATGTAAAGTAACATGAACTTACATCAACTATTAGTATAATATGGAACTCTGGGAAAATCTAGTACAGTTGAAGCAGCATATGCTTTTATATCCAGTATTTGTACCTGAACACAAGAAAACTCTAGGAAGTATGCACAAGCATATTTGGGTCAGCCCTATTAAAAACAACAAAAAGTCTTGAAACAATATGGTCTCAGGTCTATCAACAAGAGAAAGGATAAATTAAGGGATAGTCATTGAAGGAATATCAAAGTGCAATTTAAAAATATCTAGAGCTACACATCACAATAAGGATTTAAAAATGGAAGTTGTGGAAAGATATCTATAGTATAACACATATATATCAAGCTTACAGCAATAGCATTGGTCCAAACTATGGATAAATGTGGTAAAACCATGAAGAGCAGCACAGAGTTGCTTAGGAAGAATTCAAGCTAGTGAGTCTCTAGCATGAAAGGAGAAGGTGTGAAGAGGGGGTGCACACTGGGCTTCACATATGCCTCCATGTTCTGTTTTCTTAAGCTGGATAGTGAAGTATGGGTGTTATTTCTTAGTTCTTCAAAATGTTCAAAAAGATATTACATATCCTCTTTTGTAACTATATATACAGTATTCAAAATATACTTATTTTAAGGTAAACAAAGCAAATGATAATGTTAAGTATAGAAATAAAATATCTGGCTCGTGTGGCTCAGCTGGTTGGGCATTGTCCTATGCACTGAAAGGTTGCCAGTTCAATTCCCAGTCAGGGCACAAGCCCAGTTTTCAGGCTCAATCCACAGTAGGAGGCATGCAAGAAGTAGCCCAATCAATATTTCACTCTCGCATCAATGTCTCTCTCTCTCTCTCCCTCTCCCTTCCTCTCTAAAAATAAACATAAGTATATAAATTTTAAAATTACTTGTCAGAGAAATAAGAGCTGGCTTTCTAAAAAAAAAATTCCCAACAAATTTAAGAGAAAAAATATGCAAGTAAAATTGGAAATTAGAAAGATGACATAATATACAAATGTTAAAATTGCAGATACACGCCATACATAATTGTAAATGAATACATTTTATAGCTCAAAAAAGACTAATTTAAAGCTAAAGGGTAAGATGTACAGTTCATATAACAAAAAGAAACTTAAACCAATTAATAAAGAAGAAATGTAAAAAGTTATTAGTGAACCACTCAAAATAAGAGATCAAGATGTTTTCTGAGTAAACCATTTCTGTGTAACTAAAGATATTTTGGAGAAGGGGGGGAAATGACAGTTTTTGGGTCAGATGAGTTTCATGTTAGCTTCACCCTAATCCTGTCTTGCCATGTCATACTAACATTAAATCTATCCAAATTAATTAACCAAGCTGAGATTCCGTTTTCTATAAACTGGTGTTAATCATACTTGCCTCACAGGCTGTCATTATCTAACATAAATCCCCAGAAGCTACCCAGTAATGGTGACCTGCCACAGGGACTCATTCAGCTTTCTCCTCCTTCTAACTCCAATACCTCATGGCTCAGAGAAGAGAAAAAGAAGGAAAGCTATTCATGAGGACTTTTTCTTGTGCTGATTACAAATAAGTGTCTATTCTAAACCAAGAGTAACTGGTACAACAATGGAAAAGGTCTAGACCAGTAGTCGGCAAACCACAGCTTGTGCGTGAGCCACATGCAGCTCTTTGGCCCCTTGAGTGTGGCTCTTCCACAAAATACCACGGCCTGGGTGAGTCTATTTTGAAGAAGTGGCGTTAGAAGAAGTTTAAGTTTAAAAAATTTGGCTCTTAAAAGAAATTTCAATCGTTGTGCTGTTGATATTTGGCTCTGTTGACTAATGATTTTGCCAATCACTGGGTCTAGACCCAGTCACTTATAAATTAGAGATAACACCTATTAACATTGTTCTATATGATTTTTGAAGTCCTAGCTAGTTATTAAGAAACTAGAGGCCTGATGCACGAAATTTGTGCAAAAGTCTCGGCCCTCCCAGTCCCAGCTTCATCCGGAAGGACAGCTGGAAGGTTGTTCGACTGTCCACTCTATTAGCATATTATGCTTTATTATTATAGAAGAAACAGCAATAAGAAAAAAACAAAAACTAGCCGAAGCCGGTTTGGCTCTGGATAGAGCATCGGCCTGCAGACTAAGGTCCCAGGTTCGATTCCGGTCAATGTTTCTCTCTCATCGACATTTCTAGCTCTCTATCCCTCTCCCTTCCTCTCTGTAAAAATTCAATAAAATATATATTTTTTTAAAAACTAAAAATGAATCCAATATTTTACGAATAAGAGAGTGACCAGCCAAGGCCAGTTTGGCTCAGTGGATAGAGCGTCGGTCTGCGGACTGAAGGGTTCCGGGTTTGTTTCTGGTCAAGGGTATGTATATTGGTTGTGCGCACATCCCCAGTGGGGGTATGCAGGAGGCAGCTGGTCGATGTTTCTCTCTCATCGATGTTTCTGGCTATCTATCCCTCTCCCTTCCTCTCTGTAAAAAATCAATAAAATATATTTAAAATAAGTAAATAAATAAATAAATAAATAAAATAAGAGAGTGACCAGAAGGGGATAAATACAATTGGAAATGACAACCATATCTTTATATTAGCAATTTCCGGTTAAAACAGCAAAAGAGAAGGCGGTACTCTTCAAAAATAAAAATATAACCCTATCAGAAATGGGGGAAACAACTATAAATCTTTATTGGGAAATATAAAATAAGACTTCTTTCCATGTCTGACTGGCTAACCACTAATTATCCTTCATGAATAGGCTCAAAATTTAGGGTGTCCAGGCAATGCACAAATAAGAGGTGCTGGGTCCGAGGGCTATGAAAGGCATCTGGGAAGAAATGAATCACACCCACCAGGTTTTCAAGTCATTCCCACACCTGAGTATAGAGTCCCTTATCGGCATCCAAGTCCTTCTTCATGTTCATGTTCCCCGCACAGCAGTGCAGTAAAGAGCTAGTGTTAGTGACGAGTGAATGGAAGAATGCATTCATGATACCGGAGTGGTAGGACAGTGAATGAATTTGTTTAATCCCCCCCTTGTTTGTCATAACCCTGCCTGTTTGACACAGAATGAAATATTAAGGTGCCTTAGTTTGCTTGTAATAAAACATACAAATTCAGAATGCCATTGGGGTCAAAAATGTTCTTGATAACTGTTGTGGAGTTCAAACACTTAAATTCCATAACAAATTGTGTCCGAGACATTGCAGGTACATAGTGGTTTCATGTAAGATATAAATTCCTGCCTACTTCACTGGACTTCTGTGAAACATCAGTAAGGTTTTTAAATATATATATATATTATATACTATATACACACACAGTAAATATTTTACAGCCTGCAAGTATGACAGTAAAAGTGAAATGTTGTAACGTAGTGTCGGATGTGGCAATAAGCTCTCTAGAACAGCGTTCATCAACCTTTTAGACCTCACAGACCACCGGCTGGCGACCGCTGCTCTAGAACATTCAGGGGTAGGAAAGCACCCTTCTCTTGCTCTTAAGCTACCAAATCCAATGGGCTCCTCAAGACAAGTAACAACCACTAAACTATCATGATCTCTATGTCCCTAAGCAACAAGTCTATGACACCCACCCAGATGCCAAGCATTTGGATGCTGGATGTGAGTGATACAGCAGAGTATAATTTAGTAAGTGCGCTGCCACAGAAGGTGGAAAGTAACTGAATGCTGGCTGAATACATGTATACAGGTCTGGACAAACAGGAGAGCAGTTGAAGAAATGTGCAAGGTTTAGCTACAAGAGCAGCCTCAGGGTGAGTATGGTTACTGGCCTATAACTATGAAGAAGCCGCCCTACTGTGTGTGGCCCAGCGTGGCTCCCCCTCACTGGAGAAGTAGGAACAGAGGCTGCACTGTCAAGTGTTGAATGGGACAATGGAACATAGTGGGGGAGCTGCCCAGATTACATGTGAGGTCTTTTCCAAACCAGAGACGATTAATCTATGCCAGATAGGGAGAGAAGAAATGTCCCAGAGAGGGAGGCACAGATTGCCAAAAGAAAGGAGCGACGTATGCATGCAGGGACAAAGGTGACAGCGAAGTACTGAGGTGAACAGAAGGGAGAAGACGCTCATTTCCAGGGCCACAGCCTGTCGCATTTGCCGAGTTTCTCTCCATGTCTCCCACACGCAGGGTCTTACCCAGACAGAAGCCTCGGGAGGCGTCTCCTGCTGTCCAATCTTCCCCTTTTCCAAGCTGGGCAAACAGATCTGGTTTGGGTCCAAAGAGCCCTGTTTTTAAGGGGGGGGAAATGGACCACATCTGTTCATGCTATAGAAAAAAGTCATTGCAAGGACGAGACCTGGTCCTCAGATCTTCCTGGAAAAGGTGATTGATGGGAAGGCCAAGATAGAGATGAGTTCCCAGAGGACAAAAAGATGGCTCAGGTCTGATACACAACCTATGCCCATGACCTTCTCTCTGCCAAAGGGAGGGAAGATTCAACCCCCACTCACTCTATGGGCCAAAAGAGTCCTGTGTCTGGGACACCAAGGTAGGCAGGTCGCAGACTTAAAAATGACATCTTCTATCAGCCCATGCCAGCTATGTGCTACCAGTGTAAGGTCCCAAGAGATGTCCACATGTGAAGGCAAACCTTCCGAGGCTCCCCACTTACCCAGTGAGACCAGGTGGCTGTAGTTCTCCAGCATCACATCCCTGTACAAGGCCCTCTGAGCAGGGCTCAGCTGTGCCCACTCATCCTGGGTGAAGCGCACAGCCACATCCTTGAAGGTCACTGATTCCTGGAACAACAAGCCCATCCCTGTTGTCTGGCGGCTACCCCTTCACACGGCAAACAAACTAAGGCAGGGTGTAAACACAAGGTAATTGCACAACACCAACAATGAATTTGAGAAAATGGTCAAGGAAGGGAATACCACCGTAGACTGGCACCATTGAGACCAGTTGCGCAGAAAAAGTGTTGTGTCAGATGGGTCCTAAACGACGTCAGAAACTGGAGCTGCTCATCGCTATCAATGATTTCTGCCACAGAGTCCTGCCCCAGACAGGCTTAAATGTGAAGGTGCTAGAACAATTTTACCAAACTCATTGGAACTTATACACTCAAATGAGTGCTATCTCATAGTGCAGTCCATAACCTGATTCTCAAGAAGTTGGCTCTGCTCAAAGCCTTTTAGTAAATTATTGAAATTGAAAGCATAATCTTTTTAAAAATAAAAATTATTATTATAGTTGACATACAATGTTACATAGTAATTAGACATCTGTATAACTTACTAGTGGCCTGATGCAAGAAATTCATGCACAGGCCTGCACCCTCTCCAATCTGGGACCCTTCAGGGGATGTCTGACTGCAGTTGGACATCCCTATCACAATCCAGGACCACTGGCTCCTAACCACTCACCTGCCTGCCTGCCTGATTGCCCCTAACCACTCTGCCTGCGGGCCTGATCACTGCCAACTGCCCCACCCTTCTGACCTAATCATCCCTAACTGTACCCCCTTGCTGGCCTGATCACCACCAACTGCCCCCCCGCCCCCCACCGGCCAGATCGCTTCCAACTGCTCCCCCTGCTGGCCTGCTCGCCCCCCAACGACCCCCCATCCCCGACCGCCAGCCTGATCATCCCCAACTGTCCCCCTACCAGCCTGATTGCCCCCAACTTCCCTCCCCTGCTGGCCTGATCACCCCTAACCACCTCTGCCTCGGCCCTGCAACCAGGGCTTTGTCCAGAAGGTCTCCCAGGTCTCCTGACCTAATGAGCACATTACCCTTTTATTACTACAGATGAAGTGATTTCTCCCTTAGGTCTAGTACTTACCTGGCACATACATAATTATCACAATACCACTGACTATATTCCTTGTGCTGTATACTTTATATCCCCGTGACTATTCTGTAACTATCGATTTGTACTTCTTAATCCCCTCACCTTTTTCATCCAACTCCCCAAACCCCTCCCATCGGACAACCATCAGTTTTGTTCTTTCTATAAGTATGTTTCTGTTTTGTTTATTTTGTTCTTTAGATTCCACATGTAAGTAGAACCATATGGCAATTGTCTTTCTCTGACTGACTTATTTCACAGAGCATAATGCCCTCTAGGTCCACCCATGTTGTCACAAATGGTAAGATTTCACTATTTTTCATGGCTGAGTAATATTCCATTCATACATGTACCACTTTTTAAAATTATTTCATTGGTATGCAAATTTCTCTGAAAAAGCCGTATGTCATATTTTTTAAAAGAGGGTTCAGTAAATCTCATCTCCTCAAGAAAGTGTTCCAATCTCTCCTCTCAGCTCCTGTCTTAGGCACTGCCTTTATCACTTTAGATACCTAATCATACTTGCTAGTAGAAAGAGTGCAGGCTTCTCTTTTGGACCAACCTGGATTCCAGTTCCAGTTGTCACTTTTGTGACTTTTAACAAGTTCTTTAGCTTGGATGGCACCCATTAGGATGAGCCTGACATGGTGGGAAGGGAGAATGTAGTGACTGCATCAGTCCTCTGAATGAGACTGGACTGGCAGAAAAAGCTCTGGTCAGGGAAAAGGAACACGCCCACACTCTCCAAACCTCCACATTCAACTCTAAGACAATTCCGTGTGTGGAAGAATGCTCCACTACAATCCTCACTCACCGGGGCCATGTGTGGCAGGTGCCTGACAGCCATTGCTTCTTCTCTACTGAGCTCTTTTAGGAACGAGCAGAGCAGGACTCTTCAGGCAGAAACCTCTACACACCTGTTATGGGGAGAGGACTGCATCAGAAGAAAGCACACAGCAGTCCAGAGTGAGGCTGTGAGCATTCGCATCCTGGGAGTCCTCCAATACCAGCCCTGAATTCTTAGCCATTTGCTCCCAATTCTCTCTCCTCCTGGGAGCATTCCTGCTGGTCCCCACAGTAAAGGGAATCACTCACCATTCTGCTACCACACACACACACACACACACACACTCACACACACACCCTAACATCCCCCTTCCATAGCGTAAATACATTGGCTTCTCCTTGCAGAAAGCACTCTCCAGCCCCAGCTTTCACGCTTTCTACCCGCTCCCAGAACTTTGCCCTCCTTACTCTGAGAGGTCTCTCTACAGAAGCCTTTCCTAGCTGGACAGCTGCCTAATTCTGGGAGTGGGGTTAGGAAGTGCAGGAGGAGAGTCAACTTCTTTCTCCTCCAAAAGGAAGCAAAGAAGGGTAGATCTCCTCCCCAACAACTCCTTCATGGTCGAGGCTTTCAAGCCAAGCCCTTCTCTGACCTCAGGTCTGTCCTCTTCCGAGGCCCAGTTTGGGTCACCTGGCGTGAAAGGTAGATGAGCAGGCATTTGGTGGAAGAGGGGGAGGCAGAAAGAGGGAGACGGTTAGGAATCTTCACCCAACCCTCCCGCCCTCTGCTCTGCTGCCCGCTCGGAGGGGCTCCACGTAGTGTCACAACCCACCGGGAGCATCAGCTACCCCCTGGGCGTGAACGGGCTTCCCGGGGTCGGCTCGGCTCCAAGATGCTCGCCAGAAGCCCTGCCCGCGTCCTCCTGAGGGCGCTCGCAGATTCGAGCCCGAAATCCAAGAACCCAAACCTTGGCGTCCTTTTTCTCTTTGGAATCAAACCTGGGCCATACATCCTGGGAAGTCTGCGGCATCACAGCAGCGTTCTCCGGGACGGAGCATGCAACGGACCCACTGAGCTTTCACCTCCGTTCTTCTCCCCGGACGCAACCGCCCGCGGCCGCTCCCGCGCTCCCGGCGAGGCTCTGGCTACGGCGCCCGGTGACCCACGGGCGGCCGCGGAGACCCCGCCAGCGGCGAGGGTCCTCCATCGCCGCGTCGCCGCCACAGAACAAAGCGCTGGAGGCTGCAGCCCGGGTCTGAACTGCGCTTGCGCATTTCCCTCGGCACCGCAGGGACGAACCCACCAATTCCAAGGCGGCGCCGCTCTGCTCTCCAGGCCACTTCCCACCTGGCAGACCCGCCGCCGCGCGGAAGAAAATATTGCTCTCGCGAGCAGACGGCCCCTTACTTCACACCCCGCCCCCTCCGCCAGGTCCAGAGACTTTGCACGGAAACTACATTTCCCAGAGGTCTCGGCGGGGCGCCGCCGGTCCATGCTGCAAATAACGCCCCGCGTGTTAACGGGGAGTTGCGGCTTTGGTTCCGCTCTGGTCAGACTGGGACTCGGTCTCTGCTTTGAAACACGTTCGGGCGAGAGACTAGCGAGAAGTTGGGATGAGGCAGGTCAGTCCGGTGGAGCGGCGCCGGGTCCGCTGAGGGGTGTGGCTCAGGACTGGTACCGGAGGAGGGAGGAGGACACAAAAAGCCGAAAGGCGCGTGCCAGACCGCGGACCGCGCCGAGGACAGTGAGGCTGTGCATCCGCCCGGGGACGCCACCGACGCGGACCGTGTGGCCGGCCGTGGGGCCTGGAGAAACGGGATGCGGAGGCGGGAGGGCTCGGGCAGAAGGATGGCAGAGGAGTGAGGAGGCTGCCCAGGAGGATCGGGACCTGGGCGGGGGCTTCGGGCACGGTGCCTGGGAAGCGTAGAGCAGGTGGAATAAATCGCTCTTGGCGATTTGTCAGGGTTTTCAGGAAGACCTGAGAGGGTTTCGATTCTGTAGGTGGTGAAAATTTCAAGTATGTGGCCGGAGGTTTGTCAGGGAACTAACCCGTTGGCTACTTCTTGAGAAGCAGTGTCAGTGACTTGTATGTGACACTACAGCATTGTTTGGGGTTTTATTGAAGGCTTCTGTAGGAACCTGCTTAGGAGCACTGATGTGTGAGGCCTTGTTCTAGGGCTGAAAACCCTGCACTTATTCAGGTGTAGTTCTCCTCGGGGAGGAAGTCAATAAAACAAAACCTCAGATACTGATGACAGTGAAGCAGGATTAAGTTTTAGAGTGTGTCAGAGGTTCGGGATTATTTTAAGTAGCGTTTTGGGAAGTTAGCCCTGAGAAAATATCGAGCAGACACTGGAATACAGTAAGGGAGGAAATCATGTGACTATCTGGGAGGAACCTCTAAGCAGGAGGAAACAGGAATGCTGCCCAGAGAAGGGTACCTGGTAAGTTTGAGGCTTAGAAATCCAATATGACTGGAGAGAGCCTGGTGAACAAGGGAGAGGGGGAGGTGATGAATTCACAGGGTCACTAGAACCCTAGAACCCATTGCAGGACTTAATCTGTATGTGATGGGAAACCATTACAGGTGTTTGAGCAAAACAGTGACATGGCTGACCATACTTGGACAGAATCACTGGTCAGTTGTGTGGAAAACACGCAGTGGTGGGAAGGAATACAGGAAAAAGTTAGTAGGCTATTACTGCAGGCTGGAGATGGGACTAACTGCCAGTTTTATTTTTATTTTTTCTTACAAGGTATGTATTGAGAGCATAGTCATCCTATATAATAAAAGCCCAATGTGCTAAGTGTCTGGTAATCTGGTCAGCCATTCAACCAATCAAAACGTATTATGCTAATGATATACTAAGGCTGTTCAATGGCTATGATGTGCACTGACCACCATGGGGCAGATGTTCCAACCAGTAGTTAGCTTGCTGATGGGATCTGAGCAAGATGTGCCAGACACACCCTGGACCCCTCCTGGGCAGTCCCTCTGGCTGGCTAACTCCCCACATGGTCCCAGATGTGCACCAGTAGGGCCCCTCGGCCTGGCCTGCACCCTCTCACAATCCAGGGCCCCTCAGGGGGATGTCGGAGAGCTGGTTTCAGCCCAATCCCACAGGCCAGGCCAAGGGACCGCACTGGTGCATGAATTCTGGCACTGGGCCTCTAGTTCAAAGATAATTAACGTTTGTGGACGCCATGCTATGGAGTTTTGCTATTATTGTTATTGGATATTTGGATATTACATGAGGGTGATAACATTTGTTGGGTACTAACTACATGTTGTACACTTTTATAAGCACTTTACATTAGTTACCTAATGCAATCTAAAGCTGTGAGGTTTGCACTATTAACAAATGGAAAAAGGGAGGCACCAAGGTTAAGTGCCTTGCACAAGGTCTCATGTCTAATGCATGGAACCAGGAGTCCTGCACCTGTTGATAGAGAAAAGGTACAAAGTCCTCATTACTTGTTGCCCAAGATGGCTGAAAACTGACATACAGAGTCTAAGACTTCCAAGACTCCTGAAAAAGTAGTGAAACCTCCATTTATCTGGATCATGTGTCCTGATCCTCCCTCCATGCGCTAATATCCATCTTAGGCTTCAATAACTTCATTCTTCCTCTTCCCCTTATCCTATGCCTTCCTTTTGAGTCTTTATCACTTTCTTCTACTTTCTACCCATTTATTTATTGCCTTTCCTCCCACCTACTTGTATTCTTTTTTAAAACATATTGTTAATAAGTTTTTACTGAGAGGGAGAGGAATAGAGTTAGAAACATCAATGAGAGAGAAACATCAATTCAGCTGCCTCCTGCACACTCCCCACTGAGTGTGCTCACAGCCAAGGTACATGCCTTTGACTAGAATCAAACCTGGGACTCTTCAGTCCACAGGCCGCTCTATCCACTGAGCCAAACTGGTTAGGGTTCTCCTTGTATTCTTCAGATGAAATGAGGTGTAAGAAAAACAGATGAGCCGGGACCGGTTTGGCTCAGTGGATAGAGCGTCTGCCTGCGGACTGAAAGGTCCCAGGTTCGATTCCGGGCAAGGGCATGTACCTTGGTTGCGGGCACATCCCCAGTAGGGGGTGTGCAAGAGGCAGCTGATCGATGATTCTCTTTCATCAATGTTTCTAACTCTCTATCTCTCTCTTCCTCTCTGTGAAAAATCAATAAAATATATTAAAAAAAAAAAAAAGAAAGAAAAACAGATGAAGGGAAAGGAGGAAACTGGGCAAAATGGAGAGAAATTTAAAATTTCAGTTTCTGAGGATACAATATAATTCAGTTCCATTCCTCCTTCATCGTTGATGTTCGAATTCCATGAATTAAAACTTCCCAGAGTCCAAACACTGAGAACCCTCAGAGAACCTCTTCCATTGTCACCCACAAACATCTGCACCCATCACTGATTACCACCTCTTCCAGTGGAAAGTGTCCTTCCCAGTGTAAAAGATTCCTATATCCTTTACCTGTGCTCCAAATCTTATTTTCCCACTTTGCGCTGCACATCCCCTCCTTTCTGCACCTTTAGAGTCTCCACATCTCTTTTATTATTTTTTGAAAATATGAAATTGATTTCAGAGAGGAAGAGAAAGAAACATCAATGATGAACAGAGAATCATTGATCAGCTGCCACCTGCATAATCACTACTAGAGATTGAGCCTGCAACCCAGGCATGTGCCCCAATCAGGAAATAAACCCTGACCTTCTTGTTCATAGGTCGATGCTCAACCACTGAGAAACACCAGCTAGACTCCACACTTCTTTTAGGTGATAAACATGCTTAATTCTTCTACCTTAAGTCATGCAAACACATTCTCAGCAGACTATTGGTTAAGTCAACACCTTATCAAACCACCTTTTCTTTGCCTACCCATTATAGAGGCTCCAAGAGCAAATGCTTCTTTTCTCAGTCATCTTTGCTGCTAGTCTCCATGTAATACAGCTGTGGTCAAGGAAGATGTAAGCAGTAGTCTACTGAGGGACATCTGGGGAAACATTTTCTGATAAAAGGCAGTGATGTTGCTAATACTACCCACTCCATTTCTTTTTGCATTGAATGCAGATATTTTACCTGAAGCTGGGGCAACCATGTGCCCATGATGGAAAACTCAAGGCATTGAATTATTTTGTCTCTGAACAATCCCATTGTCCTCCAGATTTATTATGTGAGGAAATAAATCCCTACTTGCTCATAAGCCATTGTTAACTGGGCTTTTTATTGATGTAGCCAAAGCTGTTCTGATAGGGATTCTTTCAACCCCAATCTCCCTCTAGTTATCTTTCTAAACTCTTCTTTCCCACTCAAGCTACTAAGTCTTTTTCAACTTTTAAACTTACTCTTTAACCTACTAAAATTTACATAGTTTATCAACAACCAAACTAAGGGCAACATTTATATTTTTAACTTACTTTAACCCTTTGTAGCATTTGAAATATTAACTATTCCTATCCCTACACTAAATTCTCCTTTTACTTCTGTTCTACAATGTTCTGATTTTTCTGTTCTTTGTATTTCTCTTAACTGTTGTATACAAGGTATGTTCCAAGACCTACACGGGATGCCTAAAACAATAAGTTGTACTGAACCCTATACACAGACACACGCACCATGTTTTTTCCCATAAAAACATACTTAAGTTAAAGTTTAATTTACAAATTAGGCACAGTAAAAGATTAACAGTAACTAATGAGAACAATTTTAATAAGATACTGTAATAAATTATGTGAATGTGGTCTCTCAAAATATCTCCTTGTACTGTACTCACCCTTCTTGGGATGATGTGACAAGATACAGTGGCTATGTAATGAGATCACAATGAAGTGAGGTGGCATGGGAATTCAGCAAGCATCTCAGAATGGTGTGCAATTTAAAACATGAATTGTGGGGGTTCTGTTGGAATTTTCCATTTAATATTTTTGGATTCAAGGTTGACTGTGGGTAACAAACTGTGAAAAGCAATACCATGAATTAGGGTTTGGGGAACTATAATATTATACTCCTAGAGAACCCTCTAAGCGATGCCCTACTACTTAGTGTATAGTCTATTACGAATTTTCACTTGGATATCCACATACTCACCAAAATATCCCCAAACTAACTGATCATTGCCCCACAAAATTGGTCAACTTTATATTTTTAGTTATGGCATTCCGATACATCCAAATAAAAAATTCAAGCACTCACATTTAATCAGTTAACACATTATCTAGATCCTGTGTCATTTTTGCATGAATTCTTCTTTTCCCATCTCACTGTCACTTTCTCAGTTTAAACGTTGGAAAACAAGACTATATCATATTTTTATTCTCTAACACATGTTTATATCACGTATTAAATGTGTGAAATAAATAAAATTGTCTTTACTATAGGTCTATAAAGTCTCCATGTCTGTTTTGCATATGTTTGAATTACAAAGGTTTTATTAATGTCAGATTTTTATTTCTATTAGTGTTCAGCCTATCTTCCTTTCCACTCGATTGTCAATATGATACAAAGATATGTATTTGAGTCCTAGGAAAACACTCTAAGTTATGTTACTTTCGAACTAGTGTATTTAACAATTTAATGACTGTTAATTGAGGACTCGACACAGTATACTATTGCATTAAGATTTGTACAATTATTCCATCACCTGTTTGCAACCAGCCAATGTTTAGGGGAGAAAATAATGCAAGGAGAAGGGGGTAGGCATGGGAAAATAACAAGATTTGGTAGAGAGAGAATTTTAACTTACAACATCCAGGGAAACCAGACTGTAAAATAGTAGCATCTAATAACATACATAACATGGTAAAAGATTAAGGATGTCACAATATTCATTATATCTATAGGTTTGTTGCTTTATAGAACTTAAAGAGATCCTGGAGATCTTCTAAATCCAAAATCCATCATTTACCAAATATGGGCACTGTGACCTGGTGAAAGTAGGTGACTTGTCCAAGTTAGTGACAGATCAGAGTACATACCAGGTCTTTGGGGTGTCCAGTTAAGCACTCTCATATATTCTCTCCAATGTGAAATCTCTGACATCCAAAGAAGAATCTGCAGTATGATACAACAGAACTTATCTTCAGCATGAATCCTCGTTGTTTAGAATATCAGCAACTTAAGCCTCCAGATACAAAGTTTTTCTTTCTAATTCAATCAAGATTTTCCACTTTTGTATGGTTCCTCTGCAATGGTCTGTATCATCTGATATGGTATAATGTACCTCACCTAAAAGATTCCTAAAATCATTACATTTATTGGTTCCTACATGACACGACAGATCTAATTATCACTGAAGAGTTCATCACGATGAGCACAGTGAAAACTTTCCTCATGTATGAGTTCTCTGATGCCGTGTAAGATTTGTACTCCGACTGAAGGCTTTCCCACATTCACTACACCGATAGGGTTTCTCTCCTGTATGAGTTCTCTGATGCACTACAAGGGATGAATTCTTAATGAAGGCTTTACCACACTGATCACATTCATAGGGTTTCTCACCAGTATGAATTCTTTGATGCTCAATAAGATATGCACTCTGGCTGAAGGCCTTTCCACATTCATTGCACTCATAAGGTTTCTCTCCAGTGTGAATAACCCGATGTACAGTAAGGGATGATCGTCCAGTAAAATGCTTCCCACATACGATACACTCGTAAGGCTTCTCTCCGGTATGAATCCTCCTATGTTGAGTAAGAGATGAATTCTTACTGAAAGCTTTTCCACACTGATTACATTCAAAAGGTTTTACTCCAGAATGAAGTCTCTGATGTTCTATAAGGTATGTACTTTGGCTAAAGGATTTCCCACATTTGTTACATTTGTAGGGTTTTTCTCCAGTGTGATTTCGTTGGTGCAGGGTAAGAGTTGAGCTCTTACTGAAGGCTTTTCCACATTCACTACACTCATAGGGTTTCTCTCCAGTATGACTTCTCTGGTGTACAATAAGGTGCATACTTTGACTGAAAGACTTCCCACATTCATTACATTCATAAGGCTTTTCTCCTGTATGAGTTCTTTGATGCACTGTGAGATTCATACTTTGAGTAAATGCTTTCCCACATTCATTACATTTGTAGGGTTTCTCACCAGTATGGATCCTTTCATGTTGAATAAGGGATGAATTCTTTCGGAAAGCTTTTCCACACTCTTTACATTGGTAGGGTTTTTCTCCAGTATGAGTTCTTTGATGAACAGTAAGGTTCATGCTTTGACTGAAGGTTTTGCCACATTCATTACATTTGTAAGGTTTCTCTCCAGTATGAATTCTTTGATGTACAGTAAGAGAGGAGCGTTCAGTGAAGTGCTTCCCACATACATTGCACTTATAGGGCTTCTCCCCAGTATGAATCCTCTGGTGTTTAAGAAGGGATGAGCTCTGGCTGAAGGCTTTCCTGCATTCATTACATTCATAGATTTTCTTCCCTACAAACATTCTTTGAATCTTAATTAATTCAGAACTTGGTTTATCTTTCCCATGTGAATTCTGATAACAGGGCCTTTTTCCCATAGTACTTTGTTGTATATCAATGACTGAACCCTGATTGGAACATCTTTCAAATTCATTACCTCTACATACTCTCCTCTCAATGAGGGTTTCCTTATGGGTAACTGCCACTTGACCCAGATGTATATCCTGGTTTTTCTGTTGGCCCTCTAACCAATTATCAGATTCCCAGGTTTCCCTTAAAGAAGAATGCCAGAGACCTTCCTTTTCCATTATTACCCAATAGGATAAATCTTCAGTAATGATGGACTCTGGAGTTGACTCTTTGGTTTCAAGTCTTGCCTCCCAGTCTGTAAAAAATAAAAAATTCAAATGCACATTGGTTTCTGTGTTGGGAGACTGAAAACTGTATAAAGTGGGAATGAGAATAAAATTGAGAATACATGCACATTTGGAAAGCTTTTAAAGATGTCCCTACAATTAGGAAAAGAATTGGAAAGAAAAAAACAGTGAACCAGTCCACAAATAAGGGAACTAGAAACAGAGCAAGAAGAGAAAAGAGTGAGGTTATGCAGAAGGGATAGATATTGAAGTAACTGACCACTAGACAAGGCTAAATAATTATGGAACTAACAGAAAATATACAGAAGACCTAGGAATGCAAGAGAAAGATCAGAAAGCCCTGCCATTTTGTACTACTGTTCTTACCAGCCATTTCTTCCTATCTATAATTCTAATACTAAATCTTCAAAAATATCATAGAGTGACACAATGAAGACTGTCAACCCTGAAATCAGACAACCAGGTTCAACACTTACCATCTTAACTAGTTACTTGTTTCTCCAATCTGAGTTTTCATAGCTATAAAGCAGGCGTCCTCAAACTTTTTAAAGTGGGGGCCAGATCACGGTCCCTCAGAGAGCTGGAGGGCCGGACTATATGAACTACTAATTCCTACTGTAACACCTCGGCTGAGCTCACTGCCCAAAAAACCTGGCGGGCCGGATCAGACTCCTCTGCGGGCCGCATGTGGCCCGCGGGCCGTAGTTTGAAGACGCCTGCTATAAAGTGAGGATAAAAATAATCTGATAAAGATAATGTATATAACCTCATCTTTAAAAACATACTTGTCTGGAACATATTTGAAACTCAAACTCTTTAAGGGAGGATAACACAATATAAAAGCTTCCCCTACCACACAAATTTCAAGCAGGTTGTAATTTTCTCACAAAGGTTAACAAAGTCCTAAAGGGCCCTACACTTTCCTAAATACTCATTCCTTATAGATGAGATGGAGGCCAAAACCAGTTTGGCTCAGTGAATAGAGCATCGGCCTGCAGACTAAAGGTCACGAGTTCGATTCCAGTCAAGGGCATGTACCTTGGTTGCGGGCACATCCCCAGTAGGGGGTGTGCAGGAGGCAGCTGATCGATGTCTCTCTCTCATCGATGTTTCTAACTCTCTATCCCTCTCCCTTCTTCTCTGTAAAAAATCAATTAAAAAAAATATATATATATATATGAGATGGGGGGGGGTTGGAGATTCAGGGAGGCAGGCAAGGAAGAATCTGTTGAACTGCTTCAGAAGGAGCTGAAAGAAGGACCACTCAGGCTTTATTTTCTGATCCCATGTCTTATTCCAGACAAAATGGCCTAGGGGCAATGAGAGGCAGGGAACAGGTAACTATAATCTGAGAATCTGTCAGCTTGATCAGAGTCTACAGAGCAGAGATAAATACTGAAGCAACAGACAAAGTTTGGCATGTGAGCAGGAGGCTTTACTGTGAAGCAAGGGTTATGCATTTTCTGGACTTCCTCCTTACAACTTGACCTGCTTACATAAAAGATAAAAAGTGGAAATCCTAGTGGAATCCACCTCTAAAACACACCACCAAGTAACCACAGTGAGGACCTATCCAATAAAGTATGAACAGGCAACACATGAATTAGAAATGACCACTTGCCCCACCTCACTATCATATCTAGCTACCCAACTACAATTCTTTGAGAACATTTAAAGTGCCACCCAGGCACAACATAAGGACAAAATGGGGTTTCATCCTGTTAGACAAAGTCCAGATAGAACTACCTCCATTCAAAGATAAATGATGCACAGAAGATACCAAGTTTAGAAACTGTAGAGAGTTAAGAAAATAAATTTTTAAAATAATGTAAACAGCCAAAACTGGTTTGTCTCAATGGATAAAGTGTCGGCCTGTGGACTGAAAGGTCCTGGGTTCGATTCCGGTAAAGGGCATGTACCTTGTTTGCGGGCACATCCCCAGTGAGAGGTGTATAAGAGGCAGCTGATTGATGTTTCTCTCTCATTAATGTTTCTAACTCTCTATCCCTCTCTCTTCCTCTCTATAAAAAAATCAATAAAAAATATGTATTTTTTTAAATAATGTAAACAATGAGAAGAAAAATGTATAAAAATCAAAACAGAGAACAAATATTGGAAGAATAATTACATGCTTCCAGCCATCCCAAAGACATCATAAAGAAAAGTTTTTTAAAAGTTGCATACTGGCAAAAGATATATAACAATAACCCACAAAGAACTAGAACCTAGACTTGGAAAACAATATCTATGGAACACTAAACCCACTAGAAAAACTGGCAAGACATGAATAGGCACATAAGAAGTGGACACCTGAATGAATGGTTTAGCAATTCCACTATTCACACCCAGGTAAATTTAACTTACAAAGGTATATCATTCATAATTTTAAAAGTAGCAGTGCTCAACAGCAATAAATAAATAAACAAATAAATAAATAAATAAATAAATAATTTTAAAAAATGGAAGCAACACAAGTATCAATAATAGAATAACTAATTTGTCAAATATATATACAATGGAATAATTGACAACAGTGAATGTTTGTGTCTCCCCAAAATTCCTATGTTGAAGCTAAATTCTCAATGGTATTATATTAGGTGGAATTTTGGGGAGATCATAGATCATGAGGGCCGAAGGGTGATGGGAGTAGAGCCCTCATAAGAAGAGATGAAAGAGCTTGCATCCTGTCTCTCCATTCTCTAGCATGTGAGGACACAGCAGGAAGGAGTTGTCTCTGAACCAGGATGAGGGCCCTCACCAACAACCCAACCACACTGGCATTCTGATCTCAGACTTAACAGTCTCTGGAACAGTGAGAAATGGTTATTTGACTTTTAAGCTACCTGTATAGTACTCTGTTACAGCAGCCTAAATTAAGACTAGTTAAAATTAATAAACTATAGCTATATATATCAATATGAATGAATAAAGTCACAGAAAAATATCTAGCAAGAGTCTAGTTAAAGTTTAAAAACAAATTAAAACTAAATATGCTTTTTATAGGTTCATTTATGGATGGCAATACTTAAAGAAAAGGGAAGAGAATTATCACAAAGGTGAGAATAGTGATATGTCTCAGAGAGGTTAAGAGTGTGAATGAGGAATACACAAATCATGGTGAGGATACCAATAATTTCCTGTTTCTGACTCTAGGTTTTAGTACTTAGGTGTTTGCTTTATTATTCATTAAATCTTTATCATTATTACCTATAAAAAGATGCAGTATGGCATAATAGCTAAAACAACAACTCTGGAGTCCTACTACCTGGCTCAAATTTGAACTCCACCACAGTTAGATGTGCGACCTTGGGCAGGTTACTTAACGTGTCTGTATTCTTTTTCTCACCTGTTAAATGGTCCCTATTTCTCACAGTGTTGATGTAAGAACAAAAGTTAGTTAATATTTATAGTATTTATATTAGCAGAGTATGTCAGTTTTGTTAATATATATTTTACATATTCTTCTGTACATAAAAACAAAATACTATTTTAGAAAATACTAAATTAAAGTTTTTAAATCATTATGTATTGCAGAAAACTTAACAGATTCATTTTATCTCTATGGAATTTGAATATTTAATTTAAAAGTATTCCTGGCCCTGGCCATTGGGGCTTAGTTGGTTGGGCGTTGTCCCTTGACCAAAGAGTTGCCAGTTTGATTCCTGGTCAGGGCAGGTTGTAGGAAGCAGCTGAACAATGTTTCTCTTACATCGATGTTTCTCTCTCTAAAAGCCAATTAAATAAGTACTTATAATTATTTATTTATTCTGAAGACTTGCTCCCTAAAAAAAATCGATTATCTACAAAATTTTTAAATACTGGCTGATGTGACTCAAGAATTCAACTTGGCCAGTACTCTATACATTTATAAAGAAACACATTCTTAAATCTGACAGATTCAGTAATTACAGTATTTCTAAAGCATTCAATAAATATTACATGAAATATGCAATTTATACAAAGGCTTTTTCCAGGAATTCCAGAAAGTTCACTCTTAGGAATCTATTAATATCATATGAGGTCATGAAAAAAAGGACACATGATCAACAGTTTGATGCTTAAAAAATTATTTGATAATATCCAACACCCAATACTGATTCAACACCAAAAACCATAATAAACAAATATAATACTTAGTATTTAAGTGGTATGCCTTATAGATAAAAGCCATAAAATTGAAACCCTATATAATAAAAGTATAGTATGCAAATTGGCCCCTTGACCAGAGTTCTTAGTTCTTCTGGAAGTTCAACCAGGCGGTGGGGGCAGGGCCAGCCAGAGGAAGGGAAGAAGGCCCTGGCTGGTGGGTGCAGCAGGCAGCCAAGGGAAGGGAGGGAGGACCCAGCTGGCAGCTAGCAGCCGCTAGGGATCCTACCTGTGCACAAATTTTATGCACTGGGCTTCCAGTCCTATGTAATAAAAGCCTAATATGCTAAGTGTCCGTTTGTTCAACCATTTGACCAGTCGCACACACTGGGAGCAGGGAGCAGATGTTCTGATTGAGAGTTTAGCTTGCACCAGTGGGGTCCCTCAGCCTGGATTGTGGAGATCAGGCTGAATCCAACTCTCTACATCCCTGGGTCCTGGATTGCAGGAGGGCACATGCTAGGCCGAGGGACCGCACCGCTGCACAAATCTGTGCACCAGGCCCCTAGTAGGAATATAATGAGGGAAAAGGTTTGTAATTTTAAATAACACCTTCAAGAAAGGTTTCACTAAAAAAGTGACTGAGTGACTGAAGTGAAGGCTTTGGGGATGCCCTTGCTGATTTGGCTCAGTGGATAGGGCATAACCCTGCAGACTGAAGAGTCCTGGGTTCAATTCTGGTTAAGGGCACATACCCAGGTTGTGGGCCCAATCCCCAGTAGGGGGCGTGCAGAAGGCAGCTAATCAATGATTCTCTCTCATTGAAGTTTCTATCTCTCTCTCCCTCTCCCTTCCTCTCTGAAATAAAAAGTAAATATAAATAAATAAATAAATAAATAAATAAATAAATAAATAAATATTAAAAGAAAAAAAGACTTTGGTGACTAACAAGGAGGATTAACAGTCCTACTGAAGGGATAGCACCCCAGACTGAAGGAATTGCCCACGCTGATGCCCTGAGGCAAGATTGGGCTGCCTGTGTAAGGATGACCAAACTTTTGGATACTCCTATATTTATTATAGTCTTTTACATCAGCTTTCTTACTAATGGAAGCAAAGACAGTGTCTGTACCAAACATTACTGAGGCTTATATTAGCATGAAGTTAGTAGATATAAATAGGAACTCTGAAACAGTATATAAATTCTGTGTGTGGGGGGGAGGGGGGGGTAATACACATATATTTACACACAGTGCTGTGCTTATACACAGGTAGTCACCCAGAACATCTCTGAGAATGATATAAAATCATGTATGAAACACAAACAATAGATTTTTCAGGTTTAACGATATCTCCTGAGAGCTTTAAATGTTATATAATCTCTAACTGTACCTTATTTTTAAGCATAATCTTTGGTAATATATTTCTAATATTTTACACATGTTCTTAATTTGTTTCCTTCAAAACTGACAACTAATTAAAGACTAAAAATCCACTGCTTTCCATGTTACTAATGTTCGTTTCAACAAGTTTATTAGTGATAATACTGTTTCCAGACACAGCACTTCTAAATTTACGTTTTCTACTCAGCTTCAATAAAATAGTAAAACCTAACAAAGCATTCAACAATTGTACACATGAAACCTTTAGCATAGAAACAGAAAACAATCATCTAAGAAGATATTAGACCAGGCCCAGCCAGTGTGACTCAGTGGTTGAGCATCAATCTATGAACCAGGAGGTTCACAGTTCAACTCCCAGTCAGGGCACATGCCCAGGTTGCAGACTCAATCCTGGAGGGGGTGGGGAAGGGTAAGTGAAGGGGCAAGAATGCAAAAGGTAGTCAATCAATTATTAATTCTCATCATTGATGTTCCTCTCTCTCTCCCTCGCCTTTCCTTTCTCTGAAATAAATAAAAAAATATATTTTTTTTTTTAAAAGAATATTAGGCCAGAATACAGAAGTTTTATTTTCACTAAATATACTAGAAAACAAGAAGTCACAGCAAGGCAAGAAAATACTGATTTTTATTTTATTTTTTTTTTAGAATTAGTGTTAAACTCCAAGACAAAAACAAATTAAAAAAAAAAAAAAAAACCCTCTGTTTAAATTCTGTCATTTCACCTCTGAGTTTATTCTCCCTCTATGAAAGGGGCTAACGATACCAATCCCATAGGATTGTTTTGATGAGCACATTTTAGTCATAACTATAAGGGAAGAGCTAAGCACAGCACTCAAGCGATGCTTTCTTGTCTTAATTTTGGTCATGACAATGAGACTAAATGGTAGCTTACTGGCAGCAACATTGAGGAAAACCTGCAAAGAAGATTTGGAGTTTGCACATCATCATGTTTTCGAGGCTCCATGCTTTCCCTCCACTTTTAGTTTCTCCTTTCTAACAGATATATCTGCTCTTGTAAATTCATTCAATGTTCTTCCTTGGTAAAAACCAAATTGAGGCACTCTATCTCTGAGTTCTTTCAGTTCTTGCCCTTTCTTCTTTTTCCTCAAAGTTAACCTTGTTGAAATGACAGTTTATATCGATACTTAAATCTTTGTTTACATTCCAATCCACAGTTCGTTTCCCTCACACCAGAAATGCTCTCCCCTGGACCACAGACCACTCTTACCTTCTTGGCACTATTGCACTCGCCCTTTACTTTTCTCTCAGTGGACAGAGCGTCATCAGCCTGTGGACTGAAGGGTCCCCGGTTTGATTCCGATCAAGGACATGTACCTTATTGCAGGCACATCCCCAGTGGGGAGTGTGCAGGAGGCAGCTGATCGATGTTTCTTTCTCATCGATGTTTCTAACTCTCTATCCCTCTCCCTTCTTCTCTGTAGAAAATTAATAAAATACATCTTAGAAAAAAAAAAGTGTATGAGCAACACTTTCACACTGAGCAGAGAAATATCCTATATAATAAAAGTTTAATATGCAAATTGTCCCCAAGGGTGATTGTTCGACTGGAAGTTCGACTGGGAAACTGGGAGTTCAACCACTCACTATGATGTGCTCTGACCACCAGCGGGCAACGTGGAACATTGGCAGTGGAGGTGCTGCTGGCCCCAATAGGCCCCAATGAGAGTGGGACTACAGGGGGAGCAAGTGAGTGGGCTGCACCAGGCCATGGTGGGTGCGAGCAGGGGCCCAGGTGTTTCCCAGGGCCCAATGGTCAGCTGGGACCTGCCCTTCCATGCCAGACATTCATGCTTCAATCGCCAGCCAGGCCCAGGGACCACACCCATGCACAATTTTCCTGCACTGGGCCTCTAGTAAAGGTATAAAACATTTTTTCATAGAAAAGTCACTAATAGTATCTAAAAAAGAAATTTCAATTGTGACATGGATTAGAAACCAGATAATAAAGATTAAAAATCATTGTTTTCAGAGGAGAATGGGACTGAATAGTCAGTCGATGCAGATTACAAACTTAGAAATGAGAAAGGACATATGGAAATGTAAGGCTACTAGTAACACAGCTGAAGTCATTTCCATTTGTTTTTAAATGAAGACTATAAAACAATGCAAAGGACAAGAAACGTTACCTTTTAAAAAGCTGACAAATGTTTAAGGAAATAAAGGAAAGGAAGATGTAGATATAGGTTATGGCTAAAAAAATAAATAAAAAAAAAGGCCAATGTCAGAGAGTAAAGAGAATAAGGAGAGAAAAAAGCAAGGGTTCAAAGAAGAGGAAACAACTGCTAACATTTATTGCATGTTCTGTACATCCCGACAACGCAACTCATTTACTCTACGCAGTGTGTCACCAAGGCGAGGACATGCGACTCTGGAGAGGAGGAGAGGCATCTAGAAAACATACATCAAAGGGGCATGCTCCCAAGAGACCCAGTGATTTCTGAAGTGACTCCTTGCCCAGGTGGTACACTCATTTAACAAGTCCTGACACTTTACCTGCAGAGATACACCTTGGAAGTTCTTTTGGCATCAGGCTCAGTCCTTCTCGTTTAAGCTATGAAGACACATTTGGTTTGGAAATCTGATTCCCTGCTCAGCGGAAAGACATTAAACGTGGGTACTGAACTAAAGTATAAAAGCTACTTGGAGCACAAGTCCTTTTCCCTTCCCCTTCAGGGCTTCTTAAACAAAGGAATAGGGGGCTTCTGTAGTTTTCCATCTTCCAATTCTCTGCAGATAAGATCTTTCCCACGGAAAGACAGGACACCAAGCAATTACCCTAAAACAATGCCATAAAATATCTAGGATTTCAAGTTCAAATTCATGGATTCCAGAGGTGGTACAAGATATCAATACATGGGGAAAGGTAAGTAACAAGGGGAAGTCCTTACCCAGTGAGACCAAGTTCCTGTAGTTCTCTAGCATCATGTTCCTACACAACTTCCCTGGAGCAAAATCTAGATGAATCCGTTCTTCCCATGTGAAATCCAGACACATCCTAGAGTGTCACTGATTCCTGAAACTATAAATTCTTGCTCCACAAAGATTACGCCAATAAAACCCACTGAGGAGAGTGGAAAAACAAGCAACCTTAGAAGGGACAAGATAAAGAGACCTTTGTGAGAAAAAAATGTGTCATCCCCCAAAAGAAACTAAGCATCTACAACATTACTATGACATAATCAGAAGTAAGTATAATACAGAAAGCGCTCTGGCATATAAGGACAAGGAGCAGAGCACAAGGGAACAATGGGGACAGTAATGAAGTCTACTCTGGATTACCGCTGTTCTGATTGCCTCCTACCCACCCCGCTGGTGAAGGAGGGATTCCCACCCCAAATAGCACAAGATGACCCAACACACCGTACCTGGCCCTGGGAGAGGACCCTACACGACACTCGGGAGCCGAGAACTAGCAGGAGCTGTGGGAGGCAGACTGTGCAATGACAAGAGGGTGGGTGATCTTTGGTTTATTTGAACAATTCCGTGGATTAGTAAAGAGGTGAAATCCAGGGGGTTGAGACCTGGGAAGGGTGTAACCGATGGGCTGACAAGGGGATTAGCTGAGCAGGGAGCCTTTCCAGCTGGTGGGGGCATATTCAGCAAGAGCAGGGAACTCACAGTAGGTCTCTGCAGCCCTGCGAGGCTCCACGTTGCCAAGGCAGCACACGGAATTACAGGCCTTGCAATACAGGTGGAGATCCTTTACTGGGAGACAAGCAAGTGCAAACGGGACACATCTAAACTGTGAGAACCAATACATCCAGCTTGACCTTATTGGCATTTCAGATGCATTTGCCTATTTCAGCCTTTTCTGAAGCCCTTAGTCTAGGACAGTGGTCGGCAAACCTCGGCTCGAGAGCTACACGTGGCTCGTTGGCCCCTTGAGTGTGGCTCTTCCGCAAAATACCACGTGCGGGCGCGCATGTACAGTGCGATTGAAACTTCGTGGCCCATGTGGAGAAGTCGGTTCACGGCCTGGGCGAGTCTATTTGGAAGAAGTGGCCAAAGAGCCGCATGTGGCTTTCGAGCCGCTGTTTGCCGACCACTGGTCTAGGAAATAAAACGCTGTAAGCATTCAGTATCTGTTTACCAAGTGTGGTGGTGAATTTTATGTCAACTTGATGCGGCTAAGGCATGCCCTGATAACTGTGGTGTTTCAATGAGGGAGCTCGGATTTGAGTGGGTAGACTGAGTAAAGATCAGCCCTCACCAGTGAGGGTGGGCATCATCAGGCTGCTGAGAGCCAGAATAGAACAAAAAGGCAGGGAAGGGTGAATCTGCTCTTTGCGAGGGTGCAGACAGCCACCTGCTCCTGCTGCAGACATCGGTGTTCCTGGTTTGTGAGACTTCCGGCCTCCAGGTTTGGAGTGGCTTTCCTGAACCTGAAGGCAGCTCCTCGGAACGCTTCAGCCTCCATCACTGCGTGAGCCAGCTCCCCAATCTCCTTCTGTATATTCATGTAGATCTTTCTGGTTCTGTTTCTCTGGAGAATCCTGACTAACACAAGGAGGAAACACTAACTGAATCATCATTTTGTAGATGAGAAATCTGATCAAAAGGTTAAATAACCTCTCCAAGATCACACAAGGCTTGCATACAAGGCTACCCAACTCCCAGTATTGTAAGATGAGAAGGCCAAGAAAAGAACACTAGAACCCCAGGAGACAAGAGGGAGAGCAAGTCAGAAAGGAAGATGGATGGAGATTCAGGATTGACAGCTGGGGGAAAAAAGTTTCAAGGAGAAGGGAGTGCTCAGCACTCTCAGAAGCTGGAGTGGGTCAAACAGAATGATGACTGAAAAGGGAGCTGCTAATTGGAAAATTAGGTTAATTCCAGCAGAATGGTAAAGGCAGGAGTCACCTTGCAGTCAACAAAATAATAAATGGAAGATAAGAAATCAGAAGCAACTAGGTGAAATTAAACTTTTTTGAGAAAAAGTAGATTAATAAGACTGTATAGAAAGTAAGGAATAGGTAATGTAAATAAAGTAATAGAAAAGGTTGTTTTTTGTTGTTTTTTTTAAGGTTTTTTTTTATAGTAAAGGTTTTCATTTAAGGACAAAAGGGATAAATTTAGTGGGGAGAAACGACTAAAGAGACCAGATATAGAATGAAACCAATTCCAAGAAATTTGTGCATTTCCCATTCTACTTGTTGTGAACTTCAGAAACGGTGCCAGTACTGAGGCACAAAGTTCATTATCTTTCTTTCTATCTCATTATTTTTTCCTAATACTTATTTAAACAATATATCAAAATAACAACAAAAAAAGTTAAAAATCACAAACATTATCGGCTAAAGGTAGCTACTAGGATATAAATACATTCTATTTCCACTTTATGGAAGGGAAGAAGGAGCCAAGAAAAGTCAAATCAGTTCAACAAATGTAAAGAAAGGAGAAGAAGGTGACATGAAGAAAATAAAATGGAATAAGCATGGCTAAGATTGTCACCTAAAATGGTTTTGGAGGCCTAGACACGGCTCATGGAAAATCTTGGAACTACTGTTAAGTTGCTGACCTGTTGCTGCACACAGCTGAAGGGTAAACAACAAACATCCTGGATGCATGCTTCACCCTGAAAGGAACCCAGCCATTGATCGGAGGGGCCTGACAATGCCACTGGCCTTGCCAACACCCTTCATCAGCTCAAAGCTTTACTGAGAGCGACTCTGCGGGCTCTGCCCTTCACAAACCCTGCCTTCCCTCGCTCCCTTTGAAGCACAGTTTGTGTTGCTGACTGAATCTGTGCCCTGGATTGCAATCCCTCCTTTGCTCAAATAAACACTGTATTCTTTATTATAGCCTAAACCTATCATTAACAAAAGGAAACCAGAAAGCATAAAAATCATAAACATTAAATAACCAGAAAGAAACCTGATACATAAATGGATTTTCTCTATTAAAAGTAAAAAACTCTAAAATTGGTTGACAATCCAATTAGATGGTACATATAAGAGATAGATCTAAAAAACAAACAAGAAATTAAAATAAAAGCAGGGAGGAGGGGAGACAAGAGCTGGCAGGCGCCGAAACCGGTGGATAGAGCGTCGGCCTGCAGACTGAAAGGTCCCGGGTTCGATTCCGGTCAAGGGCATGTACCTTGGTTGAAGGCACATCCCCAGTAGGGGGTGTGCAGGAGGCGGCTGATCAATGATTCTCTCTCATCGATGTTTCTAACTCTCTATCCCTCTCTCTTCCTCTCTGTAAAAAATCAATAAAAATATATTTTAAAAAAAAAAAAAAGAGCTGGCAGGCAATTGCAAATAAAAAGCAAGCAGGGAGAACACAGAAATATCACATAAGTTAGAATATATATGGAAACAAAATAGGAATTCCTAGTTTGTGAGGGAAGATATGGCATTCTCTTTCCAAAAATTAATCCACTTTTTTCAATAAATTGACTTCCTAGCTGAATATATTGGGAAAAAATTGAAAACCCAAATTCAGACTCAAATGAACTACATGGTCTTCCCACCTCCCTAGTCTCTCATCCCCTTATTGCAGACCCCTCAGCGTGCCCCAAAGCTTGTCTCTTATCATGAAATGTCCTGTGGGTTCCTGTGCTGGCCATAGGCTCAGGAAGCACTGATCTAGTTAAGCACAGAAAGGCATTTTAAAAGCTTAAAGTAAAACAGTATCGTTCACAAAATATATATAATATATTGTTAATCCTTTATTGTTCATAAAATGTATTTCTTGTTAATCCATGAAGATGTGTTTTTGTTTCCTTTTTCCTCTTGTCCACTTAGTCTGGCCCTTTCCCCCAGCATGAAGCACAGGGTGCTCCTGGTGTTGGAAAAAAGCAGCTTCCTGGGCTTATGTCATTCATGTAACCTAAAAACACAGTTATTCTTTGAAAAGTGCAAGTGAAACAAATAGGGATACGTTAAATGATGCAAGTGTGATTTATAGAGACGATACGATCGTGGTGACATTTGAGGCACCACAACAGCAAAATGTCTTCAGATAGAATTCTTAGCAATCATTTTTCTTTCTACAACATCCCATTCATGGTTAAATCACAATAGCAACAAAAAAATGAAACATGGCAAAATACACTTAATAGGAATATTCAAGATCCTCATGATCAAAGTCAACAGAAGTCATAATGAAAGATCTGAATAACATGAAGGATAATTTTTTACTCAATAGGAAAAATAAACATTGTAAATATGGTAGTCTTCCTTAAATTAATATAGATTTAATGAAATGCAAATCAAAATTGCATATTTTTCTTTTTAATTGTTACCTTTAGAACTTGATCAAGTTAATAAACCTTGACCGTTATTAAAATTCAACCATAAGGATAAATGTATTAGAACAATACAGTAACCAAAGTTCTGAAAAGAAAAATTAGGGGGATTTGTTTTGTGAAATAACAAAATAAATTCTAAATAAACAGAATGTCTGTGGCACTACAGCAGAAACTACAGCAGAAACTGTGGTGCCACTCCGGCTATGTCTGGCTAACCAGTCTCCATCCTTCCGTGTTACTATACCAACCTGCTGTGTGGCCAGCACACCTTAGCAATGGCTTCAGTAATGTCTCTTCTTCTTGCTGCCCCCCTTTCCAGAAGATAAGATCTAGAAGAGAGGAACTTTGCCTGGCTCATTCAATGTTATCTTCCCAGCATTCGAAACATGGCTTAGCATATGACAGGTAGGTGCTAAAATATCTATTTAATGAATAGATGGATGATAATAAAATTATATCTGAATAGGTTATCTATCTACCTATCTATATATAAAAGCCTAAGCGACCATTACAACCAGTTGACCAAACGACCAGTTGATTGGTCCCTATGACTCAGACTGACTGCCAGGGGGCAGACACTTAACGCAGGAGCTGCCCCCTGGTGGTAAGTGTGCTCCCACAGCCAACCTCCTACAGTCCCTCCCCCTGGCTGGACAACCTCCCACAGTCCCTCCCCCTAAGACTGGGCGAGATGGCCCCGATGGCCCCAATATATATAAATTATACCTGCCTCACCTCACCATATTAAATGAGGTTAGATTGCAACCCTACATAATGTAGAATAAGTAAATTCCAGATAGCCAGGATTTAAACTTAAAATGAAAAAACAAATAGAAAAAGTAGAAATATATTTATATGTAATCTTGGATGATTACATATAAATATATGCAGAAAGCTTTTCACAGCATGATTCCAAAGCCAAACAAAGAAAAAGGAAAATTAACTGAATAAAACTTCAAAACTTATTTGTAACAGAAGATGTTATAAACGAATTTAAAAGAAAAATGACAGGGAACAGTATTGGCAACTTATGGCAAAGGACTAATATTCACATTTCAGGAAAGGCTTTTTTTACATATAAACAACCCCCAATATTAAAATTGGCAAAAGATGTGAGGAAGAAAAATTACATCCAGAGTTATTTTTGAGGGTTTGAGACTTGGGAGTATACATTATAGCTTCAGAATTTTTTTTTTTTCCTCAGAAAATTTTTTACAATTATATGCCCAATATTTATATTCAGAAAAAGAAGATATAAACTTATAGGCAAATATAAGTCACTAGAGGCCCAGTGCAGAAATTTGTGCGTGGGATAGGGGGGGTGTCCCTCAGCCCAGCCTGCACCCTCTCCAACCTGGCACTCCTCGAGGGATGTTCAACTGCCCGTTTAGACCCGATCCCACCGGGCAGTCAGACATCCCGATCTCACAATCCAGGACCACTGGCTCCCAACTGCTGGCCTGCCTGCTTTCCTGATTGCCCCTAACTGCTTCTGCCTGCCAGCCTGATCACCCCCTAACCACTCCCATGCCAGCCTGATTGATGTCTAACTGCTCCCCTGCCAGCCTGTTTGCCCCCAACTTCCCTCTGCCAGCCTGGTCACCCCTAACTGCCTTCCCCTGAAGGGTTGATCGCCTCCAACTGCCCTCCCTTGCAGACCTGGTCCTTCTCAACTGCCCTCCCTTGCAGGCCTGGCACCTCCCAACTGCCCTCCCCTGCTGGCCATCTTGTGGTGACCATCTTGTGCCCACATAAGAACAGGATCTTTGATCACATGGGGGCAGCCATCTTGTGTGTTGGAGTGATATAAACAAAACTTAGGTGCTTCTTGAGCCAAGTCCCCCAGCTGTCTATTTTTTAATATATATATTTTGTTGATTTTTTTATAGAGAGGAAGGGAGAGGGATAGAGAGTTAGAAACATCAATGAGAGAGAAACATTGATCAGCTGCCTCCAGCACACCTTCTACTGGGGATGTGCCCGCAACCAAGGTACATGCCCTTGACCAGAATTGAACCCAGGACCTTTCAGTCTGCAGGCCGATGCTCTATCCACTGAGCCAAACCGGTCAGGGGCCCCCCTTTGGCCCCACCCCAATGTCTTATATCCTTTTCCAGAGAAGCAACAACTCCATGTTCTAGTAAAAACTAGCAGCTTCCATTTTATTTTATTTATTTTATTTATTTTATTTTATTTATTTTACTTATTTTACTTATTTTATTGATTTTATTGATTTTATTGATTTTACTTTTAAACCTCACTAAAGGAGTGATGATATTTTTTCCATTGATTTTTTTCAGAGAGAGTGGAAGGGAGGGGGGAGAATGGAGAGAAACACGATGTGAGACACACTGATTGGTTGCCTCCCACATGCTCCCCAACTAGGGGCAGGAATCGAAACTACAACCCAGGTACGTTCTCTTGACTGGGAACTGAACCCACGACCCTCCAGTGAGCAGGCCGATGATCTAAGCCAGGGCAAATGTTCCATTTTAAAGCAATCAGTGCAGAAAAAACCAAGGCTCCTCATTCACTGTTTTTGTCCCATGATTTCCTCTAGCTAATGGACACTGGTTCTTCCTAGAAAAATTCTTTTTTTTTTTTTTAATATATTTTATTGATTTTTTTACAAAGAGGAAGGGAGAGGAATAGAGAGCTAAAAACATCGATGAGAGAGAACCATCGACCAGCTGCCTCCTGCACACCCCCTACCAGGGATATGCCTGCAACCAAGGTACATGCCCTTGACCGGAATCGAACCTGGGACCTTTCAGTCCACAGTCCCATGCTCTATCACTGAGCCAAACTGGTTTTGGCCCTAGAAAAATTCTTATGCCAACTCCCTTATCAAAACTTCTGTGACTCCTCCTCCACCCCCATGCCAACCCCCTCACCAACACACAAACTCCTCACTCCTGGCATTTAATCCCAAACTTTGTGACTCCTCACTACCAGTCAATGCTACCTTCTGTTCTACCTCTAAACTCCACTAGTAAATACCTAGCCCTGGGTTGGAATGGTGCAGAGCGTGCCTACACTTACCTCGTGCCTTCAATACCTCAGGAACCATGTTGGGCACTTCTTTTTTACATTATTTCATCTGAACTTTCAACAAACCTATGAAACAGGTATTATTCAATGGAATAAGCTGTGTGAAACTGCTACCAAAGTCAAGTGTGTGGCAAACACTTGCTTAATGCTATTATTTCTATCATGACCACGAGGAGCTGATGCTTCAGGGAAATCAAGTCACCTACCCAAGACAACACAGCTATTAAATGGTCAAGTCAGGACTTAAACTTGGGACATTCTGTCTCCATTACAGCAAATCCTCTCCCATTATCCCTATCCAACTCTCCTTCTCCGGCTGCCACACTGATCTTCTCCTTCTCCAGATCTTAGAACACTGACAATCTGGGCACCTAACCATACTCATTTTTTTTTTCTTTTTTGTAATATATTTTATTGATTTTTTACAGAGAGGAAGGGAGAGGGATAAAGAGTTAGAAACATCAATGAGAGAGAATCATTGATCAGCTGCCTCTTGCACACCCTCCACTGGGGATGTGCCCACGACCAAGGTACATGTCCTTGAGGGGAATCGAACCTGGGGCCCTTCAGTCCACAGGCCGACACTCTATCCACTGAGCCAAACCGGTTCAGCAATACTCATTCTTATTATCAGATTCATGTACAATCACAGTGATTGTATCTTGAAGAGATGTGACTTTTTATGTTCCCTGAGAGTCTGTAGCCCTGTAAGCACTTACTCTTGAACAGCACCAAGAGCTCAATAGGCAGGCTGAATGAGGAAGGGACAGCTGTGAACAGAGCTGAGGGAAACTGAAGATAGCTTTCTGCAAAATATCCAACATTCAGAGATCTCGGTAGCCCTGTCCTCTGCAGTGAAACCCATGTACAGTATAGGAATAAGGGGTAAAAGAGAGGTTTGAGGTTGAAAAGCCTCACCTGAGCTCCCAATGGTAGACGACCAGCATCCACTGCCTTCTCCTTCCTTCTGTGGGGTCCTTCCTAGGAGATGGGTGGGGAGAGGAGGCAGAGCTGATGGCAGGAAAAGAAGCCATGAGAAAGTAGACTTCCACAACAACAAGAAATAAAATACCTATAGATAAAGCAAATACAACGTGTACGCATGATTTACATGAAACTATGATTATTATTGTTTATTTTGCTAAGTTTATTTGCCTTATATATGAAGATGAACAGTGAGAGACATACCATATTCCTGTATAGGATGACACAAAATTTGTCACTTCTTTTAAATCAATTTATAAAGTTAACACATTCCCAATCAAATTACACCAAACTAACAATATTTTAAAACTAATTATGAAAAAGATTTTTTTTTAAGTTAACTGTGTTGTATAGCAACAGCCAGGAAATTTCTGAAAGAAAATGATGATGAGCAAAACCTTGCCCACCAGATACTATGAAGCTATGATAATCTATATACCGTGTTTCCCTGAAAATAAGACATCCTCCGAAAATAAGACCTACTTACAGGTTTCCTTCTGAGTGAAATATAAGGCATCCCCCCGAAAATAAGGCCCCCCTAGGCTAAACATGAGAGATTTGGTCCACTGATTCTGAAAGAAATGGAATCACAAGAAATTCGCAAGGAAATTCAGGAATTGGATTGTTATGATGATGTTCCAGAAGATGATGACATGATTGTCACTGAATAAATGAGTAAATTCTTGATACTGTAGGATTCACAGTTTGTCTGGTTTGTGTTGACAACGACTGTACTACCGTACCATATACAGGTAATAAATTTCCTTTATTTTCATTTAACAATAAATGTGTACCATATTCTTCTTCATGGAAAAATAAGACATCCCCTAAAAATAAGACCTAAGACCTAGCGCATCTTTGGGAGCAAAAATTAATATAAGACTCTGTCTTACTTTCGGGGAAACAGGGTAGATAAAAAGCCAGCGACCATAATGCCATAACGACCCTAACGACCAGTGGCTCTGACAACCACCGTGGCCTGTGAACCAGCCAGATCTGGGTGGGACAGGCCGGCAAATTTCGCAGCTCCTCCCGTCAGCCTGCCCTGAATGGACTCTCCCACCCCGATCAAGAGCAGGCTGCCAGCCAAACACCCTTCTCTTTCCCCTCCACCCCCCACCAGTCCTGCCCCCATCAGCCCACTCCACAATAGGCCCATAGCCCCTTCCCCCAGCCAGCCCACCCCTGATTGCACCTCTCCCCTCACCCCAATAGGGGCTCGGCTGGCCAGCCAATCTCCTACAGCCCCTCCCCCTGGCTAGCCATGCCCCCAATGGGCCCCCACCACCCTGACTGGCCCGCAGCCCCTCCCCCTGGCCAACCCCACCCCTGATTGCCCTCCCACCCCAATAGGGGGCAGAGCTGGCCAGCCAACCTCCTGCAGCCCCTTCCTCTGCCCAGCCCCACCCTCTATTGGCCCTCCCACCCTGATCAGGGGCAGGGCCAGCCAGCCAACCACCCCATGGCCCCTCCCCAGACTGCTGGTCCCCCCATCAGCACCCCGACCTCAATCAGGGTCAGGGCCTGCTGGCCAATCACCCACAGCCCCTTCCCCCAGTCACTGGTACCGATAGGCCCGATCAGGGCAGGCCGGCTGGCCAACCTCCCACCATCTCCTCCCAACAGGCCCTGCCTGGTCTGGCCGGACCCCACCTGTGCACAAATCCGTGCACTGGGCCTCTAGTTTATATATATAAAACCCTAATATGCAAATAGACCGAACGGCAGAATGGTCACTATGATGTGCACTGACCACCAGGGGGCATGCACTGAACATGGCTGACATTGGCAGCAAAGCACGGAAAATGGCAAGCATAGGCCGCTGTGGGCTGGTGCAGCAGGTGAGCGGGGGCATCAGACCAAGACAGGGCTCTGGTCACTGTCATCGGGCAAGCTGCTGGCGGTTACTGAAAATTCTTTACTCCCGCATGCCACAGACCTGCCAGGCGCTCACACCTGCTTCCGGTGCCAGAGCCGGAGCCCAGCGCTGGCCTTGATCACTCAGCACTGTCAGCAGGTGCGAGTGGTGGCTACTGTCCAATTGCCCCTCAGAAGCAAGGGGAGTGGAGAAGCTCTCAGGGGTGATGAGGGCCAGCAACCTCCGCTGGCACCTGCTGACAGTGCTGAGTGATTAGGACTGATGCTGGGTGCTGGCAATGGGTGCAAGCAGTGGCTCTGGAGCTAGCTGCAGATTCTAGTGGAGCTGGTGCCGGCAGTGGGTGCGAGAGGCAGCTGCTGGCCCTGATCGCCCCTCAGGAGCAGGGGGGGGGGGGGTGAAGATATCCTGAGGGGCAATCGGGGCAGTAGCTACCACTCGCACCCACTGCTGGAGCCAACCCCAACTGATCCATGCCATCAACAGGTACAATCAGGGCATGGGAGCGACAGCAGCAGGAGCAGGGCTGCCAGCAGACAGGGGACCAGGGGCCACGGCAGGGGTCAGACAGAGGTGCGGAGGATGGTCCGAGACTGGCCCCAGTACCCACCGCAGCCTCACAACCCACAGTTCCTTTCAAGGTTCACAAATTCGTGCACTGGGCCCCTAGTAGAACATAATGTTACTGAATGTCAGAATCACTCATTCACCAGATATATTGTTGACCAGGCACTATTCCTGTGTCTATGTACGTGTGAAAGGAGAGAGGAGTGAATACAGTTGCAAACAAAACGGAAAATCTCTCTGTTCTCCTGGATATTATAATGTAACTAGAGACCCAGCGCATGAAATTGTGAACCTTGTAGGGTCCCCTCAGCCCAGCCTGCACCCTCTCCAATCTGGGACCCCTCAGGATTGGGCCTAAACCAGCAATCAGCAGCTCTCTCACAACCTGGGACCACTGGCTCCTAACTCCTCACCTGCCTGCCTGCCTGATTACCCCTAACCACCTCTGCCTGCCAACCTGATCACCCCTAACTGCCACCCATCTGCCAGCCTGGTCACCCCTAACTTCCCCCACCTGCTGGCCTTGTCACCCCCAACTGCCCTCCTACCAGCCTGGTTGCCCCTCACTGCCCCCCCTGCCAGCCTAGTTGCCCCTCACTGCCCCCCTGCCGGCCTGGTCATTTCCAACTGCCTCCCTGCCTGTCTGGTTGCCCCACACACCCTGCTGTTCAGTCATTTGGTCATCCCTCACTAACACCCCTGCTGTTCAGTTGTTACTGTGACAGTGTCCTGGACAATTTGCATATTCCTCTATTATTAGAATACATGGGGGGAAAGAGTCAATGGAACAAAAAATCCTAACACAAACAGTTCAGGAAAAAAATTATATATGAGAAGTCAAGATAAGAAAAAAGTGAAATTCAGCCGAAACCGGTTTGGCTCAGTGGATAGAGCGTCGGCCTGCAGACTGAGAGGTCCTGGGTTCGGTTCCGGTCAAGGGCATGTACCTTGGTTGTAAGCACATCCCCAGTAGGGGGTGTGCAGGAGGCGGCTGATCAATGATTCTCTCTCATCGATCTTTCTGACTCTCTATCCCTCTCTCTTCCTCTCTGTAAAACATCAATAAAATATATTTTTTTAAAAAGAAAGAAGGAAGGAAGGAAGGAAGGAAGGAAGGAAGGAAGGAAGGAAGGAAGGAAGGAAGGAAGGAAAGAAAGAAAGAAAGAAAGAAAGAAAGAAAGAAAGAAAGAAAGAAAGAAAGAAAGAAAGAAAGAAAGGAAGGAAGGAAGGAAAGGAAAGGAAGAAAGAAGGAAAGGAAGGAAGGGAAAGAAAGAAAGAAGTGAAATTCAGGTCAGTGAAGAAAGGATGAATTATTCAATAATTCGGAATAAGAGCTTAATGTTTGGAAAAGAATAAAAGTTTACACATAAAATGCAACTAAAGAACTAGAAGGAAATGCAGGTGAGCATTTTTGTGATGATAAAGGACTATGAGGCCTAATGATGCCATAACCCCAAATATGAAGAGAAGGTATTCTTGTCTGACCACATGAAAATATGACATTTGTGCACAGTAAGGAAACACCCGTGCATCTGATAGAAAATTTTAAGACAAAAAGCAAATTGCATAAAATAGTTATTAATATTCAAAATGCAAACTTAAACAAACCTATCATTTGCACCTCTCAGAAAGTTAGAGAACAGTTAAGTAATAACCAGGTTTGGGGTGGATCAGTCTCGCTCAACTGCATTGCAAATTCTTAAAACTGCTACTTTCCTGGAAAAAATAAGATAAGAGGTAACAAAAACCCCAGCCAGTGTGCCTCAGTGGTTGAATGTAGACCCATGAACCAGGAGGTCACAGTTTGATTCCGGGTCAGGGCACATTTCTGGGCTGCAGGCTCCATCCCGGTGTGGGGCACGCAAGAGGCAGCTGATCAATGATTCTCTCATCATTGATGTTTCCATCTTTCTCTCCTTCTCCCTTCATCTCTAAAATCAATTAAAATATATATCAATACATACCCTATCTAATAAAGAAGGGATATGCTAATTGACCATCATTCCATCACAAAGATGGCTGCACCCACAGCTGAAGCCGTTACCATAAGGAGCCTTAAAGAGCAATCAGAACAGACCTTAGGCTACGCCCTCCCCCATCCCCGCAGGGCTTGACAGGGGACCTCCAGGCGCACCCCAGTTTGGGCTGAGGAACTTCAGGCCATGCCCCCCATCCTGGCACGGGGCCAGGGGACCTGAGGCTACATCCTCTGCCTGGCAGGGCTTGACAAGGGTAGGACTGGCCAGGTCTGGATCTAGCCCAATGGGGGCAGGGGCCGGCCAGGTCTGGGTCTCACGTGATTTTGAGGCGCTTGTGGGTGGGAGGGGACTTGACTCTGGGTCCCGTGGTGCGCCCCAGACTCTTGACAGGAGGAAGGTTTTCATATACATTTTACTAATTTTCTTTCATCTCTGACACTTCTATTATAGAGAAAGGGAAAATAGCAATATTAAATTATTTCCTCTAATAAATCCCCTTTTAGTGTGCATGAATTTTGTGCACTGGGTCACTAGTATATATTATAAAGCCCCAGAAATTTCACTTTAAGGGATTTATAGAATGAGACAAGAATGCAAAGATATATGTAACAAGGTGACCCGTGTTGTTTATAATCCTGAAACAAAACAAAACCTAATACCAGAAAAGCCTAAAGAAGGAATTCAGTATGGCACAGACATGCTTTTCCTCACTCATTAAAATGACAGCTTAGCTATTTTTAAAAACTGCTATAAGTAATGCTCTCAATATTAACTTCTTTTAAAATGTATTCTCCATGTTGATTGAGGGGTACATACATGGACAACAAATACATAAACCATGGAGCTTAAGATCTGTACACTTTAAATCCCATACCAAATGTATTTCACAACTCATGGAGAAAATGATATTAATAGCCATAGCTTTAAGAACAAAGAGTTTCGATGTTCAAACACATATATACGTCGACGTGCAGATTTTGACAATTTGCAAATAATTTTTCCCTTTTGCTCCTCGGAGTTTTCTGGATGTGAACATTTTTTTTCTTTGTAAGATTTTTTTTTTTAATGCTTACATAAAAAAGAAAGAGAAGGGGATTCTCTGAGGTAAAGAACCTGCACAGGGTTGACGCCCGTTCTTAGGAAGAAATGGGTCCCGGAGAGGCCAAGCCGAACGGAACTCAGAGGGCGCGCACTGAGTGCGGTTTACACAAAGGGCAAAGGCTGGAGCCGGCGCCCCGCCGGAGGCCAGCATCCCCCGGCTGCCGAGCGGGTCCCGGGGAGAGCCCGCGGCGGGAGGGCGCAGCCGGGGACCCGCACTGGCCCTCGGACCGCGGCCGCTCCTGACACAGGAGGGGAAGGACCGCGTGCGGGGACCTCGGCGGGAGCCCCCCACCCCCGGCCCGGCTCCCGGGGCGCAATGGGGCGCACCTGGAACCAGCGGCCCGGCGCTGCGCAGGGGCCCGTCCGCGCCGACCTCCCTTCGCCCGGCGGCCAGAGCTCGTCCCATCCGGGCCGCCGCCCGGCGCCCGCCACCCGGCCAGACGCGGCGCGGCCAGCCGCTGCCCGCACTCACCCTCACCCCGGAGCTGCCTAAGCCGAGCGCCGTCCCGCCCGCCGCCTCCCCGCGGCGCCGGACTACATTTCCCACAAGGCAGCTGGGCAGCGGCGCGGCGTGGAGTGCGCGGAGCCTGAGGGTGGGGGCGGAAGGGAAGGGGCGGTGCCAGCCGACCGAGGGACTGATGGACGGCGTGGGTTCCCACGTTGGGGTTGCGGCTCGCCTCGCCTGGAGCGGTCTGTACCGAGATCTTATCCTGACTACCCTAAAGCAGCCCCCCCGTTAGAGTCTGAGGTTCCTGATCCTTGGGGAGGGAGAAGGAGACAGCCTCGGCTAAGCCTCACTTTCCTCCTCTGCAGGAAAGGGAGCCCAGAAGAGCCTCTTGCGGAGCTGTCAGAAAAACGAGAAGAGGTAGTAACGTCTGGAGTGATAGTGGGCACTCCATGAATGGTGGTGACTGTGCCCACTCCCCTAGCCTGCTCTTAGGGCTTCAAAATCATCACTGTATAGAAGGCAGACAAAATCTTCAATGAAATAAGTGGCCAGAGTTAGTTTCAGCTAATTCTGCTGCTGGAACTTGGAGAAGACATGACTTTGGGGGCAGATCAATATGATAAAGTATAATACTGTGTTTTCTAAAATTAACCTCTGCCTGTTTCTGTTGTTGTGACAAAGACTGTAACCTTGACCAAACTTTAGACAGGTTCCTCAGAGCCCTCTTTCCCACTATTCCTGGTTCCTTGGCCCTGTCCTTGGTCTGTGGGGCTCCGTTTTAGCAAGAATCCTGCTAAGCCGAAACCAGTTTGGCTCAGTGGTAGACCGTCGGTCTGCGGACTGAAAGGTCCAGGGTTCGATTTCCGACAAGGGCGTGTACATTGGTTGCGGGCACATCCCCGGTGTGGGGTGTGCAGGAGGCAGCTGGTCGATGTTTCTCTCTCATCGATGTTTCTAACTCTCTATATCTCTTCCTTCCTCTCTAAAAAAAATCAATAAAATATATATATTTTTTAAAAAGAATCCTGCTAAATGAGCCTCGGTAGAATCCCCACTCTTTTTAATATATTTTATTGATTTTTTTACAGAGAGGAAGGGAAAGAGATAGAGAGCTAGAAAGGTCGATGAGAGAGAAACATCGACCAGCTGCCTCTTGCACACCCCCTACTGGGGATGTGCCCGCAACCAATGTATTGATACATGCCCTTGACCGGAATGGAACACGGGACCTTTCAGTCCGCAGACCGAGGCTCTACCACTGAGCCAAACCGGTTTCGGCAGAATCCCCACTCTTAATATCTGATCCAATTCCTAATCCCCTAGTCTTGATGTCTAAGTCTTTGGCCTGCATTTATTTAGCAAAAATCCTCCCAAAGTTGGTACTTTTGGTAGCTTTCCATCCACTGACCCTCTTAATCTGCTCATTTGCTATAAAACCCCATCTGTCTTTAGTGTTTTGGGAGTTGAGTTTGATTTTACTGAAGCTTCTCCCCCCTGTTGGCAATAGTACTGAATAAAATATGTTTTCTCGTCTCTATTCCTCTTTGAGAATTGTCTGAACTATTTCAAAATATTGAAAAATATGAAACTCTTCACAATTCATTTAATCAAGCTTAGGTAACCCAGATAATACCAAATAAACTACATTTAAAAAATCTGTCACTGCACTATGGCAAATACCTTGAACCAATTTTTCCAGGATTACAAGGGCATTCTTACAATCGAAGTTATATAACTATATAATTACATAATAACTATAATGAATTGTTTTGGTAGAGAAACGGTCCTTGATAAGACTCATGTAGGCAGAAAGTAGGGAAAGCGGAGAAGGAAACAAATTAACAAATAAATAAAAAACCCAACAGCCCAGAAACAAAACAATTCAGATAAATAAATACATAAAAAAGTGTTAGCAATAAATCAAAGTCTATCAGTAATCACCACATATACACATGGAGTGAACTTTCCAAATAAAAGAAAAATACTGTCCAACTAAATTTCTTAACCATCTGGCTATGTGCTAAAACATAAGGATATACAAATCTTGAAAGTAGAAAGTTGGATATATTTCTGATATTAACCACAGAAAAGTTATAATAATATTTAGATTTTAAAAAGTTAAGGCCAAAGCCGGTTTGGCTCAGTGGTAGAGCGTCGGTCTGCGGACTGAAAGGTCCCAGGTTTGATTCCGGTCAAGGGCATGTACCTTGGTTGCGGGCACATCCCCGGTAGGGGGTGTGCAAGAGGCAGCTGGTCGATGTTTCTCTCTCATCGACGTTTCTAGCTCTCTATCCCTCTCCCTTTCTCTCTGTTAAAAATCAATAAAATATATATATTTTTTTAAAAAAAGTTAAGACAAGCCAAAACCAGTTTTGCTCAGTGGTTAGAACATTGGCCTGATGACCAAAGGGTCCCGGGTTTGATTCCAGTCAAGGGCATGTACATTGGTTGCGAGTACATCCCCGCAACCAATGTACATGCCAGTGCAGGAGGCCGCTGGTCGATGATTCTCTCATCGATGTTTCTAGCTCTCTGTCCCTCTCCCTTCCTCTCTGTAAAAAATCAATAAAATATATATATATATATATATTTTTTTTTAAGTTAAGACAAAAAGTATTGTTAGATATGAAGAAGATAATTTAAAAATGACCTCATGCGGCACTCTCTCTCTAGCATGTTTGCACCTTTCTTCCCCCTTTTCTTCCATAAAAGCTTTCTTTCTCCTAAGCTTTTTCTTTTTCTTTGGCCTCTGTAACTTGTTTCCTAAGCCCATGCAACCCAGCTGGCTCACTTCTATCTCTGTGACTTTTAAAATATATATATATATTTTTTTTTAATTGATTTCAGAGAGAAAGGGAGAGGGAGAGGGAATAGAAACATCAATGATGAGAATCATTGTTCATTTGCCTCCTGCATGCCCCCTACTGGGGGTCCAGCCCACTTGTGCCCTGACAAGAATCGAACCATGCATGGGTCAATGTTCAACCAGTGAGCCATACCAGCTGGGCTTCTCTGTGACTTTCTAAATAAACATTTGCTTGTGTTTGGGGTGAGGGGGCGGGAGGGAAATGACCTCATGCTAGCCTATAAAGTGGTCTCAATACATTTCAAAGAAGTGGTATCATACAGACCGTATTCTTTAACACAGCACAGTTAGACTTTTTTTAAAAGGCCAGAAACTTTTTTTAAAAAATTTAGGTCAAAGGAATATTTAGAGATTGGGATAGTCATACTAACAGATTCTCTCCTTAACCAAACTCTAGGCAGGCTCCTCTGAGCAAATTTTCTTTCTTTATTCTAATCAATTATACAAACTTTTATTGAAGCTTAAATTATGGTACAGAAATACATTTCATGTTATTTAATTCCAACACCACCATGAAGAGAGAAATTATGGCACCAAAAGTTTATCCTCCTCTGTCATAACATAATAGAACTAGAGGCCCGGTGCACAAAATTCGTGCATGGGTGGGTCCTCCTCAGCCCCGTCTGCACCCTCTTCAATCTGGGACTCCTTGGGGATGTCTGGCTCACAATTCTGGGCCACTGACTCCTAATAGCTCACCTGCCTGCCTGTCTGGTCACCCCTTACTGTCCTCCTGCCAGTTTGGTTGCCCTAACTGACTCCCCTGCTGGCCTGTTGCCCCTCACCGCCCCCCCCCCCCCCCCCCCCCCCGCCCGCCAGCCTAATTATCCCAACTGCCTCCCCTTCTGGCCTGGTCACGCCCAACTACACCCCACCACCAGCAGCCTGATTGCCTCTTACTGTACCCCTGCTGGCCTGGTGGCCCTTAACTGCCCCCCCCCCTGCTGGCCTGGTCACCCTTCATGGCCCCCCACCAGCCTGGTTGCCCCCACGCAGCCTGCTGTTCAGTAGTTTGAACATCCCTCACTAACGCCACTCCTAGCCTTGTAACCCCATGCAGGTTGCTGTTCGGTTGTTACTGTGAGGGTGTCCTGACCAATTTGCATATTACAATTTTATTAGTATAGATTAATTTAAATTACTATTTAATCTGCAATTTTCATTTTTCTAAATTTGTTTCATACAAATTTGTATAGTTTTTCAACATTAGATAGAAATCTTAAATGTATTCGAAAAATTAGACCTCAAACCAACACATATCGTCAAATCTACTGGAATACTGTTCAAGAAATCCACTGTGAGACTTGGTCCTCAAAACAACACCAAAACAGTAGATACTGTGTACTAATTACAAAATCAAACTGGCCCATTGATTGAAAGCTTCTTCAATGAAACTTTGAATCAAGAATGCACTTAAAAGACAAAAGTGATCCAACCACTTGACTTCAAACCCAGTAGAGTTTATGTTTAGAAACACTTAAAAAAAAAAAAAAAAAACTGTTTCATTTACAAATATAGAAGGAAATGAAAACATCACTCATCAAGCCACAAAGAATTAAAAAAAAACATTTTGAGGACAAGAATACAAAATTTAGTCAACTGCTGTTTTCTAGTCTGCTTAAATCTCATAGTATTTGCAAATATAGCTAAAAATGGCAACTTTTGAAAGCCTTTATTTCTAGTCATTTCCCACTGGCCAATTGGAGTTGTGTATTTTTTAACATATATTTTATTGATTTTTTACATAGAGGAAGGAAGAGGGATAAAGAGTTAGAAACATTGATGAGAGAGAAACATCGATCAATTGCCTCCTGCACACCCCTACTGGGAATGTGCCCGCAACCAACATACATGCTCTTGATCGGAATCAAACCTGGGACCTTTCAGTCCGCAGACCGATGCTCTATCCACTGAGCCAAACCGGTTTCAGCTAGAGTTGTGTATGTTTTGTTTTATGGACAGCATTCTGCTTCACTGAATAACCTGAACAGTTCTCATGCTGGTCATTCACAGGATCCTCTGAAGTTATGGTGAAAGAAACACCCCCAGTAAGAGGAACACATAAAGTCAGAACACTACATCACAAAGTCACAGAACTTCAAGCACAAGACAGCAAAGATATTGATGCCACTCTGAAATAAAGTTTATGGTATATTATTAATGCCAAATAGTGGAAATTGCTCCTAAAATAAAAATTAAGGTGCATGATTTTATTTGATTTACTGAAACCAGTACAACCTTTATCTGAAATTGCTAATAAATTTAGTGATAAAATTTCTTTTTTTTAATATATTTTATTGATTTTACACAGAGAGGAATTGAGAGGGACAGAGAGTTAGAAACGTCGATGAGAGAGAAACATCGACCAGCTGCCTCTTGCACACCCCCCACTGAGGATGTGCCCGCAACCAAGGTACATGCCCCTGACCGGAATCGAACCCGGAACCTTTCAGTCCGCAGGCCGACGCTCTATCCACTGAGCCAAACCGGTCCCGGCGATAAAATTTCTTATACTACTGCTTAGCAAGTTAGTAAAGACATGGTCCTCGTGATAAGCTAATATTATTTACTGGAAAGCACAGAATGGCATACAGTTCCCTTATAGTTCTGCCAGTATATTCTAATATTAATCTGCATATCTTCCTTGCTAATCCACATTAGAAATTTGGTTTTTGTTCACAATCTTCTAAAAGAGCCAATGCCAATAAAAAAAAGAAGCCAAACTCCCTTGACCTTAAAAGAAAATTAAAGCCTAGGGCCCATCCTCCTGCCCCCTCTGGGGTATAAGATTAGCTTAAACCCACCGTGTAACAGAGTTGCTTTATTGGAGTGAGGTTGGGAAGGAAGACACAATGACGAGGAGCAAAATTGATAAACCATCAGGCAAACTCATCAAGAAACAAAGAGAGAGGATCCAAATAAATAAAATCAGAAATAAAGTGGAGGAGTGACCACTGACACCACAGAAATACAAAGGATTGTAAGAAAATACTATGAACAATTATATGCCAACAAGCTGGACAGTGTGGATGAAACGGACAAATTCCTAGAAAAATACAATCTCCCAAAACTGAATCAGAAAGAATCAGAAAACCTGAATAGGCAAATAATAACTGATGAAATAGAAGCAATTCCCAGCAAACAAAAGCCCAGGACCTCATAGCTTTACAGGGGAGTGTTACCAAACATTCAAAGAAGAACAAACACCTATACTCTTCAAACTATTTCAGAAAGTCCAAGAGGAAGGAACACTGCCAAGTTCTTTTTATGAGGCCAGCATGATCCTAATTCCAAAACCAGAGAAAGACACTACAAAGGTAGAGAATTATAAGCCAATATCCCTGATGAGCATAGATGCTAAAATCCTCAATAAAATATTAGCAAATCACATCTAGCAATATATATATATATTTTTTTAATATATTTTATTGATTTTATACAGAGAGGAAGGGAGAGAGATAGAGAGTTAGAAACATCGATGAGAGAGAGTCATCGATCAGCTGCCTCTTGCACACCCCCTACTGGGGATATGCCCGCAACCAAGGTACATGGCCTTGACCGGAATCGAACCCGGGACCCTTCTGTCCCCAAGCCGACGCTCTATCCATTGAGCCAAACTGGTCCTGGCCACATCTAGTAATATATTAAAAAGGTCATACACCATGATCAATTGGGATTTATTCCAGGAATGCAAGGCTGGTACAATATTCACAAATCAATAAATGTGATACATCACATAAACAAACTGAAAGACAAAAATCACATGATCATATCAATAGATGGGAAAAAGTTGGATCAACAAAATCCAACACGCATTTTTGATAAAAACATCTCAGCAAAGAGGGAATAGAGGGAGCATATCTCAACTTGATAAAGGCCATATATGACACACCTACAGTGAACATCATACTCAACGGGCAAAATCTAAAAGCATTTCTCCTAAGAACAGGAACAAGACAGGGATGTCTGCTTTCACTACACTTATTCAACATAGCACTGAAAGTCCTAGCCACAGCAATCAGACAAGAAGAAGAAATAGAAGGCATCCAAATTGGAAAGGAGAAAGTAAAACTTTCATTATTCAGAGATGACATGATATTGTACATAGAAAACCCTAAAGACTACACCAAAAACTACTAGATTTAATAAATGAATTTGGCAATGTAGCAGGATACAAAATGTACGGCTTTTTGGTACACTAATAGTAAATTTCAGAGAGAGAAACTAAACAAATAATCCCATTTACCATTGCAACAAAAAATTAAGATACTTAGGAATAAACTTAACCAAGGAAGTAAAAGACTTGTATGCACAAAACTACAGGACAATGAAGAAAGTGGTTAAGACAGTCTGGCGTGGCTCAGTAATTGAGCATCAACCTATGAACCTGGAGATCACGGTTCGATTCCCAGCCAGAGCACATGCCCAAATTGTAGGCTCAATCCCTAATGTGGGGAATGCAGGAGGCAGCCAACCAATGATTCTCTCTCATCATTGATGTTTCTATCTCTCTCCCTCCCCTTTCCTCTCTGAAATCAATAAAAATATTTTTAAATAAAAATAGATAGAGGAAGATATAAACAAGTGAAAGAATATACCAGGTGTAGTGGATTGGTATAATTAACATCATTAAATGCCCATACTACCGGAGGCAATCTACAGATTCAACACAATCCATATTAAAATACCAATGGCATATTTCACAGAGCTAGAACAAATACTCCAAATTTTTTTTTATGGAACCAAAAAAGACCCCAAATAGCTGCAGCAATCTTCAGAAAGAAGAACAAAGTTGGAGAAATCACAATACCAAGTATCAAGTTATACTACAAAACCACTATAATCAAAACAGCCTGAGACTGGCACAAGAATGGCATATAGATCAATGGAGCAGAACAGAGGCCCCAGAAATCAACCCAAGCCAATACGCTCAATTAATATTTGACAAAGCAGGCAAGAGCATACAATGAAGTCAAGAGAGTCTCTTCAATAAATGGTGTTGGGAAAATTGGACCAAAAAGAATGAAACTAGATCACCAACTTACACCATACACAAAATAAACTCAAAATGGGGGGGGGGGGGGGACTTAAATATATCTTTTTAATACTAGTATATTGCTGGATTCAAGCAGCAAAATTTCAGGTATCTCCTGTAGTAATATGTTTATGAATACATCTCTTAGGGTAAAGGAAACTAAGGAGAAAATAAACAAATGGACTACATCAAAATAAAATGCTTCTGCATAGAAAAAAAAAATTGCCTTCAACAAAAAAGAAAAGAGAGCCCACTATATGGGAGAACATATTTGGCAATGATACATTTGATAAATATATAAGAAACTCATGACTGGGAAGGCAGCAACACCAGATCCAAGATGGCGGCCAGCAGGAGGCTGATGAAGGAGCTTGAAGAAATCCGCAAATGTGGAATGAAAAACTTCTGTAACATCCAGGTTGATGAAGCTAATTTATTGACTTGGCAAGGGCTTATTGTTCCTGATAACCCTCCATATGATAAGGGGGCCTTCAGAATCGAAATCAACTTTCCAGCAGAATACCCATTCAAACCACCGAAGATCACATTTAAAACAAAGATCACCCCAACATCGATGAAAAGGGACAGGTCTGTCTGCCAGTAATTAGTGCTGAAAACTGGAAGCCAGCAACGAAAACCGACCAAGTAATCCAGTCTCTCATAGCACTGGTGAATGACCCCCAGCCTGAGCACCCGCTTCGGGCTGACCGAGCTGAAGAATACTCTAAGGACCGTAAAAAATTCGGTAAGAATGCGGAAGAGTTTACAAAGAAGTATGGGGAAAAGCGACCTGTGGACTAAAATCTGCCACGATTGATTCCAGCAAATGTGAGCAGAGACCCGGAGCAGTGCATCAGACACCCCGCAAAGCAGGACGCTGTGGAAATTGACACAGGCCACCACCTGGCGTTTGCTTGTGGCAGTTACTAACTTTCTACAGTTTTCTTAATCAAAAGTGGTCTTAGGTAACCAAGAAAGGATTAAAAATTTAAGATGTTCTAGTTCTGCTTTCTTTGTTTTAAAAATCACTGCTTCAGTCTACTCTAAAAGGAATGGTGTTTCTTTTCTTGTCCAAATTTACCCAACATCTTCAATTTACAGTTAGACCTTAAGGTTTAAAATAAAAGGTTGTGGTTCCCTTTCTCCCCATGCCCTTCCCATGCCACTCTCTTGCATTCAGTTTCTTTTTCATTCATTCACTTTCCCAGAACCAGGCTCCACCTTCTCCACAAAGGAGAAGAGGCAGCCCTGTCTGGTCTGGTGGCTTCTCTTCTCCCATGTTGCAATGCGTGTGGGAGTTCATTCAAGTTATCCTGGTTCCAATTTATAGCATACTTTAAAAAAATTTTTTTTTTAAACAAGCAAACCACCCCTTTCCTCCCCCCCCACAAAAAAAAAAGAAATAACTATGAAAAGGAGGCCCACCTCTTATGTAAAAATCTTGCCAATGTTACCACAATAACACTGATTAAATGGCAACCCTGATTTCTGTGTGTGTGACTGAACACTAGCCTGGCCCGGCCTGCTTGGAGGACCCTGTGGCCACCCAGGGAGGGCCTGCCAGCCAGAGGACACTGCACTTGTGAGGAATTTCGCTTCAGAGAGGCTCCTGAGGTCAAAGGTTTACGCTCCTCCCTGCAGCCATTTTAGAAGATGTGCTGGCCATTCTAGACAACGCAAAAGCCAGAATGTCCATTTGAAATTCCACGCTCACCCGTCAGCAAGCTCCATCCGAACGTGCCACGGAGCCCGACCTCCACCTCCTCAGTGCAGCAGCCCCACCTCAGCCCTCCTCCAGCACAGTTTGGCCCTTTGCAGGGTTGGAATTGGCAGGACTCGGCTAAAGCCAGAACCAGTCTGGGGTCACCGATGCCCTGCTGGCCTCTTCCTTTGAAGCAGCCGGCCGGGCCCACCCAGGAACAAGACGGCCTTCCCTTCCTCTGGACTCACAGCCTGTGCAGAGTCAAGCTCCGCTTGAAGCTCACTGAGTAATATCCTCTACATGTGTTTTATATTGTTTTGATTGCCTTTTTTTGTAGAAATAAAAATTGACCTTAGAATTAAAAAAAAAGAAAAGAAACTCATACAACTTAACAAAAGGAAGACAATCCAATTTAAAAAAAAAAAAAAAAAAGGTAAAGGACCTAAATAGACACTTCTCCAAAGAGGACATACAGATAGATGGCCAAGAAACGTATAAAAAAAAAAAAAATGCTCAAAGTCACTGATCATCAGAGAGATGCAAATTAAAATGACAATGAGATATCTCCTCACACCAGTCAGAATAGCTATCATCAACAAATCAACGAATGACAAGTGCTGGCCAGGATGTGGAGAAAAGGGAACCGTAGTATACTGCTGGTGGGAATGAAGACTGGTGTAGCCACTGTTGAAATGATTTTTGGAGTTTCCTCAAAAAAATGAAATATGGAACTGCCATTTGACCCAATGATCCCACTTCTAGGAATATATCCCAAGAAACCCAAAACACCAATCAGAAAGAATGTATGTACCCTCATAACAGCACAGTGTACAATTGCTAAGATCTGAAAACAGCTCAAGTGCTCATCGGTAGATAAGTGGATAAAAAGCTGTGGTGCCAAAACCGGTTTGGCTCAGTGGTAGAGCGTCAGTCTGTGGACTGAAAGATCCCGGGTTCGATTCCGGTCAAGGGTATATACCTTGGTTGCGGGCACATCCCTGGTAGGGGGTGTGCAAGAGGCAGCTGGTCGATGTTTCTCTCTCATCGACTTTTCTAGCTCTCTATCTCTCTCCCTTCCTCTCTGTAAAAAATCAATTAAAAAAAAAAAGCTGTGGTATTTCATGGTATAATATATTTATACCATGAAATACTATGCAGCAATAAAAAAGAATCTCTTGCCCTTTAAGACAGAATGGAATGGAAGGACCTTAAAAGTATCATGATAAGTGAAATAGGTCAGTCAGAGAAAGACAAGTATCACCTGATCACACTCATATGTGAAATCTAACAAAATAAACTGATGAACAGAGTGGGCCCAGAGACATGGAAGCATGGAACAGAGTGCAGAATCTTGGAGGGAAGGCAGGGGAGGATGGGTCGATGGGAGGTAATCAACCAAAGACCTTGTATGCATATATGCATAGCCCATGGACATAAACAATAGGGTGGTAATGGCCAGGAGAGAGAGGGTGTGGAGGCAGACAGGAGGGAGTCAATGGGGAAGACATGTGTAAAGGAAAAAAAAAAAGAAAAAAAATTTAAATATATTTTATTGATTTTTTACAGAGAGTAAGAGAGAAGAATAGAGAGTTAGAAACATTAATGAGAGAGAAACATTGATCAGCTGTCTCTTACACACCCTCTACTGGGGATGTGCCCGCAACCAAGGTACATGCCCTTGACCGGAATTGAACCTGGGACCTTTCAGTCCACAGGCCAAAGCTCTATCCACCGAGCCAAAATGGTTTCGGCAACAACAAAAATTTCTTAAATGGGTGTTGGATTTTGTCTAATGCTCTGTGTTTATTGATATGATCATGTGACTTTTGTCTTTTAATTTATTTATGTGATGTATCACATTTATTGACTTATGAATATTGTACCAGCCTTGCATTCCCAAAATAAATCCCACTTGGACATATTGCTGGATTCAATTTGCTAATATTTTTGTTGAGGATCTTAGCATTTGTGTTTATCAGGGACATTTGGCCTGAAGTTCTCTTTCTTTGTGGTGTCTTTATCTGGTTTTGGAATTAGGATCACACTAGCCTCATAAAAAGAACTTGGAAGTGTTCCTTCCTTTTTGATTTTTGGGGGAAGTTGAAGGGGAGGAAAGGCAGTTGTTTGTTTGTTTGTTTGTTTGTCTCCCTTAACAAAGAAGCCAGCCATCTCAAGGTGCTTCTCATTTAAGTAAAAAGGGAACTTGAGAATTTGATACCTATATTCAGGAGGGTATATAACACCTTGAACCCCCACCCAATTTGCTCCTCAGATTAGCTGATACCTATCTACACTACAAATGAAATAGATTCACTTGCCTTTCTTCTTTAATAAATTGCTTGCTTTAATAAGTTGGCATTATCACAGCACAATCAGAGTCTATCATTTAAATTCATTTGTTCAAGAACCAGGAGGGGATATGCCTCTCCCTCTGACTCGGTTGGCTGTCCAATGACACCTTTTCTAGGGTCTCTGGGCTGCCTGTACCAAAGCCATCCTATTGCTTACTTTAGGTCTTTGAGTTTGTAAGGCTGCCATGCAGGCCTCCCCGAGCTTGTCAAGTTTAGTGTGTGGCCACACTATCTTGCACGCAAGTTACTGCTGTTGTTCCAGAACTTAAGGAGGAGGTTGGGGAGAAGAGAGTACAAGGAAATGATTAGTCACTCTTAAATGTCCCAATCTGGGCCCCAGTTACTGAGCCACTGCTGGGAACTCAGCAACCTTCCCCTTCAGGCCCCCCCCCCCTTCACTTTCTGCCTGCTCCTTCACACACACACACACACACACACACACACACACACACACACCCTCTGCTGTAGCCTTCCGCCAGCCGTTTCTACCAAGGAAAAGGAATCATGTCATATGTCCGCTAATCCAGAACCTCCACTCTTTCAACCCCTTTGCTGATGCAAGTAAGGGCAATACACCCAAGTTACTGCTTTTGTTCCAGAACTTCCAGCTAGCCCTGAGGATTATATTCATACAAGAATTCAACAGAGAAATCACAGGAAGACCCTTACTATTGTCCAAGGGCTCAGTGATGACTACAATCAAAAGAAACTAGTTGAGGCATTTAAGAAGAAAATTGCCTTCAATGGTACTGTAATTGGGCATAAAAATAGATAGATAGATAGATAGATAGATAGATAGATAGATAGATGATTGATAGATAGATAGATAGATAGATAGATAGATAGATAGATATCCCAGTCTGGAAATGACATGGTTCATCCAGTCTCTGCCAATCCATTCATCAGGCAGATCCTTTCATTGTTCTAGCCCACCATTCAAAATGAATCACATAAACAACCTGAATTTACTTCAATTCCCCTGGATACTAAAGGCAGGATTTCAATGCAAACAGTATCATCCTCAGACAACACCAGGAAAGAAGTGGGGAAGTAACGCAGGGAAGACAAGGACACCATAAGAAAGAATTGGCATTGTTAAGCAGGTGGCTCCTAAAGGCCTCTGGGGCAATCATGTGGAATAGGCCTCAGAATTTTCTAGGCCAAGAGCAGAGAGTGTTGGGTTCTTGTCCCCTAACTCACATCTGTCATTGAGATGTATCCCATTCAGCACAACAATAATAACACAATATGGTGAGCAGAATAATGTCCCTTTAAAGAGGCCCATGTCCTAATCCCCAGAACCTGTGGATGTATTAGCTACGAGGAAAAATGAGAGTGAAGGTTCCATATAGAAATAGGGTTCCTGATCCACTGACCTTAAAATAGTAAGGTCATATGAAATTATCCAGGGGCCCCAAATATAATAGCAAGTGTCCCTTAAATGTGGAAGAGGAGGCAAAGGGTCAGTATTTGAGCAGTGCAAAGAAAAAAAGATCCCTGTCGCTGTTGGCTTCGAAGGTGGAGGAAGGGGCCACCAGCCGAGTAGTGCAGGCCACCTCCAGGAGCTGAAAAAGCAAGAAAACGGAACCTCTGGAAAGAAACACAGCCTTGTCAACACCTTGATTTCAGCATTATGAGGCTCGTTTTTGGGACTGACTTCTGGAACTGTAAGATAATAAATTTGAATTGTCTTATGTCAATAAGTTTGTTGTGATTTGTTACAGTATCAATTGAAAGTGAATGCACATACCTGAAATAATGTTTTCTCAAAATGCATATGAAGAAAATCATAAAATTTTGCTGAAGAATATTTTAAAGGTACCTGAATAAATAACTGGTTCATGAATGAATAATAGACAGACAGACAATATACATACACATGTATATTCCCAACCAAAATTACAAACTGACTCAGAATTGTATCGAGGCAATAAAATGCACAGTAATAGAAAGAAACATCGAGAGAAGACAATGTCGTGGTGTAAATCAACCATCTTATAGAACTGTAGTAACTAAAGCATTGGCAAAGAACACAGTAAGTTCAATGGCAGGCTTAATGCAGTGTGTGACTTTATTAAGAGGATATCATGGGGGCTGAGTTGGGGCATTAAGCCTTTGGAGGGAGAAAGGATTCTCAGAATCTCAAGATCTCAAAGACTTTAGTTCAGGAGGAATAAAATCAGAAGTGGGTGGGACCACAGACGAACTAGCAGAGGGCATGACCAAACTGCCCAGTCCTGAAGAATGCATGGGGGGCAGGGGTGAGAGGGGGGGACAGTGGCCCTCAGAGGCCTGGGCACAGAGCTGAGGGCTTCTCGCAGATCCAGAATTGTTCTTCATTACATAAGCTGTCATTCCAGCCATCACCGGACAGTTCCACACAGTCTTCATCTCCAACATTGTTAGGTTCCCCTTCTTTCCAGAAGCTGTGAACACCATCAAAGCTATGAGTTCCCTCCCTGACCCAGAGCCACCCTTGGACCAGTTGGTCTATGGCTTTTGGTAGCAAATTCCTAAGGACCAGCTAGAAAGGATGGTGAATTCAGAGACAGAAATGTGGGTTCAAATATCACCTCCCTCAATCAGTGCTAGCAAAATAAAAATACGAATCCCTGTGCCCATACAAAGACTTAGAGGACCAAACCCCCTATGCCACCACTCAGGATTCTGCATCTCAGCCTGTTTTCTCGGGTGATACTTTCCAACCCCAGAGTCTGGGCAACCCTGGCTTTAGGTACAGGTCTCTTCCCTACCCTCCCCCTCCCAGGCCATTGTCGCTGGCAAGTCACCTGATATGTAAGGAGGTGTTGTCCACCCATTTCCAGGACCCTTCACTGTGCTCATCACTGAGACCAATCCAGGCGTCCTTGTTCTTTCTGATATCCCAAGATTTCAGGAATTTCTGGGGGTGGGGGAGGGATGAAATATCAAGAGGAAGATTGGTGAAGGCCACCCGTCCCACATCTGCCCACATTCTCATGGTCCCCTGCCTCCCACCGAAGTCTTTCTGGGTCCTGGACTGCATCCCCTACTTAAGTTGTATGTGTTCACATGTGCATTAATGCTGTGAATGTGTGGGAATGTATTAACTATGTCTCAGTTCACTTATATGTCAAGAGAGAAATTACTCTGAGTTTCCTTTCTTTACATACATGGGTTCCTTTTACATGACCTTCCCAGGTCCATCATGGTTTCTCCTCCAGGAAGCCTTCTCTGACTGCATCGCCCCCAAACCTCCATCTCTTAGAGAGCAGAGGAGGATGGCAGAAGGCTTTTTGTTGACTGGGCGCCTGGCCCAGCTCCAGACAGGAACCATGCCTGGCCTACCTGCTCCTCAGCATTGCTAATGACCACCAGCTGGGCCTTCATGTCCTTGCAGGCAGAGACAGAAGCTTTCCAGGGGCTCTGAACCTTGGAGAAGAAATAGCAGCTTCCCTGGAAGAAGTCCCAGTTCCAGGGGCAGTGACGGCACAGGCCAGCTGGGGAGCAGGGATGAGATTGGAATAGCTGGGGAGACAGGCTGCTAGGTTCCCAGGCCCCCAACACTGGCATCAGATATGGGAAACCCAGGGCCAGGCCCCTCTGTTCAGCTATCAGCGCAGTCTCCAAGAAACCCACGAGAAAGATCCCATTCTGCCATGCCATTTTCAGAATGGCAGCCATGGGAGGTGAGCCTCAGCCCCACCAATGACTCCACAACTCCCTCCTGACCTTTATGCTTGAACCTTACTCAGGGTGGCATTCATCCTGGTCAGCTGATGGACGATCTCCTCCAGGTCTGATTGCAAAACAGCCACTGGAAGAAGATGACTTCAATTATTAAGCACCTACTGTGTGTTTGGTGCAGAGGGCCCATGATTTCTGCGTCTCATGGTAACCGCAACAGCCCATTAGGCAAACAAGAGTGTGAGCCTTCGGCAGTGACTTGCTTGGCATCCTGGCCCCTAGGGCCTCACACAGGGGTCTGGTCTCCCCCCCCCCCACTCCTGCCTGCCCTCCACCCCACAGCAGTGACTCGTCCAACATCACGCAGCTCAGAGCCCTTCCCATTCCAGAACCCAGCCTTCAGCCCTCACCCGGGCTGTGGCTCTCCTGGTCATCCATCTTTCTTGGCAGAGATTGTTGGATCCTGGAGACTGCAACAGGACAGAGAATTTCCCTTAACTGAGTGCCGACAGTACCTCTGATCCTGTGCTACCTTTGGTTTCAAGATCTGAGAACCTAACCCTTGAGAGAAGTAGTAACCAGCCCACCATCACACCGGAGATGACAGAGTCCAAATATCCCAGCCCTAGTGGTTTTGAGGGCTGTGGAAAAGGGCAAAGACCAACCCAGAGGGAAAACCCCAAGAGGCTCAGCACTCACAGCCCCTAGCCCGGAACTCACCTTGAATCAGGGTGACCAGCATGAGCATGAAGAGACCCAAAGAGAAGAGGACCAGTATCAGATGCAGAGGGGCCCGGGTTAGACACTCTGTTACAGAATGGGCAGAGCTGGGAGTTAGGGACAGAGCCTGCCTCAACCCACCCATGCTAGAGGTGGCCTCCCAGCTGCCCTTTTCCCCGGGTACTTCCTCCTTTCCTGAACCACGCATCCCAGTACCTGGCAAACTTCTTGAGCTCCTCGACAGCCAAGGGTCTCTCTCAGATGATCTCTGGCCTTGAAATATCTCCCTCTCCTCTGAACAGGACAGAATGTATTCATCTGAGCTTCAAAGCCCTAATGGAGACCAGACCCTCTTCCCTCCTTGCAGGCTGGAGGCCATACCTGGACTCCCCCAGGACCCTGGAGCCCTGCCCTCCCCACCATTACCCCATAATGGGGGCTCACCTGGTTCCTTGGGAATAAACATCTCTGCCATCTTCTTCGCTTCTCTGTTCTGTCCAGCTCCTCCCTGGACTTCGGTTTTTATAACCTCATGTATTGTCCTAGGCACCCCTCCAGGGGACATTCCTCCCAAACTCAGGAAGAAGAATGAGGAACTATGTGGGGAAACCCACTTCCTCCCAGAAAATTTGGATGAAATGCCTGACACAGCTATGAGATAAATCATTTAGGGTGTGGCAGAAGTTTGAGGTCATGCTATTTGAGGAGGCACTGCTCCAACCCCCACATAATTCTGGAAACTTCGGCCCCACCTTATCAGAGCCTCAGTTTCCTCAGCTGTAAAATGGGGCAATTACCCTGCTTTGTACTGTAATGTGAAGTCTAATACAGTGCACTAGTAATGGTTATGAATTTCCGGTCGCAATGATAAATACTCAGCAGTAATGGCACTTAGCGCACACACACCCCAGAACCCTGTGTTGTGCATTCATTCTACCTTGCTGCAACAAATAAGAAGCCACAGGTGTGCCCCTGGTGGTCTTTGGCTGAGGAGCACTGATAGAAAAGGGTAGTTAGGCCAGGATCGGTTTGGCTCAGTGGATAGAGTGTCAGCCTGCGGACTGAAAGGTCCTGGGTTCAATTCCGGGCAAGAGCATGTACCTTGGTTGCGGACACATCCCCAGTAGAGGGTGTGCAAGAGGCAGTAGAGGGTGTGCAAGAGGCAGCTGATCGATGATTCTCTCTCATCGATGTTTCTAACTCTCTATCTCTCTCTTCCTCTCTGTGAAAAATCAATAAAATACATTTAAAAAAAAAAAGAAAGAAAGAAAAGGGTAGTTATTATCCTGCTTTAAAGCTGAGGACAGAAACAGAGAGAAACTGCCTGGGGTCACACAGCCTGGAAGTGATGGGCTGGGAGTTAGACCTGGCAGGTGGACCTCTGAGTCCCTGCTTAACGACTGCAAGAAGCGGGTACCCTTTCTCCTTTGCAATTACTATTTTGTAGAGATTTACTTTGAAACCATGTGTACCAAGTTTTGAATTTATTTATGTATGGACGCCTGCCTTCCTATCTGGTTCAAGTCAGTTTTATGTTACTATCTTTAATTTTTAAAATATACTTTTATTATTGATTTCAGAGAGGAAGGTAGAGGGAGATAGAAACATCACTGATGAGAGAATCATTGATAGGCTGCCTCCTGCATGCCCCACACTGGGGATCAAGCCCACAACCCGGACATATGACCTGACTGGGAATTGAACCATGACCTCCAGGATCAACCATTGAGTCATGTCAGCAAGGCACTCTTTAATTTTAATCTAAAGTGAATTTCTTTGTCCAATAGTGGGGTAAAGGTGTAATGACTACTCTAAGGAGAAGTTCTCTTCAGACCAAAAAACAAAGCAGGCAACTCCATAGAAATAACAATTTATTATAGGGTTATTTACTTATGGGGAGATTGGGCTAGAGCAGAGCAGACAACTCAGAGGTCTGTGCAAATTATTCTTTACTGCTAGACCCCTGTCACAGTGCTTTTTTATGGTATACTCAGGTACTGATGACTGACAAGACAAAGGGACAAAGAATGCAGTAGTGCCATACCACCTGATGGTCTTGTGATAGGTGATTTCTTAAATCAGCACTATCATCAGTTGATATTTATCTCAGTTGTCATGCCATTGTGGCCATTACTAGCAAAATTTTATGGCTACATTTTAAAGAACACATATAATCATCAACTAGAAGGCTTTGATGTGCTTGCTAAGGGTTGGTCACAGCATGAAACTTAAAAATGAAATGAAATCTGGACACAGAGATGGAATTAATTTTGTTCACATCTAAATCTATATACTCTATAGACAGCATATAATTAGGTCATTTTTATCCATTCTGTCAATCTCTACTTTTAGAGAGTTTAATCCACTTATATTTAATGTTATTACTGATAAGGAAAGGTTTATATCTGCCATTTTGCTATTTGGCTTTTATATCCCCTACTAGCGGCCCGCTCTGCTGCATGAAATTCATGTCTGGGTAGGATCCACCGTGTAAATGTACCACAAGTTATTTTTATCCACTAATCTACTAATGGGCAATAGGGCTGTTTCCAGATCTAATGCTGCTAGGAACATAGGGGTGCATATATTCTTTCTAATTGGTGTTTTGGAATTTTTAGGATATATCCCTACAAGTGGGATTATTAGATCAAAAAGCAGTTCCATATATAATTTTTTTTTTTTGAGGAATCTCCACACTGTTTTCTATAACAGCTGTACCAGTCTGCATTCTCACCAGCAGTGTACTAGGGTTCTCTTTTCCCCATATCCTCAAAGGCATTTTGTTGTTGTTGTTGTTGATTTATTGATAGTAGCCATTCTGGCAGGTGTGAGGTGATATCTTATTGTGGGTTTTGATTTGCATCTCTCTGATGATTACTGATGTTGAGCATTTTTTCATGTCTATTGGTTATCTCTATGTCCTCTTTGGAGAAGCATCTATTCAAGCCCTTTGCCCATTTCTATTTATTTATTTATTTATTTATTTATTTATTTTTACAGAGAGGAAGGGAGAGAGAAAGAATTAGAAACATTGTTGAGAGTCATCAATCAGCTGCCTCTTGCACGCCCCTACTGGGGGTGTGCCCACAACCATGGTACATGCCCTTGAGCGGAATCAAACTCAGGACCCTTCAGTCCGCAGGCTGAAGCTCTATCCACTGAGCCAAACCGGTTTCGGCCCTTTGCCCATTTTTTAAATTGAGTTGTTCGTCTCTCTAGTATTGAGTTGTATGAGTTCTTTGTATATGTTGGGAATTAACCCCTTATCAGATGTATCATTGGCAAATATGTTCCCCCATACAGTGGATTCCCTTTTCATTGAAGATGGTTTATTTTGCTGTGCAGAAGCTTTTTATTTTGATATATTCTCATTCGTTTATTTTTTCCTTTGTTTCTCTTGCTTTAGGAGATGTATTGGTGAAAATTCTGCTACCGTGTTTCCCCGAAAATAAGACATCCTCCAAAAATAAGACCTAGCACATGGAAAAATAAGACATCCCCTGAAAATAAGATCTAGTGCATCTTTGGGAGCAAAAATTAATATAAGACACTGTCTTATTTTTGGGGAAACAGGGTACATGAGATGTCTAAGATTTTACTGCCTGTGTTTTCTTCTAGGTTTCTTATAGTTTTGCAACTTACATTTGTCTTTAATGCATTTTGCATTTATTCTTGTGTATGGTGTAAGTTGGTGGTCTAATTTCATTTTTTATTTTATTTTATTTTATTTTATTTTATTTTATTTTATTTTTGCATGTAGCTGTCCAATTTTTCCAACACCATAAGAAGAAACTGTCTTTACTCCATTGTTTGCTCTTGCTTCCTTTGTCAAATATTGACCATAGTGGCAGAGGTCAATTTCTGGGGTCTTTTTTCTGTGCCAGTAGCAGGCCTTCTTGCATTCATTATCTTAACTGATATAAAGCATGGATTTTCCTCTGGTTTTTTCCTCTGGTTTTTTGTCACCATGGAAGTGAGAGTCTTTGGGTCCTTCTACATTCTAACCAGAAACAGAAATTCCACCAGCATTCCTCGAGCACTTCTTTTGTGCTGAATGCTTTTTGGACATGATTTCAGTTAATCCCCATAACACAGCTATTAGTGTCCTCCTTGTACCTATGAGCAAACCGGCTCAAAGATTACTTCACCTGCCCATGGTCCATCAGTTTATAAACGCTACAACTGGGTTCAAACCATGAAAGCACATTGTTTTTCATTCACCTCTATGCCCCCAACTCAAACCAGCTCAAAATAAAGTGGGAGAGAGGTGGTAGTATTGCCTCTTGTATTTGGGGAGTCCAAGAAAGAGAGGGAAGGGCCCATATTCAGGCTTAAAATTTATCTGTTTACTATTTGTCTCCCCCACAATGCAACCAAGGGTTGACAAAAATTTCCTGAAAAGAACCAGATAACAAATATTTTTTGACCTTGTGGGCCATACAGTTTCTGCCACATCTACTCAGCTTTGCCATTAAAACATGAAAACATCACGAATATATCAGTGAATGAACAGGGGTATGTTTTATTAAATTACAGTTGGCTCTTGGATATTATGGGCTTGACTGCATGGGCCCACTTATACATGGATTTTTTTTTTCCAATAAATACCTGTAGTGTTTTTTTATCCACAGTTGGGAGTTCACAGGGGCAGAGGAATGACTGTATGCAATAATCTATGCCATTATTTTTATTATCAATTCCTCTTTTTTTATTGATTTTAGAGAGAGGAATGAAAAGAGAAAGAAAGAGGGGGGAAAAATTGATCAGTTGCCTCCCAAACGTGCCCTGACCAGGAACTGAACCTACCACCTTTGGTGAACCAGATAACATTCCCACCAACTAAACCACACTGGCCAGGGCAATCTATGCCATTTTATATAAGAGACTAGAGGATCTGTGGATTTTGGTATCCACAAAGGATCTTGAAACCAACCCCATGGATATTTAGGTGCAACTTAAGTTTTGGGAAAGTCAAAGTTACCCGTGGATTTTGACTATGTAGGTGTCAGCACCCTTAACCTCTGTGTTGTTCAAGGTCAACTGTTTTTATAAAAAGAGCTGAGGACTGGCTGTTCAGAAGGAAGAGACTGAGTCTATTTTCTTCACTGCTACCCGCCCCCCAAGTGTAAAGAACACTGCCCACCACATAGTAGGCATTCCATCAGTGTGTGTTAAATGAGTGACTAAAAGAATTATTTTTGTTTGTATGTTCTTGGTGGAGAAGAGGTGACACGGCCAGAGTGACTGGTGCTGGTGGGAATTTTTGGACAGTGCAAGATCCAACTTGGAAATATGTTACAGGTCTTCTGGAGGAATTTTATTCCTTAAAGAAGAGGGAAAGAAACAATTTTTATTTGGCATCTGTTTGGTGCTAAGGACCTGTTCTATCTCATGGCAGCCCTGTGAGGTGGTTTTATGCCATAGATCAAATGTTTGTGTCCTTCAGAATGCCTATGATGAAGCCTAATCCCCAGTGTAATAGCATTTGGGGGGTGGGGCATTCTGGAAGGGACTAGGCTGTGAATGAGATGGCTGTCTATGAACCAGGAAGAGGATTCTCACCACAAATGCAATCTGCCAGTGCCTTTATCTTAGACTTGCAGCCTCCAGAACTGTAAAAACTAAATGTTGGTTACTTAAGTCACCTAGTTTATGTTATTTTGTTATAGCAGCCTGAACAAATTAAGACAATCTGTGTCCCATTTCACTTAGGGGAAACTGAGGCTCAGAGAGTTGAGAAGACCTGCTCCTGGCTGCATGGCTTGAGGCAGGGCTAGGGTCCCCAGCCTGATTTGGCATACTCTTTGTGCTCAGCTGAACTTCCTGAGGAGGTAGTGGCTTTTCCATCTCCAAAGGCACATCAGCAAAACTGGAACATCCATCCCTCAGGAAGGCCAAAGATGATACTCTCTCTTGGGTGTGCTATTCCTACCAAATTTATTATTAACCCTTCTGCCTGGTATTCCATACCTTGTAATTAGATCCCAAACTAGCATTGTCGTTTTCCTTCCTAAGGCCCTAGTGTTCTGATGAAAACTTTCAGTTCCTCTAGGGAAGTCACATTCTCATTTCCTAATCTTTGCAAGTGCTGATCAATCTAACAGAAACATTCCTTCCTTCACCCCATTTCATTTCTGCTCCAGCACTTCATTCTTCAGAATGTAACCCTGACCCTAGAATGTAACCTTCTGGAAGCTCTGGTATTTTTTCCTATATCACCAAGCAATTCTAAAATTCTAGGCCATCACTGACTGGATGTCCTATAAATTTAAGTCAAGTCTGACATTATCAACTTGGATATAGTATCAGAGCTATTTGAAAAATTCAACTGAGCTGAGCCCTAGCCGGCTCGGTGGATAGAGCATCGGCCTGGGGACTGAAGGGACTCAGGTTTGATTCTGGTCAAGGGTATATGCCTGGGTTGTGAGCTCGATCTCCAGTAGGGAGCATGCAAGAGGCAGCCAATTAATGATTCTTTTTCATCATTGATGGTTTTTTTCTCTCTCCCTTCCTCTCTGAAATCAATAAAAAATAAAATAATAAATTTAAAAAATCACCTGAGCCCTAGCCGGTTTGGCTCAGTGGATAGAGCATCAATGTGTGGCCTGCAGGATGCCAGGCTTGATTCTGGCCCAGGGCATGTACCTTGGTTGTAGACTCCTCCCTGACCTGGGCCCTGGTCAGGGTGCATGCAGGAGGCAACTAATTGATGTGTTTCTTTCACATCAATATTTCTCTCTGTCTTTCCCTCTCCCACTCTCTCTAAAAATCAATGGGAAAATATCCTTGGGAGAGGATTTAAAAAAAAAAAAAAAAAGTTCAATTGAGTGAATTTTAGTAATCTTGTTGGTTTTATTCGATGATTTGTGACTCAAATGGCATCTAATCTAGCAGTTAGAGCTCTGAAAAACTATGCAAGGCAAGAGATTTTAGAGAGAGGGGAACAGAAACAAGGAAGTTGTACAATGCAGAAAAAGCAGGTTGGTTATTACAAGGTTACTTTCCGAACAGGGGATGGCTAGTGCTGATCAGGCGATTCTTGATTAAGATTCCATTTCTGAGAGAGACGAAACTATTAACTTAAGTCTCAGTTTGGTGACATAATGCTTAGCATAAGCAACTCCATTTGGGGTGTATTGTCTTGTGTGTGTTTTTAAATATATTTATTGGTATTTACAGAGAGGGAGAGGGAATAGAGAGTTAGAAACATAGATGAGAGAGAAACATCGACCAGCTGCCTCCTGCACACTTCCCACTGGGGATGTGCCCACAACCAAAGGTACATGCCCTTGACAGGAATCGAACCTGGGACGCTTCAGTCTGCAGGCCAATCTATCCACTGAGCCAAACCGATTAGGGCTGTTGTCTTGTTTTTAACAGATCCCACAGGTTAAAGGCTCAGTCCCATAAGACTGTCCCCAATTTCAGACACCAGTTGAAAGTCCAGGCCACCCATATTTCTGATGGACTGGCTAAAAATCAGGGGTTGTCATGTCACCCTCCTCAGTCCAATAACTTGTTACAACAACTCATAAAACTCCAGGAAACATTAACTAAACTTATGTTTATTGGTTGTTGTTTTTTAATGTTTTTAATTGGTTTTTAGATAGAGAGGAAGGGAGAGGGAGAGATAGAAACATCAATGAGAGAGAAACATCCATTCTGCATGCCCCCTACTGGGGCTCAAGCCCTAAAGCCAGGCATGTGCCCTGACTCAGAATCAAACCAGTGATCTCTTAGTGCGTGGGATGACCAAGTGCAATTCATGAGCCACACCGGCCAGAAAATAATTGGTCTTATTCTTTTGTTTTTTAATGTATTTTTATTGATTTCAGAGAGGAAGGAAGAGAGAGATAGAAACATCAATGATGAGAGAGATTCATTGCTTAACTGCCTCCTCACCCTCCCTACTGGGGATCGAGTCTGAAACCCCAGAATGTGTCCTGACTGGGAATTGAACCATGACTTCCTGGTTCATAGGTCAACACTCAACCACTGGACCACACCTGCTGGTTTATTACAAAGGATATGCTAAAGAATACAGATAAACAGCCAGATGAAGAGGTACATAGGATGAGGTACAGAAGGATCCCAAACACAAGAGCTCTGTGTCTGTGGAACTGGAATGCTTCACCAATCAGCTCATTAACTCATATTTCAAGAGTTTTTGTAGAGCTTAATCTCCAACCCTGTAATCACTTGACCAACCTAACACTATAAAGTGGCCCTACTCTTACTCATCTCATTAGCATAAACTCTGGTGTGATCAAAAGAGACTTCTTATGCCCAGCAAGTGTGGCTCAGTGGTTGAATGTCAACCTATGAACCAGGTCATAGTTCAATTCCCAGTCAGGGCACATGCCTAGATTGTGGTCTCAATTCCCAGTGTGGGTCATGCATGAGGCAGTCGGTCAACAATTCTCTCTCATCATCGATGTTTCTATGTTTCTCTCCCTCTCCCTCTCTGAAATCAATTTTTTAAAAAAATTTTTAAAGAAAGAAACCCCATGCTTTACATTTGTCTCCCCCTCTAGACTGTGAGTTCCATGGAGAGACTGAGTTCAACAAATGTCTAGTGAATAAATGAAGTGAGTGATCAAATGTTGGCTCATTTCACTGCCCAGTTTAATTTTATATACATCATATACAGACACATCTTTTTTAAATTTTTTTTCTTTATTGATTTGAGATCGTGAGAGAAAGGGTAAAAGAAAATAAATTTTTTGTTGTTCCACTTTTTATGCATGTATTGATTGATTCTTGCATGTGCACTGACCAAGAATCAAACCAATTGAGCTACCTGGCCATGGCCCAGACACATCTTTTTTATTATTATTATTGATTTTTTACAGAGGGGAAGGGAGAGGAACAGAGAGTTAGAAACATTGATGGGAAAGAAACATCAATCAGTCCCCTTCTGCACACCTCCTACTGGAGATGTGCCCACAACCAAGGTACATGCCCTTGACCAGAATCAAACCTGGGACCCCTCAGTCCGCAGACTGACGCTCTATCCACTGGGCTAAACCAGTGAGGGCAAAGACACATCTTTTAATACCACCTCCTCCAGAGTGGCTTCCTCCCCTATCCACCTGGAGCTCTTTTCCAAACTTGAGCTGCACAGACTCTGTCACACCCCATAAACTTTGATTGGCAGCAGGAGTTTTTTCCAAGTCAAACTATTAAGGGCAGAAATAGAATATTGGGGACTAACTATAATTATAAGAAATGTTAATCATGCTCTATTAACCATGATGGTTCTGTTCTGATTAGCGAAAGCACATTCTCACCTGGTTGAGAGTTGCACGCCATGGGACATGAGAGCTAACATCAGAATACAGTCCATCCGCCTGTCCCAAGAATTGCCTATCGTTATGGAGAGACTTACAAGCTCGTGGCTGAAACAATCTAGTCCCAGAGATGCCTGCCCTCTGCGACCCCCACCAGTCCACATGACTTGTAACCTGTAATGATTATACTGTGCCTACTTTCCATGCCTGTAATCCCTACTTTCCTGTGTACTTTGTCCTTCTACCCAATAAAAGCAGCTGGCGTATGGGGAGAGGCAGAGCAGATTTTTGTGGATGACCTGCTGCTTTCCCATGCTGCTGGCTTTATTGGAATAAAGGCTCATATATGATTCAACCCTGACTCTGCTTAATTGGCTCAAGTAGTGACAGACAGCCCAAACTCCTCAGTTATCCAGTTACAAGACCCCACTTACCTCCTCAATTCTTAGACACAAGCCACCTGCTGCTTTAAGGGTATGTCTCTCCTTCTTTGAAATGTGAGCCAGGCTGGGCTGGTCTATGAGAAACTTGCCCGATATGGAAGTACAAAACCTCAGCTAACATCCACAGATCAGAAAGAGACCCCATGGGCTGTGGACAGGAATCAAAGAACAGCAGCCGAAACCAGCTTGGCTCAGTGGATAGAGCATAGGTCTGCAGACTGAAAGGTCCCAGGTTTGATTCCGATCAAGGGCATGTACATTAGTTGCAGGCACATCCCCGGGGATGGGGGGAGGGGCAGAAGGCAGCTGGTCAATGTTTCTCTCTCATCAATGTTTCTAGCTCTCTGTCCCTCTCCCTTCCTCTCTGTGAAAAAATCAGATATATAGATAGATAGATAGATAGATAGATAGATAGATAGATAGATAGATTTTTTTTTTTAAAGAAGTGCAGGACAGCAGTGGAGCCAGCCCTTTCACCGTAGCAGCCATTGAGGAGCAGGAGCCACAGCTTTGTGCTACCCAATGGCCTTGGGCCTCAACAAGGGTCACATGGTGACCAAAAACATGAGCAAGCTGAGGCATGCAGGCGCCTCACCAAACGCACCAAGTTGGTGCAGGGAAATGATCCAAGAGGTGTGTTTGTGACTTTGCCCCCATAATAGGCACGCTATGGAGCTGCTCAAGGTTAAGGACAAGAGGGCTTCAAAAAAGGGGACACATGCCCTACCAGCGAAGCTCAGTGGTTGAGCATCGACCTATGAACAGGAGATCAAGGTTTGATTCCCAGTCAGGGCACATGCCCTGGTTGCAGGCTCGATCCCCAGTATGGGGCGTGCAGGAGGCATCTGATCAATGGTTCTTTTTCATCATTAATGTTTCTTCTCTCTCTCCCTCTCCCTTTCTCTCAAATAAATTTTTGAAAGAAAGGAAGGAAAGAAGGAAGGAAGGAAGGAAGGAAGGAAGGAAGGAAGGAAGGAAGGAAGGAAGGGAGGGAGGGAGGGAGGGAGGGAGGGAGGGAGGGAGGGAGGGAGTGAGAAAGAAGGAGGGGAGGGAGGGAGAAGAGAGGATGGAGGGAAGGAGGAAGGGAAGGGAGGGGGAAGGGGAGGAGAGGGAGGGGTTTTTTAGGGAGGAAGGAGGGAATGCGAGAGTCGGAGGGAAGAGAATCTCGAGTGAGAGAAGTGAAGAAGACGATAAAGCACCAAAACGCTGAGAGAGAAGCCCGTCGCTCTAGCGACGCCTCCCCGGGAGACCTCACTCACCCACGCTCCCTCCCGCAAGTCACCCGAAACTCCTCCCTCCCCCTCCTCCCCTCCCTTCTTTCCATCCCCATTGCCCTTCGCCCTGTCCTCGCCAGGACAGCAGCAGCCAAGAAGGATTGAGCCCCATCCCCTCTGTGTGTAATAAAACCTGTACAGGAAAAAATAAAATAAAATGCAGGCAGCCTGTTTGGATGTCTCGCCAGGCTAGACCGCGCCACCCAGAGGTTTGAGGTGGTTTCAACACAGGTTTACAGAACAAATACCAAACTTTCCTTCCTCCTTGCCTTGGCACTGGCTAGCGTCTGGCCGCTAGAACTTCAGCCTGGCCCGCCACTCTTCCCCCACCTCGCCGACCTGTTACCTGTTCTTGATAGTGACGTCACGGTCCCCCAGATTTGCTCATTTTCCTCGCCTTGGGTCTTAGCCCCTCCTCGTCACTGCTGCCGTGGAGAGCCCGGGGAGGAGGGGAGGAGACACCTGCCTGCAGTAGTTGGCTCCTGGGTCAGCTGTTGTTTCAGCCCCAAAGGCTCCGCCGTTCCTGGGGTTGCAGATGGGCTGTGCCCCGCGTGTTGGAACAGGGAGACTTCTAGGAACTTGGTTATGCTTCTCTCATCTTTGGGGAAAAACCTGCCCAGTCCGCTAGGTGTCACCAAACATCTCAGAAAAGGGCTGTCCTCATACCTGCCTTCACCTCCTCTCTCTCCTTCTCGTGGCTGCTCCGCCTCCCACCGCTCTCCAAAAATGACCAGTCACAGAGCCTCCCTAACCCCTGAGCAAACCAACAGAGGCATCTTTGTCTTGGTCCAACCCTGACAGGCGTGGCCATTCCCTTCTCCCTGATTGAGCCAGGACTCTTCCTACCTGCCAGGCTGCTCCTGCTCCACCTCTTTCACAGGCTCTTCTTCTGCCTCACAGCTAACATCGTATTTCTTAAAAAAGAAAAACAAAGTCAGAGGACTCAGACTTTCCAATTTCAAGAATTAATATATATTGGGAGTAAAATCTTGGACATTTCTTTTTGTAATATTTTTATTGGTTTTTTTACAGAGGTTTTTTTTACATATGAGGTTTTTTTTGTTGTTGTTGTTTTTTAAAGGAGAGGGATAGAGAGCTAGAAACATCAATGAGAGAGAAATATCTACAGCTGCCTCCTGCCTACCCCACCCCTCCCACCGGGGATGTGCCCACAACCAATGTACATGCCCTTGACCAGAATCAAACCTGGGACCTTTCAGTCTGCAGACCGATGTTCTATTCACTGAGCCAAACCGGTTTCAGATGGACATTTCTTACAACAATATTTTTTTTTCTGATATATCTCCCTGATCAAGTGAAACAAAAGAAAACATGAAGAAGAAAACATGAGACTAGGGGAGAAATCAAGATGGCGGCAGAGGTAAACGCCTAACTTCAGCCTCACACAACAATTTCTTTTCTTTTTTTTAATATATTTTATTGATATTTTGCAGAGAGGAAAAAGGGAGAGAGATAGAGAGATAGAGAGATAGAAACATCAATGACAGAGAAACATCGACCAGCTGCCTCCTGCACACCCCCCACCGGGGATGTGCCTGCAACCAATGTACATGCCCTTGACCGGAATTGAACCTGGGACCCTTCAGTCTGCAGACCAACTCTCTACCACTGAGCCAAACCGGTTTCGGCTCACACAACAATTTCAAAAAAACACAACTAAAATACAAAATGGACATTATCCAGAATTATAGGAAAGTTGACTGACTGGAAATTCTACAACTAGAAGGAAAGAGAAAACCAGAAGGAAAATCAGATGAGCTGTAAAAGCCTAAGGTACAGAGACACGGTGTGCTCGGGGAGAGGACTGAGCCAGAGAGGAGGGGAGGCTGAGTGCCTGGCTGGTGTTCCCTAGCGGGAAGGAGATAAAAGCTTCAGACTGTGCCAACCCCCAGTTCCGACAGCACTGAACCCCAGTTTTGGGCGGGACCCTGGGGACCCAGGCTCATACGGAAGGAGTCTGGGCCAGGCTTATACAGAAGGAGTCTGAGCTATATAGCGGAAACTCAGGGAGGCGCGCACATTGCGCGCAGAGACTGTGCCGCTAGATTGCCCTAGCGGGAAGGAGACAAAAACTCCAGACTGCTCTGAACCCCACTTCCAATCCCACTTCCAACTGCACTGAACCCCAGTTCCGGGCTCATTAGGGGAGAGCCTAGACAGTTTGGTAGCAGGCGAAACTTGAGTGCACCTTTCTCTCAGAGGTGCTTGCAGCAGAGTACTGAAGGACCTTGAGGAACACTGAGGCTCAGGAACCTCATAGGGCGGGGCTGACAGAAGCCAAGGCTGTAGGCTCCACCCTGAAACTCCACCCCATCCAAGCTGAGCAGAGGCTTTTGCAATTTTTTAAATCTAGTAGAATAAGGTTGTCTCCTAGCATAGATACAGCTGATCCTCAGAGCCAATTGGCCTGGAGATCAGTTCCTCCTAGTGATACCAACAACAATCAAGACTTAACTACAACAAGGCTGTACACACAGTCCACAAAAGGGGGCACCAAGAGTGCCCACTAAATCATAAAGGACACCTTAGCACACAAAGCCACCCTACCAACTCAGGAAAGCAGCAAAAATGTCAAGACAAGGAAACAGATCACAAACGAAAGAAATGGAGGACAAAAGCGACTAGATATAGAGTTCAAAACTACGCTTATAAGGTTTTTCAAGAATTTCCTAGAAAAGGTCGATAAAATAAATGAGACCTATGAGGATATGAAAAGGACTCAACTAGAAATAAAAAGGGATCAACTAGAAATAAAGAATACATTGTCTGAAATAAAAAATATTATACAGAGACTTAAAAACAGAGTGGAAGATCACAAGAATCAAGTCAAAGATTTGGAACATAAAGAGCCAGAAGACACTCCTCTGCAGAAGCAAGAAGACAAGAGAATCCAAAAAGTTGAAGATAATGTAAGAAACCTCTGGGACAACTTCAAGCTAACAACATCAGAATTATGGGGGTCCCAAAAGAAGAAAGAGAGCAAGATATCAAAAACATACTGAAAGAAATAGTGACAGAAAACTTCTCCCACCTGGTGAAAGAATTAGACTTACAAGTCCAGGAAGTGCACAAAACCCCAAACAAAAGGTACCCAAAGAGGACCACACCAAGACACATCATAATTAAAATTCCAAGAGCAAAAGACAAAGAGAGAATATTAAAAGCAGCAAGAGAAAAGCAGGTATTTACCTATAAAGGAGCACCGATACGATTGTCAGCTGATTTCTCAACAGAACTATGCAGGCCAGACAGGAATGGCAAGAAATACTCAAGGTGATGAATAGCAAGAAAGTACAGCCAAAAATACTCTACCCAGCAAAGCTATCACTCAGAATCAAAGGCCAGATAAAGAGCTTCACTAATAATAATTTTAAAAAAGCTAAAGGAGTTCATCACTGCCAAAACAGAATTATATGAATTGCTAAAGGGGGTTCTCTATGAAGAGGAAGAAAAAAAGATAAAAATTATGAACAACAAATACGTAACCATCAACAAGTGAATCTAAAAACCAAGGGAATTAAAAAAATCTGATGAACAACATTAACTGGTGAATACAATCGAATCAGAGGTATGGAAGGGGAGTGAACTGACAATTCTCGGGGGAAAGGGCAGGGGGGTGTGCGGGAAGAGACTGAACATAAACTGTGCACCTATGGATGAGGACAATGGGGGATGGGAAAAGGGCAGAGGGTGGGGTGGGAACCTGGTGGAGGGGAGCAATGGAAGGAGGGGGAAATGAGGAACATTTGTAATAATATGAACAATAAAAATTTATTTTTTAAAAAAAGAGACTACATCAAACTAAAAAGTTTTGGCATAACAAAGGAAACCATCAACCAAATGAAGAGACAGCCAACCGACTGCCTTGGAGAACATATTTGCCAGTGGTACATCTGATAAGGGATTACTATCCACAATTTATAAAGAACTTATAAAACTCAATACAAAAAAAAAATCCAATTTTTAAAATGGGCAGAGGAACTAAATAGACACTTCTCCAAAGAGGACATACAGATGGCCAGTAGACATATGAAAAGTTGTGCAATGTCCCTAATCATCAGAGAGATGCAAATCAAAACCACAATGATATCACCCCACACCTGTCAAAGTGACTATTGTCAATAAATCAACAAATAACAAATGCTGTCAAGGACATGGAGAAAGGGGAACTCTATTGGTGGGAATGCAGATTGGTATAGCCACTGTGGAAAGCAATATAGAATTACCTCAGAAAATTAAAAATGGCCTGGCCAGCGTGGCTCAGTGGTTGAGCATCGACTTATGAACCAGGAGGTCACAGCTCAATTATCAGTCAGGGCACATGCAGGGGCTGTGGCTTGATCCTCAACAGAGGGGTTGCGGGAAGCAGCTGATCAATTATTCTCTGTCATCACTGATGTCTCTCTCTCTCTCTCTCTCTCTCTCTCTCTCTCTCTCTCTCTCTTCCTTTCTGAACTCAATACAAATATATTTTTAAATTATAGCTTAATTTGCTCTTTATGCAACAAATATTAGGTGCAATTCACATTAATCAATATTGACAACAAATGAATTTTGAGTTCTGAAAGTTTAACCCAGAAAAAAAAATTGATTGTGCTAAAATTTGTTATGGCTGAATACTGAGAGAGAGAAAAGGTATTTCAATAAACTTAAATGTGCAAAAGTTGACTCAGAAGAAATGACAATCACACAAAACATCACAGTGATAGAATCAATAGTTGGTAAAAATTGGACAAAGGAGCCTGCTTGATAAATCAAATATTTACTTCAAAAATCACATGGGGGGAAAAAACATTCCTCATAAATATTATTTCAATCAAGTAAAAATGAACTTTGAGAAAAATTGAGAATCCTTTAACTGCACGGAATAGAAAAGTGATCTAGAAATCGAATTGGCTAAGTGCAATTTATGATTCAAAAGTATTTTACAACAAAAATTTGCTGGATTTTTTTTTTCCATCATGTTTATAAAACTGGAATCAAAGTGTCCCCAGAATTAAACTGTCCTTTGTGTGGAAATGGCTGTATAAAAATGAAAAGGTTAAATATCCTGTGCATCTTCCTGGTGTTTGACTTTTCAAAGTATATTTTTATTGATTTCAGAAAGGAAGGGAGAGGAAGAGAGAGAGAGAAACATCAGTGATGAGAGAGAATCATTGATGGGCTGCCACCTGCACACCCATGGGATCGAGAACACAACCCGGGTAACCCCACCAGAAATCGAACTGTGACCTCCTGGTGTGCAGGTTGACACTCAACAGCTGAGCCACACCCACCAGGCTGGTGTTTGATTTTATCTCCTAGCCACTAGATGTCCCTATCTCCTAGGCAAGGCCCAGAACAAACTGGTTATGACCTCTTTCTGGGGGCCCTTGTACCTCTGCAGTTCCCACATCCTGGCTACCAGTCCAGGTTTCTCTGTTCCTCTAAAGTTGTATCTCATACCAAACTGTTCTTTCCTGAGAGACGACCTTTGGGAACAAGGACAAACCCAGAGATTTTGGCCCTCATGATGGCACCTCAGTCTTCCATGCTCAGGGATCGTCCTTCGCTAGTTCCTTGGCCCTCGCCACATCCTGATGTCACCCTTGTCCTGACTCAACACCCATGTCCCATCTCCAACCTTATCCATGGGGATCTGTGACCCCCCTCTCCTAGGCCCACCCAGAAATCAGGGGACAATGTCCATAAATTCATTTCAACTTCTAACTCACTAAATCCAAAATCACCTTGTAACTGTCAGGACTATAGAATGCCCAACACAAAAGCGGACTTTTAAAGGAGGGAGGCAAAGATCTCTTCTTTCAGGAAAAAAAAAAAAAGAAAAGAAAAGAAAAAGAAGAAAGAAAATGAGGGAGGGAGCTTGTGAGGAAAACAGAATGCATATTTATCTTTTTAAAATATGCTTTATTGGTTTTTTTTACAGAGAGAAAGGAAGAGGGATAGAGAGTTAGAAATATTGATGAAAGAAAAACATCGATCAGCTGCCTCCTGCACACCCCTTACTAGGATGTTCCAGCAACTAAGGTACATGCCCTTGACCAGAATTGAACCTGGGACCCTTCAATACGAAGGTAAAACACTCTATTCACTGAGCCAAACCAGCCAGGGCTATTTTTAACACCTGAGTTTTTAGAAATATGTTTTGGGGCTTTGCTTAACAGTTCCAGAATTTTCATAGATACAATGTAGGTAGTAAGAGAGAGGGAGAGAGATAGGAAAAGCATAAAGAGGCAAAGGAAGAGTAGGGACAGCAGCAGAGAAAGTATAGACGGAAATAAAATGTAGATGGGACAGAGTGTAGAAAGATGGACAGGAACAGGGAGCAAAAGATGTCAGTCATTGTTCCCCAAACCAGACAGAACTTCGAAGGTTGAGATTTAGACCTTAGAAGGTCCTGCAGCATCCCACCCTGGTCCCAGTCCTCCTGTTTCCAATTACCAGTCCCATTCTGAATTTATGATGTCACTCTCCTGTGACAGGGTCATTCCCTGCCTCACCCTTGCAAGGCCCATCCCTGCATTTTGGGGTGAAAATATGTCCTTTTGCTAAGTCTTGTCTTCTGTCAGTGACTGTCCCTACATATCCTCCCCAGCTGAGTGATCCCCCCACCCCACCTCCACCCTTCCCTTCCCTGTTAAAGTCTTGGGCCCACTATTCATTTGATCATTCATTCATCAAGCATTTATAAGCAGTTCCCATGTGCCAGGCCCCTGATCAACAATGCTGGTGAGACCTGACTTGGACCCTACATGTCCCCTAATCGCCCCCCTCCCCCATTCCCTGCAGCCATCAGTCTGGGAGGGTGGGGATGGGAGGAGTGTAGCAGTGATAACAGCCTGGGGAACATAAGGCAGTGTGAGCCTCAGAGAAGATCCTTAACCGGGCCAAAACAGACTAGGGCAGGGGACCAGCCTGAATCTTCCGTGTGACCCCACCCCCCACAGCCCCGCCCCAGCACTGAGTCAGCCTCAAAGACGACGTGTCCCATCATTTCTCCTTCAGGGATTTGGGGCAGCGCCTCTCCTCAGACCCAACCCCCTTAGCCTCTCCCTTATCTGGCCCCGCCCCGTCGCTGTCTAGGCCCCGCCCCAATCCCCGCCCCTCCCTATGTCATTCAGTGTAGGCTTCAAGCCCCACCTCCCGGAGGATAACCGCACACCAATCTCACGATCCCATTGGCTACAGAGTGTTACCTCATCGCCCTTCTTCAGTCGTCAATCTTCTTTATATAGTCCCGACAGTTGCCAAGGCTTGGTTTGAGGGACAGACGATAATGGACATATCAGGACGTCTCTTCATTGGGGGAAAGCCCGATTATGGGCGGGGCTTAGTGCCGAAAGCTTAGCTGCCTCAGGAGGGGGTTCCTCAGGGCCGCAGACTTCTCTCGGGAAAACGCCCCTCTTTCCTCGCTATTGGCCACGACAGGCGTAGATCAACAGGATTAAGCATTTCGATAGGCAAAAGCAACCATCCTTCACTACTTCCCTAATTTCAATTCGCTCCGCTCCTCAGAGGCGGCAACCTTCTGGCCTTTTTCCGGAATGGTCAAATCGCCCGTCACTCCTGGCCTGTGGGCGGAGCCATGGTAACTGGGGGCGGTGAATTGGCTGGCTGGGCTCTGGGGGCGGGGCAGCGGCTCCTGTCAGCGGGTGAAATGGCAGCGGCGAGCCGGCCGGGGCAGCGGTCCCGGGGGGCGACTGAGGGAGCCGGGCCAGGGCTGCTGGGCTGGCAGCTGCGGGGCTAACGGGACGGCACGGCTCGGCACGGCGATGGCGGCGCGCTCGGCGCAGGTAGGGAGGCGGCGTGGCCCGGGCCTCCCGGGCCCCTTCATAGGCAAGTGGCTTCTCGCTGCGGCCCGCCGGGGCCCGGCATGACCGGGAGTCGGGCTGCCTCGCCCCGGAACCCGCGCTGGGAACCCTCTGCACTCCCAGCACGCACCCTGGTGGTCAGTCTCCTGCCGGACCTCCACCCACTCCCGTTCCCGACGCTACCCGACTTCTCGGGGCCCTTTCTCGGACCCTTTCGGGCGCCTCCCACCCCACCCACCCCTCCCAGGGAGCGCCCCTCCGGCCCGTGACCCCCGCCCACCCTCCTCACTGACCTTCAGGACCCCTCCTAGGACCTTCCAGGACCTCCCCAGCCCCGATCCCACAAACGCGCCCAGGACACCACCCACCCCTCTGTCCCCTTAGGATGCTCCATCTGCAGACCCCTTACCACCCTGTCCCTCCTCTCACTTCCCATCTAATCTCTGGGCCTAGACCTACCCCCATCCTCGGGGATACCAGCCTCAGAGTCCTCCCTGCCCTTCCCTTCTGACCCCGCAGGACCCTTGCCTAGCCTCTGTAAATTAGGGTTCCTGTCCGCAGGCCTCACCTCAGCCTGCTGGCCCATCCCCTCCTCTCAGCACTCCTGGGGGGCCTCTGGGCACACTCCAGTAGTCCCACACATACCCCTGATCTTGACTCATCTTTTCCCTGTTTCCTGGAAGTCCACCCTCACCTGGTGCTCAGCACTACTCTCCAATTGTTCTGAGAGCCCAGCATAGCACACACATACTGCCAACAGTTCTTACTGAGAATACCCATGAAACCCCTCCCACCCACCCACCCACCACCCCACCCCCACCCCCGCCGCAAAAAAAAAACAAAAAAAAACATTCAGGAGCCCTTGACATGCACATACTCACAATCAGATACTTGGATGCCCAACGTACACAGAGAAACTCAGACCTCCAACACAGACCAGGCAATGGTACCACACACACACACACACACACACACACACACGGCTCTTCCACACCCCTTCCTGGATCTTACCTTCTCAGGTCCTCCTGACGTCCCTAGTGCTCCCATCTCTGGCAGAGACTCAGATGTGTGAGCTGACTGCCCTGCTCCAGGCAGCCAGTCTGTCCATCCGCACCAACCTACCTGAGCCAGCACCCCCACTGGAACCTGGAGGTGATGGGTGACCCAGAATCTCCCAACACCTGCTGCAGGCTTCTTCCCCTTTATCTCTCTCTCCCCACTTTGCCCTTCTCCCAAGGGAAGGACACTCTCTCTCCTCCACCCGTCCCCCTAAAAGAACCGCTGCTTCGCCCCTGATTTATGCCAGTTCACACTGCTCCTGGCCCTGGCCCTGAAGCCTGACCAGACTGGTAGGACCAGCATGCTGACCCCATCACTCCCACCTACTGGTCTCAGATGGCAGGGCCAGTGCTGCTGCCCAGGGGCAGCCCAGTCCCTGTGAGTTCTTTCACCCACAACCAGTATGCCATGCCAGAGAAACCGCTTCCTCCTCTCCTGGCATGTGGGACCCCGTGTGTCTGGGTTTGGCCGTCAGAAGCAGGCAGCTCTTTGTTAAGGAATATTTTCAGAAGGGGAAACGGGCCGTTTTTTCCCCTCAGCTAGGCTGCGATGGAGCTAGAAGCCCCTGTGCCGGTGTCTTTCTGGGTTGTGTTGTCTCTTCCTGTGTGTTCTGCCACCCCACCACCCTCGCCCTTGGGTCCAACCTGTGGGTTCCCCCGAGCTTCTGCGGTTAACTGCTGGTGGTTTGAAAAAACTGCAGGTGGCTTGGCCCTGGCACAAGAATGAGGTGAGACGGAGAAGAGAGGCGATTACAGAACTGGCAAGCTGGCATGGCCAGACTGCAGGGAGTAAGGAGGAGCCCCGGGCCTCGCCCCGTGCAGATTTCCAGATCAGTCCAGCCCTAGCTTTGCCCATCCAGGCTCCTTCAAGCCACATAAGCATTCCTCGGCAATCCCACCTGAACAGGACCAGGCTTCTCTGTGGATGTTCACCGGTGTATTCTGGATGGCCTAGAGAAAAAGCACATCTTGGCCTAGGACCTCAACTTCTCCATCTGGAAAATGGGGGGTAAATTCTTAGAACAGTAGTTTGTACTGCAGGGAGCCAGGGAGGTTAGGATGTGGCTTTCACTGTCCCTGGGCACGGGGTGGAAGGAGTCAGTGGAGTTCAGGAGGGCAGCCACGCTTTCACGGACGCTAGCAGAAGCACTAGCCACCCTGGTCCCCTGGCTGTAATTAGTTGATGCCTCACTGTATAATGAATATCTCTGTGGCCATGCTGCCCTCAGGAAGCCAGCTTGAATCAGGGCTGAGGAATAGTCCATTGTGTTGGGGGACAGAGAGCAGTAGGAGGCCTGCTTGCTGGCAATGTCCACACATACACACACACACACATACACACACACACACACACACACCACATGGACCCCTGATGCTGGGTAGGAAGAGGTTTGCTCTGCTCACTTGCTGAAGGGAGAAAGTGAATGAGAAGATGCTGAAGGTCATGAGGTACACAAGAAATGAACCCCTCAGGCTCCCAGGGTGGGTCCTTGTGTGGAGGCAGTGGGGGCGGAAGACTCCCTAGGAGAGACTGTGAACTCCTTAGGAAAACACAAGAAGGCTCCCTAGGAGGGCTTGTGGACAGTATCAACGCACTTTTAGCCTAGACTGGAATACAGGGCTGTGTTTTTGTGTATGTGCTTTGATGGTTACAGGGGCCGAGGGGGAACATGATCTCAACTTCCTTGTGCAGAATATAGATACGGATCATTCTGGGGGAACCCCCATCCTGGAAACTGAGTCAGATATTGGGGTCTGAAGGAATGTCAAAGGTGGTCCCTGCTCTGCATCTAAAGACCCTCTCTACATCTCAAGACAAGAGGTAGAACCATGCTGAAACCAGTTTGGCTCAGTGGATAGAGCATCGGCCTGTGGACTGAGAGGTCCCAGGTTCGATTCTGGTTAAGGCCATGTATTATATCTTGGTTGCAGACACATCCCCAGTAGGGGGTGTGCAGGAGGCAGCTGATTGATGTTTCTCATTGATGTTTCTAGCTCTAGCTCTATCCCTCTCCCTTCTTCTCTGTAAAAAAAAATCAATAAAATATATTGCACCACTAGTGCACACTGATCAGGCCCATGCCATTTCCTAGGCCCTGTGCCAAGTGCCATTTACATAGTATCTCATTTAATCCTCCAGACAACCTGGGATTCTGGCACTATGCCCTTAACATCCTGCTGTCTCCTGTGTAGAAACTTGAGACAGAATTGTGTACAGTGTGCTGTTGGGGGAGAGCAGAAAAGGGCCCTGAGCATTTCTGGGGTGTTAGAGAAGGTGGAGCAGGTATGATGTATGGAGCATTGTAGGCAGCCAGAGTGCTTGAACAGAGGCCCAGGAAGCAGGAGCAAGCAGGATGCATTCAGGGAAGCGTGCCTCGTTTGGTGGGCCTCATCCTAAAAGCCTTCATGTTTCAAAGGTGATCCATGAGACACACACGATGGAAACTCCGTGGTCAGAGCAATCCATAGTTGGAAGAATCGGAAAGGCAGCAAAACCCACCTGCCTGGGGGAGTCCACGGTACACCTGCTTTAGAAGCCAAACGGAGACCGTGGAAGGAAGGAGGTTTAGCTAGGAGGACTAACCCCCCAGAGCCAGGGAGAGATTGACCCCTGGGAAGATTTCCAAGGCCCTGTTGGCATGACTCACTACACTTTTCCTCCAGTTTACGGTGAACCACATATGTCTGTGAGATTGTTCCATCTGTGTCTGTCTCGCATTCCAGCCCATGAGTCCCACAACTGAGTTCCAGGCGATTCTAGGGCATATAGCAGATACTCAGTAAGTGCCTGGTTGGTTTAGAGCTGTCAGTCTTCTCTACTCACTTGCTTTTGAATTCCAGCTATTGTCCATGTTACCTTGGGGGGCGGGGGGTGGGGGTAGGGGTGGCTTCTGGCCCATCAATTGCCTACTCCCTGCCAAGGAAAAGGACCTGAGACACCAGGACATTTCCCCAGAGTTAGAGCCATGGGGGTCTGCTGGACAAATGGAGTCAGCCGGCATCTTTCAAGGGTTCAGATTCAGAAATGATTCTGTGTCCTCATAATCATAAGAGGTGGAAGAGCCAGGGGGAGAGGAGAAGGGAGCCAAAATTAAAGGACACTTGAGGCCTTTATTCCTGCCTCTGAAAATACCAAGCTCTGAACGATGGTGCATACACACTCAGTAGCTTTCCCTGTTTTTTTGTTTTGTTTTTTAAATATATTTTATTGATTTTTTTACAGAAAGGAAGAGAGAGGGATAGAGAGTTAGAAACATCAATGATGAAAGAGAATCATCGATCAGCTGCCTCTTGCACACCCCCTACTGGGGATGTGCCCGAAACCAAGGTACATGCCCTTGACCGGAATCGAACCCAGGACCCTTCAGTCCACAGGCTGACGCTCTATCCACTGAGCTAAACCGGTTTCGGCAGCTTTCCCTGTTAAAAAGTAATGATTGTGGCCCTGGCTGGTTTGGTTCAGTGGATAGAGGATCGACCTGCTGACTGAAGGGTCCCAGGTTCAATTCCAGTCAAGGGCTTTTAATCTCCACCCCAAGTAGGGGGAGTGCAAGAGGCAGCCGATCTATGATTCTCTCTCATCACTGCTCATGTGCTCGCTCTCTCTCTCTCCCCCTGAAATCAATAAAAATAAATAAATAAATGTTGAATCTTCTTTTTTTTTTTTTTTTTTTTTTTTTTTTTTAAGGTCCTGGGTTCAATTCAAGTCAAGGACATGTATTTTGGTTGCAGGTTCCTTCCTGGCCAGGGCCCTGGTTGGGGCATATGCAGGAGGCAACCAGTTGATGTGTTTCTTTCACATTGATGTTTCTCTCTGTTTTTCCCTTCTTTCTTCCACTCTCCCTAAAAATCAATGGAAAAATATCCTTGAGTGAGGATTAACAAAATTAGTAATCGTATATAATAAAACGGCAGCCACCATAAGCATAATCACCAAAATGACCAGAGACCAGAACCACCATGGCCCCTCACTAAGCTGGCCCCACCCCCAAGCAAGTGGTTAGGGGCAATCAGGCAGGCAGACCAGCCGTTAGGGGTGATGAGGCAGGCAGGCAAGTGGTTAGGGGTGATCAGGTAGGCAGGTCAGCAGTTAGGGGCAATCAGGTAGGTAGAGGGCCCTCAAAGGGTTGGCCCCTCTCCCCAGCAAAGAAAGAGGGAAGCCTACTAGTAGTGGCAACTCTGTGGCAGTTGTGCGGCCGACCAGCAATCGCCTCACAAAGGGAGGCCCAGGCCAGCCAAGCCATCACACCCCACTCCTGTCACCTGCAGAGGGAGGCCATCGGTGGCAGGGGAGTGGGGAACAGCACTGCACAGATGGCAAGCAAGTGGCAGTGGCAGGGGTGGGGCCAGCTGCCTGCAACCAGGGGAAGGAAAGCTCTGATAGGCCCTGATCATAGGCCAGGCCTAAGGACCCTACCCGAGGGGTCCCAGATTGTGAGAGGGTGCAGGCCAGACTGAGGGACCACCCACCCAGAGTGCACGAATTTTCGTGTACCATCCTCTAGTAATATTAATAATTATTGCAGTTCACTGAGTGCCCACTACACTCAACATGTATATTATTTCTAAAGTAAAAGAACTCAGAGAGATTGGCAGCACAAAAGATCAATGTAGGACAAAGGCTCAGGAGTCAGAAATCCAAGTTTGAATTTTTCTTCCCCTACAGCCTAGTTAAGTGATCCTTTGAGTGACCTTCTGCCCAAGATGGCACATCTCATGTGTTGGACCTGTCCTTTACTTTTCTGTCTACACTGGTATATGGTCACTTTTTTATCTTTAAAATAGACTTAATTTTTTAGAACAGTTTAAGATTTACAGAAAAAGTCAGACAATAGTCCAGAGAGTTCCTAAAGACTCCACACCCAGTTTCCCGTATTAGCAACATCCCTGGTTAGTCTGGTACCTTTGTTATAATTAATGGGCCATTATTGATTCATTATCATTAACTATAGCCCACACTTTATTCAGCTCTCCTTAGTTTTTTCCCTAATATCCTTTTTCTTTTCCAGGATTCCATCCTGGATCCCACAACATTTCATCATCATATCTTAGGCTTCTCCTGGCTGGAACAGTTTCTCAGACTTCCCTTGTTTTTTATGACCTTGACAATTTTGAGGAGGACTAGTCAGGAATTTTCTAAAATGTTCCCTAATCAGGATTTGCCACCAAATTTTCTCATAGTTAAATTGGGTGATGGGGGGAGGGGGGGAACACGAGGTCAACTGCCCTTCTCATCTCATCTTATCAAGGGTACATATTCTTAACATGACTTATTACTGTTGATGTTGACCTTGATCCCCTGCCTGAGCAGCACAGATATTTTTATCTTCATTTATTCAGCAGACCTTTATTGAGCACCTAACTAAATGTCAGTTGCTGCATTATGAGCTTGGAGTAGAAAATTAAGAAAACAGACCCTTATACTCAGAATGTTCATGACCCAGTAGTGCAGGCAGGCCTATATAGAAGTAATTGCCATAAAATATGTCTTGGGCTGGGGTTTAGGGAGTAGGTATTTTCAGGGAGAGAAAATAGAGAAATGAGCCAGGACACTAGAGGCGAGGTGTTGGCAGGAAATATTTCATAGGGGGGGAAAAACCTCAAACCAAGTCTTGGAGAATGCCTTTCCAGTCAAAGGGAACACCATGTGCAAAGACAGGCAGGAAGAAGTAGGTGCTCCTTGTGGCTAAGTGTGGAGGGACTGCGAGATGGGAGGAGGTGAGGTTAGCAGGCTGTGTGCACCATGCAGAAATGTTGGGATTCCAAGTCATAGAGGGAGTACCTAACGGGTTTAGACCAAGCACCAGGAGGGTGGTACCAGGCCTTGCCTGAGCCAATGGATGGCAGCATCAGGGACCCAGGTAGGCCCACCTGCAGCAGAAGGAGGGGCTAGCTTTAGTCAGGAGAGAGTTGGCTTGGAGCAGCATCTTCACACTGCATGTCAGGAGGATTTTCCTAAAATGCAAGCCCACTCAGGCCCTGTGGGGTTCTGGCCCCTGCCTAGTCCCTTCTTGAGTTGCGCCCACCCCTCCCCAACTGCTTCTGCACCAGGTCCCTCTGCCAGCCCACCCCATCCCTTACCTGGGGTATAATTCACATATCATAAAATTCACCCTTTTAAAATTAACAATTCAGTGGATTTTAGTATATTCACAAAGTTGTACAACCTCCACCACTAATTCTAGAACACTTCATTACCCCCCAAAAATCCCATAAACAGTTGCTCTCCCACACCATTCCTCCCACCCCCAGGCTCTAGTTCCTGGCAACCACTAGTTAACTTTCTATCTCTAAGGGTTTACCTATTTTGGACATTTCATATAAATGGAATCCTATCACTTGTGGTCTTTTGTGTCTGACTTCTTTCACTCTGCATCATGTCTTCGGTGTTCATATGTACCCAAACTTCCTTTTTTTAATTATTCCATTATATGGATGGACCACACTTTACATATCCATTCATCTGCCAATGGACACGTGGGTTATTTTCACTTATTGGCTATTGTGAATAATGCTGCTTGAACAGTCATGGACAAGTTTACATGTGGATGTGTGTCTTCCATTCTCTTGGGTAGACACCTAAGAGTAGAATTGCTGGGTCATGTGGTAATTCTTGTTAAACTTTTTGAGGAACTGCCAGACTGTTTTCCACTCTACCTTGTCTTTTTTTTTCTACCTTATCTTTTATTCCAAGCATTTGTCTCCATATGTAGTAGGAAGTTTGAGTGACCCTGTGTGCTCTGGGTGGGAAGGGGCTGTGTCTCTTTGCCCACCGGCCTTCAGTCCTCAGCATAGTACCTAGCACCTGGTAGACATTCAGTAAATATTGGTGGGTGAGCAGGTTGGTTCAATTCCTTAAATATTTATCAACTCCTAGGTTGTACCAGGTCCAGCAGGGGATATTGCAGTAGCAGGGACTCAGACAATGGCGATTCCTGCCCTGGCCAGCGGTCTGATGGAGATGTTCAGGAGTCATTTGGCAATCTGGCAGGTGCTCAGGAGAAAAGAAAACCTGAGAATGGAGGTGTCACAATCACATATATTCAGCCATTTAAGCCGAAAGAGTGAGATCACCAACAGATTGAAGGGACAAGGGCCCAGCAGAGCCTATGGAGGAAGAGGCACCATGTGGGAAGCTAAAACCCCCTGGGCAAAGAAGCAGGAGACCCAGGAGCCCAGCCTCTTGGAAACTAGATGGGAGAGAACTTCAAGGAGGAAGAGGCATGACCGACAGTGTCCAAAATTCCCTAAGAGGGAGAGGGAAAAGGAGGTGGGAGATGTCCAACATCTGGACTATTCTATCCCTATGCTCCCTGCCCAGCTCACCAGCAGAATCTTCTTCCCACTCCTCTTGCTTGGCTCAGCTTCCTAAGCCATAGACCACCCCATGGGAGCAAGGTGAATGATGGTGCCAGCAGGAGCAGGGTTAGGTGGCTCATTGCCCACTCTGCAGGAGCCAGGATCCCCCTTCAGGTGGCTGAGTTAGAGTAGGGGCAAATGGCATTGAAGTTGGAACCCCAGACCTAGAGGGAGCCTGTGTGTGGATTTTAGAGGTATGGCCTCTTGGACCTCTCTGCATCTCTGAGCCCATTCAGCAAGGGAGAAATGGCTGCATTCCCTGTGGAGTTGTATTCTCGTCACCTCGTTCCACTCTATGCCTAGAAGAGCGCCTGGCCCTCAGTAAGTGCCAGGAAAGGAATGGTTGAGCCAGTAAGAGTCATGGCACTCTGGGGCTAGAGGGGGCGTTGCTCACAAAGCTAGGACGGCAGCAAGCCAGTGTCCATCCCAAGCTACTCAGTTCCAAGGGTGCAAGGTCTTGTCAGTGCAGAAAACATGCATGCCTGTGTGTGTGCAAGAGTGTGCATGGGTATGAGATAGTGTGTGCATGTGAAAGTGAATGAGTATGAGTGTGTGTTTACCTGTATATCAAGTGTGAGTTATGTATAAGTATGAGATTGTGTGTGAGTGTGTATATCTGCCTGTATGACTGTGTGAATGTTCATTCATCAGGAGATGGCTTCCAGGGCAAAGCAGTGTTTACAGTCTTGGGATGAGTCAAAAGAAAGCTCTTGAGGGATCATTAGTTTCTACCTTCAGGCTGCAAATTTCAGCCCAAATTGAGTCAACTTTATTTTCTGAATGAAATACACATTACTATATGATAAATTGCTGAACACCCTCTCCTAGTGGATGGTTCCTGGTATAGTTTTTATTTTTAACAGAAACTCAGACCTGAATCATTTTATCAGGCTCTTTAGGGGAGAGGGTGGGCCCAGCAAGGAAGAGGCATGACTGAGAGAGTGTCCCAGGTCATGATCCTCGCTTCACGTGATCTCTTTCTCTGAGGCCTCCACTGCTCCCCAAATCCAGGTGTGTTTTTGAGGCTCCTTCCTAACTCCCAACTCTGAAGCTGGGAAACTCATGCAGCCTTCCCAGCTCCTCCCTGCCCAGAGAGATCTTTCTAGGTCAGCACTTCTTGTCCACAGACTTTGACTCTGCAGGAGGCCCTGGTGCAGCCCCCATGGTTCCTCTGTCAGGAATGATTAACCCCTGGCTAGGTGGTGCATGTGGCTTGATCTTTGGAGCAGGTGGTCCCTGGCCAGCCGGTTCTGCCAGGACCTAGAGTTCATACCACTCGCCAAAAGCCAGAGCCCTTAGTACCCAACAGACTAGGGGAGCTCTCAGAAACCAGAGACAGAACCAGTGGCCCTGGGGAGGGAGGGTTCTGACCCCCCCATATCGAGGTGAAAGAAGAATAGTACCCCCATGACAGGGCAGCATGAGGGAAGGCAGCCAGAATCAAGTGCATGGCCAGGATCAAGTCCAGCCAACCCCTGAGCCCTTGGGTGTTGGCTGGGGGCTAAGCTTAGGCTGCAGGGAGGTGCCAGTGCCCTGAGGTGGCCAGGCAGATGCAAGGGGTCTGCTTTCTTCCTGTTACTATCCCATGCTGCCTAGGGGACCAGTTCCCACCTCTCCAGAGACCAGACAAGGGCTCCTATACAGGCTGAGCTGTCAGAGCCGGGTCAGGTGGGGTCCAAGAGCACATAGAGGACTCCTGGTACAGAGCATGCAGGAGAATGGGTGGGCATGAAGGGACTGCCCACAGTGGCAGTAGGGAGCAGGATTTTCTTCCTGCCACCATGATCCTGGGGATCACTATCTTCTTAGACCCTTTGAGCTAACCTGGGCTCACCAGAAGCAGAATGAGTGAGTAGAAGGAACACCACCCCCAGCTCCTAGCAGCCTTCCCTTTCCTAGCCATTTCTGATGACTAGAACCTCCTACAGATGTGATGCCAACCCCACAGATATCCCACAACAGGCACATCAAAAACACGGAGCCCTGGTTCCCAGCTAGCCCTCAACCTTGGCCCCAGGATGGATAATAATTGCAGATGTTTATGGAATGATCACTAAGTATCAGGCACTGTTCTCACACACCACATGCAGTAGCATACTCAGTTCTCACAGTCACCCTCTGAGGTCTATGAGGCTCAGAGAAGCCTACACAGTTGGTTAAGAGAAGCCATGCTTTAGGTACAGGTCTATCTGAGTCTGGAGCTGGAGCTTCGGGTATGGTGCTGAGCTGCCTCTTATGATACTGGCAGAAGGTGAGAGGTCAGTGTTTTTGAGCACCCCAGGAGGGGAATCCCCAGGAAAAATAGGAGAGATGACCTGCATGGCACATGGCAAGCCAAGATCAGGATACCCATCAGAACTTACGGCTCTCACTCTGTATCCACCAGGGCACAGACTCCCAACACTTTGATGCATCCCTGGCTTCCCAGCCCAAGTGTAGTCAATTGGCAATTCTGGCAATTGGCAGCACCAGACAATTAGCAGGAGAGAATAATTGCTTCTGGCTGTGCTAGCAGCCCACTCTGGTTCATGAGACAGGGAAGTTCAGAGGCTGAAGTAGGCCTCCCAGGGCAGACCACAGCAGGAGACAAGGACCAAGGCTGTCAGAAAGGGCCACCAAAGTAGGGGCTCCTGCACCTCAAGGTCCCAGCAGGGGTCTTGAGTGACGGAAGTGTTGGCCTCAGGCTCTGCTGAAGACTCCAGGGTGTGGAGATGAGCCTTGGCCTTCATGCCCATGGACAACAGGACACCTTGGGTTCTGCTGTGGTCCTGTTGTATCTGTCCAGGCATCTGAAGTACACAGGCAAGGGTCCTGGTAGTCAGAATCTGGAATAGAAGGTGCTGGCATGGCCATCAGCTGAGTTGGGGTGCATGGGGATGAGGGGTTCACCAAGTGTACAGAGCAGAAGTGGGAGCCCAGAGTGAGAAAATGTGCACAGGTGAACAGCAGGCTCAGCTGGCCCAGAACTGGCAGAATGAGGTGGGGACCCAACCCAGTGCTGACCATATGTGTCTCTGGTCCCCAGACAGAGCTGTGACGTGGCCCTGCTTGCAGTTGATGAGCCTGCCCACCATGGCAAGCCCCACTCTGAGCCCTGACTCCTCATCCCAGGAGGCCCTGTCAGCCCCCACGTGCTCCCCCACCTCTGACTCTGAGAACCTCAGCCCCAATGAGCTGGAGCTGCTGGCCAAGCTGGAGGAGCAGAACCGGTGAGTTGGGGCTTTGGGTAGGAGGAGGGTGTGCAAGGGTACAGCTTGGGCCCCAAACAGAAGCTCCTGCTGCTCCCTCACATTCATGTCTGAGCCTGGCCCTGGGCAAAGTAATAGCTCCCACCAGAGGCAGTGTCATCTTCCTAACCCTGAGTGAACCTAGTTCCCCATTCAGATGAGGAGACCAAGGTTTCTAGAGGCAGAGTGAATCTGAGAACCTGTCTACTTTTCTCAAGCCATTGTTAGACAGAAGAGTAAAGCCTCTGACTCTGGAGTCAGGCCTTTCCACGTTTTTTTCTGGCCCTCCCCTTGTTTTAAAATGTTGGTTTATTCCCTACTAATTGGAAAGAATATATGCACCCCTATGTTCATTGCATGGTTATTTACAATAGCAAGATATGGAAGCAACTCAAGTTCCCATCAATAGATGAGTGGATAAAAAAGCTGTGATACAGCCGGTTTGGCTCAGTGGATAGACCATCGGCCTGCGGACTGAAGGGTCCCGGGTTCAATTCCGGTCAAGGGCACATAGCCAGGTTGTGGGCTCGATCCCCAATAGGGCGCGTGCAGGAGGCAGTTGGTCAATGATTCTCTCTCATTGATGTTTCTATCTCTCTCTCCCTCTCTGTTCCTCTCTGAAATCAATGAAAATACATATATATGTACAAGCTGTGATACATATATACAATGGACTATTACTCAGCCATAAAAAAAATGAAACCTTACCATTTTTTATAGCATGGATGGACCTAGAGGTTATTATGCTAAGTGAAATTAAAGTCAATCAGAAAAAGACAAATACTGTATGATTTCACTTTATATATGGAATCTGAAGAATAATGTAAACAAACAAAACAGAAACAGACTCATAGATACAGAGAACAGACTGATGGTTGCCACAGGGAGGGGAATGGGGACTGAGTGAAAAAGGTAAAGTGTTTGAGAAGCACAGATTGATCATTACAAAATAGTCATGGGGATGTAAAGTTTAGCTTAAGGATTTGGGTCAATACTATTGTAATAACTATGTATGGTACCAGGTAGGTACTAGGAATATTGGCGGGAACACTTACTTTAAAAAAAAAAAACAAAATAAAACCCTGCCAAAACTGGTTTGGCTCAGTGGATGGAGTGTCGGCCTGCGGACTGAAAGGTCCCAGGTTCGATGATTCCGGTCGAGGGCATGTACCTTGGTTGCGGGCACATCCCCAGTAGTGGGTGTGCAGGAGGCAGCTGATCGATGTTTCTCTCTCATTGAAGTTTCTATCCCTCTCTCTTCCTCTCTGTAAAAAATCAATAAAATATATATTAAAAATAACTATTGGGGGGGGGGGGGGATAAGGACACACATGTAACACCTTAATCCAGTGTTTCCCAAACTTTTGACATATGTATACCCCTTCTATAATTTTCATAATGCTGAGTACCCCTCATACTCATGAGAATGTAGAATTAGGTGCAGCTAAGCACTGTGCAGTGCATATCCCCACCAAACTCTGGTGCAACGCATACCCCCAACAAACTCTTCCCTACCCCTGGGGGTATGCGTACCACACTTTGGGAAACACTGCAAGAAAACAATAAACAAATAAAGTCATTTTTATTTTTTTAATATATTTTACTGATTTTTCACAGAGAGGAAAGGAGAGGGATAGAGAGCTAGAAACATCTACCAGCTGCCCCCTCCTGCACACCCCCTACCGGGGATGTGCCCACAACCAATGTACATGCCCTTGACAGGAATCGAACCTGGGACCTTTCAGTCCACAGATCAATGCTCTATCTATCCACTTAGCCAAACCGGTTTCAGCCTAAACTCATTTTTAAATATGTTTTTATTGATTTTTAGAGAGAGAGGAAGGGAGAGGAATAGAGAGATAGAAACATCAATGAGAGAGGAACATCTTCGATTGGCTGTCTCCTACATGGCCCTTACCGGGGACTAAGCCGGCACCTGGGTATGTGCTCTGACCAGGAATCTAACCAGTAACCTCTCGGTTCTTAGGTCACTTTTCAACTGCTGAGCCACACCAGCCATACACTTTCTAAAGTATATGATTGTCTCACCACTATGCTGTACACCTGAAATTAATGTAAAATAACGCTGAATGTAAGCTGTAATTGAAAAAATAAAGAAAGTTTAAAAAGGGAATCCTATTGATGCTTAGCAAACAAGTACTCCTTGAAGCCCTTTAAATCTGCTTTCCTCCTTTAGCATGTAAGTACTTTCAATTTTCCATAGAGTTGTAGAAGAAGAATTAGATTCATGAATATGAGTATTTATTAAATGAAAGATGATTAAAAATAGTAGCACTTTCTCGGTGTGTGCTTAGTGAACTTTTCTAGCTGGAACAGAGGCAACAATTGAACTACTTTTAAATAATGGTTTTTGAGCTTTTGAAGTGAGCCTGTTATATTACTTCTTATTTTAAGATTTTTTTTATTGATTTTTAGAGAGAGAAACATCAATATGATAGTAAAACATCAATCAGCTGCCTTTTGCACGTCCCCTCCCTGGGATCAAGCCCACAACCTGCCTTGATCGAGAACCAAGCCAGCAACCTTTCGGTTCACAGGACAAACACCCAACCAACTGAGCCACATTGGCCAGGGCTGACCTCTCCTTTTTCATAAACAATGTCTTCTTTGTTGTTGCTGTTAATCCTTACCAGAGGATATTTCTTCCATTGATTTTTAGAGAGTATGGGAGGGAGGGAGGAAGAGAGGGAGTGAGAAAGGGAGGGAGGGAGAGAGAGACATTGATGGGAGAGAAACATATCAATTGCTTGCCTCCTGCATGTGCCCCGACTGGCCCAGGGATCAAACCTATAACCCAAGTATGTGCCCTTGACTGGGAATTGAACGCAAGACCCTTTAGTTCCCAGAATAACACTATAACCACTGATCCACATCAGCCAGGGCAACAATGTTTTATAACAAGATAAGTTTGTAATAAAAGTTACTGTATTAATTTGTGATTGAAATTTTAATCAGTTATATTTTCTTGTTTTTAAAACATGCGCCTTTTTTCCAGAAATATAGCTTTGAATTTAAAAATATTTTTTTTCAAATATTAAAAAATAAAATAAAATGTAGATTTATTACCATTCAGCTAACAAAGCCAACAGATCAGGAGAGGACTGCCACTAAGGAGACAGCAGCAGGAGGCAGGGCCACCAGGCAGGGCCACTCGGGGAGGCTTCAGGGTCAGGCAGGAGGCAGAGGGAGCCAGAGGGAAATGTAGGCAAGTACTTCTGTTGTGGTTTCTGAAAGGAGTGGGCAAGGCAGGGCGAGAAGGCCTGGGTTGGGCTGTTTGAATAGTTTCAGCCTGCCCCGGGGTACAGGGGTGGCCTGTGGTGATCAGGACACATAGAAGCCCTCAGTGTGAGAGCCTAGTAATGGAGAGGAGGGGGGGTTTGTGGGTTCTGGATTCATTGATTTGCACATGAAAGATACACTAGCATGTGAGTCCTTCTCTATCCTAGGAATTAGCTAGGTCTGGGAGCGACAGGCCCTCTAGAGTCAGCCAGGACCTCGCTGTCCAAGCATCAGAAACCCAGGTTTCATAAAGCTTCTCATTGGCTGAGTCCTCCCAGTCACCTGCTCTGAACCTCATCCCTAAAACATGATTTTTCACAAAGCCTGCCCTTCAGGGGTGGTGCAAGACTCAGTGAGCTAATCCTATGCTTCTCAGCCCAGTACCGAGCACAGAATGAGGCAAACAAATGCAGCCTCTGCAGAGAACCAGGGAGATGGACCATAGCTCAGAGAAGTTAGGGCTCTGGCCAAGGTCACTAGGCGAGAACAGTTACACCAAATCCCTGGTGGCCTCTGGAATCCCCGAGGAGAGGGGCCAGGCTCCTCAGCAGCGACCTGTTCCCGAGGAGTCACTGAAGCCAGGGACCAGCGTGGCGGTGCCTGCAGCCCGGAACTGCCTCTACCTGCCCTCCCTACCTAGGCTCCTGGAAGCCGACTCCAAATCAATGCGCTCCATGAATGGCTCCCGGAGAAACAGCGGCTCTTCTCTGGTATCCAGCTCCTCGGCCTCCTCTAACCTGAGCCACCTGGAGGAGGACACGTGGATCCTGTGGGGCCGAATCGCCAATGAGTGGGAAGAGTGGCGGCGTAGGAAGGAGAAGCTGCTTAAGGTGGCAGGGATGGTGGAGGTGGGTGGGCGGTGGGAGGGCCAAACAAGGACAGACAGCAGGTCACTCCGCCAGCACCAGGGTCCCCGTTCGGGCAAAGGAACAGAAGTGGAGTTGTGCAGGCACTTTCAGGGGGCCTTGCCAGGACAGGGGTGGGGGGAAGAGAGTGTGAGTGGAGCTGGCCAGGTAAGTAGCTGTCACACTACCGTCTCAGGCACCTATTTGTTTCCTGCCCCACTATGTTCTGTGACAAACGGGGTGGGGTAGTACCTTAAAGCAGTGTGGACTCCGTCTGCAGTGCAAAGGCTCCGCGGAGCTCTGAGCCACATGCATGGCGTAGGCAAGGTCCATGGACTAGGTAGCCGTGGGGAGACTGCACTGGGCCAGCATCCAGTCTGGCCTTCTGCTGCCCACCCCGTCCCCAGGAGCTTATCCACAAGGGCATCCCGCACCACTTCCGGGCCATCGTGTGGCAGCTCCTGTGCAGCGCTACGAACATGCCAGTCAAGAACCAGTACTCAGAGCTGCTCAAGATGTCCTCGCCATGCGAGAAGCTGATCCGCAGGGACATCGCCCGCACCTACCCAGAGCACGAGTTCTTCAAGGGCCAGGACAGCCTGGGCCAGGAGGTCCTCTTCAATGTCATGAAGGTGAGGCCCCCCCTGCTGAGGGCCCCCCAGCCCCACATGCAGAAGCACTGCCACATTGGCCTGCTGTCACTGAGCCTGGCCGGACCCAGCCCTGACACTCTCATTCCCTTGCAGGCCTACTCTCTGGTGGACCGGGAGGTGGGCTACTGCCAGGGCAGTGCCTTCATCGTGGGCCTGCTCCTAATGCAGGTAGGTGGCCTGGGCCAGGCTTATGGCATGGGCCAGCCCATCTAGGCTCTGCTTCCAGGAGTGGACAAAAGCAGAATGTAACCTTCTATCCAGTGTTCTACCGTCAGAGCCCACCCCTGCCTCCAACCGTGACCTCCGGCAGTCCCAGGCCAAGCCCCAGTGGGTGAACACAGAGGGGCTGCCTGCCGGTTCTGTCCGCGGTACTGTCCAAGGTCTAGAGGGGCAGGCCGTCCTACTCAGCCACCTCCCAGGGGTGGACAGGGAGCTTACGTTAGCCAGTGTGGAGTTTATGGGGCTGGGTTTGTCCAGAGAATCCAGCAGCTTAGGAAGAGGAGAACAGAGACACAGAGAGTGGGCCAAATGGTGTCCCAGGGCTCTGGAGGTGGCCACACCTGGGGGGCAAGCCCCTGCCAGGTGGCCTGTGGTAAGTGACTTCAGCCTCGGGAGATTTTCCATCAGTAAACAGAGTGACCAGAGGTTCATTGTGAGAGTTCTGACAGGCCACACAGTCCTCGTTCATTAAGCATAAATAGAGCAGAAACAGGCCTAGCACAGTATTCCAGGTCCAAGGAAGCGTCCTCCCCCCACTCTGCCCGCACTCACAGCCCCCTGCCCCCCTGCCCGTCCCCCAGATGCCGGAGGAGGAGGCTTTCTGTGTGTTTGTGCGGCTGATGCAGGAGTACCGCCTTCGGGAGCTCTTCAAGCCCAGCATGGCTGAGCTGGGGCTCTGCATCTACCAGTTTGAGTACATGCTGCAGGTGAGTGGGGCCGGGGTGGCCATCACCACCCCCTCCTCTGCAGCCCACAGCCAGCCCAGTGGGTCTGCTTCACTGAACATTCCAGGGCTGAGAAATCCTACCCAGAGGTCCTACCTCAGAAAGGAGCTTTAGTCTCAGGGAGCCATGGGGCCCTGCCCCCAAGCACACTTCCCAGGAGAGGGCAGGGCCAGCCATGTATAGTGGGGGCTCCTGAGAGCTCTGGGCTTCCAGAGTCCAAGGGCAGAGGGGTCAAGCTGGCTTTTGCCAGACACACCCATAACGCCCTCACCGTCTGCTCCCAGCGTGGTCTGGCAGAGGAGGGAAAGTATTGTCTGCCTGCCTTTGATGATTACAGGAGCCGCAGACCTTTCTGTTTATAAATAGCAGCCCCCACAGGGCGCAGGGGCCACTCTTGGCTGGCAGACGGCACTTTCCCTGTGCATGCAAGGAAAGAACATACACACACACACACACACGCACGCACACAGTCTGCTCCAGAAGTCTGTCACAGGTGGGGCTGTGAAACTGCACAGCAGTTGGGGGTGAGGGTTGAAGGGGGAATGGGAGGTGGGCCCTGGGACAAGCCTGGTCATGAAAGCCCCATTCCTCAGACCTGGGAAACTGGGAGGTGCTACTGTTCAAGGGCGCCTGGTAGTGCCAACAAGCAAGGGGCCCGGGGCCTGCAGAGAAGAGGTGGCCCTGCCCAGGCTGGGTAGCTGAGAGCCAGACAGAGCCACGGAGCCCCTGGGTCTTGCAAGGAAGCCTAGGGGAGGTTGTAAAGGGGGCACCAGAGTCCCTTCTCCCAGTGAATGACATCAAGGGGGTCCTAATACTTCCTCCAGCCTATGTCTCTAGTTTCTGTCACTTTTCAGCAATCAGGCCGGCATCCCCTGAGCATTGCTGGGCACAGCATCATGAGGGGGCGGTGGGGAGGCACAACACCTGGCAAGTCAAGGAATGCAGGTTGACCAGCAGTAGGTTTACACCGCACCCCATTCCACCTCTCTCTCTCTGGGTGACCTTGAGGAGTTATGTAAGCCACCCCAAGCCTCAGAAGCTCCTGTCAGGCTGATCATGAGGAGCCCGTGATCAGAAAGGAGAGCAGACGGCCACTTCCTGCCCAAGGTGCACGTCCAGCACCCATGAGCTGCTGCTACTCCTGTCACCCCTGCCTGTGTCCCCACCTCATGCTGCTCAGAGTTCTGGGGTTGTTTCAGCCTCACCCACACACAGTGCTGAGGGCACACAGACCAGAGAAGGCTTCCTGGAGGCAGGAACACCGAGATGGCACTTCCAGGTGGAAGGAGCCTGTGGGCGTGGACAGCGGTGCCTGGTGCCCTCGGGCTCCTCCTCAATGCTGGGCCTCCTCCTCCAACCCCTCAGGAGCAGCTCCCGGACCTGAACACCCACTTCCGCTCCCAGAGCTTCCACACGTCCATGTACGCCTCATCCTGGTTCCTCACACTCTTCCTGACCACCTTCCCACTGCCTGTCGCCACTCGTGTCTTCGACATTTTCATGTATGAGGTCAGGACCCCTTCACCCTCTTGTTCTCCTGAAGGCCCCATGCTGGAAATAAATGCCAACCACGGAAGGGCCAGGGTCCGGGGAGGGATCGGGAAGCACTGTCCCCGCTGCCTTTGCAGGGCCTGGAGATCGTGTTCCGGGTAGGCCTCGCGCTGCTGCAGGTGAACCAGGTGGAGCTGATGCAGCTGGACATGGAGGGCATGTCCCAGGTGGGCCAGGGGCCCAGGAGGGGTGGGATTGCCCCCTCCACCTCCCCCCCACCCCCCTCATAGGGGCACCTGGGCAGGTGAAGTGAGACGCTTGGAGTTCCTGAGCAGCCTGATCCTTTTCTAGCCCCTGTGACCCCTGAGGCTCCCTGGAGAACCAGGTTGAGCCCTAAGGAGCCCCAGGCTCTGCCAGACACAGTCCAGGGCCAGCAGCCTGGGGAGAGAGGAAGGCTCAGGCCCTGACTCTGGGAGGTTTCACCCCTCTTTTCTCTTGTCCCCAAAACCTTTGTGGTAAATAGTTATACTAGCCAAACCACGGGGCCTTGGGTGTGGTTTTTGGTCCTAGGAACTGGGCCGGGTGAGGGCACAGGAGGGAGTGAGGGGTCTGGGCAGCCTCACTGGCCTACCCCACCCTGGCTTCCCTGCTTCTCACCGCCATGTCCCACCATGCAGGCCCCTGCCCCCTCCCTGTGTCCTCCAGCTGCTACTTCCGAGAAGAATACACAAAGGCCACGGTTGTGTCCACAGACACGAATGTTCATTGTCTGCAGCTGCCAGAGGGGGCCAGCTGGGCTGGGGAGCAGGAGCCAGCCTGGCCCCAACCAACAGCAAGCTGTGTCCACCAGTGGCTCACACTTAACCCTTTGTAGAGGCCCCAGGCCAGCAGACCCACTGAGAGGTCTTTCCTCCAGGTTGCTCCTGGCTGTTCCAGTTCTACAACCTTTTCCGTATCCTCTCACTGCCCTGGGTGCAGCACGCCTCCCCCTTCATCTAAGAAGGTGCCCTGTGCTCAGACCCTACCCCAACGCACGCCCGGGTCTCTGCCCTCAGGAGCCTCCGCAGCCTGCAAACTGAAGTCCTCGCTGCTGGCAGCTTCTCCCCAGATGCCTTCTCACACTCACTCGCTTGCCCAACAATGATGGAGTTCCCACAACAGGCAGGCCAGGCACTGCCCTCCCCCCCTCCTCCAGGGCAATGGGCAAGCGGACACAGAGGGGCTGGGGCGCCCCCCTACACACCCTTATAATCAGTGACTGCCTGTGTCCCCACAGTACTTCCAAAAGGTGATACCTCATCAGTTCGACAGCTGCCCAGATAAGCTGATCCTCAAGGCTTACCAGGTCAAGTACAACCCTAAGAAGATGAAGAGGTCAGTCAGTACCCAGGGCTCTGGTGGAAAAGGGGTCCCTGGTGGAGGGATAGTGACCATGTCAGCCTTCACCTCTGCAGGCTCGAGAAGGAATACGCGGCCATGAAGAGTAAAGAGATGGAGGAGCAGATCGAAATCAAAGTGAGTTCCTAGGGAAGGGGGGCAGGGACCAGAGGCCATTGGGAGCTTCCGTCCCAAGGCAAGAAGTGGGTGGCCACTAGGGGGCATCCCTGCCCAGCACGTGAGGCACACCAGTCTGTCCTTAAGCTCTGAGGGTTGACTACATGTGAGCAAGGGCTCGCCTGGTGGACAAGGTGGACCTGCCCTGTGGGCCTCCTATCGCAGTGAGGATGCAGTCAGTGAACCAATAAATACAGAGTATGAGCTCTAGAAAGATCTCTGGAGAAAATGTGTAGGGGAGATTGCTGCAGGTCCAGGGAACTGAGTGCTAAAGGCCTGAGGGGCTAGAGGGACATCAGGCCTGAGGGGCTAGAGGGACATCAGGAATGCTGCCCTCAGTGGTGGAGGGGGAGCCCCAAGGTAGGCAGGGGCCATATGCAGGGAGGATAGGCCAGGGCACTATACTTATGGCCCCTGGTGCCTGGCCAGCCAGCCCTACTAGGTTTGGGGGTATAATTCTGTCGGCAACTCCAATGTGTGAGATTTTTCCCCTCACCCGCAAGCAATTCTCCAACACCAGCTGGGTGTCCTACAATTCAGCTCAATTCTGTCACCATCTCCTCGGAGATGAAGTCAGATCCCACAGGTTAAGGGCATTGTCCCACAAAACTGCCACTCCCCCCTTCAGAAGCCAGTCTCAAGTCCAGATTGTCACCTATGCTTCTGGCCAGCTGGCTACAGATCACAGGTTCCTGTGATTCCCTTCTTGGGTTTGATTAATTTGCTAGAGTGGCTCATAGAATTCAGAGAACTGTTAGGACTGGATCACTGGTTTGTTATACAGGATATAGCTCAGGAACAGCCAGATGGAAGAGATGCATGGGGCACAGAGCTCCATGCCCTTCCGTTTGTACCACACTCACAGCACCTCCAACCATTCAGCAACCTGGAAGCTCTCCAAACCCCATCCTGTGGGTTTTATGGGAATTCATTACACAGGCATGATTGGTTACATGATTTGCCATCAGCACTTTATTCAACCTCCAACCTATCTCCTCTCCTCTCTGGGGAGAGGACTGAAAGTTCCAACTCTCTCACACATGGTTGGGTTCTCTGGAACCAGCCCCCATCTGTCAGTGGCCAAGGGACTTTCCAAAAGTCCTCATTAACATAACAAAAGACACCTTTATCTCTCTCCTCACTTACAAAATTCCCAGGGCTTTAGTCTGTGCCAGGACTGGATGGAAGACCAAGTGTGTATGTATATGTGTATGTATGTGTGTGTGTGTGTGTGTGTGTGTGTGTATATATATTTTTTACTATAAATTGTAATATTACAAGGGGTTTTTTGAGTGTGCAGAGTCTCTGAGCCCAGTCTTCCCATCCTCTCTCTCTGCTTTCATTCCTCCACACAAGATTTTAGTTATTCATTAAACAAAAATTTATTGAGCACCTACTTTGTGCCAATCACAGCAGAGAGTGAGGGTCTCCAGTTCAGTGGGGTTAGGTGGATAGACATAAACACAAACTCCAACACAGCCTGGCTCTGTCCTCTCTACAGACTGGCAGAGTTCCACAGTGGCTGAGACTGGAGTCCCACAGACCACGGTTCAAATGCCAGCTCTTCCACAGACCAGCTGTGTAACCCAGGAAAATGAATTCACCTCTCTAGATCCTCCCAGTGTTCTCTTCTGCAAAAGGGAAATGATACTGACTCTGCTGTTCCATTTATTATTATCACCACCACTACCACTATCATCATCATCTCCGCATCCCCACATCTTCTAGAAAAGCAAAGGCAGGACCTAGGTTAGAATCCAGTCCTGCCACCCATTCCTGAGTGGGAAAGAGAGCAGCATTGTTCTGTCCCCAGTTGTAGGATTTCCAGAAATAGTTTTGTGTCTTGAATTTTTTAGCATCTCTCTTTCTCAGAAGTGGCAACCTGACTGCTGACTGATGCGCCAGTCTAAGCTGTGTGTTTGTGTGTGTGTGTGTGTGTGTGTGTGTGTGTGTGTGTGTATGTGGTGTCTTGCTCATACACAGACAAGGCCTGCTCCCTCTGAGGACTATGAGGGCCCAGCAGACCATTGGACCACATGTTCAGCTTGGAAATTTCCCATGAGAGGAGGTCTTAAAGGATTCAGGCAGGTGCCTTCTCACTTAGCCCTGTTCTTTGCTCTTTCACCGTTAGCCTGTTTTAAAATATACCTGGGATTTGTTTTAACTGCCTTTGAAAGAAGAGTTTATTACAGTTTCAAAGAGGCAGGGCACACCAGGCCATATGGGGAAGCATCAGGGTTGGTCAGGAGGCAGAGAGATCAAGGGGAAAACAGGGGCCAGAGCCTTTATTGTGGTTTTCAAACAAAGGAATGGGCAAAGCAGGGTGGGCAAGTTTAGGATTGGCTAGTTTGAATAATTTCAGGGGCTATAGGAGTGGTCCTTAGTTGTCCTGTGACAATTTCAGAAGCGAAATATTGGCTGGTATGTGAGAATTAGATAAAGGAGGTGGGGAGGGGAGCTTTGTCACGCTGTGGATTGGCTGGTTTGCCTTGTCAAGTAGGTTGTTTACTATCTGTAGGAACTAGCTAAATCCTGGGATGGGAAGTCTCTCCAGGACTAGCAAGGCCTCAGAATGTCCAAGCATCAAAAATACAGGGGAAAAAATTTATGCTCTTACTAGTACATAGCCCCCCATAGTTTTTGTGCTTCCTCTCTCTCCCTCTCTCTCCCTCTCTCTCTCTCTCTCTCTCTCTCTCTCTCTCTCTCTCTCTCTCTCTCTCTCTCTTTCTCTCTCTCTCTCTCTCTCTCTCTCTCTCTCACACACACACTCCCTTTCTCTCTCTCTCTCTCTCTCTCTCTCTCTCTCTCTCTCTCTCTCTCTCTCTTTCTCTCTCTCTCTCTCTCTCACACACACACACTCCCTTTGGAGTAAGAGGAGAGAGGTGAGTTGTCTACAGGGCACATCCAGCTCCTCCAAGGATGCCTGTGTTTATGGCAAAGAAACCCAAAGGTCATGGGTCAAGACTCTGGGTTCCAGATCACTGGGAGGGACCGAGACCTGCCCCCTGAAACAGTTTAGGAGGCTCAGGCACAACACTGCCTCATTCCGACTCAGTTTCCCCATCCATGGTGTAAGTCAATGGCCATCAATCAAATCTGCCATCTCTCCCAGCAATTGCTTCATAGGAAAACCTAAAACCACAAATATGTAACCAGAATCCACGAGCACAGGACGGAAGACAAAAGCAAGGGAGGTGGCCTCCTCTGGCTGCGGGGAAGTAACGGTTGTGGGGCACAGCTAGCTGGCTGTCAGTGGGCCAGTGGGTCACAGATATGTAGCTGTCGAGCCGAAGAAAGTATGGGTGTTCAGCAAGACCTCCTACCCTGGACCCAAATTCTGAGAAGTTTGTCAACTGAAAATGGAACTCTGGGGCTGGAGGCTAAGCAGTGAAGGATGGGGCTGTCTGATAGCTGCTTCCCCCGAAATGCAGAAGCCTTTGCCCTGTGGAAGTGGACAGGCCCACACATGGGTAGAGACCACCCACCTCACACACATTGTGTATCCACAAAAGCGCTCGCATTATTTTTACTGAACCAAGGCTTATCAGCTGACCAGTGATTCGCTCTCATTGTTGATATTTCTATATCTCTCCCTCTCCTTCCTCTCTGAATCAATAAAATTATTTTTTAATTTATGGGCCATTCTGAAAGGGAGCTGGCCCTGTTTTCTGGGATCACTGACGCAGAATGTCAGCCTCTAGCTCTGTCCTGAGCGTTGGTCTGGCCTCTTGGGAGATAGACCTCTGTATGGAAGTGGAAGGCAGGATCTGATGTGCTCTCCCCTCTCCCCACATAGAGGCTTCGAACAGAGAACCGACTTCTGAAACAGCGGATTGAGACCCTGGAGAAGGTGAGGGTATGGCCACCTGCCTGTCAGTCACTGAACTCTCTGGGCCCCACGCAGGACCCAACAGCCAGAGGGCCAGCGAGCCTCCTGCTCGAGGCCTCCCCATGAACCCCGTTGATATTTGAGCTGCCATATTCTAACAGTGGGGAAACTTAGCTTGGGGCTGGAGGTTGAGCACCAACCCAGTTAACTGCAACCACCACAACCCATTTGTGTCCGGTGCCCTCCAGGGCCGTCTGGGTGGGGCGGAGGAGGTAGAACTGCTACTTTGACTGAGGTGCCTGGAACTGGGCCACGAGACACCCCACCCTATAATCTGAAAGCCTTGCCCACAAAGGGAAGGAAATGGGAGTGAAGGAATAGGGGTTGGTCTTGCCACTGGATCCATGACGGGTGCCACAACCTTGACCATGACCCCAATCTTGTTTTTAAAGATGAAAGTAGAGTTGGAGGCCCCTCTCCCAGCTCTCCCCTCATTTTCACTTGACCCTGCACGGACCACAGGATTTTATTGCCTTTGCCCCAAAGCCTCCATTCTTGTTCAGCCTCCAAATCAAAGTAGCTGAGTGTTCCCAGTTGGCCTTAGCTGGCCCCAGTCTTGAGTCCCCTGACTTCCCACTCAGCTCACATGCAGACCCCTCTCCTGGAAGGAACTGGCTCAAGCTTTGGTCTTCCTCCAGGTCCTGTCCTGCTGGTTTTCTGGTTCTCAGGTTTCACTCCTGTCTCCCCTGCTTCTAGACATAGTTCACTGCGTTAGTGACAAGTGGTTCTTGTCTGTCTCTCCCCCTCTCCTGTCCCCGCACCTTCTGCTCTGCTCCTCCCCCTGTTGCTGGGAACCCCCTCGCCGGGTAGGAGAGCGCTGCTCTGGCTGATAGGTTAATCCAGGTACTGTGGCTTTTCTCATGACTCCTGTTTCCTTCCCCGTCTTTACACATGATAGCAATGCTGCCTCCTCCCTGGCTGCTGCCGTGGGTGAGGGGGACAGGCCTGGCGCCATGCATGGGGGTGGCTGGGGACTGCTTCTCAGGAAAACAGAGGTTCCCTCTAGAGGAGGTGGCTGTGCGTGTGCAAACATGGCAACTGAGGGTATGTCTCTGTGTCTGTGAGTGTGTGTACGCACACAGGGACACAGTTTCCTCCCTCCAGGGGATACAGGTGGGGACCAGGCGGGCTGAGGGTGCATCAATAGCAGGCCTTCGTGTGTGCACTGCTGAGCTCCCCCACCCACACATACACACCATCCCCTCCAGCCTTTCACGCTCTCTGCTTCC